>NW_024543070.1:42020000-42629821 GCF_018167655.1 Microtus oregoni | reverse complement strand
TAAAGGTGTATGCCATCACCTCCTGGTTATAATTCCATAGTCTTTTTTTTAATTGATATTTATTGGGCTCTATACTTTTCTCTGCTCCCCTCCCTGCCTCTCCCCTCCCCTCTTCAACCTTCTCCCAAGGTCCCCATGCTCCCAATTTACTCAGGAGATCTTGCTTTTTTCTACTTTCTACTTCCCATGTAGATTAGATCTATGTAAGTCTCTCTTAGTGTCCTCATTATTGTCTAAATTCTCTGAGATTGTGGATTGTAGGCTGGCTTTCTTTGCTTTATGTTTAAAAACCACCTATGAGTAAGTACATGTGATAATTGTCTTTCTGGGTCTGGGTTACCTCGCTCAAAATAATGTTTTCTAGTTCCATCCATTTTCCTGTAAAATTCAAGATGTTTTTTTTCTGCTGTGTAGTACTCCATTGTGTAAATGTACCACATTTTCCTTATTCATTCTTCAGTCGAGGGGCATTTAGGTTGTTTCCAGGTTCTGACTATGACAAACAAAGCTGCTATGAACATAGTTGAGCACATGTCCTTGTGGCATGATTGAGCATCCTTTGGATATATACCCAAAAGTGGTATTACTGAGTCTTGAGGAATTCCATAGTCTTAATCCAGTATATTGTTTTCCTTTAAAAAGTCAAGTTCAGACTTTTGGGAATTTTAAAAATTATGAATATCAGACTAGTCAATATGAACAGCAATACTTTTTCTATAGCTAAGAGCATATGGAGTAATGATTCTGTCTATAACTAACTTCATGTTTCTCTAATTTTCCTGAAAAATATTTTATTATAAAAGTAAGTATCTAAGATTTAAATCTCCCAAAATTTGTGTTAATTCATAAATACAAGTTTTGGCCAGGGATGGTTATATATGCTTATAATCCCAGCACTTTGGAGGCTGAGATATGAGATCTGGAGCCCAGGTTAACTTAGGCTACGTGGAGACCATGCTTCATGACAAAGAAATACATGCAGTTTTCTTCTTCACTCAGAATTCTTCCCTGTTGAAGAAAACAGGACATTAGAATTTGGGGAAATGAAGAAAATGGCATCTATAATCCCACCAGTTCATACAGCTTTTTGCAAAAATGTACTTTTCATAATTGTAATTGCACACATAATTTGTACTAGTAACATATTACCTCAATGGACATTTTTCTGTGATGTTGCTAAATAATTAGGATTTTAATTTTTGGAGAAGACTACTTCTACATAGTAGTATGTTAGAGTGTAACCTTTTACCCACTGGGGAATTTAAATGAGATCTAGTTTTAAATGGGATCCAGTTTTACTTTAAATGGCTCCCATTTAAATTTATGAGTCCTTTTCCAATTTTCTTCAGGTAGATTTCTAAGTACAATTGCTGAGTTGAAAGCTATACTTTTTGGTTCTATAATATCTTAATGGACCCTTCCCCTTCAGTTTTCAATTCCAGTGCTAGTTTAGCAGGCTTTATGAAGAGTCACTTAGTAATTTTTGTTTCAAGTGAGTAGGCTGTTTTAGACTCACAGGGAAATGTGTTAGAAGCACAGGGTCTTCGATCCCTGCGGTGACCCTTGGCCTCCAATCATTTCCTTTATTGTTACTGTCTTGTCTTAGTGAAGTTTTCTTGTAATTAGTGGATGATACATTATTATCAAATAAAACTTATAGTGTATATTGATATATTCTTTGTGTTGTACTGCTGTGAGTTTCTGAAAAATGTATGAGATCATCTATCATTGCAATTCCTCCATTAACTCATTTCCCCTTTCCTCTTCCAAATCTTGGTTACCCATAGATCTTTTTAATGTATCTTGGCTTTTGCTTCTTTCCGATGACAGATGCACTCATGTACCGTATGGACAGTACCGCAGCAGTGGTTCTCCGAGATTACATCGCTCAGTAAGCTCCTTGGCTATCCTAGTTTCTGTATGTGCACCGGATGTTTGCACTGTGGCAAATGCAGCTAATGAGGCATTTCACAGGGCACGGCCTAGCCCCATTGTTAACTGACACGTCAGTGCCTAGATTTTCAGGTTGGAGTCTTTTAGTTTGCAATATGCAATTACACTTCTGTCATGTCTTTTTGTTGCTTAATAGTTCATTTCTTTTTATCACTAAGTTACATTGCATTGTGTGGATGTACTACAGTTCATTCACCTACTGATTGACATCTTGATTATTTCTAGTTAGGCAGCTGCTGTTAACATTACGTACAAGTTTGTGTGGACATAGTTTTCAACTCTTCAGGAATATGCTTTTCAATGTATGTGTTACTTTGTATATGTATCCTGTCTCTGAATATATTACTGAAATAATTTTGTTTTTTTCTCCCTCTCAGACGTCTCTGTTTCTCCATGTTTCCTTTCATTTGTTTATTTTGGACTCTGTCTTCCACATCTGAAATATTTCTCAGAGGTTTGCTGCTCTTATTTAAAACAGTGTCTCAGAAAGCTTTTCAGAAGCCTTGATTCCATGATGAAGCTTGCTGTTTCCCGAAGGAATCTCCAATCAGCATATTGAGTCTTGTACTGTGTGAATATATAAATATGTAATTCATTTTTTTTCTGTCCAAAATACAATGATGCCTATAGTGACAGACACATATCTGGGGTACTGGTAGGAGCTTACTGCACACCACAGGCAGAGACATGGTGGGGCAAGGACGATGTCCTGAGATGTGCTGTCATGAAAGCTGTGGAAGTGCACATCTACAATTAGTTTATTTTATAGTTTATAAGTTATACAACAATAAAATTATCCTTGAACTTTTTCAGTAACCATCCGAAATACCAGCTCTATCATACCATATGCCATAGGTTTCTGTTCCCTTAAAAATTTACTGTGAGCAAGTTTTATGTCAACAAATCTAGACCTATAGTACAGAAATCATGATTAGCTAATGGTTAATTGTCCTAGCTCCCCAAACTCCATTTCCTCATCTAGTCACATGGAATTACACTTTCCTGGTACTTTTTTTTGTTTTTTTGTTTGCTTGCTTGCTTATTTCTAGTCTTTATGTGCTTGCACATCAGGGCACTGCTATACCTGTGTATAAATAAGCATTAGGACAGAAAATCAGCATCCTAGGCTGCTGTGGCTGCACACACCTTTAACCCAGCTCTCGGGAGGCAGAGGCAGGTGGATCTCTGTGAGTTTGAGGCAGATCTCTGGTCTGCACAACCAGAGGCAGGACAACCAGAGCTACATAGTGTGATCTTCTCTCAAAAATAAAATAAAATAAAAATAAAGGAAGGATGGGAGAGGGGATTAGCATCAAGAAGGAGGGAAGAGGGGATCAGCATTAGAAAGGGAGGGAGGGAGGGAGGGAAGGAGGGAGGGAGGGAGGGAGGATTAGCATCAAGAAGGAGGGAAGAAAAGAAGGGGCATCAGCATCAGGAAGAAAGAAGAAAGAAGGGAAGGAAGGGGACATCAGCATTAGGAAGGAAGGAAGGAAGGAAGGAAGGAAGGAAGGAAGGAAGGGGGATCAGCATTAGAAAGGAAGGAAAGAAGGGAGGGAGGGAGGGAAGGAAGGAAGGAGGGAGGGAAGGAAGGAGGAAGGAAAGAAGGAAGGAAAATTGGGAAGAAAGGAAGGAAGGAAGGAAGGAAGGAAGGAAGGGGGATCAACATCAGGAAGGAAGGGGGAAGTCAGCATTCTGATCATTTCCTATAATTATTGTTTGCAGTTGATGCTACTCCCTAAAGTCCATGTGTCACATGTTAGTTACCTATGTGTCATGTGATAATTAGCTGTTTCCCTGTGTTTGGCCTTTTAGGCAGTTTCAGACTTTATCCTAATAGAAATGTATGTTTAACTGGGCAGTGGTGGTGCACACTCTAATCCCAGAATCCCTGTACTGGAAGGTGGAGAAAGGTAAATCTCTGCATTCAAGGTCAGCCTCGTCTACAGCCTGGTTTACAGCCACACAGAGAAACCCTGTCTTGAAAGTTAAAAGAGTAGATTCATTTGTTTAACTTTCCCCTTTGTATCTACTTAGGATAAATTCCTGGAAATTCTCTATTGCTCCTCAGTTTTAACGATTTCAGACAACACCTGCTACTCATTTGCTTCTTCTGAGACCGAAGTCTCACTTCATCTGAGGTTGTGTCATGCTGCTGATCTCAAACTCCTGACCTCCCTGCCTCTGCCTTCCATGCGATGGAAATTCAGTTGTATGTCTAAATCCTTTGGGAAATTCCATGCGTGTCGAACCAATATGGTTTGCTGATATCATCCTGAGTCAGTCTACGTCATTGCTCCTGATACTGTATTCAGCATACTAATTGGCAGGTATACTAGTGGAAGAAGTGAAGAAAGGCATGAATTCCACGAAAATCCATAAATACTATATTCTTTCAAGGCAGTAGCTCCCTGGTGTTTTTATTCTGTAAAATTTCCAAATGGACGGTCTCCCTTTTAGGTTGGGGTAGAGTACACACTTGAGGTTGGGTCAGAATACTTGCTTATCTTAATTATATAGGCATCTTTTCTTTGGTTTGCAGCTAGGTATATACCAAGGAACCATTTCTTAAACCAAAAACACAGAAACTTTAAGTTAGCATTAATGGCCCTTTTTGCTAAGTGGCCCTGGAGGTGCCAGCAGTGCCTATAATCTAGAAAGCCTACATCACCCTTTAAATGGGCAAGCACGCAGGTCACTGAGTCTGGGAATCTGAGGGTTTTGTTCTGAAATGACCAACGACTAGACATTTATACTAATTGTTGCAGGAGATGAAGATCATGCTCAGTGCCAAGTTTGTTGTAGAGGCTCAAGGTGGCTCCTGAAACACACTGTATGCTCTGCAGCCCTCCCTGCTGGCCTCTGTGCTGTGGCCAGGGCATGACAACTGGAACTTCATCCCCATATTTAGAAGACGATTTATAAAGATTGTGCAAACTTCACAGTTATCTCTCTTGTTTCTATCTCTTGGTAATCACTGCTTTCCTCTCTTCCGTCTTGGGATAGCACAGGAAACACCAGAGGCAGGAAGAAGTGCTTTCCTCCCTTGAACTCTGAGCAGTGCCTGCTGGGTTTTCCCACACCCCACTCCTTCATTCAAAGGCCTGTTATTTTTTAAAGGCATTTATATTGAGATATAGTTCACACACCATCAAATCTATCTACTAAATTTCAGAGTTCTATAATCATCACCACAACCATTTTAGAATTCAGTTATCTCTCAGAAATGAGACTTACTTCTATTAGTAAGAACTTCCATTTCCCTTCAAAACTCCACCCTTGAATAATTGCTAATAAATGCTTTTTAACTCTATAAATATGCTGATTTTTTTACCTCAGTACAAATGAAATCAACCCAAATGTGAGATTTTGAGACTGACCTCTTTCCTTGAGCATAATGGGTGTTTTTTTTTTTTTTTGGCTTTTTTTGTTTGTTTGTTTTTTGTTTTTTGAGACAGGGTTTCTCTGTGGCTTTGGAGCCTATCCTGGAACTAACTAGCTCTTGTAGACCAGGCTGGCCTCGAACTCACAGAAATCCGCCTGCTTCTGCCTCCTGAGTGCTACCACCACCTGGCAAGCATAATGTTTTTAAGGGTCATCTATGTCATAGGTTGTAACTGATTTTGTCTTATGTTTTTATTACCAAATACTATTTCAATATATATAATAACCATGTTGTTTAGTTGTTCATATTTAGTAGATAGTTAATTTTTATGCCTTTTGTAGCTATTAAATATAATTAAATATGCCCAGCACTGCTACAAACATTCATGTTCAAATTTTTGCATACAACTATCTTTCCATTTCTCCCGGGATGGACTTTTAGATCATCCAAAGCTCTGTTAACATGTGAGGAAGGACAAGACTATTTTCCTTTTCTTCCCTACCCCCCCTCCACTGTTTTCTAAAATGGCTGTACCATTTGACAGTCCTATCAGCAGTTCATGAGGGCCGAACTTTCCCCGAACTCTCACGCTTGCTTGCTTTAGGCATCCAAGTGTTTACAGAGTGGTGTCCCACAGTGGTGACGGTCCGCATGTCCCCACGTTTCATAATGCTGGCTGTCTGCATTGCTCATGGCATTTGTCTGTCTCCTTTGCTGAAATGTCTGTTTAAATACTTTGATTTTTTTTGTTGAGTTGTTATTTTATTATTGCCTTTTAAGAATTATTTCCCTATTTTAGATATGAGGCTTTTAACAGATGTGTAATTTGTAAATGTTTTCTTCCACTCCATGTGCTGTTCATTCATTTTCCTAATGGTATCTTTAGAAGCACATATTTTAAAAAAAAATGACAATGTACAACTTACTGTTTTATTTTGCCACTTACGTTCTTATGTTATTTTTATTCCCTTGCATTTCTATATGAATTTTAGGTTGAGCATGTCAATTTTTGCTAAAACTCTACCTAACATTTTGATGGGGATTATATTGAATTTATAGGTCTTCAAGAACTACTTTATGTGGGTGCTTTGGACATCAAATAACATGTTTTGATTCTGCATTTTTTTTTATCCCAGAAGATAGTGTTATTAACCTTATTCTGAACAAAAACTACCTCATATTAATGATAGAGATTAACTGAGGTTTTTCCCCTGGCTTGTTAACCACGGAAAGTGTGGTTAACAAATGTGGCTGAGTCCCAAGGTTGTGAGGAACATAAGAGAACCTGTGTAGAGTGCCCACAAGCACTCCCAGCATCTCTGTGTCTAGACTGATCTCCACATCCTATCTAACCTTACCTCCCATTGCTTCCTCAGCCATGGCCCCAAAGTCCATGAATATATGTATCATTCTGATTATCAATGCTCTCCACCCTGCATTGATAGATGTTTCATATATTAACACATATAAATACAAAAGGGATATTTGTCATATGTAGTAAATAAATTTTAATGAGAAAGAATAATTTCTAGCTTCAAAGGAGCAAAGAATAAAGAAACAACTATTAGAATATGTACATATAAAGTATTTCAGGAATTCTGTCTTCTGGTCTTGGTAGTTTCTCTCAGTCTGGAGGCTCAGGGTTTGTATCTAGTCAGGAGCAGGTACTAAAGTCTAGAAGAGACCCTAGAGGCTGTAGGATAGAGGCCGATTATATTTATTTCATTGTAGCTTCATTGTCCATGGCTCTTTAGCCTGTATGGAGAGTCTGCACCCTAGTGTGGCCACTAGTGTTGGCACAAGCCATTACCTATGGAACCCTTACATGCTCTGTTCTAGCTTGTCCTCTTGCTTCTGAGCATAGTGCTGGCCATCCGTGAGAAGCTGGAGCGAGGGGAGAGTGGCCCTGCACTTCACCTGGGCAGCACAGCAGAACTGGCTCTGGTGGTGCGTGTTTAGGTGAGTGGTGGCCTACTCCAACATCTCCCTGATCCAGTACTGACAGTATAGCAGAAGTCAGAGGCCTCTAACCAGGCCAACGACTCATTGCAATGAACATTTGCAAGTAAAACTGTTTGGGCAAAACGCTGCAGTGGGTGACACATCATGACACACCATGGCTTCCATGGTGAGATGTTTAGTTTCTTAATTTTATTTTTTTTTATCATGTTTAATTTATGTTTTCTTTTGGGGAGATGTTGTAAGAGCAGAGGGCAGATATGGAGAGACAAGGAGGTGAGTGGGATTGGGGTACCAGGTATGAAATTCTGAAAGAATCAATAAAAAGTTTTTTTTAAAAAAAAAAAAAGGTTGGAGTTAGTATTTTATGATTAGGGATTTTTTTTGTTTTTGTTTTTCGAGACAGGGTTTCTCTGTGGTTTTGGAGCCTGTCCTGGAACTAGCTCTTGTAGACCAGGCTGGTCTCGAACTCACAGAGATCTGCCTGCCTCTGCCTCCCGAGTGCTGGGATTAAAGGCGTGTGCCACCACCACCCGGCCTATGAGTAGGGAATCTTGTGATTATAAATGCAAACTGGACTTTCTTCTCAGTCTGCCATCCTTTCCCTTAAACTTGCCATCAAAATTTTTTTATTGTAATGTTCTTAGTCTTGAAGAATTTCATAGATGTACACAATAAAATGTAATCATTTCCACCCTTAGTATTCTTCTCTTGCTCCCTCCTTGTCCCCTAAACACGTTCCCATTTTCTTCTAACTTCATGTGTCTTTTTTCCTGATAGCCCACTGAATCCAATCAGTGCTGCCCATATGTGTGTGGGTGCAGGGCCATCCAGAGAAACCTACCCTTGGTCACACCTTCAAATGATGCTCACCCACCCTAGCATCTGTCAACTGCCAACAGCTCCTCAGTAGGAGGGGAGCCTGGAGAGCACCTCCCCCATCTGTGCCAGATTTTGGCTGACTTGGTCTTGTGCAAGTGAGCATGGTACAGTGAGTTGGCGAGGCAGTTGGCATGTCACGTCCAGAGGACAGCATGCACAGCACTCCCCCATCCCCTGGCTCTCCCATGTCTTCTGAGACGTTTACTGAGCCTTGGCTGGAGTTAAGGGGAGGAGAAACTGATCTAAGAGTCACATTTAGAATGCGTGCTCCTACTGTGTCTCTCTGTTGATGTTGCCTGAGACAGAAAGAAGCTTCTCTAAGCAAGGCTGATACCAGTCCAGGTCTATGTGTATAAACATAAGCATTTAGAAGGATATTTGACAATATGATCATTTAACATAATAAACAACAACCATAAGGTGTGATTTTCTTAGCTATGGACATGGACTTTTGACAAATGTTCTAGTACCAAGCATGAAATCCCCTCCTGTGAAACAGGTACCAAATGCAACTGGAACGCTATTGTCACCCTGTATCAATCATGCTCCTTTGCACCAGTGGGTACATTTTGCCTTGGCGGTCAGTATGCCAGCATAAAAGGTCCAGCATTAGGACCCTGTAGATTATTAGGACCCTGAAGATTATTGATGTCTTTTTCTCCCATAGCAGGCCGAACAGCACTTTTTAGCACTATGGAAGTTAGCAGGGAGGAAAGTTCCCTGTTGGCTTGAGCCTCATTTCTCTATGTCCTTGAGCCAGAGTGTATAGTGTCTTCAGAGAGAAGGTCTTGTTGTTATGGTAGGTAACCAAGATAAACGGCAGTAGCCTGTGTTGTCTTGAAGACTTCTTGGGCCTCTCTGACCCATAACTCATAGGGAGCTATCCCATGACTTATGCTTGATTTTTGTGTAATTATCTATGACTTCTGGAAGCATCATTGTCCACCCATGTTGGGTCCCTTTGGACTTGCCTCAGGGCATATTTTAAAGTTACCTTGGTAATTAGTAGGTTTCCAGAAGTCCTTTCTTTCATTCATTTTTAGCTTTGGTTAAGCTATCCACTACCTCCTTCTTTTCCCATCCTCCAGCCACCAGGAAATCTCCCTTGTATATTTTTTTTTTAATTTATTTATTTATTAAGGATTTCTGCCTCGTCCCCACAACCGCTTCCCATTTCCCTCCCCCTCCCCCGATCAAGTCCCCCCCCCCTCATCTGCTCGAAGAGCAATCAGGGTTCCCTGACCTGTGGGAAGCCCAAGGACTGCCCACCTCCATCCAGGTCTCGTAAGGTGAGCATTCAAACTGCCTAGGCTCCCACAAAGCCAGTACGTGCAGTAGGATCAAAAACCCACTGCAATTGTTCTTGAATTCTCAGTATTCCTCATTGTCCGCTATATTTTAAAGATCGTATTTTATTTTAGTTATATGTATATGTGTGTGAGGGGGTATATTCATGTGAGTGTAGGTACCCAGAGAGTCCAGGAAAGGTTGCCATGTCCTCTGGAGCAGGAGTACGACAGTTTAAAGCTGCCTCGTGTGTGTTAGAAACTGAACATTGTTACTCTACAAGGATTAAGAAATGAACATGTTGGGGCTGGAGAGATGGCTCAGAGGGTAAGAGCACTGCCTGCTCTTCCAGAGGCCCTGAGTTCAATTCCCAGCAACCACATGGTGGCTCACAACCATCTGTAATGGGGTCTGGTACCCTCTTCTGGCCTGCAGGCATACACGCAGAAAGAATATTGTATACATAATAAATAAATAAAAATATTTAAAAAAAAGAAATGAACATGTCAACTAGAACCGCCTCATAATATTGTCCTGGGGACTATTTATTTATCTATTTTCATTATTAGGCACTTATATTTATAACTATGATATATATACATATATATTATTCCATAAAAAGTATATTTATGGCTTTTCTTTAATTTGGTAGGGCAAAGCATCCTAAACTGGCAAATAAAACTATATGTATATACATATATGACTCAATACCTATATTTTACTTATATACATGCTCATTAACTATGCGTATGCTTATCTGTTTTGCATAAATAGATCATTCTCTATACACAGAGGAATATCAAGCAGGAATGTTTTTAGGATAAGACCATACCAGTCTTTTCCAGTTTATACAAGTCTATATCAGTCTGTGCCTAGTGTTGGTGAGCTAGAGCCATTTCTAGACTTCATAGGCTGTTGGCTCACCATTCCCTAAATACTTTTCTTTTGAGGCGAGCGGTGGTGGTGCACACCTTTAATCCCAGCACTCAGGAGGCAGAGGCAGGTGGATCTCTGTGAGTTCGAGGCCAGCCGGGTCCACAAGAGTTAGTTACAGGACAGGCACCAAAGCTATAGAGAAACCTTGTCTCGAAAAAACAAAAAAACCCTTTTCTTTTGATACTTGTAGCCACTTGCTTGAAGTTAAATCTCATTACAAGTGAATGACTGAATGAATGAATGAAGCAAGTGAATGAAAATAAATGCTTGGGAGAGCCCTGAAATGGAGAGTTCCTATGTTAAATCCCTCACCATAGTAAGTTGTCATTCAGCAAAAGCCCAACAACCAAATTACAACTAACACATGTATGTAACATGTGTGTACTGTGTGTTCTCCTGAGGTGATGTAGGCACTCTGCAGGTTGATGTTGCTCCCTGAGTTCAGATGGCCTGAAACTTGGATTATGATAGTAATCTTTAAATATAATAAACAACTAAGAAAAGGAAACGTATAGACACACAGAATGCAGCCCCGTGTTTCACACTCACATTCACCAGACACGAAATGACTGTCAGTTTGCTGTCCTAGCCTGTCTGATCAGATGCCAGCTCTCATCTATGGATCGCAGTTTGAATAAAACTTGACTGCTGACTGTCTTGATAACCTCCCGTGGAGGCCTGGACTTCTGTACAGGGAGGAGATTAGTAGAATGAGCACTCAGAGGTAACAGAAGTGTTTGCATCCTGGGGTAAAAGCAGATTAAAACTTTAGTTAAATTGGTAGGGGAACTATTTAAAGGGGAAGGAAGGTGTCATAGAATGGAAATGAGACCTGTGGTAGCAATCTTCATGTTAAAATTGATGGAAGAGCGAAAAGTAACACACAGTGAGGTTTTTCAAGAAACAAGTCTTGAATCCATTCAGGTAAAAAATACAAAATACATGGTCTAATCTGAGACTGAGGGGCCCTGAAGAAATAGCTACCGAGCTGTGCCAGGTCCTAAATATGGAACTAAGAACACAGACTCCAAGAAGTGAGGTGATTTACCCTATGGTTACATGACATCCAGAGTAGTGAGATGTGAAATCCTAAATGAAAATTGGTTAATTTCTGGAAAGAGTGACTTAATACAGGAATTTTGACAAATATTATACAGCATTTTGAACCTTGGAGATAGCTGAGAGTTATGCTTGTTCTCCAGGGCCACCTGACTGGCAAACCACCCTTCCCAATTCTTCCAGTATTTTTAAGTCTAAACTTTACATTTAAAATGGAGACTGAGTTGCCTAGGCTGGATAAAACAGAAACAAACAAACAAACAAACAAACAAAAAGCCTTTTGCATCCGCCTCTTGAGTAGCTGGGGCTGGAGTCATGTATCACCAAGCTCTTCTTGTCTATTCTTTCCAGATATTTAGCTTCAGCTAGAAGGGATAAATTGCTTATCGAGAGACAGGTAATTCTGAGGGATATCCTGACACTGGAGCAGCCTAACTGAGTGTAGTGGATTAATGTAGGGTGGATAGTGGTGACACAGGCCCAGGATGCTATGAGGTTGTCTCATAGCATCTCCAAAGCTCCTGGTCATGTATTTCAAATACCTGCTGGAAGTTCCGTGAGTTTCATGCTTTTCAAAATGATTTGATATTTTTGTAGATGAATTACATGAAGTTTTTCTTTGGTATGAGACTTCAGTGTCTGTTTTTTGTTTTATTCAGACAGTTTCTCTGTGTAGCTCTGACTGTCCTAGAACTTGCTCTGTAGATCAGGCTGGCCTTGAACTCACAGAGATCCGCCTGCCTCTGCCTCCTGAGTGCTGGGATTAAAGGCGCGCATGACCATGCCTGTCTTGAGTCTGTCTTTAAGAAGAGAATAAAAGTGGAGTTGTGGACTCATTCTTTCCCACACCAGAACTCGTGCATTACGCCGCACTGTTGCCGTCTTGGAGTGTCACCTCCTTGAGGAAGAAGAGAATCTTTTGGTACTTGTCTTAGAGTTTTCATTGCTGTGCAGAGACACCATGACCACGGCAACTCTTATAAGGAAAACTTGAATTGTGGTGGCTCAGTTACAGTTCAGAGGCTCAGTCCATTATCATCATGGCAGGGAGCATGGCAGCGTGCAGATAGACAGGTGCTGGCTACATCTTGATCAGAAGGCAACAGGAAGTGGACTGTGACATGGGGCAAAGCTTAAGCAAAAGAGACCTCAGAGCCCACCCCTGTGGTGATGATTTCCCCCAACAAGGCCACACCTCCCAATAGTGCCCAGGAGCTTATGGGGGTCGATTCCGTTCACGCTTCCAGCAGCTGCACGTGGCAAGTGGACGTTTTCAAAGTCGGCCTCTGAACAAACACATCCAGAAGGTTTTGAGAGTTCAGCAAAAATGAAGCCTAAGATCGTTTGCGCAGGTTTAATTTTTAGATGAATTCTGAGGCTACATGGGAAATTATGGTATTTTAGAAAGGTAGAGAATTGAAAACAGCATCCTAGAATGTGTAAGGCTCCCTTCTGAGTGCCTTCCCAATGCTCAAAACGAGATGTAGATTTCCATTACACAGTTCTGTGTGAGTCCAAGTCGTGCAGTGTGCATTCAAGCGGTGGGCTGGAAGGAAACCATCAGGAGCCCTCACCTTTTCTATAGACTTTGCAGCAAGGATCTTCAGAGAGTATGTTCTTTAGTCCTGTCCTTAAATCATGGACCTATTTGAATAGGATTTATCAACTTAATACTTTTTTCATATAGAAAGACTTCAGTTTACTTGCATCCAGTCTTGACTTTCAGGTACTTTAGGATGGGGGAGGGGAAAACAAAGGACAGGAATTGTGAAAACCTGCATTGTTTCTGTATTGTCTAGGCAGCGAAATCAAAATTATGTGCTTATTCATGGGTGACTTTCAGTGGTAACACCTCATCACCATAGCGACAGATTGCTTTTTACTAAATACTTCCAGAATTACCAGGACATAGGGTTTTTCTTGTTGAGAATGCATTGGGGTTTGTGTTTTTGTGAACCGCGCGATGGACTTTGTCAGAACTGCAGCATTCAGGATCAGCATCTGGCTGGCTGTATTGCAGACAGTTGGCACTGCTAGTGATTGACAGCTGCCCTCTTTGGGTGAAGAGCAAATGCGATGCTGCTCCCTGGCTCCTGGAAAATGGGAAAGTGGAGAGTGCTTTGGCCTTGGGGTGTTTCTGTATAAAGTGCAATGGCATAGACACCTACTTTCATTATTTAACTCCCAAACGGATCATATTAATTACCTTCCAGATGTAACTAAAGTAAGAGGGTTTTCAAGGAATGGTGGGTCCCCTGTTGTACAAAACTTTAATGCATCCTACTTGGTACCCTCAGACCCACTTGGATCTGGCAGATTTGGGGACACCTTTTTTTAACTCCTCTGTACCCAGCACCATCAGGGGATATACAGTTTCGGTGTGTGGCAGCAAGTGAGTTAGAGAAGCTGTAGTTATATGCTGGCTTTGACTATAGGATGACATTTGAAGAGTTCACATTGATAAAAAAGGGTGACGCGAGAGAATAAAAAAGAAACATACTTACAACAAATATGAATAAAGGGACCAGTGGAAGGATTTGCATAGTTTGGTGTCACCGGTGTGTCGATAGCAGCTCTGTGTCATGGTGTCTGATCAGCTGCTGTAGAGCCTTGCTCTTTGATGGTTTCCCACACTTCTACAGAACTCCCATCAAAGGCAGAAATGTAGGCTGTTG
Source organism: Microtus oregoni (assembly GCF_018167655.1). Classification (NCBI taxonomy): domain Eukaryota; kingdom Metazoa; phylum Chordata; class Mammalia; order Rodentia; family Cricetidae; genus Microtus; species Microtus oregoni. Next base: position 42,615,688 of record NW_024543070.1, on the reverse strand, counting down.
TTTTTTTAACTGGGGTATAATTTATATACATTACAGGAACTATTTCAGAATAGTTTTATAGTTTTTAATGTGTTTACAAAATTTACAACAATCACCAGTATCTAATTCCGGGATATTTTTGTCATCTTAGTATAAGATACCTCTGTAGTAGGAAGTAGAGTCCTTTGGATTTGTGCCCAGGAGTGGTATAGCTGGGTCCTATGATAGATCTATTTCTAGGGTTTTTTTCTTTGATTACCATAGTGATTTCCATAGTGGCTGTACCAAGTTGCATTCCTACCAATAATGCAAGAGGGTTTCTCCCTGTTCCCACAAACTTGCTGCATTTATTGTCTTGTTTATTTGTTTGTTCGTTTTTTAATCCTAGGCATTTTGATTAGAATAAAAGGAAGTTAAATGAAATTTTGTCATAGTTTTAATTTGCATTTCCCTTATGGCTGAGAATGGTGAACATCATTTGAACTTTCTCCTCTGAGAGTGCTGTCTAGTCGCATCACCTATGTTTTAATTGGGATGTCTGTAGATCTGTGTCACATCCCACCAAGGCTCGGGGCTGATACTGAAGATGAAGCAGGATGACTGTAAGAGCCAGAGATCAGGAGGATTGGAGCAAACAGTGTTCTCTGGCCATGACAAGACGGTTGTAGTCATGAACCTTCAGCAGCTGTGGTTGCCTGCATTCGACCAAGTCAGTCCACAGTCCAGCCTGGAAAGGTGAGGGACTTGTGAGACTCCACCCCTATAGCTGTGGAGCTGATGACTTGAAAGCTTCTAGGGGAGGTGATAGTTGTCTTTAAGGGAATGGTTTCTGATAGCTCCACCATGCTCTAGTGGATGCCCCAACACCTGTGAGTACATGGCCAACACAAATTGGACTCAGGGGTTATTTTAAAAAATGAACAAAGGTCTTTTGGGAGCAGTTAGGAAGGTGGGGCTAGATATGAAAAGAGTTAAGGGTGAATATAATCAAATTACATTGTGTGAAATTCCCAAAGAATTACAATTTTTAAAAAAGTACCTCATACCCCCTAGCAGTCACTTCCCATTCCTGCCATTCCCTAGTCCTTTGCAACCTTGATATCTCCTTTCTATGTGGATATCTCCTTTCCTGATCCAGACATTCATTTGAAAGAATTATGTTATACATAGTCTTTGGGGTTTGGCTTCTTTTACTTAGCCTAATAGTTTCAAGATTCATCTGTATAATCTGTATAGGCAGAATTAAGAAACAGTTCTGGGGTTTGGGGATTTAGCTCAATTGTAGAGTACTTGGCTAGCAAGTGCAAGGTCCTTGGCTTGGTCTTTAGTGAGAGAGAGAGAGAGAGAGAGAGAGAGAGAGAGAGAGAGAGAGAGGAAGAAGAGGAGGAGGAGGAGGAGAGAAGAGAAGAGAAGAGAAGAGAAAACAGTGAAACAGTTGTGGATTCAGAATCAGATGAGGAGGAGACATCTTGTTACTTTCTGCTGTGGGAGTCTTACTGAGAGAATTGATGGCTATTACAGAACAGAACAGGGCCTAAAGTTTGATGGCTTAGTAGTGCCATAGTTTTCGATAGGCTTCTTAAGTTGAGGACCCAGAGAAAAGAAACAGTCAGAACACAAAGAACTTATCAGCATGATAGAATGTGCTTGGTGTGATTTGGAGCTACACTGATTGTTTCTAAGGCGGCGCAGGGAGGAGAAGTAACTGAGCGTGTCAACTGTCTACTCACGGTAGAAGAGAAGCACAGAGGGAGTTTGTGGTCGGCGTGGCTATGGAGACTCACTCTTGCTGCTGGTCTGTTAGAGATGTTACAGAATTGAGCATTCCATTCTCACGTGGAAGGGACACCATCTGCCTCCGAGGTTTAGGAGCGGGGAGTGGAAAGCCAGTCTCAACTGAAGTGTCAGCTCAACAGGAATCTTCTGGCAGGATATGGATTATTAGAAGAATGCCTCGCTGTCCTCCTAGGAACGAGAGCGAGGCCTTACACATGCGAGACAATATGGTACTCCTACCCTCCTTTGCCGGGAGCACATCTTAGTGACCAAGGAGCTAGACTGGAACTCCCACCTGTCTGGGAGGCACGGTCAAGTCTGAAAGTATAGAATATCCATTATCTGAAATGCTTGGAACCAGAATGGGTTGAGGTTTTTGTTTTGTTTTAAGAAAAATTGTTATTTTCTATTTTGGAATATTTGTACATAGTGCTAAGTGTCAACATGAAACGTGTTCTAACCTTAGGCTTTTGAATTAAGGATGCTAAACTTGTGGTCCATCTTGGCTGTGAAGCTTGTGCTCTGTGAGGACTCCTTCTGTTTGTTCTCAGACACAAGGACACCTCATTCGCTGTCATTTGCAGAATTTTTCTAGAAGTCTACCTCAGAGTTACAGTAAGAGACATTTAACATTTATGTTTGCCAGGCCCTGGGAGTGTACAAAACACTGGCTTCAGAGTGCATACCTCACTGCTGAGGCAGGCAGAGATGAAAGAAAGGGGGCTTCCTTGTTGTTAAGTAGATCATGTTGTCTGTAAACAAAGATAATTTGACTTCTTTTTGCCTATTTTTCCCCTTTTATTTCTATATCTTGTCTTATAGTTCTAGCTAAGCCTTTGGGCACTATATTGAATAAGAGTGGATGTGAGTGTGTATGTGTGTGTGTGTGTGAGTGAGTATGTGTGTGAGTGTGTGTGTGGGTGAGAGTGTGTATGTGTGTATGTGTGTGAGTGTGTGTGGGTGGGTGGGTGAGAGTGTGTATGTGTGTATGTGTGTGAGTGTGAGTGAGTGAGTGAGTGAGTGAGTGATATGAAACTAGACAGAGGATCATGAATGAGGAAAAAGAGATCTTAAAGGAAGGGAAGAAAAAGGGAGGATGATAGAATTCACGTGACATTAAAGCAAAAGGTGATCTATGAGAGTGAGAAAGGGGACCTGTAAGGTGGGAGCAGAGGTAGAAGGAAGGCCAGTGAAGGAGAGGAGAAAATAAACTGTGTGTGAATATGAAACCTGTTACTATGTATTTGAGCTTAGAAAGAAAAGGAAAGAGACAGGCGCCCAGACAGGTGCCCGGGAAGGATAAAGTGAGTATCTAGGAAAGACTGGCCCTAAGTGTTGCAGAGCCAGTGGCTCTGGCTCGGGGGAGAGGGCAGCCTATGTCAAGCACTGGTGAGTGATGTGGCTGGTTCATATACAGAGTGCAACCTAAGCTGCCCGTCAACCTTTAGTTGCCCAGGTGGACTGTAATGGCCAACCGGGAGTAAGGACTGTAACTACACCTTTGTGAAATGAATGTGGTCCTCAGATTGACCCAGCGGTTGTTTAAACTATAGCCTTATCCCACACTTAGGGAACTAGAGTTTGCATTTTTTATAAGTGTTCATCACTGTGCACATGGAAGTTTGAGAAGCATTGTTTTAGAGAGATGAGAAATAGGGTGGAGAGGGCCAGATAACCTAATCAGATTTCCTAGCATTTGTGCTGGCTGAACAAGGGTTACAGACATGGACTGATAATGTTTTCCTTTCAAACCACTGGGCTGCTTCTCCTTGCTGCCATCAGGAGGCTACTCAGTTTGAGTGTGTTGGTGTATACCTAAAATCCCAGTACTTGGGAGCTGAAGCAAGCAAATCACGAGTTACAGACCAGACTGGGCTACAGAGTAAGACCTTGTTTCAAAAAGCAAAACAAAAACTTTGCTAAGGTTATCTTGATAGGCTTGACAAATGCTACTCTGTTCTGTGTGGGTGGCTCAAGGGAGAAGCTGGCACGCACCAATCAGAAACTTGGGTTTGTACTGAGGATCCCTGAATAGTTTTATTATTATTATTATTTTATTGAAAAAAATTTCCGCCTCCTCCCAGCCTCCCATTTCCCTCCCCCTCCTCCCGCCCCTCCCCCACTCCTCTCCCCCTCCCTCTCCAGTCCAAAGAGCAGTCAGGGTTCCTGCCCCGTGGAAAATCCAAGGTCCTCCCTGCTCCATCCAAGTCTAGGAAGGTGAACATCCAAACTGGCTAAGCTCCCACAAAGCCAGAACATGAAGTAGGATCAAAACCCAGTGCCATTGTCCTTGGCTTCTCAGCAGCCCTCATTGTCCACCATGTTCAGAGAGTCCGGTTTTATCCCTTGCTTTTTCAGTCACAGACCAGCTGGCCTTGGTGAGCTCCCAATAGATCAGCCCCACTGTCTCAGTGGGTGGGTGCACCCCTCGTGGTCATGTTCTCCCTTCCTTGCTCATGTTCTCCCTCCTTCTGCTCCTCATTGGGATCTTGGGAGCTCAGTCTGGTGCTCCAGTGTGGGTCTCTGTCTCTATCTCCATCCATCACCAGATGAAGGTTCTATGGTGATATGCAAGATATTCATCAGTATGGCTGTAGGATAGGGTCATTTCAGGTTCCCTATCCTCAGCTGCCCAAGGAACTAACTGGGGACATCGCCCGGGGCACCTGGGAGCCACTCTAGGTTCAAGACTCTTGCCAACCCTTAACTAAGATATGTGCTTCCCTGCTCCCCTGTCCAACCCTCCTATATCCCAATCATCCCTGAATAGTTTTAATAGAGAGATGTGTGTGAGGGCTACCAAGAGGGTTCACTACATACAAGCACTTGCTGCTAGTGCTGATGACCCGGCATTGTGGAAGAGGGGAAATGTTTGTGATCCAAGGTGAGATTGCTCTCCATGTGGGAGACACACAAGGGGAAAGTACCGACAGTAGACAAGTGAGGGAGGAAGGCCCAAACTGCGGGAGTGAGATCAATGGTAGAGCGGTCACCTGATATGTACGAGGTCCCAGGTTCAATTCCCAGTGGCCCCTCCGAAAAAGCAAAAAAACAAAACAACACAAAACTAAATAGCACTTCAGCACATTTTCCCAAATCTTTAAGACAAATCTAAGAATGAATGGGGGTAGATTCCTTGTCTCTGCCCCTTTTTGTGTCCCTTCATGTGACATTTTGTGTTGTTTTGTTTTATCTTTGGTTGGCATTTTATACTAGTGGAGAAAGTTTCTAATGATTAAAACCTCCTTGGTATAAGTAAGGCCATAAACATTCAGCTCCCATTTGCATGGTTCGTGGTGGGTGGGAGCATCTGACTTGAGGGCTATTGGTGATTTCAAAGGAGAAAGGAAAACAAAGCCTGTCATCATTTGGTGATGGGGAGAGGAAGAAGTTGAGGACTGGGAGAGGTCGAAAGCCCAAGTGTGAAAGGCGTGCTGCTTGGGGTACTTGTCACATTCCAGCAGGGGCAGCATTCTCCGGGAAACCCATACGTTTCACAAGATTATTTTGTGTGGGAAAAAATGGTGAAACTGTTAGTACGCTAAATTTTTCTTCAATGTGGAGATAATGAAATTGTACCTTTTTCTCATGAATCTCCTGTCACCCCTGTTTACAGCACATAAGCTCTCCATCTTACTCTTTCTTTCGCTTTACTTCCTAAATTTTTCTTTAATAATTCAACAAGCATTTTAAAAGTTAGCCTTATATTTAAACAGTGATGTGGTTTCTCCTTATTTTTAGTAATTTGAGAGGTTTTTTTTTTCTTATTTAGAATTGTATCCTCTCTCCCTAAACAGTTGGTGATAATTGCACCATTTCTTATTTTTCTTTCTCTGCCCAAGGCCTTTACCTTTTGGTAAATATGTGCAAATTACGTAAAAATAATACTGACAGTCTTGGGAAACTTGTTACTTTGTGAGATAGAGTTCTTGGGGAGTTTAGAGTTGAATGTAACCAATTTAAAGAATCTGCCATATGCTTTTCAGATTTTCTAAATTTGTTGATGCTTTTAATAAAAAAATAGAAAGAAAAAATAGAGACTAAGAACTAAAGAATCTTCAAGAACTCAGTAAAGATGCAGTGTGCATATTCTCAAACCACACGCTCCATCTAGACTCGATACCACACAGGTGCTTCTGTGTTAGGTCAAACTACACGCTCCATCTAGACTCGATACCACACAGGTGCTTCTGTGTTAGGTCAAACTACACGCTCCATCTAGACTCGATACCACACAGGTGCTTCTGTGTTAGGTCAAACTACATGCTCCATCTAGACTCGATACCACACAGGTGCTTCTGTGTTAGGTCAAACTACATGCTCCATCTAGACTCAATACCACATAGGTGCTTCTGTGTTAGGTGCATGTTGGGATGTTTTTTGTGCTTTCAACCATTCACTTCAAAACAGGTTTTTATGAGTTTTTAAAAAATGGAATCTTAAGAAGATTCCCTTGTTGCTTTTTCATATCTTACCATTTAGTTCTCAGTCTGTATGCCGAGCCGTTTCTCGTATGAAGTAACTGTAGCTCCTGTAGGTTCCATAATGACTGAGATGTCACCAGTCATCTGGACATAACCCCTGATATGCTTAAACTGTTAGGTTGTACTTTATGGACAGTATATTCTTCTTAACTTCTATAACAATTTTATCTAATTTCAATCGTAACATCCTAATTCCATGTCTTTTCTTACAACTAAAAAACCTACTATTAGCTAAAACTTGAAGTATGGGTTTGGAAACTTGAGGCACAGAATTGTCAGTGACCTCAGGGTTTGGGGGAGGGGCAGAAATTGCTTAAATTATAGTCTGTTATGATATTAGACGTCCAGGGAAAGAAGTGCTTATTTCATATCCAAAACAAGCCAGCGCCTGTGGAGGAGGAAAGTGCCTTCCCGAGAGCACTCTCCCTAAGAATCCCTTAATGGACCAATCAGTAGTTTATACTGTTAAAGAATTTTTTATGGTATAATAATGAGCATTTATAACAGGGCAAAAACAAGCCATTTCCTAGCATTAGCCTCTCTGCCTACGGAGGTCATAAAAATTGTCAGCCTCCTTGAGGCTGCCTTCTGTTGTGCAATGCTAATAGGAAATGGATCATTGCGGTTTATGGGGTACTTAGCCATTTTGGTCCATGATAAATGGCTGACTTCAAGTGACATTCCTTCCCTGATTCCCACTATTCATCACCTGAAAGAATGGAAAACCCAAACATGAAGTTGATTTTGAAGTTGTCAAGAGTTTCACTGTAGTGTAAATCCATCATAAGTCAATGTTTTAATTGATTTAGGAAGAAATAGTATGAATGAAAACACTCGTAAATGTTTTATGTTCCTTTTTTCTTTTGTTCAAAAGCCAGTTTTGTGGCTCTAGTGTTAGCCTGCTCTGACTTCTGTTGCCTCTCCTTACCCCTCCCCCTCTGCAAACACTCTCTGGTTTGAAGACTCCCTAGATTTTATCTCTGCAGATGCTTTGAAGTAACTGCTCTTCTGCTCCATGAAGTCAGTGCCATAAGCACAAGACTGAAAAAAAATTCAGCTCATATGTGTCAGTAAGTGTGCAGAAACTTCTTTCTTTGCTCATATTCTTATGATCCAACTTTTCCATCAAAAGAAAAAAAACAGTGCTATTTTTTTAAACACTTCAGTCTGACCAGGACACTTGCATATGGAAGTGAAACTCACTGTTAGAATAAGATCACAGTATCATGGCTCCTGGTCTTAGAAAATAGCTCCCCAGATTATTTCCAAGCTCTCCAGTGCTTTGAGCATTGCCCAAGAAGGATTCATGCCCAATAGATGCCTAGAGGAAGGTTGAGTCTCTGCAGGGTTGTCTTGGTATTGGCATGTTTATCTCTGAATTCAGTGGCATGGTGCTCTCGTGTAACCGGCGTCTGGACAGCTGGGTATCTGCTATTGTAAAATGAAGATGTGACTGTTCCTGCAGATTATCTTGGAACCGTTTCGTATAACTGAGATAATTTGACATGCACTTTGTTGGTTCTTTAAGAAATTCGGGATTGCCTTACCTGTGTGCATTTTGGGATGATTCTGTCAGCTGATGATTTTGTTTGCTCTGTAGAACACAGAGGGACTATTTCTGCCTTTAGTTCAGGTGCTGCTGTGCTTTAAGAAAAGTGTTTGTTTCTGGGAGTGTTTTGTAAGAGTGTTTGGCAGAATCCATGTATCCATCACTCATGGGCTTTAGGCTAACACTGAAAGCACGGGGAGGGAGAGGGAAGTGAGTCTTGCCATACTCTAAAACCGCCAACACTAGCAAAATTTAGAAATATACCTAAAAGTATTAGAAATTAAATATTAATTAGGTTTTTATTTGATCATTTTTCCTATAAAATTGTAGAAATAGCTCACGAACATATTTGGTGACATGTTCTTAGACTACACACTTATGATTGTGATAGCTGAATAGAACGGCTCCATTTTTTTCCTTCATTTTCATGGAATGAGAATCATTAATCTGGACTTATTCAGTTTAGTTAAAGTAAATTGCTAGCCCTTTAAAATAAGCAGTCCTAATATTTTAGTTCATCCAGAGTGTCGAAGCACCTCTGTAGTTTAATTTTTAGCCGTTTTGCATGGCGTTGATGACATTGAGTCTGAGGTTAGCAAGAGACGCTGAGGACACTAAAGGAGAAAAATGGCAAGCAGAGGGGCTGAGTATAGGTAGCCCTTGCATTTGACAGAAGTCCCCATTCCTTAATTCTGGTATTGTTGGGTGAACACTGGTTGTTTTTACTTCTTTCTTTTCTTTTTTCTTCTCTTTTCCTCCTCATAATTGGTATCTATATTAAAATTAAGGGGGAAAAAAACTAAGTTCCAATGTGTGTAGGTTTTTATGAGTAATGTGTATGTATATGTGTGTGTGTGGGGGGTGTTCAAAGACAGGAGAAAGCAGACATCACAACCCAAAGACTATATTAAGAATGAATACATATTAAATAGTGGTACTTTTTTTTTTAAGGTGGTGGGGCATCTGTGTGCAGAGGTTTCTCGTGAGTGCTTTTGAGTAACATGGCCAAAGCTTTGGATGCAGTGAGTTCTTCAAGCCCAAGCCTTCTCTTGGACATATTTAATGCGAAATATGCCATGCTTTTGTGCTGTATGCTTGCCCTCTCCTTTCCACATAACCTTCGCCAAATAATCAATTATTGTTTAGTAAAGTCATGAAAGCAGAACGTTCCAAAGGATAAATTATTGTTCTTTGGAAGTCATTTTAAATTTTAAGAGTGACTGGAAATGAAATTTTGGAAGGGGAAATAAACTTTTAACAATCATAGTGTGCTGGAACTTTTACACATGGGTTGTGACCCCTTTGACAAACCTATATCTCCAAAAATATTTACATTATGATTTATAAAAGTAGCAGAATTGCAAGGAAATAATTGTAAGGTTGTGGGTCACCACAACATGAGGAACTGTATTAGGAAGGTTGAGAGCCGCTGCTCTGGTTGGTTTTGAAGTTCTCACTGAAGAGTCAGCTCACTGTTAGTGATTTTTTTCCCTCCACTTACTGAGTCAAAGGTGTGATGTTAGTTTTACTCTGTAGGTTGTTATTTTGCTTCTTTGCACTTCAAAAAGATCTAAGGTCACTCTCTGATTATGACTTTGCCACTTCCTGTCCTATTGTCCTTACAAAAGTTTTTTTTTGTGTGTGTGTGTTTAAACTTCTATGTAAAAAGATCAACCCAAGTGAAAATTCTCTAGAACAAGAAGCAAGTGTTTGTTTCATTATATAATTTATAAGTTCCTCTTACAGAATCAAAATGCCTTCTGCTTTCCTTTTGTCGTGGATTGTATAGCTGAATAAATGAAGCAGTCCAATAGAAGCCAAGCCCATGTTGAGAAGCCACCAAGTCTAAACTGTTCATATTTCTTGAGTCTTTTGACCCACAACCAGAACAAATAAATCAGCCTTGTGTGTTATTGCTGCCTCTATTGTATTGCCTGTGTTTTCATGTGGCAGTGTTGAGAAACCTACCTGCATTTGCCCTTCTTCTTTCTAGACTCCTCTGTGAGCAACTCTTGTGTGCAGGCTTGAACGAGCAAGCCTCTAGGTCTAGTTCTAGGTCTCAAGAGAACTGAGTTCACCTCCTTTCCAGTCCGCATTTGCTTAGCTCATATTATTTTCTTTTACTGATCATTTTCCGATGCAAGTAATTATATATCATACAAATTTTTGATGGAAAAATAGTTGGACTAAGTTGTAAGGTTATCAAGGAAAAAAATGTATTTCCAGGAGGTTTTTGTTGTTGTTGTTGTTTGGTTGGTTTTTTTTTTTTTTTTTTTTTGAGCATCACTAATTCACAGTGTCCCACAGGATTTTTGTTTGTTTGTTTGGTTTTGCACTTCAGTGTGAGAAGCAAAAGCCTAAAAAGTAAATTTAAAATCATAGGCTATATCTCTCTTGAGCATATTTTTCTAGCAATACTTTTTCCATTTGTATTATTTTTAAAGCATATCTAACCTTTCCCTAAAACTCCAGATCTATATGTATAAGTTTATACCTCCTTTGAGGTGCTAGTGGGTACCTCACATATACTCAGTACCAAATATAATTTTTGGTTGTTTTCCTTCATTTCTTCCCTCCCCTCCCCTCCCCCATTAGGTGCTGACAATGCCCCTGTGGCCACTTCGGGGGGTGGGTGGGGTGGGGGGGGATTTCTGTCTTCCCTCCCCTACACATTTTACCCATTCAGTCAGCTAGTGGGGGACTGCAGAGTGACTCCCAGTCTTCTCATATCTATTTCCTACCACCTCCCCATAGGCTTCTCTGCCACAGGCTTCTCTCCATGCAGAGATAGAGGGATGCTTTTAAAGCAAAAGTCAGGGCTCTAGCTCCAAGCCCTAAGGCAACTTCTCACCACTCTTGAAATAAAATATAAATTCCTTGGTCTACACAGCCCTGCAAAGGCTGGTGTCTGGGTAGCTCTCCTGTCCTGTTTCCTGTTACTTTCCTCTCATTGACTGGTCATTTTATTCCTTAAACATTCCCAACTCATCCCCACCTCAGGGCTTTTGTCTTAGCTGGTTTTTGTCTTGAAATTGACCTTTCCTATATTTTCACTGTTTTCTTTGTCTAAAATGTCAACTCTGGTGAGAGAGACTTCACCAAAACATCTTGTCTGTGTTATGCCCTTCCCTGCCATGCTTATCTTCATCCTAGCAGTTTTGGGGATTTTTATTTCTAAGAAGGCCATTGCCTGAAGTTCTTATTTAGTTATTTCCTTATTGTGGTTCACCATCCTGGGAGGACAGGAACATCTCTATCCTTTTCCACTGAGATATTCCTTGTGTTTGAATATATGTGTGTACAGCAGGCACTGAGCTATATGTTTATGTGTGTATTTAAATATGGCAGACTCTGAAGTATGAATTTATGACTTAATTGGGGAACAAGGCTATTTAGTCCCATGAGTTTAAACTGCTGAGTCAGAAAAGAATAGTCTAGAATATATATTAAAGGTTTTTCAAGGCTGAATTTCTCTGTGTAGTTCTGGCTGTCCTGGAACTCACTTTGTATACTAGACTGACCTCAAACTCACAAAGAGCCACTTGCCCCTGCCTCCCATGTGCCAGGATTAAAGCCACCATACCCAGTTTAGATATATTTTAGTGATTTTAATCCTGCCAAATCTTCATGACAGTTAGGTGGTCCACAGATGAGGTGATAGACCTATCTCTTTGGGTTATTTTGTTAATTCACAGCAAGGAAAAAATATCAGTTCTGTTCAGTTGGTATTTTTGTCCTGCAGATAGGCACATATAAAGTGGTCATTAGTTATGCATATCATTTAATTGCAACTTGATGAGAATTTAATTGCAACTTGATGTGAATTGTGCTTGAACCACGGGACAATGTGTGCTCCTTGCAGATAAATATGACATCAATAGCAAGCAATCATTAGTATGAGAGAACCTGCTCCGAACAAGCAGGAGCCATGCACATACCACTCTCTCAAGAAAGCAAGCATTACGTTGCAGGATTTGTGTGACAAACAGGAAAATGACTCTCTGTGAAGTTTCTGAATATATAATGATTTTCTAAAAATGATTATGTACATAATGAAAACAGTGATTTATTTTGTAACTGTCTTTGTGAGTTGATTTAATAAATTGGGTGTATCTGATGATTCAGCCATGAAGGAAGAGAAAGCACACTGTCTTTCTTCCTCTTGTTATAATTTGCTAATAAATGTCAGTAATTTAGAGCCCCGAGACCCACCTAAATTTAGACAACAATGATTTTTGTCTCACTTATGTCTGAGATCACTTCAGAATCCCTACATTCTTCTTTGTGGTATTCCTTTATATTATTTTCTGTCATTTAATAAATAATGTTTTCCATCATGCTTTTAAGAACTATAGCAACCCTCAAAGTTGACTTTTCCCACTAGCATTTTTCTTGGATTTCTTCTTCACCAGACTCTTGTGTGCTCTGTACGGTAGTAACTTTATCTTAAGAGTTTTGAGCACCTCCCAAGTTTACTGGCAAATTCCCAAAGCTGGGTTGTTTCGTAGTCTCACACATTAAAAGCTTTGGTTATATGTGGCCATCACCGTTATTCCTTTGCTCAGGTCCCCTGATGAGAACTAGTCAGAGTTGGTGTATTTATGACTGGCTAATTTAGGTCTGACAGAATTAAAGTTCCTTGTTTGTTATATGAACTTAACTCTCTTCTTAATTTTTAGGGGATACGTTTGTCCTGGATGAAATCTTGTTTTTAAATCAGAATGGTTTTAAAATTCTCAGGCAGAAAGAGAGGATAGAGTGATTCTTTTTTGCTACATTGCATGTCAGTTGGTCATCAGTTGGCATTTTGGAGACTTCCAGATATCAGTGCAAAGGGAGAGTGATGACCTAGTTGTAAGGGGAGCTCCCTTTGCCCCTGGCTTTCTCCCTGGGAGGCCACCATAAGGAATTAAGCCTGGGCTCTCAGCCTGACTTCTTCCTGCCTATAGCAGAGTCCCAGCAGGGTCTCCAAGAAGAGATGGGTAAAGGCTGGCTAATTATTCTCCTGGCTCCTCCTTGTGGGGTTGCCTTGGGCTGTTGGTGCCTTCGACCTAAGGTCATGGTTCTTCTCCATTAGACTTTCTCCTTTGGGTTCCTTCCTCTCATCTTTTCTCCCAGGAATGGCCACAGTTACGCTGTCACCAGTGCCAAATTAGGGCAGAATCTCTCACAGTTCCCTGAACTGCAAACAGTCACTTGCAGAGAAATCTTCATAGATTATCTTGATTTGAATGTGTTGTCAGTTTTTTGTTGCTTCTGTTTATTGTTTTTTGAATTTTTGATAGTGTCAATGATCTTTTCCCTAAGTACCTCTTATATACATATTTACCTTGATAGGGTCTGTGTGGTACACACAAAATGTAAAAAAAAAAAAAAATGGGGCCTAGAAGGCCCCATTGCTTTCTAGGGTTCTACTCTGTGAGATGTACAGAATCTTCTGCCTTATTAAGTATTCAAGTGGCATTTATTTATTGAGTAGCTGCTATAGCCCAGACCTAGTATGCCATCTAAGGTAGGTCGTTGTATATCCTTAGTTGTCTGTTTACAGGACACTCTGAGTTCTTGTCTGACTGTCAGTCACAACCCTGGGCCCAACAGAGATGAAGCCTTTTCATATCACCTCAGCCTCACTCATTTGTGGGATTAAACAAGAAAAAAGGCGTATCATTGCCACCATCATCAAGGTCCCATGTTGAGCTGATTTCTGCCACATTGAGGGCTTGGGCCTTGCCTTAATGCTCTTTAAAATCTTAGCACCCCATAGCACATTGCTAGATAGGCAAGGCCTTTCACCCATGTCTCAGTTGAGGTGGTTGGATGACATCACTAGTCACAAATATGTGTACACCCAGTTCCCAAACCTCTGTCACTGTTCTTCGTGGCCCGGAACTGAAGAAACACACACCAGTCTGGTTTCTGTGTCTCTCCAGCCTACAGTGCTGTAGACCCCACTACTCCTCAGTCATTGCTAATACTGCTTGATAAGAAAGCAGAAGACCACGAAGTCATGCCTTGTGCCTGTTGTCTGGACTAGTTCATCCATTGTGTGCCATCTAGTCCCAGCCTTCTCAGTTCTCCCTTAGTCCCCACACCCATTTCTTCTATATGGTGACCCCTGTAGTTCTCAAGCATAACCATTTCCTGCACTCACAACAGGATGTCTTTTGTGCCTTGATCTCATTGAATGGAAATCTTGTAGAGTATCAAGAAAACCTTTTAGGCAGATGGGAGATTTTAGTTGAGCACAAATTTTCTCTTTATTTTAGGATCAAGAAAAAAAAAAACCAGCCAACCAACCATACATACAAATAAACAAAAAGACATATCCAATGAGTATATTTAAGAAGAAACATCCTAAAATTTGGCAGTTGTCTTTTGGAAGTTTTTTCGCTGTAGGGCTCTTGACCACATTTTTGGAGAAGCTACTTTGTGTAGTTGAATTGTACCTGCTACAAACTTGGGCCATATGAAGATTTGCTTGTTTGTTTTTGCCTTGCTCTGGATGCTCAAGAGAGTCTCCGTGGGTGAAGAAAGGTGCGGCACTCTTGGTATTGTATTGAGGACTAGGTGTGCATGAAGGATCCTGTCCAGTCAAGTCAATCTTCTTTAGCGTCAGGAAGTGATGTTGGTATGGGCAGCTCTGAACTTTCTACTGTGCATGGGAGACATTGTCAATCTGTATTGCAGTAAAAATTCTCTGTTACATTTGCAGGGATGGAGTGGGGACACTGCTCATCAAAATTATTTTAGGTTATTCTATAGGCCATGGGGGCAGAAGAAGAAAATTCATTGCTTTTTTACCTCATGACTCAGACCTGGCCTCTTTTATTTACTCGGTCCCCTGCACCTTGTTACAGATTGTGGCTGTGTCTGAAGGGGTTTTTGGTTGTCACACTGAGGGATACCACTGGTATGTGGTGGGTAGAAGGCAGGGGCACACATACATATTCTCTAATACACAGGCTAATGTCTCACTGTGAAGACATAGTTAGCACTGAAATGCCAATAGTTCTAAGCTTCACTAACCCAAATCTATACCTTACTTTGTTCAATAGAACTTTCTGTGTTCTAGCCTGGTCTACATACTGAGTTCCAGAATAGCCAAGGCTGTATAGAGAGAACCTGTCTCAAACAACAAAAAACCCAAAAGAACTTTCTGTGTTGATGGAAATGTCCTATATTGACATGATTATATGTGGCTTTAAGTACTTGAAATAAGGCTGGATGTCTAAGGAACTGAATTTTTAATTTAAGCTCAAAATGAACAGGGATGGGAGTTCTAGGAAGCCATTAGACAATGCAAATCTAGCTATGGTACCCTGCCTAAGCACCTTGGTTCATAAATAATGGATAGAAAAGATTGGCACCTGAGAGAAAGGGGGATTGAAGAAGGAATTTCAAGGAAGCTGGAAGGGATGTGTGTTTTCAAAAACCTGAGAGACGGAAAGCAGTGTGTTTTTAAAACTGTTTTCTTAGAGAGTCTGTGGGTTGGTAATTCAAAACATGCAGACGACATTAACACTGTCTCTGTCTATGATGTCTGGCTTTCAGCCTGAAGACAAATGCTGAAAGATAGAACTACCTACCTAGAATACTCCTGCAGCAATGAGCTAATCACCTCAACATGTGGCTCTGGCTTTCTCATCTCACTGTTTGGAGGCTTGCGGATACTTTAAGTTTTAAAGGAACAAGACTTTCAGTCATGTACCCAGTGCCAAAGTGGAAGCCAGATGGCCTTTGGGATCCAGCCTTCAAAGCCAGAGTCTGTCATGCTTGCAGCCACAGTTTTACCCAAAATAAAGGTGATAATACATAGGCATTATCTCTTGCCAAACCAGAAAAAAATACCAAGGAATCTGAAGCTATATTTTAAAGACATTACCAATTTATCTGATCTTTTAAAAATTATATGCATTTATAATGTGCAGCATGTTAAGTTAAATTACGTGTTCATTATAAGGTAGCTAACGAGCTAATCTATTACCTCGTGTATTTTATACTGAGAACACTATTGTCTTTGCAACTTCCAAGACCACATTACTATTAACTACAGCAATTATACAGTAGATTTCTTCATCTCATTTCTCCTGTCACCTTCATATTCTGTGTTCATTGATTATCTGCCCTAACGCCTGCTCACACTCCTGGCACAGAGTAGGAGATACCTCGACTGATCCACTTCCCTCATCCCTTCTTATTCCTTCTCAGTGGCCCTACATTTAATTTTTTCCTCCTGTTGTTATTCAGCCATCTTTGTTAACCCATTCTGCTTTCCACAAATAAGACTTATTTTAAGTCAAGCAAATGGCATGTAGCAACCGTGCCGAAACTCTGTGAGACGATCGCTCGGTGTCTGTGCTCTTTTTGTCTAGCAAGAGAGACTCTTGACCTCTTTATCTCTTTACCATCCCTATAGAAACTGCCTACACTATATTCCAGCTTTCTTGTGGACCAGAGTCTATGCCTTCTTCCTATCCTGAGGTCAATTTTCTCTGTTGGGAGCAGCCCTGTACCTCACAGGGGCAGAGCAAATAACCAGTAGCCCACAACAGTATGCAAAAGGCTACCTAAGAGTACTGTAAAGTGCTAACCTGCCAGCAGATGGCATTAGGAGTTATAGGGCCATGAAAAGTTATTATAAATCATTGAGCATCTGAGCTCCTGGATATCCCTTACCAGAAGAATAAGAAGTCAGGAGGCTGGAAGTGTACAGGAGAGACACATGTGCTTAGCTAACGATGGACAGGGAAGACCAGTGCTTTTGTTTAGTCACAGAGAAATCAAGAAGTAAAATGTTAAAAACCACATGATCAGTCCATTCCAGGTAATAAGAACAACTGTAGCATCATTAACTTGGGCAGAAGTCACTGGCTGAGTAGCAATTTTGCTTCAGAAGTCAGGGGGGTATGTCCAGGGCACATTGACAAGACAGCCTGTGGAAATGTTATTATAGGTGTGTTTAGAATATACTCAATATACCCTCTAGAGTCCAAGAGAGAGGCTGAAGCTACAGAAACAAACAAACAAAAGAAACATTGAAGGATATGGAGTTGTGTAAGACCTCCTATTGAGAGGACATTAGAAGATCCTTAAATTTAAGAACGTCGATCCAATAACCTCTGACTGGTTACTAGTTACTTATACTTGCTCCAGAGACTTGTTAGTTGTAGATTTAGGGTGATGTGCTTATTCTAGGAATAGTCATTGTTAATAATCACCCCCAGGTAATTCTGATCTACTTTGAGAAGAAGCATATTTTAGCAGAGAAAAGTCTCAGAGATGCAAGGAAAATGATTGGTACTCCAACAGGTTAGAGGAAATGGGAGGATTGAAGAATAAGGATTAGATGTGCAGCCAGGTCTAGGATAGACAGACTTAGGGGCTGTAGAGCTGGAGTGTAAGCCTGTGAGTAGAGTAACAAGAATGTAGCAACCAACACTTAAAAGTGAACAGCAGATGTGGGGCCCTGGGAACTAGTTACACTCCTAAAAATTATGGAAGACCGGAAAGAATTTTAAAGTGAGTTATATCCAGTGTTGTGCTGTTAATTATTCAAACTAAAAGCCCCAGGGCTGGGAGAGATGGCTCCGTAGTTAAGAACACTTATTGTTCTCCCGGGGGGTCAGGGTTCAATTTCCAGCACCCACATGGTAGCACACAGCTCTCTGTGACTCCAGTTCCAGAGGGTTCAGTGCCCTCTTCTGACATCCATGGACATGGTGCACAGACAAACACCTACACACCTAAATAGGAAGAAAGGTTTAGTTTGGTTTGGTTTGAAGTCGGGCAGTAGTGGCACATGTCTTTAATCCCAGCACTCAGGAGCAGAAGCAGGCAGATCTCTGAGTTTGAGGTCAGCCTGGTCTACAGAGTGAGTTCCAGGACAGTCAGAGCTACACAGAAAAACCCTGTCTCAAAACAAACAAAAAAAACACTTTTTTTAAAAGGCACTATTTGTGATACATCCTGATTTTCATGATGTAAACCCCACTGCAGACTATTTTGAGCTACGAATAGCTTTCTTGCAAACTGGAATAAGCTGGCTCTGACACACCACTGGATAACTACCGGCATTTACCATATGATATTGAAAATTAAAACTTAGAATATTTATTTAACTTAAAATACCATAATTCTTCATATGGTGACAGAAATGGCACATTTTTATGAAAAACTTCTATTTTTGCAAATCCCTTTAAGTATGTGGCACAAGAGAAAACAACTGTATTCTCACAGTTGCTCCTGCCACTTAAGCCCCAAACGCCACTGTTTATACTCATGAGAGAACGGCCACAAAAGATAAATTCCAGCTTGTCATTATTATGGAAACAACTGCATGGACCTCAGAAACTCTCTATGGATCTTGAGACCACGCTGTGAAAATTGCTGTTTTACAGAGCAATGGGCCACATTTTATCAATCTCATATTCTGTAAGAATTTGAGTCACCATCCCTCTTATTGTTTTGATATTACTCATACTGCAAAAACAATGTGAAAAATAAACAAAATCTCAGGGTTGAAATAAAGATGAATAGAATCACATCATTTTTCTTGTGTCCCAAATGTTGCTTTTCACAACCCACAGCTCCTCAGAGACCACTCACTGCAGAGGACGAAGCTGAGCAGAAAACTCGAGTTTAGTGTCTGACTTCCGAAAGCAATATCTATAAAACTAAAGTAGAAGCCATGTAATTGGGAGTGATGGAGGCTGAGAAAGCTGAGATAAGCCACTTGACCACTGGTGAAGGATGCAAGAACCAGAAAAGCGGAAGAAAGAACATTTGAATCAAACCATACTAAAAAGAAGCCCATTATCCGGAAAGATTGCAAGAGCCAGAGGGGCAGCATATCCAATGGGAGACTTCCAGATATAACGGAAGCTGTACCCATGAAATCTCAGCAATGTGGCTGATTAAACGAGACCTGAACAGTAACAGCACCAGTGGGCATCCCATTGTGATGAAGGATCGCATGGTGCTCTAGCCCTGGGAGAAAAGCTGCTCTTCCTCGGAGGTGCACATCCTATATAATTTTCCAATCATGAGTGGTCAGACTAAAAAATATACATGCAAGTAACAGTAAACAGACTCAACAGGTTGAATGTATATATTCATTCTCTCTCACACATGTAACAATAATAAAGAATAGGAAGCCATGAGTTTGAAAGAGAGCGGGAGGGAGAGGTTGGGAGGGATTAAGGGAGATGAGGGAGGGGGAAATGGTGGAATTCTATTTTAAATAAGTAATAAGCTGGGAGGCAGATGAGTTCAAAGTCAGTCAGTCTGGTCTATATAGCAAGTTCCAGGACAGCCAAGCCTATATAAACAAACAAACAAGCAAACTCATTGTCAGAGAAGACACTATCTTTGACTTCTCTTCCAAGAGCAAAATAAGCAAAGCAATAAAGTCCTTGGCAGATACTTTGGAGAGTGTTTCTATAACAGGCATTATAAGTAGTTAATAGCTGCGTGAGGACTTTATTACCCTAAGTAGGTCAGAGCAAGTCATTCTTCCGCTGGCTTTGTATTGGCATGAGCAGGTAGAACTGACTTCTCCTTTTGCAGATATGTACACTTCTTTTACAAATGAACATATTTCCATAAGAAACATCAGAGATTATCCTTAAAAAATCAACAAGCTGTGGCCAGGATGACACCCATCCAGATGCCTGATCAATATATTTTCCCTCTTTCTGGCATACATACTTCTCAACATGGGAACTTTGTGTTCTGAAGGTATTGTACTGTCCTTGCTTCTAGCTGATTCCCAACAGGGGCTTGGTTATCACAGGTTAGGTGTCAAGCCTTTGGCAGTATATTCATTTTTGTCCATCAGTCTCAGTGGCAGGGAAAATTTCAAAAGCCTCAAATCTACTTCTAAAAAACAAAATATCATTAGCAATAGAATTTTAATAATGATGAAACAAAAATAAGAACCAAATTAAAGCAAAAGAGTCACAGCGTACCCCACCTATTCTGAAAAACCCACTTGAGGTACTTTAGCATGTGTCCTATATTATGAGGAAGACAAAATGTTTTATTCAGAACTTACTAACTACCAAGAACCTGTTACGAACTAAAAACTCAGTCTGTCTCATTTAATCCTGGCCACCCAGCAAAGTAAATTATATTATGAACATTTGCCAAGGATGAGGCCCTGAGGGGTGAGAAACCTTGTACACAGCTGCCTAGACAGCAGGAGACACAGGAATGCCAATCCACAGACTTCCCTTCTTCTGACACCGCAGTATCAAATTCCCAAGCCAGCGACAATTGGAGACCTTTGGATGTTAGCTGGTTGTTTCTGATACCAACGTTGTATAATGGACTAATGATGTCAACAAGGAGCGAGAAAATATCTGTGCTATGTGCACTGTTTGTCCTTCTTGTTTTCTCAGCGAAACTCCAAAAACCAAAATAAATGTGAATTCAGAAAATATGCTTAGAATCCTCTGAAACACTGGGTCCAGTTCATGTTCTTTCTGCAAACACATGCTTATCTCTCCATCTTCATGTGGAATTAAATACCAGTGGGTTCCTCATACAGCTTCTATGGCCTTACGCCTACATTTTAATTTTGATTCCCCTTCTCAGGATTGAACACAGAGCCTTCCATACACAAAGCGTTTACACTGCCACTAAATTATACCGCCAATTGATTATATTTTTAAAATAAAATAATCATTTACCAATCCCTTGTTTATCCTGGTATTAAAAAGTGAGTTATTCTTCACCTGAAAAACCAGCTACAGCAGAAGCAGTATCTGCAGGAAAGGGTCTTTAAGGCCTTAGGAGTGGTGTCCTTCTTATGTGCTGGCTTGCCCTGTGTCTGTTGTCAGTGATTTGTCTTTCACCAAGGTGGTCAGGCTCCTGTGGCTCAAACTCTGAAGTTGTGCTGAAGATGCATGTGTCCTTTGCCACAGTCCTCTGTAATGCTTACCCTTTAGGTCACTCATTCTCGTTCCCGGGCTCTCATAGTCTGAGAAAACTGGGAAGATCTCTTGGCTTTATGAAAACTTAGAAACAAAAACTTTTTAAAAAGGAGTATATTCCCAAAGTCCCCCAAAAGCCCCCACAAAACTGCTCTTCCATTACCATTAGAGCTGGATGCATGTCTCCTGGACACAGAGCAGATGCTTCATAAACACCTCTTAAATAGGAAATGATGGCATTTTGATTAATGTCAGTAGAAGTTTCAGAACAGCATTATCACTCGGATTTCCTATTTCCAGTTCATGTTTGTTTGTTTGTTGCTTGCATGCTGTGCTGTGTGGCCTAAGCTGGGCTCCAGACGACTTTCAGTCGTACTCTCTTGGACAGCGGGGGCCTGTGCCTAGTTTATGGTTTCTATTTTGTGATAATTTTAGATCAACATTTTGGCAAACATTTTCTCTAATGGGCCAAATAGAGAGAAAACTGTAAGTCAGCCATATAAGGTATCTGTTACAGTTGCTCAACTCTGCAATTGTAGCATGAAAGCAACTGTAGGCAACATGGAAACTTACAGCATACTTACAATGTTACTTGTAAAAGAAAGTCGTGGGCCAGAAAGCCTCTAGGATCATTTTTGTCTCCATCTTCCTAACTCTGGGGTTACAAGCACACAGTGCTTTTCCCATGGTTCTGGGGATCCAAACCCAGGTCCTCATGCATGTACAGCCAGCATTTTACTACCTGAACCATCTCCTGACACTCCCCTCTGATCGTAACAGTTGAAATTAAATAGACTTCATAGCAAAAGATACTTTGAAAGTCTGCTTCCTGTCCTGAAACAAGTGGCTACATGTACAAGTATTTTTATCTAGAAGGTTTGACCTTCATCACTGTTAATGTAGGGCAGTAAATCTGCTGTATAGGAAGGAGGGAGAGAAAAGCACAGTGAGAGCTCTTTTGGTTTCCTCTTGGTGTAGCTGTTCTTTTTCTTGGAGTTTGTTATAAGAAGTAGTTGGCAATGAAGGCAGTGCACAGTTGTGTACAAACATTCAACACATATTTAAAAATATTAGCAACAAGGCTCAGTAGTGTGTGAACTGAATGGTCTGTAGCTATAGCTCCGGGGGATATACCACCTTGGGACTCCGTGCGCACACACATACACATCTCTCTCTCGCTTTCTCTCTCTCAAAATGGGAATTGGGAATGCCAGTGTTTATGGAAAGTCATTGTGCTCACATGTGTAAATGACTTGGCACATGGGCCATTAATTTATTTCTGATCCCTTCTTCTCTCCCAGACTACACCTTGACTGAGAACAGAAGCAGGAGCTTCTTGTCTCTTAGGAACTCTACAATAAATGAGAACAATACACAGAAAACATATGATTATGAACTTAAGAAAATCAAGTTCAGGGAGTATGACTAAGTATTAGGGACCATTAATAATTCATTTCTTCCCACCTTTGGAAAATTTCACACATGAAGCCAATGTGTTCTGCGTGTGGGTTTAAAATAACACAGAACTATAGAATCACACCCAGCATTTCCCTGGGCCTGTGACTGAAATTCCAATCATCTCAGATGCATTTTCTAACTATATAGAAGCGTAGGCACAGAGGACATAACTCTTCAGAACTCATTTAGGACTCAGTAAAGGGTGTATTCATTTTACTATGGAGTGAGTTGCTACCTGAAGTGAACGACTGTTTAATTCAGTAAGGCAAGGATCTGTGACGAGTGAAAAACGAATCTACCCCCTTTAGCTTTTGCATTAGTTAAGGCATCAGTAAAACTGGGACACAAGCCATTTCCTTTTGTTCCAGTCTATATCTAAGTGCTAGTAGAGAAAGATCTGACTCAAATTATAGAAGCCATGGAAGGTGCAATATTACATTAGAGTACTCTGAACATGCCAGCTGAAATGTCTCTCCTAGATCATTTTGTCTCTGCCAACTGGCAGTGACTCATTTTGAGGTTACTGCAGACAGTTACAGGATTAGCAGGCAGAATACAGGGCACACACCCTCCTCTGTGTACTTGCTTTTGTACTCCTGGTACGTCCTGAGCTGACTCTCTCTCACATTACCTGGCAGAAAAACACCTCCATGATACTCGGCTATTGTAAATGATGTAGGTGACATTTTCAGAAGTTGTTTTTATGGTACTGATAAAAACTGTCTCCGTATTCAAAGCTGAGCTGCCTCTCCTGTTACCATCACTCCTCACTACGACTTACAGAGTGATCTTACCGTTATGTCTCAGAAATTAAATGTAAAGATTATTGAGATAGGTGCTCCCTTCCCCAGTGTGTATGTGGTATATATGGGTATAAATACATGTTACATGGATGTTGAGGCTGGCAAAGATGTCTTTCCTCAGTTGTGCTCCACCTTATTTTTTGAGATAGTTTCTCTTATGAAACCAGCAAAGGGCCAGTGGAAATCTAAGCGCAGCTTGGCAAACCAAGCTTAGAGTTACTCACAGGAGAACAGCTGGAGTCTCAGGCACTTATAACATTGAAAAGCCCACACCAGCATGGGTGACAAACTGAGAAAGCAGTGTCTTTGGAGTGCCCAGTGCAACAAGCAGTAGTCAGCTGGATCACAGAGCAGTACACTCCTCAGAAATCGTTTACTGCTTGTGTTAACGCAGAAAGGGTTCTCACAGTGTTATAAGACCTGTTGTTTGTTGTGTGTTGTCGGCTTGGAGTGCCTTCCTCATTCCTCCAGGAGGAAATGCTTTGATGCACAAGAAACAGCTATCCAACAACTGCCACACTTACTCTGGCTATTTCATTCTTTCTATCTCCTCTTCCTTGATGTTCCCTGAGCCTTGGGGGCTCATATACAGATGTATGATTGTTTTCTTTCATTTACTGATAAGGATTGGGGCACTATTCCATAACAACAACAACGTCTTATTTTCACAGTTCGGCTAGTTAGTATTTATAGTAACTGCCACCCATTGCAAAGAGAGCATCCTTCCATGGCCATGGATGACAGCAGTGGCAATCCATAATTAAATACAAAAATATGAACAATGAGGACTACTGAGAAGTCAAGAACAGTGGCACTGGGTTTTGATCCTACTGCACGTACTGGATTTGTGGAAGCCTAGGCTGTTTGGATGCTCACCTTACTAGACCTTGGGCAGGGAACCCTGACTGCTCTTCGGGCTGATGGGGGAGGGGGAGTGCTCTTCATCCATATTAACAGAACAACAGCCATAGTCTCCCCATTGCTCCCTCTAGTCTCCTCAGGCACAGGCTTTTGCCCCGGTTTATGGTACCGAATGTGGGTTCCCTCTTTTGGAAGGCTTCAACCCAATGGGAAAGTGGTTGATTGCTCCCATGACAGTTGTGTCTGTGCTGTGTCTCAAGTGTTGACAATGTAACATGAAAGATGCATAGCCACGCAATGGCAAACCTTCCCCAGCATCCTGCCTTCCTGCAGTATAAAAGCCAGCCAGCAGGAAGGGAACTTCCAGTTTAGCTCTAGCTTGATTTTTCCATGCCCTGCAAACAAAGAAATTAACATCCTCAGTAGCAGGGCCTCACCATCTAGTTCTTGTTGGTAACCAACAGCAATAGCAATAATTATTTTAGAACACCTCATGCACTTCCCTGACCAGTCATGAGGAGGAAGTTAACCCATCCTTAGCACTGAGGTTTTCTTTCAATAACTTGTCTTCTTACTGTGTCTTTTTCCAACCAAGTCTTTAATGCTGTTTCTACCTCCTATTCTTCCATAGGCTTTTCCAGGACAGTACAAAAACTTTTGAAAGCTAGCATTATATAATAAAACCTTTTACAGAGGCTAGACAGACTGCTGAGAGTCCACTACCACCCATTACAAGCAGGTACCTTTGGTCTTAAAAACTCAGCAGCTGAAGAGCTACTAAAAGGAAAAATGAACAAGGTCTAATACAGCATGAACAAATCTCATTGTGTGTATCAGTTAAGCATTGGGTGTTGTGGTGTGGGTAGGAGTCACCATTTAGTTTGTGTATCAGTTAAGCATTGGGTGTTGTGTTGTTTTGGGTGTTGTGGTGTGGGCAGGAGTCGCCATTTAGTTTCTTTAATCATCTCAACCATGCAGTTTATTTCTCTTAGGACACTACATAGCTGCTACACATCTTCCGGCCCCTGAGAAGCTTAGAGAAAAAATCCTGGTCTGGAAAACCAGCCTCTATTCTTTTTCTCTCTCTCTTTTTTTTAAAGATTTATTTATTTATTACGTATACAACATTCTGCCTCGATGTATGCCCACACGCCAGAGGAGGCCAGATCTCAGTACAGATGGTTGTGAGCCACCATGTGGTTGCTGGGACTTGAACTCAGGACCTCTGGAAGAGCAGCCAGTGCTCTTAACCTCTGAGCCATCTCTCCAGCCCCCACCAGCCTCTATTCTTAAACTCCATCACACTCTGGGGCACAGTTGTCCTCCCTAAGATAAGTTTGACCTTTGTCACCTATACTTATGTCTCCTAATATTTTTCCTCCTACCCAACTCTCTGGAGAACTGTTTTAGACTTCTCCTCCTCCTGCTGCTCCTCCTCTTTCTTCCTTATCCTTCCCTCTCTTCTCCTCCTCCTCCTCTTCTTCTTTTGGTTTTTCAAGACAGGGTTTTTCTGTGTAACAGTCCTAGCTATCTTGGAGCTCACTTTGTAGCCCAGTCTGGTCTTAAATTTATAGAGATCTGCCTGCCTCTGCCTTCCAAGTGCTGGGATTAAAGGCATGCGACACCATTCAGCCCACCACTGCCTGGCCTATTTTAGCCTTCTTAAGTGTTTTAGATAGTCATATGCACTGAATTTGGTTTCCTGTCAACTTTCTCCGTAGGGACTCTAGCTAAATGTAACACATCTGCATTCAAGTGAGTCAGACAGAACATATTCTCTCTCTCTCTCTTTCTCTCTCTCTCTCTCTCTCTCTCTCTCTCTCTCTCCATTCCTTTTTGCATGCTTCTTACATTCTTGATTACATGGTAGCCTCTTATAAACACTCAGCAAAGCCACAGGCCTGCTCCAAGGCCCTGAGTTGTTTTTTTAAGACTCCTGTGAACACACATATCCAGCATGGTGAGCTGGCCATCAAACACTGTCGCATGCCCTGTCCTTCCTCTGTGGCCTTCTAATCTTAGATATTCATGGGGACACTGGAAAGCAATAACCAGACCATCAAGGACTGATTTCCTCATTCTGCCTTAGAATTTCAGCCTCATTAAGGCCCCATCTTCATTCTAAATTATTGATTTTTCTTTCCTCCGTATTATAGGTCTGATCTGAGGGATATCTTTTATCACTTTTCACTTCCCATCAGTTCTAAGTTTGTATATTTCAGGATGGGCTCATATTTATTCTTTGGAATCTCATACATGCAAACAATATATTCTGATTATATTCACCCCCTCCCCTTAACTCCTCTATCTACCCTTACCCTATCCCCTCCCAACTTCAGGACTTTTTTAGTGACCCAAGTCCAGTTTGTGATGCCCATGTGCTCATGAGTGTGGGGCCATCCACTGGAATGTGACCAACCTACCAGGGGCTATCCCCCTAAAGAAAACTGACTCTCTTCTCCCTGAAGTCCACTGTTAGTTGCTATTCAGCTGTGGTGGGAGCTCTTGAGTTTGTCCCTTATCTGTGCAGGAGTGAACACTGACTGGTTCCTGCGTGCAGTCCCCCTTCATGTCCAGAGGGCATTGTTTTGCTCTGTAGTGATCCCTGGACCCTGAGGATCCCGTTTGTGGCTGAGCACTTCATAGATTCTTATTTTCTGCACTTCAACCAGATGTGAGCTTCTGCATTAGTCACCATCAACTGCACAAATTCGCTCGTGAGCTGAGAGCTGCACTCACCTGTGAGCAGAAGGATATGAATTTAGAGTGTTCGTTTAGTGAAGTAACACTAGTACTCACTCCTAGGCCTAAGAGTTTAAGAATCATGAGTTTTTGTCTATAATTAAAGACCAGGTATTTCCTCCTGTGGAGCAAACTTTAAATCCAATCAGAAAGCAGTTGAGGAAATGGAAACATGGCTCAGCAGTTAAGAGCACTTGCTGTTCTTACAGAGGACCCAGGTTCGATTCCCATCACCCACATATCAGCTTATAACCATCCATAATTCTAATTCTAGGAGATTGTACACCCTCTTTGACCTTCCTGGTCATTAGGCATGCAGATAGTGCACAGACCTACATTTGTGGTACATTGCAAAACATTCATACAGAGATAAGAAAATAAATAAATTAAAACAAATTTTAAAGAAAGCAGTTGGCTACCCTCATGATATTTGTTACACTGGTGTCTCCATGGACACATCTTGCCACAACAGTCATTGCTACAGCGACAATGTGGTTCATGGCAGGTGAGGTTGTTGATGACTTTCCCCTCCAGGAGCCTTCATAGCACCTTCCGGTACTGTGAAAGCTAGCCAGTATGGAGCAAGTTTGTAGAGAGCCCTTAGCACAGATCTAAATAGCACTCTTCTTCATGATCCACAACCTTAAGAAACAGCAAACCAGCACCGCTATTTCATCCTCCCCTGTCCCACTCTTCCTGCCACATCAGAGGTCACACGGGGGATAACATCTGTGTGTCTTTTTTCTGCTGTCATCCTTCCTTTTTGTGCAGATAAGGTATTTCTGGGCAAGCAGCTCAGCCTCCTCCAAATGTGGCCACACCACTGCCTCCATAATCTTCCTACTGTTGGCCTATAAATGCAACTTTCAGGCACTCAGTATGCTTCTCAGCCCAGCAGCCATTCTGGGGGCATCCTCATGCTCACATGGTGAACTCCATTCATTAAGGAGGTATGCCACCCCTTATTGCTCAGAGGAAGACAGGCACCCAGGACTATTCCCAAGGATGCTCTACTCTGACAGCTCAGCCTTGATTACATATATTTTACCCATAACAGAGGCCACACAACTGCTACTATAACGATATGCCACTGTGACATAACATACCACTTGGTGCCATATTGGGATTGTCTCTGAGGAGGCTTCAACTGAGAAGGCTTAACCTCAGTTTTATGTCCTGTTATTCATAGCACAGGCCATGCACTGGTCCTCTCAGACTCATCTTTGGGTCTGTTAATCCCCATTGGGTACCAGTTGTATTTCATTACTTCTCCTGGGGAGTCTATTTCTATTGACCCAGATAGAACAACAAACAAGGAAACTATTCTATCCAAGACGAGCTTGCCGAGTCAGTAAAGTCACTGGGGTTGCTTTAGGAGTATGAGAAACTCGGGCAGATGTATCAGCTAAAAGTGGACCCTATCATGGGTGAGGGCTCAAGAAAGCTGAGTCCCTGGAGTTCCCTGGACAACTTGTAGCAGGCAACTACACTGCTGGAGAATTCCATCTCTCCCAGTAATTTTACATGGCTTAAATAACACCAGGGAAGGACCTTGTGAGTTTCCTAAGTGTTGAGTGTTCCATGAACCACCAAACCCTTCCTGATATCCCTCCCCAGCTTCCATCCCTTTAGAAAGGAATGTTTCTATTGGAGGAAACAATTCCACAGAATAGCTGTGATCAAAATATACAATTTGAACCTGATTTTTTTAAAGGAAAAAACAGAGATATAATGCTAATTATGAAGGTGAAAACTCAGAAGCATTATTATCAACTAAAATCAGGTGTAGAAGCAAAGAATGCAAAGACAGCAAACAACAGATGTATGCTGAACTTACTAGTCTTCAGTAGTAAGTAGATAACATAATATAAGTTATAACCTACAGTCCTAAACTGGGCATGATGCTGCATGCCTCTAATCCCAGCTCTCAAGAGGCAGAAGCAGGCAGATCTCTGAGTTTGAGACCAGCCTGGTCTACAGAGTGAGTTCCAGGACTGCGAGGGCTACTTAGAGAGACCCTGTCTCAAGAAAACAAGTTGCAAACAAAACACTTCACGGTTAGCACTAGAAATATACCCAGAAATCAACCATAGCTCACCTGGTCAAAGTTAAAAACACCACCACCAATGATAGTAAGGAAGTAATAAAAATAAAACATAACAAAAAATATCATATAATTAATTCAATCATTTTTAAATTTCTACTTAAAAAGTTCCTACTGTGTGCCAGGCATAGTTATAGGTATTGACCTACTTAATCCTCATGATAATTACTGAATGTTGACTGAGCCGTAGATGAGAAGGTGGAGCCACAGCAAGACTTTTTTTTAAAATATTTATTTATTATGTATACAATAGTCCAGAAGAGGGCACCAGACCTTATTACAGATGGTTGTGAGCCACCATGTGGTTGCTGGGAATTGAACTCAGGACCTTTGGAAGAGCAGGCAATGCTCTTAACCACTAAGCCATCTCTCCAGCCCCACAGCAAGACTTTGAGTCTTACTTCCCAGTCTTCCAGCTCGAATCCAAGCATCAGAGTGCCACTGATTGCATTCATAACCACCATACAACACAACCTTATATACAGCTGTAGCAGCATTCAGACAAACACTTATTGTTCAAAGTACATCATTTAGTAAAAAAATAGAATGAAAATAGATGAATTGAGCAATGTTCTGAAGAAGTTAAAATCATGGCAGTAATATAAGCCTAGGGAAGACAGAACAAAGTGATTAATACAAGTAAAAACAGATGCAGTGAGAGTAAGGAAGAATGATAGAACTTTAGGTCATCTAATTCGAAAGGAAGGAAAAAAAGCAAGAAAAGCAGAATAAGAAATGCCAATGAGGAAGTGATGCAAAACTCAAAAGGGGGCTGCTCACCTGGACGGTGGGCAGCCTGGGCATAGCAATCAGAGAGTGTAGGTGGTGGAGGCAGATGCTCAACGCTAACCTAGCATACATAATGAAACTCTATCTCAAAAAAGAAGGGTCCTATAAGATGCTCCTGGTTAACCATAGTCATAAGTTCTAGAATATGAAAAAAAACAGAACAGTGTTTTAGGGAAACTGACCTCAGGAAATAATATAGATTCACCAATTTCAATAAATTAAAAAATATGAGCCACTTCTCCAAACAACAACTCCAGATGTTTATATGGGGGCAATTTTATTAAACTTCTGAGCAGCGAAGTTTTCAGTTCTATTTAAAACTGAAAGAAAGTAAGCCTGGAAGCCCCTTTTGTGTGGCTGTGGTGACATGGTTAGCGAGCCTCAACGAAGATTGTGCAAGAACAGGAAAACGTTAGGAAAGAACACTATACCAGTACCAAGTAGGGCTTATTCTAGGAACTCTAAAATTGCCCAAATAATTTTCTACATTAATGGAAAAAGAACATGATCATTTTCATAGATGTTTAAAAGGCACTTCACAGATACAAAACTGCTTTTCGTAAAAAGCTTAAGATTTGGGGGGTTGGAAGAGAGAGAAAGAGACAATCCAGCCCAAAACAAGCATCACTGAACATTGACAAGAAACATTCAACATAAGGATGTTCAAATTAGCATTTTTCTCCCCTTTTCTTAGAAGTCTCGTGGACACAATTTAGGAAAGAGAGGAGCAGATACACAACCCCAATGCTACAAGACACCTGAAACTTAAGTTACATAAATGTTCGAAGAAGCATGCCAAACACAGTGAAGGTAAGACTAGGGCCGACTTGGGCCTACTGAGGCAGAGAGGATGCCCTGCTCTGTAGGTATGAGCCAAGTTGGCAGTACAGTTCAGTGGAGAGCTTAGGAGCAAATTTCTAAGTTTGAAAATAAAACAATATTAATTACTTCAATACATAGCAATTAAAACTGTAGGGCAATGTAATTTGAAGTCAAAACATAAACTGAGCCAAGAGTGGTGACTCTTCGCAGTCAGCAGGTTTATCATCTTAGTTTTCACAGAGCTTCTACATCAAACAGCCAGAGAAGGAGAGAGAAGTGGGCAAAGAGTGGCTGCCGTTTCACAGAAAGGAGCACAGTGGCTTGGTTTTTAGCTTTCTTTGTGGTGGTTTTGATGAACTTTGGGCCTGGTGAGCTCTTTATCAGCTAGTCCACAGAAGTCTCTTCAACCTGAAATGATGCTTAACCTCATTCAAAATAAGAGAAACAGAAATCAAAACTGCAATGAGCTACAGTTTTCCTGGGAATAAACAGTCTGAATTCTAAATGTTACAATAACGTTTCCCGGTGAAGCTGAGGAAAAACATGTGCTAAGACACATTGTTGGTGGAAAAATGAAATTTTTATGGAGCACAGTTATGGACGTAGAAGCTAAACACAGTCTCCTGCATGCCTGTAATCTCAGTGATGCTGGGGACAGAGCAGGACGGTCTCTGGGGTTGGCTGGCTGCTAGCCTAGCCAAAACTCATGAGCTTAAGGTTCAGGGAGAGACTTGCTTCAGAGGAATAAGATAGAGTGATATAGAGGATCCCCAGTGCTTTCTGGGGCCTCTGCATGTGTATGCAGGTGATCACACACACATGCACACAATCACACATGCAGCACACACATGCACACAGTCGTACATGCAGCACACACATGCACAAGCTAACTACTCGGGACTACCCTATTAAATCAATGGAATATTATGTCATAATGAAAGAATATGACCATTCTCTCATACTTTGATACGTAAAATTTTTCCAGATATAGTATAGAGTCAAAAATATAAGATACAGAGGAATGTGTATATGTTACAGCTTTTATTTGGCATTAACCCTATATATTGGTATTATAAATAAACATCATTTTATTGAAGGTTAAGAAACAAAAACTAATGATAGCACTTGTCTCTTGGGAGAGGTACTGAATGGAAAAACCAACTTGTAGGGTATGTATGTATATGCTGCCTACCAAAATATTAATTCTAAAATAACTATTTTAAATTATATGTATATATCCCACCTCATTAAGGAATAAAGAGCTCCTGATTTTTCCAAAGAATCATGAATATATGGAGTACTTGAGTTATAAAAGATCTCTAGATTTTTGTTAAGTGTTCAGTTCTTTAGAAAATCTTTCAGATTTACTTATTTTATTATTTTATACACATTAGTATTTTGCCTACATGTATGTCTGTGCACCACATATGTGTTTGGCCTGGTACCATGAAGGTCAGAAGAGGGCTTCGGATCCCTAGAATAGGAGTGACAGGTTGTGGGTGCTGGGAACCAAACCCAGGTTCTCTGTGCTGTACTCTCTTAACTGATGAGCCGTTGCTCCAGCCCAAGTGGTCTGCTTTTTTTTTTCTTCTGTATTTTGGATTTGGGGGCTTTTGTTTGTTTGTTTGAAGACACATTTCTCTGTTTAGCTCTGGCTGGCCTATGCTCTGTAGACCAGGCTGACCTTGAACTCTCCTGCCTCTATCTCCTGAGCACTGGGGTTAAAGGCGTGCCCCACCATGCCTGACTTAAGTGTTCAGATTTTTAAAAGTAAATGTTTTTTTAGCAGTTCTCTCTGGGGTAGATTATTAATTTTTTAAAGCTTGCCTTTTTCTTGATGACTTAGGCTTTGGGCCAAGCTGTAGATTGTAGATGGAACTGTCTAGACTAGACTGGGCCTGGACTGTTGTAATTCCAGCTTCCTTCCCTGTCTTTACTGTTAGTAAGTTGGAGAGGTTCATTGAGAAGTAAAGCTACTTACTTACCAAGTATTCCCAAATGGACAAGTGTTTCTGTAAATAATGGCACATTTCCCGTTCACTGTCTGGAAGTCCCTAGACAGTAAAATGGGGTGTGAGATGTGGTCCACGGTGTCGAGCTCAAGAAAGCTGCTTAAGCTCCAAGCATCTGTTGTCTGAGTTTCTGTCCTGCCTGGTTCCTGCAGTCATTAAGTCCCAAAGAAATCACACAGAAGTCTACACTTGTTTTAAACTGATTGGCCTAGTATCGCAGGCTTCTTATTAACTCTTACAACTTATATTAGCCCATTATTCTTATCTGTGTTAGCCACATGGCTTGGTACCTTTTTCAGAGAGGCAGTCACATCTTACTTCTTCTGTGGCTGGGTCAGGACTGCAGAGGAATGGGCTTCCTTCTTCCCAGAATTCTCCTGTTCTCCTTGACCTGCCTCTACTTCCTGTCTGGTTGTCCCGCCTATACTTCCTGCCTGGCTACTGGCCAATCAGTGTTTATTTAAAATATAATTGACAGAATATAGACATTTGTCCCACACCAAGCATTCTCTCTTGATCCTCGCTCACTATCAGCACTCATCTTAGATCCTTGCTGTAGTGAATGTGCTGGATAGCCAGTTAGCTGCTTTTCCTCAGTAGACCACGTTCATTTTGTTTACTTTTCATTACTTCAGTCAATTATTCATACAAATCACCCTTTAATCTTGATCAAATATATGTTAAACAGTAGCCTGAGACTAAAACTTCTATGGCCTCTAAAGTTCCTTTCAACTGGGACCTCTGACTATGGAACTCATCAATAAAGCAGGTCTTCCCACCTAGAAACTCCCCTAGCAATAAACCCAGGTGTCTGAGCCTGTTGTTCTTGCCTCCTCTGTTGCCCTTGCTCTGTCTCACACCATTTGGCACATGTGGCCTTTTGGCAGACGTCTGCTTTTCTTTATTTTTCTTTTTTCACCTAGCTGTCCCATACCAAAACAGTAGTTTAGCTACACACAAAAATCCATCAAGCCATTTGGTTTATGAAATCAGCCACACTGATTAACAACTGTTGCAGAAGTAGTGAAGAATATGGGGTTGTTTGGGAGGGAGGAAATAAAAGACTATTTTACTTAAAACAATTTGAAAAGTGTTGACTTCCTCTTTTGATCTATACTCTAGTTCCCTCCTGGGGGGTCCAGGTGTCAGTAATGCGACTCTCCCCCTCTAAATTAACCTTGTGATATTTGTTGGAATGTTCAAACTAGAAACTTCCCAGTTACCCAGCATTCCCCTCCGAGCTCCTGTCCCCTGTCCTCAACCCTGATGCTCTGAGACCCCTTGGGAAGGGAAGTCAGTCCTGCTGTGCAGTAGGGCCTTGCACACGTGCTAATACTTGGCAGCTTTAGTAACAAATGAAACAGTGAAATAACAACAAGATGGAGTGTGCTTTCTGTAACCCTTGCTTTCCGGGATACACAGACAATAAGGAAACTGGGTGGTGCAGGAGACCTGGGAGGCAGCAGACATGCGTGGTCTGCTGGAGTTCATGCCAACTTCTGAGGGGCAGGCTGTTTCCATTCCTCAGTTACCCTGCTCTGCTCGGCTGTTTGCTGGTTCCGCCTGATTTCCCTATTCTTTCTTCTTGATTGATTAGGGAGCCATGTAGTTCAAGTTGGAGAACCTGCTCCTTTCTCACCACTGAAAGCTATGTTATGTAGTTTGTATATACTTGTGTCTCACCTCAATCTCTAGTAATAAAATGGGAAGTGAAACTAAGAGAAATGTGTAAACAGGGACAGAGGATCAGTTATGCACTGCTAGGTTTTATGTTTAACCCTTCCAACCACACTTTGATGGATAGACACCATTATTATTATTATCCCTATTTTATAGGCAAGTAAAGTGAGGCAAAGAGAATCCAAGTGTACCCTTGAGATGGGAGAGCTAGAATCCAGCTACCATGCAGTATTACTGCAAACTGGCACAATACTCTAATAAACCACATCCAAACCAACCCTTGCTTGTCAGCCCTGGACTAGCACTTAAGGCTGAAGCAGAAGGATTGCTGTGAGTTTGAGTTCCAGGCCAGCAGGGGTTATTACATAGACAGGATCTATTCCAACAACAAAAACACTAATTCCGTGTTAAGAAGAAATCTCTAAGGGTCAGAGAATGAAGTGTTTTGCCTTGATTTTTGTATGAGTTCTGGTGGGTTTTCTTGCCAAGGTTTTAACTCCAAGATTATTGCAAGCAACATGTTCTTTTAAGACTTGGCCTTTATCCCAAGGGCTCGGTTGTTTTTCCATATACTGTGTCTAGGAAGATTTGCCTGTTCCCGTCCCAGATTTACACACATGGCCTTGGACACAGCTAAAACCCTGTTGCTCAAGTTTCCACCTAGCTTGGTCCACCTAGTGTTTATTGTTCTTGACGAAATGCTGCCCTGTGCAAAAAGGACAAACCAAAATGATAAGGGTTGGTTCCTGCCCCTACCACCACCCCTACCCGCCACCCCACCAAAGAAAAACAATCCCCCACAATCCTAGTAGGAAGGCAAGCTATTTACAAAAGAACAATTAACCCACAATGGAGCTGTTGGTGACCAGAGCCCCTGGGAGCTTTCTGGCCCTGGCTGGGGCAGGCATGCCCCTCCCCCACTACCCACCACGGCTTGTGCAGGCATCTTCAGCTAGCCCTCTCTCCTGCTTTTACTACTAGCTCACTACTATTAACTTCTGCTTCTCAAATCTAATTTCTGAAGTATAGCCTTCAATCCAACTAATCTGATTTCTTTAGTGACAGGGTTTTTCTGCATCTTGAGTTTCCTAGCTCTTCATATCTTTGTAATTTAAGAAAAACTGAAACCAAGTTACCCATCGGAAGAGACATGGGCCCTAGTTGTAGCTTAGCTGGCAATTGGCTCTCTTGTTGAGGAGACAATTCTGTTGGAGAGGAAGCCCCACATGAGGCAGGAAATGACAGTTTGTCCTTTAGTTATGTCAAGGAGAGCACCGAGGAGCTGAATCCCTGGCCTGTGAGGGTCACCCTCAGTATTTGGGAACTGGAAGGGTAAGCAAATGTTTTCAGTGTCCAGAACTGAGTTGTCAAGGTTACTGTGGTGCAAACAGAATATATGGTGTCAATGTGTCCTGGTGTCTGGGCTCAAGTGGCCTTTCTTGGCATTTATAAAGAATACAGGGCCTGTTGTAATCTCCTCTGCTGATACTGGGGGTGCTCTTTCAGCAGTTTAGTGAAATGTCTCTTTCTGTTTCCATTTTGTGGTCATTGCTTTGAAACTAAGCTGAGCCTGCATTCTCTGGACCTTTGCCCAGAGTGCTCCGCTCCTGTGTTTGAAACTGACCTACAGTGCCCTGATTCATTAGTCCCACCCAAGGAAGCAGCAGAAACTCTGAGGGAATGCAGAGGGCTTTCAAATTTCTTTTATAGGTGGTACTAAAAGCACAAAGACATACCTACATCTCTCTCTCTAAAAACAAATCATTATGATGAAAGTGAAAAAAGGGTTCAAATGAGCACTTTTTTTTTTTTTTTTTTTTTTTTTTTTGTTCTGTAACCTAGCCGGAGCTGCAGCGTGGGTGTGACGTAGTAAATGATGACTGGATTTTCAAAGGTCACAATGTTAGACTAGTACCAAGCTTTTCTTCTTTTAGATAGATTCTTCATGGATATACAGTACAGAATCCTGTACATTCATTTATACAGAAACTGTTCCATCTTTGAGAATGTCCTTTTTTATAAGTGGACATTAGTCTAATTTATCTGCAGAGTCTTTATCTGGCTTCAAAACTCAGTGCCTTGTCATTAGTGAACTTCTCGCACGAGTTTTAGTCAAGTCTGGGTGCACAATGGTTGAATTGGTTGCCATTATATTTGTTTAACTGCTGTAAAGTAACTTTGCAACAATGGCTTCTTGCACTTAAATAGGCCTGCAGTGCATCAGAGCCCTCTCGGTCATGCAGAGAGCTCTCTCCGGTGTCTCCTCTGACAGACAGTTCTGCTGATGTGAGTATTCAGAAAGAAGAGCAGATGATGGATTTGTGAGGAAATCGGAGAAATCCTTTTAACAAATTTCTTTGTCATAGTGTCACAAGATTAATTATGCTCATGTGAGAACAACTTTCTTATTGGCTGAAAAGAGACATTATCCTTCTGACTCTGATGGAAGACTTTCAGAGAAAGGGACTTAAAGATCTCTGCTAATCTGAACTCTTACTCTGTTGTCTTTGAGGACTCTTCGGAGGCACTTGGATTGCATCGTGACATTGTGATGGTCAGGAAGTCATTCTGTTTCAGGCAGCCCCTCCTGCTCTTCCTCTCCTGCAGTCCTCCAGGTCTGACTGCCTGAGTTTGTGCGTCAGCTTTGGAAATGCCCTAGCCATAGGAGACAGCTTGTTCCCAGCCAGAAGTGCATCCTATAGTAGAAGAGACATTGTGTGCTACTAAAAACAGCAGATCAGAACGCACAATTTTGAATAAAGCAGATAATTTTATGACTTAAGATATCTGTTTTAAAATTCAATTTTTAATTTTAATCCAGTTGAAACAGGTTCAACATTGAAGATATATACATTCCTCACAGACACTCTGAGCACAACTTCTACTCAGAATCACCTTTGACATTTAGAGATAGAATGCAGGGAGTAAGACAAATACAATGAAGTTTTGTCAAATGAATTTCTTTTTCAGGTATCTGAACCTCAAATTTCAAAAACAAAATAGTCATTTTAGTTCAAAACAAACAGCAACAAAACCCCAAAAACCCAAAACTTCCTAAATGCATTGGTTTATACTCTGCTTATTTTATTTATTTATTTATTTATTTATTTATTTATTTATTTTTGGTTTTTCAACACAGGGTTTCTCCTGGAACTCACTCTGTAGACCAGGCTGTTCTTGAACTCACAGAGATCTGCCTGCCTCCTTTTCCCTAGTGCTGGGATTAAAGGCGTGCGCCACCACTGCCCGACTGTACTCTGCCTCTTAAATGATGCATACTAGCTGACTTGAGGTCTATTGAACAGAAAGAAATGAAACAATGTCTTTGGGGACATACTTAGTAGAAGGTTACTTGTCTCTAGACTATTGTCAGATTTCTATAAAAGAGGAAGTCTGTTCCTGCTGGGTGAATTATCACTTCTAGAACTTGTCATTGCAAACTGCCATTTTGTTTTTTACATAAAGGAGAGCCTGCATCTGCAGCAAAACCAGTTTCATTTCTTGGCTTAGTCCACTATAATCATCCATTTTTCTCTTCCATCCAAGTACTTACATAGGTAGTTGAGCGTTCCCAACACTCAAATGTTTAGCATGCGTAGGCACACACACAACTAGGATTATGTACTAGAATATTCAGTAATAGCACAGGGTCTATTGTTTTAGTGACTCTTAGTATAGGACACCAGTCTGATGGGGGAGAGTCTTCTGTTTTGTGTTAATTTCATTGGTTAAATAAAGAGACTGCCTTGGCCCTTTGATAGGACAGAAAATTAGGTAGGCAGAGTAAGCAAAACAGAATGCTGGGAGAAAGAAGCCGAGTCTTCTTATTAGAAATGGGTTAAAGCAAGATGTGAGCGCCACTCTGCAGTATGAGGAACGGCCACTCTGTAGTAGTGTGGAGCAGTGGGCTGTGTCCCGCCACCCGGCTAGCTTTACCCGAAATAATTACACGGAAACTATATTCTTTTGAACAGTGCCTGGCCCATTAGTTCCAGCCTCTTACTGGCTAATTCTCACATCTTGCTTTAACCCATTTCTAATAATGTGTGTAATACCACAAGGTGGTTTACCAGGAAAGATCTTAACCTGCGTCTGTCTGGAGTGGGAGAATCATGGCGACTGCCTAACTTGGCTTCTTTCTCCCAGCATTCTGTTCTGCTTACTCTGCCTACCTAATTTTCTGTCCTACCAAAGGGCCAAGGCAGTCTCTTTATTTAACCAATAAAATTAACACAAAAACAGAAGACTCTCCCCCATCACCAGGTCATATGTTTTTCTACTAGGTTTGAGATTAGATTTTCAGTAACTTACTGCTTTAGACATTTCTACCATGCCTTTTCTGGAGCCCCAGTAGTTTTAAGTACAAATTAGCTATCTTGTTACATAGGAAACAGTCATTAAGATAGATTTTAATATTATCTAATATTAGTAATAGTTTTGTAGTTAATTATAACATTCTTATGGTCAGATTCAGGGTGTGTGTGTGTGTGTGTGTGTGTGTGTGTGTGTAGAACAAAGATCCATGTCAGGTGTCTTTTTATATTGCTCTCCACCATTCTTTTGAGATAGGGTCTCATAGAACCTGGAGTTGACCAATTGGCTAGTCCCAGGAGATCCGCCTGTCTCCGTCCCTGCTATCCTAGGATTATAGAGTTGTGAATCTAACACAGAAAAGCCTGGCTTTTTATGTCAGTGCTAAGAATCTGAACTTGGGTCTTCATGCTTGTAGCTGACACTCCACTGAGCCATTTCCCCAGTCCAGAGAGTGTTTACATAGCCAAGATCAATTGAGAAGTTTTTGTTTTCTTGTTTGTTTGCCTTTGAGATAAACTCGTGCTGTGTTGCTCTGGCTGCCTTGGATCTCCTCCAGCTTCAGCCTCCCCAGAAACTGGGTAGTGTCACCTGGATGCCTGGCTAGGTGCCTTACTTCACATCTGATAGCAATAATTAGGTTAATAAACTTCAGCACTTGAGTTTTGAAAAATATCAGAACTTTAATTATTTTCCATTCTAGTTTTGGATGTTTGAAGATAATAAACCAAAGTGATAATTTTCATGAAATACGCCACAACTTTTTAAAATTTAATTGCAGAAAAAGTGAAAGTCCAGGGGTCAATGGTTGCACTCCCACTCTCCCCATTCCTTTTTCAAGAGGGGACGTGATGGTTCTGTTAAAGGAAAAACACCCCATTATATTCCTCTTGTACTGTCCTTTAGCCGACCTTTGAGAGGACTGCAGTGAAAACTGAAGATAATTCATCTGGATGACATAGAACATGTGAAGAAGAGACAGTTTACTAATTAATAAAAATACAGCCAGTTAGAGAAAATGTTTCTCTTTGTCTTCCTGACCCTGCTTTCAAAAGCCAGTGGTCAATCCTTGCCCACCAGCTGAACAGACTCACTAGAGGAGCACTTGGGTTTTCTCCTTTCTAAACCCTTGCTGAGTTTTTGCCTCTACATAAAAGTGGTCATTTGTACCTAAAATACCTTACGCCATTAATCTTGGTGATGGTGTCCTCATGTCCCTGTGATAAGCAGGA
This sequence comes from Microtus oregoni, assembly GCF_018167655.1. Lineage (NCBI taxonomy): Eukaryota > Metazoa > Chordata > Mammalia > Rodentia > Cricetidae > Microtus > Microtus oregoni. Next base: position 42,576,154 of record NW_024543070.1, on the reverse strand, counting down.
CATTGCATTTTTAAGATGGGTGTATAATGTGTTATGGGTGGGGAAGGTAATTTAATAATTTGTAAAGTGGACTGTTTAATAATGAATACCTAATTGAAATACCAGTAATTGGTGTGTCTTAAATTCAGGACAGTGTGCTTTATTTTATGTTACTCAGTAGCATATAATACCTTCAGCATGAGAGGAACGTTCCCATACTGGTTTATAAAGTTTTTAAAGATTCTGTAGGTCTCTGAACATATACCAAGAAAGCCTTCATTCTAGAAATAAATGGTTTGTTAGTCCAAAATCACAGGGGAAAAGATGGCCCAAGGACAAATGATGTTTTCTTTAGTGACTTTAAGTATGAAAACCCTATCACTTGGCTGCTTCGTCACAGTGATTAAAAAGGAAAACAAGCTAACTTAAAATGGGAGGGCTTCTCAGCTACCGGCTGTGGGAATGAGTCATTTCAAGACCTTGACTGTTTGCAGTCCCTGTAGTATGTTTTATGTTTCATAAAATAATCTCCTTAGTATGTTATTCTCCATCTGAACAGGGCAAGAATATAAGAAGAGCAAGGCTACATTGACCTCTCCTGAGAGTCCCATGATTTGCAGGTTTCAAAGGTTAAACTAACCACAGGCGAAATGTAATCATTAGTGCCTTGCTACCTTTTAGATCCTCTGAAAACCACACTTGCCGACTTTGCTTGTGAAGAGGGGAGTAATTACTGGACATTTTGGGACCACAATCAGTCGGCTTTCTTTCTAGCAGAAACAAACAATGTTTGGCTCTTCAGAGGTGCTGCGCAGCTTCCTCTCCTGGGAGTTTGCATGCTCGCCTCCCTGTACTTGGCTGTGTGTGTCAGCAGTCCTCTCCCTGCAGGTGACTCCTGCAGCCAGCCAAGCAAATAACACCCTTAGCACATGGAAACATCACATGTCAGTAAACCCAGCCTCCCACTCATCTCTCAGCCATGCAGCCAGAGGATCCTTGGCAATAATGTAGCCAGAAAATGTGAGTAAGCAATGATTCTGGCTGCGCCCCTTCCACTGAGTGAGGTAATGTTTATTTATATATTTATTCCTGTGTCGCTCAGGGTGACTAACTTTTCAGTGTATTCATTCAGCGATTCTTGTATGGCTTACAGTAACTTGGGCAGCACCGAACAGGCAGTAATGCCATGGTTTCTAACGCACACTACTTGCAATCAACATTTCTCTTTGCGGCCTCCCCATATGTCTTTCTGCTCTCGCTTCTCCCCTTCTGTGCTGCTGGACCACTTTCCTCAGCTCCTGTCATGTCCACTGTCCCCTCCTCTAGAAAAGCACTTTAGTATCGAGTGCTTCGTAATACTCTCAGTTTTCTACTCAGTCTTTCCATGAATAAGGATGCCTAGTGTCTTGTAAAGCATCCTCTACTTCAGAATTCCAGACGTGATGCTTCTTGTACTGTTGAACAGTCTACTGATGCCCCTAGGAACATGGACCTTTCATGTAAAGCCAGATTTAGTTATGACCCCTGAGAACTTTCGTCAAAGCCTGAGCCTGAACATCGCGTCTTCTCCAGTAACTAACAAAATGCTTGATCTCGTGACTCCGTTTGAATTCTCTGCTGTTTGTTTTTCACATGCCAATGGGTTGCTTTAGGTTTTATGGCTGAAACTCTAGTTGATAGGCAGGTATGTAATGGTGTTTAATGCCCAGTTCCCTACCAGGGAGAAAACAATACAGGCCAACTGTCACAGGTTAGTAAGAAACTTGGACCAGGAGTTACTATTGCTAGTGCTTAGTGGCCTTAGTGACTCTCCTGTGCTCCTGGGACCTCCTCTTCAGAACTCTGAACAGAATCAAGGAGCAGCAAGAGCCTTAGCAAGCACTGGAATTAACATACCCCCCATTTTCTCAGTTTTAGACCAAGGCAGTAGGGAAGTCTATTATTTTCATGAGTTTTTCTTTGAGCAACCTAAGATTATCAGCTTTTATAAAGTGCTGCACCCCGGATGTTTCTGTATCCTCACCTTTTATTCTTCCTGCCCATTACAGTGAACACTGGTGACAAGCCCCTAGTGCAGCTTCTCTCTGAAGTGGTATGAGTTTATTTATTTGTTTATGTATGTAGCTTTGCTTCCTTTGTTTCAGTTCAAGTCAAACTCTCAACCCCCGTTCACAGCATCTGAGCTGTAGGAAGGTAACTACAGCCCCACCACAGCAGCCACTCAGGTAGCAGGGGACAGAGAAACAAACAAACAAACAAACAAACTGCCTCTTGAGTCAGAACAATTGAGTGTCAGCTTTGCTGCTTCTGCTTGTGGTGATCTGATTAAGAGATAATGTGCACAAAGAACTGTAGAGAATAAAGCCCAACACCTCCTGTAGATAGGGACCTACACCTGGAAGGGTTTTAACTGCCCAAGGTGATCCACAGCCATTATTCTGGGGGTATTTGAGGTGTGTTTCCATTCCACAGCTTACTGCCTATTCTAAGGAGTGGAACACAATTCATAGCGCTCCTCATTGCTCCGCCTCCTGGCACAGCACAAGGTCGGGCCACTTTGGGTCCAGCCTCTTGGCTACCAAGGAGTGAGGGAGAAACAGCTGGAAAAACAGAAGGCTGTAAGGACATCTGAGAAATACAGTAGTTGCTGGCATCTGTAGGATAGATCTGTGACGAAACAGAAAAGACCAGAGACTATAGCTCTGGTAACATTTCTTCTTAGAAAGTTTGTAGAAGACACTTGTGCCCTTCTTTCACAATGTACTTCATATATGGCTCAGTCTGAACTCTTTATTCTGTGCTCCTCTTGCTATCGAATGCTAGGAAGATTGACTTACTATCATTTTGAACCCAAGTAGGATAGGAGAAGCCTGACAGCTTTTTTGAATTTAAACTCAGTTAATTTCCTTCTCATTTTTTGAATATAAATAAGTCCGAATGTTCACCTGGCTGGAAAGTCTAGGCAACACCAGTCTCCTAGGTGTGAACTGGCCGTCGTGTCAGTGTGGCCCTGCTGAGAACCTGTTAGATTTGACAAAGCAAAAACATCTTTCAGAGGAAGGTGGGAACTGAACCGCTTTTGTTCTCAGTGTTAAAGTAAAACTGGGACCTATGATGAGAAATTCCTTTTCTGAAAGTAGAAATTGCAAATCAGTTTTCTCATTATTATTATTCGGTTTTGACTTTGGGGGATCTTTTTGTTTTTACTTTTTTAAATTTTTTCTTTTGTTCTTTTTGTTGTTGTTGTTGTTTTGGTGGTGTTTTTTGTCTAGTTTATTTATTTATGTGTGAGTGTTCTATCTGTATGTATGCCTGCACGCCAGAAGAGGGCATCAGATCCCATTATAGATGGCTGTGAGCCACCACCATGTGGTTGCTGGGAATTGAACCCAGGTCCTCTGGAAGAGCAACCAATACTCTTAGCCACTGAGCCATGTCTCCAGCCCAATTTTGAGGATTCTTTAAAATGTCAGACATGGGGCTGGAGAGAGGCCTCAGTGGTTACAGCATATGTTGCTCTTCCAGGGAACCCTCCCTGATTCTGTGTACAGCACATAGTAGCTCAAAACTATGTGCAATGTCAGTTTCAGGGGATCTAACATCCTATTCTGGCTTCCACAGGCACCAAGCACACACATGGTACGCATACATACAAGCAGGCAAAACACACATACACATAAAAATACATCTTGAAAGAAATCAAATTATCAGACCATTTTTGTCTGTGTCTCACAATAAATTTTCTTGGATTTCACAGTGAACGACGGACCATGTAACTGAAAACGGTGAATGTGGGCTGCTCGATCTGGTGCTATACCTCCCCTAATTACCACTGAAGATGTTTGAATGTTTCTAATCTAGGTTTAAAACAACACTCTTGAGTAGTGTGGGCATAAATTGAAATATGCATATCTCCAATTTTAAAGACACTACTGACTTTTAAAATGTTAGCCATATTAAAAGAGGAAAGCAGCCTGGTGGTGGTGGAGCACACCTTCAATCCCAGCATTCCAGAGGCAGAGGCAGACGGATCTCTTGAGTTTGAGGCCAGCCTGCTCTACAGAATGAGTTTCAGGGCTACACAATGAAACCCTGTCCCAAAAATACCAAAAAGCCAACCAAACAAACAAACAAAGAGAGGACAAGGCAGAGAATTTCAGTCCTGAGCAACCACTGTCAGTCTCCTCTGTCAGGTCTCATGGCAGACACAACTTAGAATGAAAAATAATAACAATCACATTTAAACACCTGAGGGTCTAATGAAGGTCATTTTCTAAAGTCTCAAAATTGGCTTTACTTTCTAACTTGTCTCTCCTGTGGCTTTAAGCTGACCTGTCTTCAGACCCTCAGCTCCAGCAGTGGCATCCACTTGGAATGCTGCCTTTTGTCTACCAGGCTCAGGCGCTGCTGCCTCTGCTCCTCGGGTTCTTTACCGATGTGATTTGTCCTCCTTGGCTCTGCCGGTAGCTGTGCTTCTTTAGGAGAGGGGATTTACAATGGGACCCCGGGGTTGCTAGCCACAGGGATTTGGGGTTTTTGTTTTGTTTTGTTTTTTGTCTTTCAAAAGAGTGAGGAAGATGGTCCTCTAGGTTTGCTAATCATCTTTGTTTTCATTTACTGTAATTTTAGCAGTTGGTTTACTAACTCTGGCATGAAAACACAAATATTTTTGTTGAGGAGTTAGAATGTTTTATCCGCCAGCCCTTCATGCTAATCACTAGAGTTGTTTATTTGTGAATCCTCAAAGAGCAAAATGAAAGCACTGTTTAAATTCAACCAACTGGCATTCCACCTTCATCTGGTTTTGCCTTTCAAGAGATTTTTCTCCCCTTACCATTTTGGTTGTTTAAAAAAGTGTAAGGCTGAGAGCCTTGGACTCTGGTCCCAACCCTGCTTTTTAGTCCTTCAATGATCTTGGGTCTCTCATTTGAAAAAGGGGGCGAGGCATTGTTAACAAGATTCACAAGGATATTTTATGTTTCTCCTTGTTGCTTTTTATTACCTAAATGAACTGAAGTACCCAATCGTTGGATTTTTTTTTAAAAGAAACTTGCATCTAATAAAAATATTTTAGCTAGCAGACAAAACAGTAACTAAATAGTAAACAAAATGTGCTCATGTGAGTGGTAGTGCCTTATAGATGACCCAACTTTACAGAGAGAAGAATCTGATCATTCCCAGTAGGAGAATAAGAACTGTTTCAAAGCAGACAGGGTTTCTCTGTAGCTTTGGAGCCTATCCCGGAACTAGCTCTTGCAGACCAGGCTGGCATCAAACTCACAGAGATCCGCCTGCCTCTGCCTCCCAAGTGCTGGGATTAAAGGCGTGCACCACCACCGCCTGACAAGAACTTGTGTTTTAATTGTAGGTCAGAAGGTATTGGTCTTCCTGGACTCATGGAATCAGCAATTATTGGGCTCAAGTCCTTGAATTTTGCTAGTGAAGATTCAAGAGGTCCACAAGTACCAAGTGATCCATGGTCACTGTTAATAGAGCCCCAACTCTAAAACAAAATGGGCGTGTGCTGTGTGGAGGCTTCCTCCCTGACTCACAGTGAAAGTCAGAATGAAAGGTTGATGGTAGTGGACAGTTAGTGAGCCTCTTTGCTGTAGTCACCAGAATATTATCAACCCAATACCACAGATACTTAAAGACAGTGCTCTGTAAACCACACTGTAGAGCAGTGAGACCACTATGAAGACATGGAACCACAGCTTCTCTTGTAAGAGTCTCTGGGATATCCTGGAGGGGGCTATAACAATAAAAACCGGAAACAGAAGCCAGAAGATGGTGGAACACTCCTTTAATCCCAGTGCAGGTGGATCTCTGAGTTCCAGGCCAGCCTGGTCCACAGAGTGAGTTCCAGGACAGCAAGGGCTATGTAGAGAAACCCTGTCTTGACTCCTCCGCCCCCCAGAACATATACACACGCACACACACACACACACACACACACACACACACACACACACACGATTATGGGTATGAGTAGAACCCTACAGTATGAACATTTCTAGCAAATTAAGGTTAAATCCACGGTGAACTGATAGACAATTAAGTCAAATCAAGGGGAAGAAATGAACTAGTAAAAGAAAGAGCAGTCACGTTTGGGCAAGTGTTCCTACTCCTGAGTTGTGTTCACTGTTGCGGAAAAGTTCCTGTCCTTGCAGATTGAGAGCACCAGCATCGTCCCTAACCTTACATTCCACTGAATCTTATCTTTGTGTTTTCCTAATCACTTCTCAGCCCAGCTGCTCTTTCCCAGCAGGTTGCTCTTCTCACTTCCTGGAGTCCCTAAAGAGTCTCAGTAATTGCTTTGACTTTGACACCAAATTATCTATCTCTAGCCTTGCCTTTGACTTAAACTTCAGATTAATCAAAGGATTTCTGGATGACTTCATTTGGGTGCCTCACAGCCATCTTAAAGTCAGTGTGGATAAGAGCTGAATGCTTCTTCATCTTCATTCAAATCCCAACTTCTTCCCCCAGAGTCCCTTTTAGCAGAGAAGGTACCTTCCTCCACCTCAGTTTGCATGTAAATAAAACCACCCTGGCTGGAATGTGGCAAATATAGAAAGTGTAGTTGGCAGACTATAACAATTCAAGATAGTATGTGCATGTTGTGTGTTTTTTTTAAAAAAACATATTTAATATATTTGCATGAGAGATAGCAGAGTTGAACAGAATCTTGAGGTATTCTGGGCATGAATTAAAACACCCCACATAACACAGTGGTCACTAGTTTCCCTGAGATCTGGAAGACAGAAATCATTTCCAATTATTCACATTTGTGTCTAAGGACCATATACAAGTCCTAAGGAAGTACACATTGAAGGAGTAATTGATGTGGTGGTCTAGTGTGAATTAAAGCAGAAACCATGGGGATGGAAAAAACAAAGCTTTTTTTTTTTTTTTGATTTAAGTCCTAAATACTTGGCAGGTCTACCCCTAGCCTCCATGTCCTCAGTGTGCCCATATGTCTTTGCTTCCTTGTTGGCCCCACATCTATTCATAGTGAAATGAGAATGTGGTTTTTCACTATTGGCCCCTTTATAGCTACTTTGGGTCTTCAGGATACACCCTGAACTCCTAAGACCTGGGCATGCATCCATCTTCCTTTCCTATCACTCCCTCTACTCCCACGTGGGAGTCTAGCAGTGCTGACGGGCTGATCTTATCTTTAAGACATACTGAGCTGTTTCTTTCCTTCATGTTTACGTTTGCTGCAAATCACAGGAACTACCAAATGCCTTACAAGTTTCTCTTCCTAATAGAGTTGGGAGGTTATAGACTAAGGTCTTCTCTGGCATCATCACAGCTCCTGTCTGTTGGGTCTTGCTCCAAACTAGTCTCTACTTTCTCTTCTCTCTTTTCTTTAAGGCAAGACCCTTATCCTGTAAGTACCCCACCTATCACTTATTCCGACAGTTACTAACCTATTTCCACCCTTATCAGAGTTGCTTCTCTAAAGAGTAACTGGTTATATGTCATGTTCATTTCATGAATGTTCTTTTTCCTTCAGCTTCATAAGGCCGACTCCTTTCCTGCTACTCTTTGTCCATCTTCTTTGCTTTCCTTTGCTTGATTTTCAAACTGCAGTGTTTCTCATGCTTTGATGCTTAACAAATTGAGACAGTTCACTACCTGGACTACTATCAGTATAAGCTAGCTGTATGGTTGATGTCTTCAGGCCCAGTTTGTGTGTGATGGAATCCTAAACTTGTGTCCTGAATTTCTATTTGCCTACTGAAGAGATTCCTCCTCCCTTCCCTCCACGCCTGATTACAAGAAATCCTACATCACCCCTATAGTAGGGAGAGGCTGCTTGTTTGTCCCAGGCTGCCCGGCTAACTTAGCCCAAAAATAACCACACAGAAATTAAATTAAATTAAAACACTGCTTGGCCCATTTGCTCTAGTCTCTTATTGGCTAACTCTTATATCTCGATTTAACCCATTTTTATTAATCTGTATATCGCCACATGGCAGGGCTTACCCGGAAAGATTCAGCATGTCTGACTCTGGCGGCTCCATGGTGGCTCTCTTTCACTCTGCTTTCTTCCTCCCAGCATTCAGTTCTGTTTTCCCCGCCTACCTAAGTTCTGCCCTATCAAAAGGCCATGGCAGTTTCTTTATTCTTTAACCAATGAAAGCAACACATAGACAAAAGGGCCTCCTACACCACACCCCTTTCTACACTCTTGCAGAAACTTCCGATGTTCAGTAGGTTGGGTTTTCTACCAGTGAACTCCATCTCCAGCTCTTGCAGAAATAGTTGATCTCTATACATTACTGCTAAATTTATCTTCTATTTTTTTTTAAATCTGAGGACTAATTTTAGTTCTTTGAAACTTCTTTGGCTTTTTCCTGCTTCTAGGATGAAATTTAGATTCTTAATTTGACATAGAAAATTTCTTATAAGACAAGTCCCACCATACTTTAAAATTTTGTTCTCTGGCTCTTTAACTCTCCCATGATTCCCACCTGGGGAATCAACCCAACATGCAGCACTTACCTTCCATTATTTCTTAAATATACCATGCCCGGAAGTCTGTTCTGTTGACCTATGAGGCCCTCCCAGTTATGTTTGATAAATTCCTACCCTATCTCTTAAAGCCACCCCATGTCCCCTGTCTCTGATGTTTTCTGTTTCTCCAAAGCTTCTGCATTCTCTGAGCAGAGTCTGCTTCACATCTAGCTGGGGATCTCTTTGAGCTCAGAGAGCATTTGCCATCCCTTCTAGTTTGCAGTACTTTCTAGGTGAACAAACACATGAAGTCAGGGAACAAGAACAGCTTCTGCTGTATTAGCACTCAACGATCTGAGCACATTGAGTTGACATATTGAGGAAGAAGGAACAACAGGACAGAAGTCATGAGAGTGTGGGCACAGATGTCACAGCTGAGACAGTGCACTCCATTACATTGAATGAACCCTGGTAGACCATTTTATGGCAAGCAGGAAGGGGCTGGCAGCTGAAATTGTAGGATCCCTCTGGCTATTTCAAAATCATCTGGCTACTTTTCCTTTTCCTCTGCTATTTGGAGATGGAAGGGACAGAATCCAGCTTCTGCCCTTTTCTTAAATAGTGAGAGACAACAAGCAAGAGATAAACACACATTCTGTCTGCCTCACAGAATCACCAGTAAACTGACACAAACTCCAAGCTTCCTTTTAGCCAGATGTGGTAATAATAATAATAATAATAATAATAATACCAGCACTGGGGAGGTTGAGGCAAGAGGATCATGAGTTGAAGGCCAGTTTGGGCTTTATGAAAAGGTTCTGTCTCAAAAAGCAAATAAAAACAAACAAAAAATAACTTCTTGTTAAAATTATTTTCTTAAGAATTTTTCTCCTAGACATGGTGACTCATGCCTTTAATCTCAACACTTGAGAGGCAGAGGCAGGTGGATCTCTGTGAGTTCAAGACCAGCCTGCTCTACAAAGTGAGTTTACAGGACAGACAGGGTGGTTACAGAGAAATTCTGTCTTGAGAGGAGAAAAAAAGAATTTTTATTTATGTGTATGAGTATTTTGCTTGCATGTATGTGCACTCCATTCATACCTAGTACACACAGAGGCCAGAAGACATGTACCAGGCTTTTTTTTTCTAGGCCACCAACCAGCTCCCAAATCATGACACACAAAGTTAATTAATATTCATTATGAATGCTTAGCCTAGTTCTGGCTAGCTCTTTTAACTTAAATTAACCCATTTCTCTTTATCTACCTTTTGCCTTCGGACTTCTTACTTTTCTTTCCTTCTGTGTGTCTTGCTTTCACTACTTCTTATGTCTGTCTGCTGGGCGGCTGCCTGGCTTCTTATCCCAGGTATGTCCCTCTCTTCCTCCTTCATTCTGTCCTCCTTCACCTTCTCTCCTTCCTCTAGAGCCAATGTGGGACTAAGTGCATGGTGCAGAGGTTGAAAGTCCTCATTGCCATTCCTGTTACCTCCATGGGGCAGTCACCGCTGTCTGTGACTCCTCCTCACTTCCCTCTGACCCAGCTATGCCAAACACGTTATTGATACTGTATCAGTGATAGGAAATAGAATCCATTAACAGATATTGTGCTGTTTTATCATTTAAATCCAGTGCCTTGGAGTTGCATCTCCAACCCCTTAGATAATTTGGTGTCTAAAATAGTTTCTTTCTTTTTTTTTCCTGTTTTGTTTGTTTATTTGTTTGTTTGATTGGTTTTTTTGTTGTTTTTGTTTTTTGGTTGTTTTTTGTTATTGTTGTTTTTTGAGACCATGTTTCTTTTTTTATAGCTCTGGCTGCCCTGGAAACTTGCTCTGTAGACCAGGCTGGCCTCAAATCACAGAGGCCTGCCTCTGCCTCCCAACTGCTGTAATTAAAGGCATGTGCCACCACCACCCAGCTGAAATAGTTTCTTAATAACTAAAAATTATTTCAGGATCATGAAGGGAATAATTTTTGTTTCGTATTTTATAATGTTTTAATTCTAATTACAGTCTTTCTGGGCTGTAACCAAAAAGCCTTTCAACATTTCAGTCTTTAACCACCACATATTTAAATGATTAAAATATTTTGACTACCTACTATGTTGAAGAATATCATGACAGATGCTGTGATTTTAGTACATGTGCTGTTGAAAAGAGTCCAATGTTATGATTTTATAATAGGCAAAATCAGATAAGTGTAGCACCTGGTGTGCATGTGTGTGTCTGTGTGTGTGTGTGTGTGTGTGTGTGTGTGTGTGTGTGTGTGTGTCTCAGAAGCGGGTGAACTGTTAGGAAAGAGATGAACAAGACTCTACAAGTGCCTTCAGCAAAGGACTGAGTGGAAGAGAAGGCATCCTTGAATTGATGTCAAAAAGGATGAAAGAAATTTATGTAACCAAACCCAAAAGACAGTGGGTGGTGGCACAGGTAGAAGCCTGTAAATATGAAGGTTGGTCATTGTTTCTGAGCTCAATGTTAGGAAAAACATTTTCAAGGTAAGGTGGACACTATCCTTAGAGTAAGCATCAGACCTCTGGAGGGTTTTTAGCCAACGATTAACATGTTTTTCTCGCACATGATGCAGAAAAGCAACTGGAGGCTATCGGAAAGAGTTGAGGGTTGTCACAAGGGAAATTGATGTTGGCAATTTCAAAATCTCCATTCCTGCCATGAGGGCCTCTTGCAGAACTCCTGTGTCCTTCCTTCAGGAGCAGGATGCAGAACTTGCTGAAGTATCTTGTATGGCCTTTGAAAGTGCACATTGTCTCTTGTTCAGTATTTAATCACATTAGTCAGGCTTGATTCAGTAGGACAGGGCTTGCAGTAGAATAATAAGACGGGTTCCATAGACTAAATTCTGTGGAACTTTATCACTTTCTTGCTGCATGGTGAATAAAAAGAAAATTGAAAACCAGCCTACAAAGGGAAGAAAACTAAAAATGTAAATCACACAAAATTCAGAAGAAGGGACCAAAGTGACAGAAATCTATCAAGGGCTAGAAAGAGGACTCCATGTGAAGATGGACACTATAAAGTAATCCCACAGAAGTTCAGAATTAAGTATAATAAAGAGTTCTTTATTCAGGGATAGACTCACAGATCATAGTCCTCCGCACAAAGGGGGAACAGAAACTGAATCCAGCAGCTGGAAGAGAACCATGCAAGCTGTACAGCTGCATTTATAGAAAAAGAGACTGCACCCAAGTGGGCTGGTATCTTAAAGGCAATTGTTCGAAGGAATTCCCACAGCACCTCCCCCTTTTGTCTAAATAAGAGAGTTCTAAGCCTAATACAAAACTATATACAATAAGAACAAATAGCAAGTGTGAAAAATAGAATTACAACCAGCGTAAACAATATCAAGCAAGAAACATATGCTAAATGTTTCAATAATTATCCTATCCTAAGGAGTCTAAGTCTTGTATTAGAAGTAGCTTGGCCAAGTAATAAGAGGAAAGTAACTATGACTATCTAGTCTTCAACCCCATGAAAGACCTGAGAAGGGAAATAATATTACTTGAGTAAACAGGAAGTGCAATCAAACAACTTCCAAAATGTGCAATAAGTGACAGAGACAACTGGCTACCTGGTCAGTCCCCCAAAGTCTCATTTATAACACTGGAGTAACCAACATTGGCTAAGGCCTAGAATAACTGACAGATCTTTTTTGTTGTTGTTGTTTTAAATATAAAGATATATCCCATAAAAGAGTTTGGCAGGTCAAAGAGAAGCATCACACTTCTAAAAACACAAGCATTCTTCTTCCTCTGGTCTATAGAGAATTATTTAAAAAACTATAACGTCATCATCATCATGAACACACACCCACCAGTATCACCAGTATACACCTTGGCAGGTAACTGAAGGTAGGCACTCAACCCCTTAACAGTGAGGACAGTGAGCTACAGAGAAGCATTAAAAAGGAGTCCAGCCCAAGGGGGACAGACACCCCGGCGTGCCTCAGGAGTACCCAGTACTTAAGACACACATTATTTTCAAGAGCAGCCCAAAAAAGCACTGACAGTGAACACAATGGCAGAAGAATGGCATCTGGGTGGAGGAGTCATCAAGGGAGTTAGAAATAAGGCACGCAGAGCTTCTATACAGCACCTGGTGTCTGCAGTTAGGGCCTGGCTGCAGTGTTGCCCTCCAGGGACAGCACACTTTGGGCCACTAGCTGTATGTGGTTGTGAGAGGAACCTGGTTTCTAGCTAACAATCAGGAAGGTGGGATCCCCGGAGGGCAGCAGGGAGAAAGGTCAATCAGGATTCAAGTCCTGGTGGCAGTTTCAGTAGCACCGAGACCAGAAGACAGTGAAGCCAAGCAAGAGTGCATGGAGGGAGTGTGGCCTGGGGGGGAGAGGGGAGGGCATGTCACAGCTGCTTCTTGAGACACTTAGGGAATGGAGAAGGACAGCTTGGCAACAGACACTGGGTAAGGCTGCTGAGAAAAGAATGCTGGAGAGGGGCTGGAGAGATGGCTCAGTGGTTAAGAGCATTGCCTGCTCTTCCAGAGGTCCTGAGTTCAATTCCCAGCAACCACATGGTGGCTCACAACCATCTGTAAAGAGGTCTGGCACCCTCTTCTGGCCTTCAGGCATACAGACAGAATATTGTATACATAATAAATATAAAAAAAAAAGAATGCTGGAGAGAAGAGGCAATGAAGGCATGGTGGCGGAACACTCTTACCCCTATAAATAACTATTTACATGCTTTAAGAACAGGAGAGCTGGCTCTCAGCAGGGCTTAATGCTATGGAGACACGAGGCTGTTCTACAGCTGGGAGAGCAGTGTAGGTTTGGAATCAGATTTATTTTTATTTATTTATACGGTATCCTGCCTGTAGGCCAGAAGAGGGCACCAGATCTCATTACAGATGGTTGTGAGCCACCATTTGGTTGGTGGGAATTGAACTCAGGACCTCTGGAAGAGCAGTCAGTGCTCTTAACCGCTGAGCCATCTCTCCAGCCAGTGTAGGCTTGGAAGGCAGTGGCAAGGTGCTTCCCTGGGACTGGCTTTGGCTGGCTCAGGCTTACTTCACTTGGACATGGCTGAGGATCTTGCAAATCTGTGGCATGTTTACACCACCATGAACCCTGACAGACCATTTTCAGAGGCAATAAAATGTTCAAAACTTTCTTACCCTGTCTTGGCAAGGTTTAACAGTCTTTTTTTTTTCTTTTTTGTATCTTGCTTGTCCTGTCTAGACACAGTGCATTTTGTCAGTGATCAAGGCATGGACAATGCCTTGCTCAAAGGCCAGTTGTGCCAAGAAGAAAACAAGCTCCAAGTGGAGTGTCTTGGATGCTTAACGTTCTCTTGGGCTTAGGTTAGTGTTGCCAGGAGGGCCAATTGTGTCAACAGAACACTAAATTATTTAACATGTCAACAGAAAATTAAGTTATTTAATGTGTCAACAGAACACTGAGTTATTTAAATGCCATATTCTACAATTCTTTGAAGTGGTTAAAGATTACCTATCTATGTGGAATACAATCTCTATGTATTTAAAGAACCGGATTAGTCTAACTATAAGTATGACAAATGTGGATGACTATTGATCTATAATTCTTAATACCTATATAGCTTAAAGACTAAAATTTCATATTAAAATATTAAACAATCTTTAAACAACTGTATAGCAAATGAGGACAATGACCTCAAAATGTAAACAATGTATAAGTACCTTGATCAGAGCTAGAAATGTATAGTGAAATATGATAAATATATCCTAAAATTGTATTAATATATAAAATGTCTTAAGCAGAGGTAGAAGCATGCATGCATACAATATGACAAAAAACTTTGCCTAGGTGTACAAATATTGTAATTAAAAATAAGAGCATATTCGATAAAATTTGAATTTGTACCAATATACAATCTATACCAATGTAAATTGCCTATAAATAATAGCTCACAAGAATTCACTCTATTACTCACTAGTATTATTAGTGTAAGTTCACACTAATCTACCTATTATCCCATCCAATTTCCCTTTTTTTTTTCAAAGAGATCCCTGAACCTACATAATTTCCACCTCAGCCCCCAACCCTATACCAGTTATAATTAACCCCTAATTGATGTCCTTAACCCTGAGGACAAACTTTGTCATCTTCTAGAATTACTTCCAGTTAGCATGGGGTCCATGTTCTTTCTATGGGATCCTGTAGGAGTAAAATGATGGTTAAGTTCCAAGATCACTGTCTGATAAAATTGCACATAGTCTCTGAGTATTTGATAGGGTTTTTATGAGGTTCCTAGTTGAGTTCTGGCTAGAACGTTGTAAGAAGGTGCACCATTTCAGCTAACCAAGTTGGAACCATCTTGAGCAACTAGTACCCTAAACCAGTCTTATAGTAGCACTATCAGCATCATGATGTCATATCAACCAGGAGGAGTCATTGTTGTAGGACCTCATCTTCTTCCTGGAAACTCAAAAGATTACTGCAGGAAAATTTATTGTTCATTGTGGAAAACTTAAACATTAATCATATAGACATATATTCAATAAAATGTATGATATAGACAAAAATAAGTATGGAGAAAAGTAAGTTTTTTAAAATTCTTTCTTCTTTCTGTCCCATATCAGATGATTCCTGACATGAAACAAAAACTCTGAATTTTTCTTTCAACAACATGCTTGGATTTAGAGAATGATAGTCAATGTCCAAGTCCAAAGCCAGCTTTGATTTTTAAGTGAGTCTATTATTCTACTGGCTTCAGAAATTTACCCTGCAGATGACCTGTCCTCATAAGTCTTTTCTCAGTGATCCTTTCTGGGTAGTTATCTTTTCTTCTTTAGGCATCTAAATGTCCAAGGTTTCTTGACTTTTTGAAGATGAGAATTTTCATGAAAAGATAAGAACAGAACCCTGCCCCAACCCTTATGAGGTTTCCTTGGCACCTGTATGATTGTCACCTCTGGGGATGAGCTGTCATTTCTCTTTCTCAGAGGTTTCTCTTTTTCAAACTGAATCTTTATTCATTTTGATGGCATCCATAGCTTTTTCTCTCCTGGAAACAAGAGCAGAGCCCCTTCCCCAATGTAGCACATCTCCTGGTTTCCATTGTAAGGTCAACATATCCTTGAAATACACTGGCAAATCAAATTCAGAAGTTTCTTTCTATTATCCAGTGCCACCCTGCTGGGAGTATTTTCCATCCCTTTCTGTTTGTTTAACATATCCTTTATAGATCAATTTGATCTTTCTATAACTGCCTGACCTATTGGATTGTGTGTTATACCTGTAATATGCTTTATATTATAATAAGCAAAAAACTGTTTCATTTTCTTGGAGATATATGCTGGACAATTATCAGTCTTTATTTTTGCAGGTATACTCATGCTGGCCATAACTTCTAGTAAATACATGATTACTGAATCAGCCTTTTCTGAGCCCAAAGCAGCTGCCCATTGAAATACTGGATAGGTATCAATGGTGTGGTGTACATATTTTAATTTTCCAAAATCTACAGAGTGAAACACATCCATCTGCCAGATTTCATTCCTTTGAGTACCCTTTGGGTTACTCCCTGAAAGTAATGGTGTTTCATTATAGAAAGAGCAAGTAGGACATCTCTTTATAATCTCCTTAGCTTGTTGCCATGTAACAGGAAACTCTTTAAAACTTTGCTATTGACATAATTTTTAAATAAAATTCTGAAGCCTTCAGCACATTTCCAATCAATAATTGGTCAATTTCTGCATTACTTTGTGCTAGAGGAACTGGCAGACCCATATGGGATCTGTTATTTATATGGACAAAGCCTATTCCTGATTATGTCTTGAACCTAAATGAATAATGAAATCAATGCTATATCATCTGGTATAAATTCATCAGTTTCAATTGCAAGATAACTTTCTGCACATTGTGAATTAGTAACTATATTGAGAAGTTCTTTAAAATCCCTTATTACCACGAAAATAGCATATAATTCTGCTTTTTGAACAGAATTATAAGAGCTTTTTTCCACTTAAATCTTCTGATTTTTAACATGCCTTTTCTGATTTATTTGCATTAGTATATAATGTATGGGATCTAGCTATTGGAGTGTCACGTACAATGCAGGGAAGGATCCAAGTAGTTCTGTTTGTAAGGTTAATTCTATCACATTTTGGATAATTACTACTAATCTCTCCTAAAAATTAGCACAAGCTCTTTGCCAGGGTTCATTGTTTTCCCATAATTTTGTAATTTCATCACTAGTAAAAGGCACTATAATTTCTGCTGGGTCTATTCCTGCTAGTTGATGAAGTCTCAATTTTCCTTTTATAATTAATTCAGAGACCTTTTACACATAAGTTTTTAATTTTTTACATGGTTTATGTGGTAAAAAGATCATTCTAAGATAATATCTTCCATCTGCATTAAAATTCCTATAGGAGAAATTCTAGAAGGCAATATGGCTAGAATGCAATTAAGATTTGTATCTACTCTGTCTATATGAGCCTCCTGTAATTTCTCTTCAACAACAGTTAATTCTTTCACAGGTTCAGCTGATATTTCCCTGAGGCTATTTAGGTTATTGTCACATCTAAGGTTTTGTTTAAATGAATTATTACATCAGGTATTATCCCAAAAGTTTGTCACAGACTGGAAATGTCTCCTAACAATCTTTGAAAGTCATTCAGAGTCTGAAATTGGTCTCTCCTAATTTGTGACTTTTATATTCTAATTTTTTGTAAACCCATTTTATAGCCTAGATAATTGACAGAATCTCCTCTTTGTATTTTTTTTTTCAGGAGCAATTTGTAAACCCCATTTAGGCAAAACTTTCTTTACTTATTCAAGCATTCTTTCTAAAGTATCCACGGATAGCAAAATGTCATTCACGTTATGATAAATTATAGATTTAGGAGATTGTTTATGTATTATTTCCAATGGCTGACTTACAAAGTATTGACACAGGGTGGGGCTATTGAGCATTCCCTGTGGGAGGATAGTCCATTGATATCTCCTAGTAGGCTGAGAATTATTATAAGTAGGCCTTGTAAAGGCAAATTTTTCTCTTTCCTTTTCTTGTAAAGATATAGGAAAGAAACAATCCTTTAAATCAATAACTATAAGAGGCTATCCTTTAGGCAATAGGGAAGACAAAGAAATTCCAGATTGTAGAGGGCCCATAGGTTGAATTAGTTTGTTGATAGCTCTTAGATCTGTCACCATTCTCCATTTTCCAGATTTCTTTTTAATAACCAATACAGGAAAATACAAAGACTGGTTGATTCTTCAATACAGTAAGCATCTAATTGCTCCTGTACCAGCTGTTCTAAATCCTGCAGTTTGTCTTATATTAAAGACCATTGTTTAACCCATATTGGTTTCTCAGTTAACCATTTTAAAGGTAGGGTCTTTGATACCTCTAAAGGTTTGCTTGTTGTTTTGTGTTTTTGTACAGCCTGAATGGCTGGTGACCTTTCTGTATAGTATTTTATAATATTCTTCCCAGAAACTCATGTTTCTGGGACTGCAGAAATGTTAATCCATTGCTGCAATAGGTCATAACCCTACAAATTCACTGTGATATTAGCCACATATGGCCTCAGCCTTCCTCTCTGTTCTTCTGGCCCTATGCATTCAACCTTTCTCGTGCTTTGTTTCACTTGAGATACAGTTCCATTTTCTAGGAATTAAACATCTGCCTCTTGAAGAGGCCAATTTGAATGCCAAGATTCTAGAGTAATAATAGTCACAGTCGCACCTGTGTCCAGTAATCCCTCATTTACAGTGTTATTTATATGCATTACTAGCTTTGGTCTTTGATCATTTATAGAAGTATGCTAAAATACATGCTTCCTATTTCCTATTAGAATTTTTGATTTATCTTCCATGTTTATTCCATCATCCAAAACAGCATGTTTTTTTTTACAGCAGGCAACAGATTTCTTAATTTTCCTATTAAGACATGTTCTCCACAGTGACTGGGAATGACTGGACCACATTTTATTTGGTGACCTGTGAGAGGTCCTCCAAGGAGTTTCCTGATGGTATTGAGTTGCCTTGTCTGTCTTTTGTTGATCCGCATTCATTGGTCCAGTGTTGGCCTTTGCCACATCTTCTACATAGTCCAGAAGATTGAGACCTCCTATTTTTGCCTTTTCCATAGGGGACATTATTTCTAGGACTGCCTTGTCTACAATCCCTTCTCAGATGTCCTATTCTACCACAATTAAAACATTTGACATTTTGATGTCTCCTCATACCTTTGGAAATTGCTTCTCCTACCCAGGCCTCAGTATTATAGTCAAATGTCTCAATGTTCATTGTATGTAGGATCCATTCATCCATTGGTGCTGATCTAACCTTTATAGGCCCAAGTATCTTTTTGGATTCTAAGTTGGAATTTTCAAATAAGTACTCATCTAGCTTCTGGGTTTGTTACTTCTATTTGTACAGCCTTAGTTAATCTTTGTAAAAAGTCACTAAAATGTTCTCTTTGACCTTGTTTAACCCTAATATATGATCTAATTCATTTTCCCAGTTCTTGAGTTTTGTCCCAAGCATTTAAGGCTGCTGTGTGGCATAGGAACAAGATGTTTTCATCATAAAGAGCTTGAGCCTGTGGGTCAGCATAAATGGCCTCACAAAGAATTTGATCTTGGGATGTCTCAAATCCTTTGGCTTTTCCCTGTTGTTCTAAAATTTTTGCCTCTTCTCTCCAATAACATTTCCCCTGTAGTTGTGGCCCCGTCTTCTAGGACTGCTGAAACTAATTAAAGTCAGTCATGTGGGGTAGCCTTATTGCTGAAGCCCATGTCTTTACCATCTCCCTAATGGTAAATGCAAGTCATAATATACTACTATTTTCTTAATTTCTTTTAGATCATTCATACCTATAGGTTTCTGTCTACATTCTTTGGATCCTTTTGGGCATTTATAACTTGATGCTTTTTCAGAGGTGATTACAGGGTAGGAAACTAAAATCCTGGGTAAGTCTTCTCCGACTCTGCCATGTACTGGTGATGTTGAATCCTGTCCTTGTACCTTCTTTCCCTGCTCATCAGCACTGATACTTTCCTCAATCATTTCAAATATTTTTACTACTATCTTTTGTAAAGCCTGAATCTCTTGACCTGTATATATTTCTAGTGATTTCATTGAAAAACCTAACCTATGATCCTCATTCTGCACATGTGATTTCAAGGTATGAAATTTTTCCTTTAAAGATAACATCTCATCCTTGGACATTATTTGGATAGTGTGCAGATTGCCTTCCTGGAGAGATACTCTATCAGCTAACCTAACTTAACTTTTTAACAGATTTTGATTGTCACATTCAATAGTATGAATTCTTTCAGACAAGTTCTCAGTACCCTTGGACATGGATTGAATTTTGTCTTCAAATTAATGTTATTCTTTTTAATGGCATTAATTTTTTCAGCTAACTTTTGATTTTTCATGGTATTAATCCTGTCAGCCAGCTGTTCATTATTAGTCCGTAAAGACTGTATCATTTCTAAAAGTTTCTCATTCTTGGCTCTGTTATAAAACCATTTTCTTGGGCTGGAGAGATGGCTCAGCGGTTAAGAGCATTGCCTGCTCTTCCAAAGGTCCTGAGTTCAATTCCCAGCAACCACATGGTGGCTCACAACCATCTGAAATGAGGTCTGGTGCCCTCTTCTGGCCTTCAGGCATACACGCAGAAAGAATACTGTATACATAATAAATAAATATTTAAAAAAAATAAAATAAAACCATTTTCTTATGGATATAATATGAAAAACAAAGCTAAGTCCCAATATCTAATAAATGAATGTCTCAGAAAAACCATATAAGCCTTGCAGAATACGATCCATAGTATAAGAAAAAAGTTATCAAATTCCTTAATGGTAATATTGTCTGCAATTATATAATTTTTAAGTTTATTGATTTATTTATTAATCAAATAGTTACCTTTGTTATGAGATTTCAGTACATTGTTGTAGGTGTAATAATCTTTATTTTGGCCAGCAGGTATTGTGATTGCAGTGTGTGGCAGAGAGATGCGACCAGCATTGACACAAATAGTCCTGAGCCACTTTGGTTCTGCACATTGGTGCCTGGTAAATACTGACAAATATGCTTTGCTTGACAAATTAAGAGTAATTAAAACAGTTCTGTACACAGAGCAAGGAGCCCAGAGCTTGTGAGCAGGAAACACAAACCAGAAGCTGCACAAGCCACCACATGGCAGGGAAAGTGGTGGGGGAGGGGGCTGAGTGTGTGTGAGCCTGGGAAATTCCCAAATTGCTGCATGGTAGCCTTGCTGTGACTAGGTTTTGGCAAAAAAAAAAAAAAAAAAACCCACTTAGTATGTGAAATCAAGCCAGGTGGGTGGGAATGGGAGACCTACTGTCAAGGGACCTTTTGTAACTTTTAGGCCATTCCATCCAGTAGGTATAGAGTTGGGATTCACATGGGCGCCCAATGAAGATGGACATTATAAAGTAATCCCACACTAGCTCAGAATTGAGTATAATAAAAGGTTCTTTATTCAGGGATAGACTCACAGGTCACAGTCCTCTGCATTTATAGTAAAAGAGACTATGCCCAAGTGGGCTGGTATCTTAAAGGCTATTGGCTGAAGGAGTTCCCACAGCGTCCATGGGAAAGGCACCTGCTGCCATTTGATATGAGAACCCACACAGTGGAAGGAGAGAGCCAACTCCAGGAATTTGTCTGTTGAAACTATGGGCCTTCTGAGACATGGATATACCCACAAATGTGTGGTAGCATGCATGTATGCACATACGTGCACACTAATTTATTATATATAAAAAGAAATCAAAAGGAAATATAAAAGGAAGATGAGAGAAATGCTTGCTGAGCTTTGCCAACAGATTTTAATAACCAAAACCTCTTTCTTCACAACATGGTTTAATATGGTGCTGACTTATCTCCTCTATAACCTGGTTTTTGCTTACGATTTATTTTATTTTTGCAAGCCTGTATGTCAGTGCACCATGCATGTATAATGCCTGGTGGGTCCTCTGGAACTGAAGTTACAGATGGTTGTGATCTGCCACATGAATCCTCTGGAAGGTCAGCCAGTGCTCATAATGGCTGAACTATCAATCTCTCCAGCTCTGATTCCTTGATTTTGAAGAGTTCTCTCTGTCTTTTCTTTGACAATATTAAATTTAGTCACAGATGTTCTAGTATAGTTGTCCAACTCCACTGATATTTTAATTAGAATTACATTGTTATCTCCTTTGGGAAATGTGCAACTTTATAATGATTAGGCTTCTCTTTAAGGAATGTGTTCCTTTGTATAGAAATTTTCACTTAATTACTTAATAAATTTTGATAATTTTAAAAAGTTACAACATATAATCTATTACCATGATACCCATTATTATTTTTGGTTATTGTTGTAAATGAGGTTCCATGTGTTAACATGTGTGTGTGCACATGTGTGTATACAGGTATGTGTGCAAGTATGCATTTAGAGGCCATAGGTTGATGTCAGATGTCTTCTATTGCACCCCACCTTGATTTATTGAGGTGATAGCTCTCATTTGAACCTAGAGTTTGTCTGTTCAGCTAGTCTAGCTTGCCTTTTTAGCTGGCCCGGGGATCTCCTGCCTGCCTAAGGATTGCAGGCTGGTTACCATGCCTCCCACTTATGTGGTCCTCATGCTTATGTGGCAAGCACATTACCAGCTGAGCCATCTCTCCAGCCTGATTTCCTTTCAGTGAGTGAATAAGTTGTGTGTGTGCGTGTGCGTGTAACATTTTTCTTTATCCATTTATTCACTAGTGAATACTTGGGGTGGTTTCATGTCTTAGCTACTGGGAGCAATGCTGTAACAAACATGGGTGTGCAGATACTTTCATTTTCAGAACATATGTAATAGTTTCCTCATTGACTCACAATGGACACATTTTAAACTTGAAAGTGAGGTAATGCTGAACATTTCTTACTCTATCATGGCGCCACATCTTAATAAAATATTGTAACTTAAATATGTATTCAAGCACATAACCAACCAAGTATTGTGCTCAACAGTACAGTAGGCTGTACAGTGTGTGTCATTTACCCTTGTGACAGTTAACTAATAGGAAACAATGCCTCTCGGCCTCTACTCAGAATCACAGCTGAATATTGTGTATAACCCCTTACTATCCTGAAAAAGACAAAAATTTAAAAGTTTGAAATACAGTTCTTTAAACTAAATTGCTTTTGTATCTTTGTAAACTAGAAAAGAAGTGAAAGTTCATCTGTTGTAAATTGGAAATCAATGTACATACTGTCTTCCATCTGTAGACAACCTACAGGTAAGGTTAGGTTGCATACAGCGCACAGTAGGATCCTACAATGCTCTGTATGATCACAGTTGTTTACACCCACAAGTTAGTCTATTGAGGGGCTCTGAGTAATGGAGCCACAGGAAGCAACACCATGGTGGATTGCTGGCTGGGATGGACGCTCTGGTTTTAAATTTCTAGGGACCTACCATACTGTTCCCACCAACAGCAAGTGCTCCCTTTTGTCAGCTTTTATCTTTTGAAAGATAGCAGGTGTTAGGTGTGAGGTCACCTCTTTCTGCAGTTTTGATTTACACTTCCCTGGCAGTTAGTCATGCTGATAATTCATGCACTTTTGACCATTTGTACATCTATAAAGATGCATTTTTAAGCATCTTTGTTTTTGTTAGTGTATATTTTTCACTTTCCTGATTAAGTTTATTCTGAATAGTTTTATATTGCCTTTGTAGGAGTTAAAATTTGAATTTTGGGGGCAGTTTGTTTTATTGTTTGAACTTCTTACATATTTAGGGTTTGACTCCTTTTTAAAGTATGATTTAGAACTATTTTCTTCCATTCTTCAAGCTCTCTTCACTTTCTCATCCCATCTGCCGTGAAGAAGCTTTATGATATGACATAATCCTTTATAATATGACATAATCCTTTTTATAATGACGTAATCCTTTATAATATGACATAATCCCTTTTGTCAGCTTTTGCTTTTATTGCCTATGATTTTGGAATCATATCCAAAAAAAATCATAACCCAGATCCATATCATTCAGATTTTCCCCATTGCTGTCTCCTAGTAAGCACTTTTTTGTTTGTTCTGTTTTTCTAAGATGGGGTCTCATCACTCGTCTCACTAAGATACTCTGGAATTGGGTCTGTAGACCAGTCTGGCATCCAACACACAGCAGTCTGCCTGCCTCTCCCACTTGAGTGTAGAGATTAAAGGGGTGTGCCACCATGCCTGGCTAGAAAGTAGTTTTGTAAATTTCAGGTCTTATATTCAGAATTTTGAAAAACATTTTGAGTTGCTTTTGTAGTGTGAGATAAGTTTTTGATCCCCGTGCATGTTGAGCATCCAATTTCCCAACAGTCTGTTGAGTTCTTAGCATCTTTGTGGAGGATCAGTCAGTAGTGTGTGAATTTATTTTGGACTTCTCTATTCTATTCCATTATTTAATTTTTATACATCACTGTGGATATCTTTATGCTACTACCATGCTGGTTTGTTCACCACAGTTCTGAAGTCAGTTTTGAAACCTGAGAATCTGATTCCTTCAGAGTTTTTGTCTGTCTGTCTTGTTTTGTTGTTTTGTTTGGTGGAGGGCTGTTTAAGAGATCGTTGATTATTCAGTGTCTATTGTGACTCTGTAAAAATATTAGGATTCGTTTCCTATTTTTATGAAAAATGTTTGGTTTTAATTATTGCATTAAATTTGTTGGATTTTTTTGAATAATGTATTTTAATAATACTATTGTTCTAATCGTTGAAAATCAGATATTTTCTTATTTATTTCTATCAATTTAATTCACCAATGTGCTGTATTTTTCAGTGGATTCTTTTTTATTTTTGCTTTGTTGGTTAAATTTACTCTTAATTTTTAAAATTTACTTTGTGAGGTTTACAAATTGAATTTTGTTATTACTGACAGTTTACTGTTAGCACATGGTGATGCTGCTAGCTTTATATGTTGGGTTGTTTTTATTAGCTTTACTATATTAGTTTGTTCTACCAGTTTTTTGTGGAGTCTTAAGTTATTCCATATAAAAGATTGTGTCATCTACAAACAAGAGTCCATTATTTTGTATTTAGTCTAGAAATGTGTTGCTTTTAATTCCGTCCCTCCAGAGAAGACAGGTGTGGGCCAAGTGTCAGATCTGTGACCTGACTCCTGACATATGTTCACTGTGCTCAGGGCATCTGACTGCAAACCCCAGTCAAGCCTTGTGGAATTTAGTGCTCTCATCCATAGCATCTTTTTTTGCTCATCTCAAAGTAGCAATATATATCTTATAGTATGTTTCCAGCTGTTTGTGTTTTTATAGTATTTTTCCAGCTGTTTGTGTTTTATAGCATGTCTCCAACTGTTTGTTTGTTTATTTGGTTAGTAGGTTTGGCTTTGTTTTTCTCTTTTTTCTTTTTTGAAACAGATTCTTGGTGTGTAGTTCAGGCTTCAAATTTGT
Organism: Microtus oregoni; assembly: GCF_018167655.1. Taxonomy (NCBI): domain Eukaryota; kingdom Metazoa; phylum Chordata; class Mammalia; order Rodentia; family Cricetidae; genus Microtus; species Microtus oregoni. The sequence goes on along the minus strand of NW_024543070.1, from coordinate 42,551,286 downwards.
AGTGATATATCTGCCCAGCTCTCCACAAGCCGTGACTACAGATGTGTACCATCAAGCTTGGCATAGCATCAGTTTTTAGCATTGTCATTTTGAAATGTAATGCCACTATTTAAGGAATTGTCTCATTTATGGTCACTTCTAAGCCATGATTCCTACCAAACAGGAACTGTTTTTTTCCCCTTTGAGATCCAAATAGCACCAAACAGTCTATTGCACTGAATAAATATTTAATGAAGATTGAATGTTTCCTGTTTAGTAGATCAATTACTTTTGTCAATTTTCTGAGGAAAATCTTTGTTTCTTTTTGTCCTGCAATGGGCTAAGAAATTGCTTTCTTAATATTATTTACTTATATAGGGTTTTTTCCCAGTGATATGAAATTTTAAGGCCTTAGGCTTTTATTACTCTTTTTCTCATTTGGTATGTAGGCTTTGAATTTTTATGTCATCTCAAATATGAATCTCAGAATCATTGGTCTGGTAGCACACAATAAAATTATTTCCTAAAAGAATTAAGTTTTCAGCTAGGTGGTGGTGGTACACGCCTTTAATCCCAGAATTTGGGAGGCAGTCTGGTCTACAAGAGCTAGTTCCAGAACGGTTGTCTCGAAAAACCAAAAATAAATAAATAAAAGTTATAAAAAAATTGAGTTTTCTAAAATTTTGGGTGCTTAAGGGTATGAAAATGAAAAATATTTGTTCATGAGATAAAAAGATGTTTGCATCTTTTTAAGACATAAATTATTTTTACTATTAGTTGATAAATACTTACATTTTATTGAATGAGACACATCCTTTTTTAATTATTGGTCAGATTTTTGTTAAAGCATTATATTTAAATTAAACACATTTTCTCTTTGGAATCTCTATGAAGTTAGTGAAAGCACTTGAAAGGTTCCTCCTTGAAGGTGTTCTGTGAAGTGCCATGTTCTGGATGAGGCACAGGGGACAAAATCACCAACATGCAACAAACCTGACTGCCCAAGACCTGCACAAATCACAGGCACAAGGTCATCAAAAATACCACAAGGTCATCAGAGACACCACAAGGTCATCACAGACACAAGGTCATCAGACACAACATCAACACAGACACAAGATTATCACAGACACAAGGTCATCACGACACAAGGTTATCACAGACACAAGGTCATCACAGATACAAAGTCATCAGAGACACAAGGTCATCATAGATACAAGATCATCACAAACACAGTGTCATCACAGACAAGGAGCTCACAGAAACAACTAAGCTGGGCTTTGTGGGAGCTCACCAACACTAGACCAACAGCTAAAGAGCCTGCATGGGACAAGCATAGGCCCTCTAAGTATGTGAAACAGTTGTATAACTTGACCTACCTGTAAGAATCCTAGCCTGGCAGTGGTAGCGCCTGCCTTAAATCCCAGCACTAGGGGGGCAGAGACAAGCAGATCTCTGTGAGTTTGAGGCCAGCCCAGTCTACAAGAGTTAGTTCCAGGACAGCCAGGGCTGTTACACAGAGAAACCCTGTCTTAAAAAACAAAATGAACAACAACAAAAAAAAAAAAAATTTGTAGGACTCCTAGCTGTGAGAGTGGGGCCTGTCAGTTACACTTTGGCAGGCTTTTGGGAGCCTATTCCACATACTGGATTGCCTTCAAAACTTTAATATGAGGGGAGGAGCTTAATCCTACCTTAACTTGGTATGTCATACTTCATTGACACCCATGGAGATTTGCCCTTTCTGAACAGAAACAGGAGGAGTAGATTGGAGGGTGGGCAGAAGGGAGGTAAAGAATGGAATGGGAAGAGAAGAGGGAGAAGAAACTGTGGTTGGGGTGTAAAATAAATAAAAGTTGTTATAAAAAAAGGAAAAAGATACAAGAAAAGTCGTGGTGGCACATACTCTTAATTCCAGTACTCAGGAGGCAGAGACTTGTGAATCTCTGAGTTTGAGGCCAGTCTGTTCTATAAAGCAATTTCCAGGACATCCAGGACTACACAGAGAAACCCTGTCTCCAAAAACTGATAAACAAACAAACAAACAAATAAACAGACACAGCAGGAAGGGTGCTAGCTGGGAAATGGAAGCTGAGCATAAGTATAATATGAATATAACAGAATACATTCTGTACATGCAGGTTGCTGCCAAAAGAAAATACATACAAGTAAATAGAAAGTTTTCAGTTTGTGAGACTACTATCACTACAGAAAATATTCTCTGCATGCTGTCAATATGTTATTCAAATGGAACCTACTATCGGTATCAGTTAGAAAATTGATGTCATTTAAATAAAACAGAAAAATAAATAAGCAGAAAAAGTATATAAATGCATTTTATTGTCATTTCTGAGAATCAGAAATAATTATGAAATGACTAAGTCATACCTGTGACAAAATCCCACTGCAGTTAACATGTGACCACCTGACTTAAATCACTGCTGTCCGGAGCTCTTTGCTTGCTTTGTTTGTTTGTTTGTTTTTTCATGAGGATGATTGTGAGTTGACATGTTTTGGGAGAAGGTGGCATAAATCAGCTGATTCAGAATGAATCTCTTATCTGTTTTAGGTCTTTTTGACCCAGGAGTTTGTGACCTATGAAAACGTTACTTTTGGGGATTTGTTAAAATATTTTACAGTGTGTAGATTTTAATTGATACCACACTGCTGGAAGTTGGCTAACATTGCCCAAAGGGAAGAGATGTATTGGGATAAATTGGAAAGAGCTTAAGAAGTTCTGTTAAATTTCAATGCAAGTGAGAAAAAGGAGAGTCGACAGTGGGAAACCCTGCACGTTCTCAGCCTGGAACAAGGAGAACCATCCTTTACCCTAGTGTCTGCAGTGTTCCTCTTACTCAGTGGCTCTCCCATTTCACGAAATTCTGCTTCAGTTCATTGCCAGAAAATGTGCCCAAAGAAGCCTGTGGGTCATTTATAAGGTACTGCACATCCAAGGCTGCAGAAAGTGACAGTGGGGACTTGGGGAGTGCTCTTGTCTGTGTCCGGAAGCCAAAAGGAAGATAAATAGCCACTGACCACCTCTCTTCTTATTGAAATGGTCCAGCCCTACCTTTACTGCAGGACTCACAGGGTTTTGAAGAGCAAATAAGATGGTGGTGAAGCGTAAACCCTCTTAGGATTTCACATTGATGCATTTTCCCCAGTGTAGGTTTCTAGCTCTAACTGTGATCTGGAAGCGACCCTCAAAGAAAGAAGTCTTGTTTTGTTTTTGGCCAGTCAAGCAAACACCCATAGGGGTGTTCTTTCCACACATGCATATGGATATGCTGTGTTCAGAAGATAATTTAATGGTATCTTTTGGGGACCCTTTGCAGGAATGCTGTCATTTCAAGGTCACATCTCTCTTGCTATTAATGTTTAAGTTGGAGAGTACTCAAGGATGTGCTATTTGAGGCTCAGTAGTTTAGGAGAACTACTTTGAGCCAGTTCATAGTAGACAAAGTCTTCTACAAGATGATAGTCTTTCTGTAATTATTTAATCTTTTTCTATTAAGTTATGAACTTGTTCACATTTATTTAATTATTTTGTATATTTTTGCCAGCCTTAAAAATAAAATAAGAAATTCCAAGATTATAAAAAAAATTGTACTATGTAATTTATAAAGATACCAAAGTAAGGAAGTAAAGGAGACATAGACACATTCAAATAAGAGGTATTAGTTTATGGGGCTAATTTTTTAAATTCCCCACATTATTTAAACATAACAGATAAAACATCTTTTAAATTTTGTGGTGATTTTTGGAATATAAAGATGAGGGGAGTAATCACAGACTACAAAGTCATCCCAATTTTAGCATAACTTAAAGGTTTTCTGTGTGAAAATTTTAAAGGAAAATTGAAATATTTTACTAGGCAAATATCATTTACTTTGCTCACAGTTCATAGTAATGCTGTTGATGAGTCTTTCCTTGAACATCTGGGGTCTTTAGATATGCCATCTATATTTGTATTAATTGTTCTTTTTTGAGAATGAGAATGTATTTCTATACAACAGAGGTTTACCTCTGTGTCTCGGTATTTGTTATAAAAATGGGTTGTTAATTTCCATAATTGACGTTGATCACAATGTTTTAATTTAATCTCCAGGTTGGTTTTTGTTTATTTGTTCTTCAGAATTTCCTTCCTATTTTTTAAATGTTAGAAGCTTAATTATTTCTCATTGGATTTGAAATAAGGGCAAAACCCCAAACTCCAGACAAGCAGAACCTTCTGCATGTACAGCTTCCTTGGCACTGGTTCGTTGCTGGGAGATGTTCACATGACCTCTCCTTTGTTAGCAGAGAGTCTGCGGCCCTTCCCAGGATGCTCTCCTGATCACTGTCTTTTAAATCCAAGTTGGAGGTTGATTAATGGATGGGGAGCTTTTCTATTCTGAGCTACACATATTGTTGACATTGTGTCACATGTTGCTTTTTAATTTCTGATGTGCTTAATGTGTTTTTAATTTGCAAAGCATGAGTGTCCCTTTCACAGCAGTAGAATAGAGTCAGCGTTTCTAAGTCCAGATACTGCTTTATTCAAACAAGAAGGGGCAGGGTGAAGAGGGCTGAACTGAAGCCTTGGGTTTCCTGCAACACGCACGTCAATGAATTTCACTTTGAATATTGTTCAATAAAAGAAGGCACTTGAGAAAGGCTTTTCTTTCCTCCGAGAAGTCTCTTGCCTCTTGGTGAGTGAATTGCCGTACTATAAAAGCTCTGGGGGAAAGTGAGTGAAAAGGCAATCCACAAATGATCACTCTCCTCTGCCTTTGATTGGGTCAGATTCGGTTGTGTGTGTGGCAATTGTTTTCTTTTTCACTTAGAAGAGGTTTATGGTCCGATGTCTGTCAAGTCAGACCTTGTCCTAAGGTTGTATTTCTCTCTGGAGTTCCTGGGGGTGATGTTATCTTCTGGTCACTCAGCGTGTGGTTGCTCTGGAGAGTATCTGTCACTCTAGGCATTACAAGATGGATGGGTCTCCAGTGAACTGCTGGGTGAAGCAAATGGTGAAAACAAGAAAAGACAAGAGGTTTCAGGGTCTGCAGAGGACAGACAACAGGGAAACCCTTAGAACTCAAGAGTAAGCTGAGCCCTGGAGGAAAGGAGAGCAAGGACGGGCCAGTGTCGGCCAGAAACGTCCTGCAGCTCAGAATCCTTTGGTGGCTTGTTGTGGTCTGAGGGAGTGATCTACATCATGGTAACAGCTTTGTGTTTCTGATTTCCAAAATGTGTGTGTGTGTGTGTGTGTGTGTGTATACATATATGTAGGTGTGTGTATATATATCTGGAGAAAGTATTGGGAAATAACAATAATAATAGGATGGTTTATGAAGATTTTGCTTTAAAATGTTTTAAAGATTAAGCTAAAAATTGAACATTTAGCCATTTCAGTTTACTTTCTGTTTTTTCCTTTTCTACTTTTTTTTATAATTATTGAAATGTCAGCCGACAGCTAGTAGATGTTAAGACACTTGGAAACTTGGGTCGTGTAGCTGATATCCTCATTGTTTTCCGAATGCTCTTTGGCACTTCCGCTAGGGAGTTCTGAGAGTTCTGTGTTTTAATGGAGACTGGGGGCAGGTCTTAAGTTCTTTTAAATTATCCTCAATTTCATTTAATGGATTCTGTGATGGAACAAATATATAATTTTTATTGATCTGTGAGACACTGAGGTTTGTACTGTACTTGTTTGGTTGGTAACAGTCACAGTGTGTAAATCCTTATTCATACAAAGTCCCTCCTGTGGGACAGAGAGGACAGGAAGCTGCCTAGGGATAGTAGATGAGAAAAGAGAGGGCAGTGTAACTGAAAAACAAAAAATGATTTTGTCAAACATTTTGGCATTTGTCTATGAAAAAGCCCATCAGTTGAAAGGCAAAGAAATTGAGATGGTTAGGAGCTTTAAGCTGCGTAAACGGTGGAGTCTCTCCTTCTCTGTGGGCGTAAATAATAGATGAAAGAGGAAGAGCGACAACAAAGGACCAGGTCCTTTAAGAAAATGTGTGCAACCTGAATAGGGGTCTGTGGTCCAGGGCCAAAGGTCTTAGCTTTGAGTGTAATTAGAAGAAAATACAAAAATGTCATTACTAGCAGGTGAAGTGTGTAGCACGTGGCTAAAAATTAGCAGTTTTAGACTCCAAAGCTATTGGAATTGGATTATTGACCCTTTTAAAAATCATTAAGATACTTGCAGAGTCAGTCGGTCCTCATTGGAAGTAATGCAGTTTGACCTCATTGACCATATGGGGTAATCTTGGGTTTGGATTAGGTAGGAAAGATGCTGTTGGTGCATGTGAGTGAGAAGTGTTAGCCTAAACATGCAGGGCCAGCGTTTTTCGTTATTCTTGTGTGAGAAGTAATTCTTCCAATAAGAAGAGGTTAAGACAAATATTTTTTATCCCAAAATCTATAATGTTTATTTTCTCTCTTTCAAGTTGACATAAAAAAGAAAGTACAAAAACATTTTAGCATGACTTCAAGTATTTTAATGTTATATATATTCATATTGCATTTAGTACATTCTTAAAAACTAAGAATCTTTAGTTTTCTTTTTTAGACATAGTAAAAATTACTTCTATGTTATGTATAAAAATTAATGACAAGTTGCTTTAATTTATTTAAGGCTTTACCAATTTTTCATATCTTTGTTTATGAATTTATATCAACATAATCTACTTAGTGGGGAAGAATAATAGGCACGTTATTCAATCAATTGTAGGTGATTATAGTTTATTTAATATCTCCTAGAAACACACTGCTCAGAAAGTAGGAAACCTTTCTCTTCTTGCAATTTTTCTGGAAATCATTATAGAAGTTCAAAAAGTAAAAATTATTACCTTCATATTAGTTATATTTGACTTCTTTATAATTAATTATAATTATACTAATTATAATATAAATTTATTAATTTATTATTTGAATAAATTAATTTTAGACAAATATCAGGAATTGTAAAACTCCCAAATGCCTCAGAATAAGAAAGTTGTCTTATCTTAATTCTATTCCAAAACAGAAGTAATCTGGGACTTTTACTGTTATGATGATGTCAAAGAAACTTTCTCAGCTCGCACTGAGGGAAGGTTGGGGAGGGTTGCTCTAAGAAAAACAGAAATTATTTTGACCATATATTGAGGGTGGTTGTTGAAGTTTAGGAATAGGGAGCTTCTTTCTATTTTCCCATAGTAATAAGTTGAGGTACACAGGACTTTGGTAATTCCTGTGGTTTTGTAGAATTTCAATATGTAGATTGTTATATTGTGCAATAAAGGGAACTGAGAAATAACTTGTGGTTTTATGCATTCTGTGTTTTTATAGGTGCAAAGAACCCTGAAGAACGTTGTGATCTCGGACAAGCTTCCTGAGATGTTGACTGCCTAGCTAACCATGAACATGATCCAAAAATGTTAATATATGAACCAAGGTATTGTGTGATTGCATTCCTCTTTTCAAGCTTTTCATAGTCAAATTGGTTTTGTTGGATTAATTTACAGCTGAAATGAAGCGACTATGTTTGCTCCTTAAACTGAGCAGGAGCGTATATGCCCTCCTTTCCAGTTCCACCCCACTCTGCAGGCCTCTCTGCTCTGTCTTCTCAATTCCCCAGTTAAACTTACTAAGTTTTTCTCCCAGATAGCTCTGAATTTCCTGTCTACATAAATTGAAAAAAATGTGAATTCAAGGGCTAACGAGAAGGTTCAGTGGGTAGAAGCACTCACTAAACGCTTCTCTAGAGGACTGAAGTGTCCCCCCCACCCCCACCCCTGTCACCCACATCAGGTGGTCCCTGAGATCCAATGCCAATGTGTGGATGGTCTCCGTGTCATCCACACACGGCATCCCCACAGTCAGACAAACACACATACACAAAAATAAAAATGAAATTTTAAACTCTTATTTTTCATATCTTTTTTCTTTTTTATTGTTCTTTGAAAATTTCATTCACATATACATTATGTCTTGATCAAACTCACCCTTAGTCCCTCCAAGAATGCACTTTTTGGTTCCTCTTTGGTAATTGTAATTTTCTTTCCAGTTGTCTGATAAGAGACTTTGAAGCCCTTGGTTATACAGAAAAAAAAAAATCAGCCTGTATTTAGTGATCACATATATTTAAAACCCTTGTGATACTGTTCTGAGACATGTGTTACAGAGCTTTAATAAAATGTTTCTGACTTTTTTTTTAAAGGCTTTTAATTCAGAGGGGAAGGGTGATATTGGTTCTCTCTCCTCCAATATCAGCGGGGGAAAAAAAAAACTTGTTAAGAATTGAGAATTTAGGGCTGGAGAGATGGCTTAGTGGTTAAGAGCACTGGCTGCTCCTCCAGAGGGCCTAGGTTTAATTCCCAGCACCCACATGGCAGTTCACAACTGTCTGTAACTCCAGTTTCCAGAGATCTGACACTCTCATACCAATGTACATAAAATAAAATATTTCAAAAAGAAAAGAATTAACAATTTAGGGTGACTGCTTTAGGGCCTCTTGGCTTTTAGAAAGAACATAAGCCAAACCCTCTCTCCCGGCTTTAGAAGTTACAGTGTGTTTAAATAGCCTAGTGTTTTCAGGGGAGGCCAAAGAGCTTTTCCTCTTTTATGACCTGTTGTATCCTTTTGAGGCCAGAGAGAACAAGAGGGTCATTGCCACTTCAGCCCAGTCCCTGTTTGTTCCTTAGTGATGACCAGGAAGACACTGAAACCTAGTATTGGCTTAACATCTGGAAAATGGTCAGAGAGGGGAAGGCAGAAGGGAGAGCCAGAACTGTTGCATTCTGTTTCACCAGGTGCTAGGAGGAAGCAACAGTAGCCTTTTTGATATGGGAGGCAAATTCTGTGGGCCCTGGCGTTAGGCTTCAACAATTGAAGAGGTCAGAGGACAGCTGAGTGGGGTCAGCAAGACACCATGGGGTGTATTTTGTTACTTAGGAAAAGGAGCAGCCCCTAAAGCCTTCAAGGATTCCCTTGGAAATCTGCGTTGTGAAAAGGTTTTATGAGTCTCATGGCAATAACTCCTGATTTATCTAAGGAACACTAGCTTTTGTCTAAAGGAAGGATAATCCTCACCAAATGTTGGCCAGGACTGTTAGACTCAGCAGAGGTCTGAAAGAATAGTTAGGATTTGAAGTGTGCTTCGCTTTCCAGAACACTTATCATATTAATGTTTCTGTCACAACAAAGAATTTTGCACTGTTGAAATATCGCCTTTTTCTTTTCTTGGAACAGAAAGCAGGGGAATGCTGGAGTAGGGAGCTGGTCACATTAATTTCAGAATTATTCTACATACTTGCACGCAGAAAACTATTATTAAGCCTTTTTTTCAAATACCAAAACTTGCTACCTCTAGAAGGTTATCTTTTAATTTGTTTATAAAGGGCATACATAAAGCATTAAGTATGTTTCTAGCTCACTGGTTTTTAACATTTTTTAATTCTTACTATTTTTTGTGTATACATGTGACTCTGGGATTGAACTCAGGACCTGATGCATACTACAGTCCTGGCTTGTAGACCTTTTGATTTTAACTGTTACTGATTGGTAGAAGGGGACTATAAGCTGATGAATAACTCCAAACCCTCCATTTCTCTCTGAAATTTTTTTCTTTTTTTCATATATATTGTATCAGGAAGAAAAAAAAATTCAATGTCAGAGCCAAGAATAAAAACATTGTATATCCAGTGGTAGAGGGCTTGCCCAGTGTGTGAGGCCCTGGGTTCTGTCCCAGCACCCACAAAGAATGGCAGCACAATAAGGGATGCTGTCTTTGAAAGGAGTTGGAGAATCTGGGGGTGGGGAGTCTGCCTGTTGTGGGAAGTCTGCGACCTCTGAGAGCAGCGCTGAATGATTTCTGAACACCTTTAAAGGTGGTAGCCCCTGATGGATACGTATGGCAGATTATCACTCTGGGCTTTGACAGTATTTTGATATTCCACTTTATACATTATGCATATATACAGATATAGAAAGAAAGCATATGTGTTAATATGTATAATAAAGAAAAAATCATGTGTATGATAAGCCTTGTTAAACATTTTTACTAATTTGTAAATTAGTGTTGCAATTAACATATTCAGTAGCTACAGTCGTGTGAGTCTTTTCGGTCCTTTTTTCAGTAATAACTCCTATTCAAGGATGTATTCACGAATGTAATTTCTCAAGGTTAAACAGCTTTCACCAGCTAATTCAGAAACCCGAGTGTGGTGACTGATAATTGCCTAGAGAGGACGCACAGCTGTTTAAGTAGCGTTGGATTGAGGGAAATCTGACAAGCGCAATGAGCAGAGTTAATAAGATAACGAAAGACTGATGTCGGGAGGGGGTGGGGAACCCACCAGTCACGTGCCCTTTCTCTGTGAAGCTGTGTCCCCCTCTAAATGGCCTCCAGACTACAGCGGGGCGGGTTGCTTTTCAGTTGTACAATGCAGCATGCCTGGTAAAAAAGCTTCAAACTCACGTCTGATTGAGGAAAAGCATCTGTTTGACGACAGTATCTGAGAAAAATGATAAAATTTTGTTGATTCTGAAGCTTAATTCGCTGGCCTTAGATGTACCTGTATTTCACTGTTCTTGCTTTGAGCCTAGATTTAATTCTTCCTCAAGTGCAGGATAAGGGGACCTTGTTTCTAGATGTTTCCACCATCACCTGAAACCAGACAAACTCTGAGAGTCTTTAATGTGTCGTTATATACATCAAGTGGGTTAATGCTCATGGCTCACTTTCTAAACAATCTTTTAAAAAACAAGATGGGATGCTTAAATAAGAAAAATTAAGAAAAATATCATTATCTTTGCCTTTACAGCTATACTTTCAAAATTAGTATTGACATTTAGAATGTCATTTTAGTAGTATCTTTAAATTACATTTGCATTTTGGAAATTAGTTTTGCCTCTGGAGCTTTATGCAAATCTTAATCCCCACAGAGCCTTCTTCTCCAGCCTGCGGCTCTGAAACCCTGACAGTCCTGATGGATGTAGTGAGCCACGCTTGGGAAGCTTCTCTCATTATTTAATGTTTTCTGGTCTTGGTTATTGACTTTTCTCTCTATTGAAAAATTGGTCTCTGGCGACATGGTGGGGGTCATGCAGGAATTACGCCAGTTCCAGAGAGTCCTGACAGGATATGTTTCTTTTACAAAAAGGTTCCCAGTTGGAACACTGTGTCCTTATGTTACAGAGTGAACCAGTGTCCTGCCTCATCTTCCTATGAACTCGCTGGGTATACCACAGTGATTATTTCCGTAATGACTGAGGGCATTTGGCCATTTGTGTATATATTGAAAACATTGGAATTAAGAATTTAGAATTAAGTTACTAAGGCTTCTTTTAAAAAAAAAATACTGTACTTTTTATGACTTCAGAACCTGTCAAAGAAGACATTCCCCAATCTAAATATACAAAGAGGCTGAAGCTTTTTTTTTTTTCAAGACAAGGTTTCTCTGTATAGCCCTGTCCTGGACTCACAGGCTGGCCTCGAACTCAGAGTTATGCCTGCCTCTGCCTCCTGAGTGCTGGGATGCCACCACCACCCAGATTTTTTTTTTTTTTTTTTTGGACTTTCAAGACAGGGTTTCTCTGTAGTTTTTGGTGCCTGTCCTGGAACTAGCTCTTGTAGACCAGGCTAGCCTCAAACTTCCAGAAATCCATCTGCCTCTGCCTCCCAAGTGCTGGAATTAAAAGTGTGGGCCACCACCGCCCGGCCCACCCAGATTTTTTTTTAAAGCATTGTCTTTTAATGTGATTGTCATTTCAGATCTTCAGCAAGGAAGATGGATAAAAGTGCAATAAAATACATTTATTTTGAATGTGTGTTTAGCATTGTGCCTTATTGAAATGTGCTTGGAAAGAAATAGTATTGCTTCAGATCTGCTTCCTATGTAATTGGATAAGACACACAAAAGTTCACCCCCTTTTACTCAGTTCTGGTTTCATAGAATATCTACCCCTCCCAAAAATCCCACAGTCAAATAAAGGAGTTAAACAAATATTAAAGCCAGCTAATACAAATAATTAAAGGTAACAAATATCTATTTAAAAGAATAAACAGAGCTGAGGTTTAGCTCAGGAGCTCAGGAGTATACTTAGCACACAGAAGGACTGAGCCTTAATCCCTGGCATCGCAAATAAATAGATAATAAAATACTAACAGAGCGAACTGTGAATGTGTGTTTATTTTCAGTTTGGGCTTAGAGGCTTCATATGAACTTACAAGGATTGAATTTGGTCTATTTGTCTGAGAGCCGCACCTTATCACTGTCAGTGCTAGCAACAGAACCCATGGCCTCCACATGCTGAGTACCCGTTCTGCCAATGAGCAATAGCCCCAAATCATGTGGATGAGTATCTTTAGTAAGAAGGAGTATATAATCTATAATGCAGCAATGCTTCCTCTCCTACAAAATCAAAGACTGTAAGAGCTTGAGAAAGATGAAGTGACATGTTCAAGGTCACATCACTGAGACATAACCACGCCTGTTTGGACCCAGAAATAACTGTCTCCCAGTCATTGCAGATGTCTAGTAAGATGGCTACTTGGCAATGCAGCTTTTTAAATTAAATACAGTTAGATAAGATGCTTGGCCATCACATGTGGTTGATGGACACCAGGTCACAGAAGCCACATTTCAGGTGCTCAGTCACCACACGTGGCTGATGGATATCACAAAGTGAACTTAGAGACACAGAACATTCCCCTACCACTGGAGAAGTCTGTTGAGCAGCACTTGGTGTCAAAGGTTATTCAGGATTTGTTTATCCAATATAAAATGTTCTAGTGAGTTGTATGTAATATTTAAAACCCACTTTGGAGCTTTTCTATTGATAGTTCTGTGCTGCTGGATCATGACCTAGAATCTACTGTGGCCCCAACATGCTCAAAGGAGACCATTTGTCATTTTGTTTTGTTTTGTTTTGTTTTGTTTTGCCTTGTTTCTGTTTTGGTGACAGGGTTTTTAGCCCTAGCTGTCCTGGAACTCACTCTGTAGACCAGGCTGGACTCAAACTCACAAAGATCCACCTGCCTCTGCCTCCCAGGTGCTGGGATTAAAGATGTGTACTACTACTGTGGCTTCTCAGTAAATCTTAATGTAGCAAATGCTGAGACATCGAAACAAAAGATTCTATACAGACCCTATTTTAACTTTATATATCCAAAATTTTACTTATTCTCACAAAAACTAGGAGATTGGCCATCTCAGCCCTGTTTCACAAATGGCAGATGAAGTAGCCAGTACCACCCAGGAAACTGTAGGACAGGAATCGATTTCAGAGCCTGTGTGCTTAACTGCAGGGTTCTCTCATGATAGCTGGCTGGTGTGTTAAGTATGGAAAGTGTGTGGACAATGTGTGTAAAGACAGAAGAAACAAACATCTAGTTAGTTGCACAGAGCTCTCCCCTTTTCTGTGCTATGCTCACCACACAGTCAAGAAATTCTGCCTTTAAAATAGTTTCTAAACAGAGACAAGAACACCCCACATGCATTCACCCCACCAAAAGGACAGACCATCTTCACCCTCCCCTCCACCCTTTCCTTTTTACTCAAGATAGTCTCAGCAAGTATCTCAGGCTATCCTGGAATCTGCAATGCCCCTGCCTCGGGTGCTGCAACTATATAAGTGTGCACCATCACATGCAACCACTCTTACCTTTTTTTCTGTGCCAAACAACATGTTGAAATAGGGAAGCAATGTACAATATTTTTAAGTTTAAATTTGAATCCTAACTTAAAACTGGAATGCCCCTGTCCTTTGGCAGGAACCAGGTTCTGATTCTGTTTGTTCCCTGTGGTTTTATGTGACTCATCCATCAAATGGCTCCCTCTGAGACCTGACTAGAGACCTGCCACATGTCTTGGCTGGCTACTTCCTGGGTGGCATGTGTGCTTCATTTATGTTGTCTCCTGGGGAGGTCCACAGTTCTCTCTGCCTCACATCATGACTCTGTGCTTAATCCATGGGTTCAGGAGGTAACAGCTGAGTTTTTCCACTATAAAGCTCCCCTCGTCCTGCTAACTAATGGTCTCACCTATTACCACTGCCTGCACAAATCCAAAATTAGTAGTTGCAAAGTGGTTGATTCTTTCATATGTCTATTATTCTTTGCACATTTATTAGTTGGAAATCTTCATTTATGAAAATCACTCACTGACAACCGGAGTTACTGTGAAAGACAGCAGGAACACTGTATCGCAACGCTCCTTCCTTTTTCCTCTAATAGTGCCCAGTTAATTAGGCGCTCTGTTTTTGTTTGTTTCTCTAAGAACTCTGCTTTTCTTCTTGAGTAGCAAAAATTGTAAATATACTTTGATCCCTGTTTCTGTTCTGTGTTTCATTCCTCTCATCTTTGGCCATAGGAACCATTCCTGGGGACGCCTATGTCTTTGAACAGTCTCTTAGTTCTTAGTATGCTGTTTTCCTTTTCATTTGCAGGAGAGAAAACAAGGTTAAGAGTTCTGGACGCAATAGCTAAAGCTATTTGTCCAGCTCCTCTTTCCCTCACTGCCTCTGTGAGCCACTAGTCATCGACGCTGCCTACTTACCCACACCCCACTTTCCCAGCCTTTCTTTCTATGAAAAAGGAAAAGGCAAGAGCGGAAAGCACCCAGCCTTGGTAGCATGAGTTTGTAGTGGTTCCGTCTGTGCTTCGAGCAGTTGATTAGTGGTGCAGAAAGGCCACGTTGTCTACCGTCCCTTTCTCAGATCATTTCTTAGTATCACAAAAGTAGCTCTCAGCACCTGAGAGGCCTGTAATATGGAAATCAATGTCATGACTGCTTTCTTGTTGCATTTTACTCAATGACTAATTTGCAAAGTGTTTCTCTATTTTCTTTTTTTTTTTTTTTTTTTTTTTGGTTTTTCGAGGCAGGGTTTCTCTGTGGCTTTGGAGCCTGTCCTGGAACTAGCTCTATAGACCAGGCTGGTCTCGAACTCACAGAGATCCGCCTGCCTCTGCCTCCCGAGTGCTGGGATTAAAGGCGTGCGCCACCATCGCCCGGCTTGTTTCTCCATTTTCTAACTGAGGCCAGTTATTCCCTCGTAACATTCCATCAGATGTCCTCTCATCTGATGAGGGGTCCCAAGTTAGAGATGAATGCCAATAATTTCAGTGACATACATACATATTGCGTATGGTATTTGTGATCAGTCCTATTACCCTTTATACTTTTAAAATGTGCTCCCTCTTGCACCAAGTCTGAACAGGCCTTCACTTCCGCTCCTGTCTGCTTGAGCACATGATGGTGAGGTCAGCTCCCATTTCTGAAACCGATTAAAAATTAGTAGGTTGTTTTTATTAGCTACTATAAAAGAGGTTGCTGGGCCTAAAGAGATAGCTCAGCAATTAAATACACTGACTTTCAGATGACCTGGGTTTGATTCCTAGCACCCACATGGTGGCTCACAAGCACCTGTAACTTCAGCTCCAGAACTGACATCCTGGGACACCAGGCACATGTGTGGTAAATGGACATACATGCAGATTAAATGTTCGTACACCAACAATTAAAATTTATGCCCTGACAATGCTGAAACACGCATGGGCAGCCCATATATGATGGAAAAACGCATGGGCAGCCCATATATGGTGGCTCTATTGAACTTGTCCTTATAAAAATATTTTTTAAAAGAAAGTTTGCCAAATAGTACCTGGCTTGTCCTCCAAATCATAGGAGTATCTAAGAAGCTCTGGGAAGCTCACCCACACTGGAGCCCACACTGCACGCTACCATGGTTACGGGAACTGTGTACTTTCTCTGCTGTACTTCAGCAGCTCCGGAACAGCACAGTCTGGTGAGGCGCTCTTGAAATCTGAGGTGAAACTGGGCTTGTGCTGTGTGTTCCTCGGAGTTGGCTGGATCATAGCTCCCTTTCCTCAGGGCCACTCAGTTCATTCTTCGGGTACCCCCCACAAGGAGTCTATCCGAGTTGGCGTTGCAGAAAAGAGTAAATCTGTCTCCCTCCTTAATGAAGGAAATAGAACTAAAACGGTATGAAGTTATCTGTCTTGAGACAAGAGAAGCTGGTATTGGTGCGCACACCTTTAATCCCTGAGAGACCCTGGGAGGCGGAGAGGAGGTTAGAAACTCATCACATCCCCTAGAACTGGATTGACAGCTATGGAGAACTCCCAACCTGTGTGCTGGGACCCTAACTTAGCTGCTCTTAGCTGAGCCGTCTCTCCAGCTTGTTTGCTTTGGTTTTTAGTTTAAGTGAAAAGAGGTCGTACCTCCTCCAAAATCCTGAGAAGTGAGTGACTTTTATACAGCGCTCAGCCTACTGCCTCAGTTCTCACCGTTTGACCTCAGCACTTAGTATTCCTGGAGCTATTGAGGTTCCGTCTACATAGGTTGTACACACTAGAAACTAAAACTGATCACTCTATTAGCAAATAGTGTTTGTGTGTGTGTGTGTGTGTGTGTGTGTGTGCGCGTGTGTAAGAACATTTTTTCTTTTTATTAGTTTTTAAGTTAGATTGGGTGGTAGTGGTACACTCCTTTAATCCCAGCACTCAGGAGGCAGAGAGGTAAGAAGATCTCTGTGAGTTTGAGGCCAGTCTGGTCTATAGAGCAAGTTCCAGGACAACCGGGCTACACAGAGAAACCCTGCCTCCAAAAAAAAAAAAAAGACGTTTTCAAGTTTGCATACAAAGTACTGGGTTTTGTTATGGCTTGGCTTTTTTGAGTGTGTGTGTGTTTCATGACCCTCTGTTCTTTTCTGTACCCCTCCCTACTGTCCTCCTTCATCCTCATTCCTGCCCCTTGCTGCCTGGCCCCCTTCCTCCCCATAAACATCTGGCCTTCTGCTTTCACATCATATGTATTCAATTGCCTTCTCTTTTTCAAAAAAACTTTTTTTTCTCAAAGAAAAGATATAATAGTAACTTATCTGCTTCTTCAGTCAGTTATAATAGCACACATTATTCAAATTCTAGAAAGTTTCATCATGTATATGTGAAAGAATGGGGGATTTTTTAAAAAATAAAGCAAACACATTTTCTTATCATAGTTTGAAAAAAATTAATGCTTATTTTATTTTTTATGTCTGAGTATTTTGTCTGCATACTACATGTTTGCCTGCCAGAAGACGGAAAGACCCTGGAGCTAGGGTTACAGCCATCATGTGGGCGCTGTGCAAGCACTCTCTTAACCCCTCCGCCATCTCTTTAGCTCTGATGCTGTTTTACCTCACGGGCCACTGGAAAGGTGATGGGGCTCCTGGACCATTTGGAAATTATTGGTCAAACCACTAGTTAGCACTCAATAAATTCTGATTATTATCATTATTATACAAAATTTTGTGGCTACAGAACACTACACAAATACTAGTGGTTAGAAGTATATATAGGCTCTGACTTCAAATGTATTTTTGAAGGATACTGAAGAAGACATTCAGATGAAACAAAAGAAGCAATGATTTTTACATAGATAAAGGGTAACATCCCAGAAATGAGTTCTTGAGATAAGTGACACAGACCTTGCTTTAGAAAATTGGTTTGTAACGTAGAACTTTCATTTTTTTTCTCCAGGAATCTTTTCCTCCCCTAGGGGACTAGGCCTTAGAGGGAACAGTGGTTAAATATTTACTCTGTAGTTGCTGAAAGAGCTGATCTATGGTTGTGGGAGCCCAACTGTGTTGTCTGAGTTTTCTGTCCAACCTGGTTCCCATAATTGTTAAGTCCCAAAGAAATCACACAGAGGTCTACATTAACTATAAACTGATTGGCCCATTAGCTCAGGCTTCTTATCAATTCTTATAACTTATATTAGCCCATTATTTTTGTCTATGCTAGTCACATGACTCGGTACCTTTTTCAGCAAGGCAGTCACATCTTGCTTCTTCTGTGGGAGGCTCACAACTGCAGAAAGAGCTTCCTTCTTCCCAGAATACTCCTGTCTCATTGACCTGCCTCTACTTCCTGTCTGGTTGCCCCACTTATACTTCCTGCTTGGCTACTGGCCAATCAGCATTTATTTAAAATATAATTGACAGAATATAGACATTTGTCCCACACCACAGCTGTGAGTGAAAGGTGTGTTGTCATTGTTCAGCAGGCTAGGCTTTATAATTTACAGGGAAATTGAGGCTGAATCTAAAACATTTATTACTATTGAACTGTGAGATCTTCTGAAGGAGCTGGCATGGGCCTTGATGGTAAAGACCAAAATCACAAGCAATGTAACAAGTAACTTGCAATAGATTTCTTTTTCTTTAAATATAATTTCTTTTCTCTTCTTTTTTAAAGTGTGTGTGTGCGTGCACGCACATGCACATGCATATGTACTGTGTGCTGCCGTGTGTATGACACAGCACACGTGGAAGTCTAAGGATCTTTTATCATGTGGTTCCATGTGATAGCAACCAACTTTACCCACTGAGCCATCTTGCCAGCTAGATTTAAGACTACAGTTCACATAACTATATAAATATAGTTTATATTTGCCAGACATCAATTTAAATTTTTTTGATTATTTTTATTTTATGTATATGAGTATTTTACCTGCATGAATGTATGTGCAGTGCCCCTGGAGGCCAGAAGAGGGCCTCAGGTTCCCTGGATGTGGAGCTACAGATGGCTATGAGCCACCATGTGAGTACTAGGAAACAAACCCGGGTCCTCTACAAGAGCAACCAGTACTCTTAACAGCGAAGCCATCTCTCTAGCCCCATACCTGTAATTTTAGGATATAAACATCTCACACAGTTTTTTACTTCCTCTTTTTCTTTGGGATGTGCTGGTGCAGACCATGGGGAATTCATATGCTGGGCAACTGAAATCGGCTAGATTTGAGGAAGCTCTACACAATTCCATAGAGGCCTCGCTCAGATGCAGCAGTGTCGTGCCACGGCCAATCTTTTCCCAGCTCTACTTGGACCCAGATCAACACCCTTTCTCATCTGCAGGTAAGTTCTCAATTGCAGGCATTTCTAGACCCCTTTCAAAGAAGCGGGAATTCCAAATCCTGCTAATCTTACACTCCCCAAAAATAACTTTCTAAATTTCTCTTATAATATTTTCTCCATAAACATCCTTCTTAAAAATTAAATTTGCATTGATTTCTTTGCTTACCCAGATGTCAAACCCAAGGTGGAAGACCTAGATAAAGATCTAGTACACCGCTACACTCAAAATGGCAGCCTGGATTTTTCTAACAACATAGCAATTAATGAAATGGAAGATGATGAAGATGAAGAAGAAATGTCTGACTCAAACAGCCCACCAATTCCCTATTCACAAAAGCCAGCCCCAGAAGGATCTTGCACTACCGATGGTAGGTTTGCACCTCTGAATTCTTTCAGATTTGTGTTGTAATTTCATCTGGCCTGTTTGGAATACCAGTCACTGTTGGAAGGAATGAGTGGCTATATCCTGATGCATTTATCTAATTACTCTTTACCAGTCAGATATCAGGGTAATAGATCAGAGAAGGAGTGGAGAAGTGACCAGTGACCTATCTCTGTCATTCCTCCATCCAAAGGAGATGAAACCCTCTCTAAGCCCCGCCCTACTACTTCCTGTCTCTCTATCTTTATTTAGTCCTTATGGTTAATTTTGGTCAGCTAGTACCTAGCACTGCCCTCTGATTCAAAGCAAACTTTATTGTCAGAATGCAACCAAAATATCACACAATCTCCTCACCCCTATGGACTCTTGAAAGCTCACAACAGTTGTCTGCAGGAAATAGCCCCTCTTGTAAAAGAGGAGAGTAAGGATCACAGCTGAACTAAAGATCTGTGAAGGTGCAAGTCCAGGCAAAGGTCAAGGCTTCTCCAGTACACTAAGAGTTTACGCTCCCATGAGCTTTTATTTAAAAAAATGTTTTGGCTTTCTCCTCCTTTTAGTTCACTTCCAAGATAGTAATAGATATTCTAGAAGCCCTGACTCTATATCTACCTGGAATATTTTTATTATTTATGTCTCGTGTGTGTTACATATTGTGTGGTGCTTATAAACCATGGTAACCACACGGATCAAAGGACAGCTTGCAGGAATAGGCTCTCTGCTTCCACCCTGGGGATGCCAGGGATCAAACTCAGATGTCATGCTTGCTGACAGTCATCTCACTGGTCCTACAGCTATACTCACTGAGTGATGAGGTAAAATATAAATCCTTTATAAATATTATAAACGTAAAATCTGGTTACACAGTATAAAATGTAAGTAATTTGATTCTCTCTCTCTTTCTCTCTACCCCCCATCCTTCCCTTACCCCCTCAGTTTTTTGAGACTGGGTCTCATTATGTAGTGTGGGCTGGCCTGGAATTCAGTATATAGAACATACTGGCACCAACTCACAGAGATTTATTTACGTGCCTCTGCCTCCTAAGTGATGCGGTTAAAGGTGTGCACCACGCCAGCTGATGCTCTCACTCTGCTTGTGCAGGTCAGCTTTATATCCCACCACACTTTTAACCACATTTTAAATAAGGAAACCATGGTTTCTAATGCTTTTATTGTTCTGTGGTTTCAGTGATATCCCAACTTAAAGTCTGCCTTTTTCCCCTTACCTAGCGGCTGTGTTCTGATCGCCCACCTAATTAGTATATGGAGTGTGGTTTTATATTCCAGCTGACTGATATTAGCCTGCATGGTGTCAGAGCATGAAAACCTTGAGGAGACAGGGAGGGGAGAAAGAAGAAGGTTCCAGATCTCAGGACAGTTTCCTGACAAAGCTTGGAGAAAAAGTCATTTGATATAAATTAAAGCCTTATTTTCCTAGATGAAGCCAGAAAAATAGTTGGCCTTGTTTGGAAATGTATTTTCTTTTGATCTCCTATTCCCTGAGAATCTAACAACCCATAGAGGACTCCAGCTCCTCTAGTTAGAGGGAGGGAAAAGAGACCTAAAGAATTCTCCTGTGGTTCACAAGTATCCATTGTGTTCTTCATGTTAGGCCTGCTCACGACACATCACTTCTATGGGTTTGCTTTCACATGTGGTTGACCCTTTTGCTCAGACTTAATATGTTGCACAGAGTTTACTCATTACTGGTGTGCCGTATGCCTTTAAACCCATGGGGATATGGACAGTGAAGCTGTGTGTTGCTGTTTACTTGATTTGTATTCTTGTTACGTTTTCTTCAATTGAGATCCTCCAGTAACAAATAACATTGAATAGTTCTTAAAATGATGGTGTCTCACTGAGAATCTAATTACATGTGATAATTTGATGTGGGATGTCCTTCTGTATACATGTTGCTTTTATTGGTTAATGAATAAAGCTGCTTTGGCCTATGGCAGGGCAGAATATAGCCAGGCTGGAAGAGATATATATAGAGAGTAGGCAGAGTCAAAGAGATGCCAGGTAGCTGCCAAAGGAGAAAGATGCCAGAACTTTCCGGTAAGTCACAGCCTCGTGGCAATACACAGATTAATAGAAGTAGGTTAATTTAAGATACAAGAGCTAGGTAGGAATACATCTAAGATATTGGCCAAGCAGTGTTACAATTAATACAATTTCTGTGTGATTGTTCAGGTCTGGACAGCAGAAATGAAAGAGCAGTCTCCATTTAAATAACTAAATAGAACTAGAGTATGGGAAGGAGGTTTTCCCTGTTCTTCTAGACCTGGAGTATGTTTTCAGTTCAGCAGTGATGTTATTTATAGCCAGGTATTTTGGAAAGGTATTTTGCAGGCACCAAATTATAAACTTGACGGCCTAACAATAATACACCTTTAATTCCAACACTTGGGAGGCAGAGGGGTGGATCTCTGTGAGTTTGAGGACAGCTTGACATATACCATGTCATGTATTCTAGGATAGTCACAGCTACATAGTGTCTCAAAGAAAACAAATAAACAACAACAGTGAGAATCCCATGAAGTCAGGATGCATCCTCCATATTTGTCAGGATCTCACTCTAACCCAGGCTGACCTTTAACTCACACCATACCTATAGAACTTGGAGTGATCCTTTTACCTCAGCCTCAGCCCCAAAGGGCAATGGTGATTTTAAGGTAAAGGCAGGCAATTTTTCTGAGAATAAAGAATTGTCCTCCAACAAAGCAGAAGATTCAGATCCAACACATTCTGAAGACACTCATTCTGTACCCAAATTCCTACATCAACTGCTTCCAGTTCTTAAAACTACTGTTATTGCTCTTGTCCCCTGCTTAACTCTCCCATTTAAAATAAAAAGATGTTTATAACCTGGTACTTTATATTTCACATAATGTTATCAATTCTGCTCGCTTGGCAATCGTTCTAAAGATCTTCCTGCTCAGAAGGAAAGCAGCCCTGAAGATGTGCTTACACAAGCAGCACTGAGACCCAGGGAACAGAATGACTGTGGCCTTGTTTGAGAACACCACCTTCCAGTCCCGGTCCCCTGTTTGCCTAAGGCTTGGGGGGACTCTAAGGCTATTTTTAGAGGCAATTTAGATAAGCAGGAACTTAACATCTGAGAGGTTGCCATTCATAGGGAAATTTTCCTTGCTAATTTCTTATGTAAATCATTGAACTAGAGCAGGTTCCTATCCTGCTGGGAAGCAGTTGATTGTCTACGCAGGTGAAGAGCAGCCAGATTGGGGCCTCTGAGAGCTGTTTTCATTACTTCAGTTGGGTTTGCTGCTGTGTCAGTAAATGTCCCTTTCCCCTTTTTATTTACTCTGGTGCCTTCAAGTTGGAGATAATTGGAGAATGCAAATCCCTTTCTATGAAGTGAAAACCCGGGCCATTTTCTTAAGAAAATGCAGATGAAGTTTATATAGAAGGGTTCTCTGTTATCACCACCACCATTTTAATTAAAATCATTTGTCTCAAAAGAGCGTTGGTGGGAGAGCAGCCTTCCATTATTGCTCTCAGATGAACTTATTCCCTGAGCAAGTTTGCAAAGCAAGTTGTCCACCCATATAAGCAACCATCTTCCCTCCCTGTGCGCAGCAGCAGCCTGGAGCCTTCCAGAGGGTGCCCTGAGGCGGTCTAGTTGTCTCTGAGGCATGGTCATATTAGCCTTTCAGAGTTATCTGCCTGCTATGAGGGATCCTGAGATTTGTTGGTCCGGAAATCCAGTCACATTTCATGGATTCTGTAGTTAACCACTCCTTATAGGCACAGTTTATTTTCAGTTAAAAAAAAATAGACATATTATGTTAAGAGCTAACATAATATTTTTTTTCTTTCTTTGGAAATCTCTGATCTATAGTAAGTTTAATTAGCTGTGCTAACCCCTGACAATGAGAATTTGGGGAAATATTCAGGAAATGTTTATAGTCAAACACCAGGTCCTTGGCAGGGGAACTTCAGAATCTTTAGGCTAACTACAAACTGAATTAAGTAACTTTTCTCTAATTCTGTGGCGTCTTTGGCCATAAACTGACTCCCTCCTGACCCTGTGCTCAGTGTAGCTTTCTCTTTCCGCTCCATTCTTTCTTTTTAATTAAATTGCCTGAGGCTGTGTTGGCAAGTAGCTTGAAGAAAAGTATTTCAAGAGTACTTTTTAGGAGTACCTTTATGTTTGTAGAAAGTGAAGCCTCAAGTTCCATTTCTATACATAGGCAGTTTCTTCCGTGACCAGCGTAGCACAGGAAGCACATGTGGTCTAGTAAGTGAGTTATTGCTCAGATACTTTTATGAGCTTTAACAAGTCTATGGTTTGCTTTGGCTCCTTGCTTTTATCCAATGTCCTTTTCTGAGCCAGGGTCCTATCAAAAAAATTACACAGGGTTAGCTTATCTTTTTAGGTTCCTCTTAGGTGTGACATTTTCATAGGTTTTATTCCTGGGTTTGATGGCCCTGGCAATTTTAGAATATTAATCAAAGATCTTGTAAAAAATTTCTTTATTCAAAGAGTTTGTTTTTCTTCTGATGACTCAGAGACTAGATGAGGATCCCAGAGGTGGAATTTATGTATGCATAACTGGGGACAAAGAAGCAACATATATTTATTTGAAGTTTTTACCTCATTGATATCCATTTCTTCTCCACCTTTTTTAATTTGTTCAGATATTTATGTCTAACCTTGTCGATATTTATTTTCTGGTTTGTGTTATACACAAGACTGCCGAGGATTATTTAAAGAGTTTTCGTTTCAGACGTGGAAGCTCTTTTCATTGGTTCTTGCACCCTTTTCACAGACCATCCTCACATTTTATCTTTCCTTTGTCTCAGGTACCAATGTTTTTAACCAAGAAGACTAGAAAGTATGCTTCTTAAAGAGTCCATTTATTGTTTAATGATTATTATTTTTGACCTCTGTCGTCCCACCCTAAATGGGAATCCCCAAGTCTGCCATACTAAAAACTGTTCATGCTTCTTCGTTTCAATGAGTTACATAGTTTCCATTGTGCCCCAGAAATGACTCTGAAATAATAATTCTTTCATTTAAAAATACCATACTTTCTGTGGGCACTCTCCACGTTGTGCTGGTGTGGGAGGTCCTTCTGTCTGTATTGCTTATATTGGTTAACGAATAAAGAAACTGCCTTGGTCTGATAGGGCAGAACTTAGGTGGGTGGAGAGGACTGAACTGAATGCTGGGAGGAAGAAGGGCGGAGACAGGGAGATGCCATGGATCCGCTGCCAGAGTAAGACATGCTGCCAAAACTTAGCCGATAAGCATGTGGCGATACACAGATTAATAGAAATGGGTTAAACTAAGATGTAAGAGTTAGCCAATAAGAAGTTAGAGCTAATGGGCCAAGCAGTGTTTTAATTAATACAGTTTCTGTGTGGTTATTTTGGGGCTAAACTAGCCAGGCGGCAGGGACGAACAAGCAGCCTCCTACCAACATTATGCCTTCTCAACTCTGTTCAGTCAGGGGCTAAAACAGTAGTTTGCCCTCACCCACCTTGCCATGAGAGAAGTCTCACCACAAGAGTCACTCTCTGGACTGGGGAGCTGGCTCTGTCAGTGGAGACGGAGCTGTTCAGATTCTCAGCACCCACAGTGAAAGAGTGAGACTTAGGTGGGCACACATTTCCATTAGTGAATCCAGGTTCTGTGAAAGACCCTATCTTAGAAGGATAGGGTGGAGATTAGAATTGAAGAAGACACCTGACGTGGACCTTTGGCCTACTGAGGGGGATGCAGCGGGAGAGGAAGAGAAGAAAAAAGAAACATTATATTCTAAACATAGAACATTTTGTGGTTTGTAAAAACTTTCCAGACTGACAAACTCTTAGTTCTCAACATCCTCAGCCTGCTGAGTAGCTGGCATGAAAGTTGGGTGCCAGCACTCATAGCTAAAACCTTGTATTTTAAGGATTCATCAGTGAATATGAGATAGGTAGATAGTGCCATAGTCATAGTTGACAAGGGATGTTATATCAAATGCTCCACAGAATTTATCTTAAAACAGGCACAGTGAAAACAAGAGATAAGATTGACAAAAAACAAGCAAGGAAGAGGTTCTAGTGTGGTGTCCTGGGTTGTACTGGAGTTGGAGGAAGCATAGACAAGTCAGAAGTGCTTGTTGGTTTTGGTTGTTGTTGGTTTTTATGATCTATTTAATTTTTGTTGACGTGTGTGTGTGTGTGTGTGTGTGTGTGTGTGTGTCCCCACATGAGTACTGCTGCCCAAAGAGGCCAGAAGAAGGCATCAGATTCCTCCAGGAGCTGGCATGTAGGTACTGGCGTCCAAGCTGGGGTCCTCTAAAAGAGCAGCAAGTGCTCTTTACAATGGAGTCATCTCTTCAGCCAACCTTTTTCTGGGATCTGGTGGTGCTGTTGTTGATTTTGGTTTTGGTTTTCCTTTTTTATTTGGTTGTGAGATCGATTCTCACTCTCTACCCCAGGCTGGTCTTGAAATTCAAGGTCTTGCAGACTTAGTATTCAGAGTTATAGAATTTTTGGCATGTGCCTTTATGGCCAGAGAGCGGTGTGGAGATTGGAGTTAGAGATCAGGTTGTTGGTTTATGGCTGTTTGGCCTTGGACATTTGGTTAACCTTCCTGAACCTTTCTCTCATTTGCATACTGGGAGATTAGAATTTTTAGAGTCCCCCATTCTTTACGAGTCACAAATCTCTTTTAGTAAGACACTTTTGAGGCCTGGTGGTGGTGGCACATGCCTTTAATCCCAGCACTTGTGAGGCAGAGGTAGATGGATCTCTGCGAGTTCGAGGCCCAGCCTGCTCTACAGAGCTAGTTCCAGAACAGGCCCAAAGCTACAGAGAAACCCTATCTTGAAAAATCAAAAAAATTACACTTTTGAACTCCTCGAGCATTTTGAAATAATTCCATCATTGCAGGGCATATGATAGAAATTTTAGCTCTAAGTAAAAAACATTTATTGGAGACTGACCAGTATAGTAACATATTTTTTGATATTTATGCTGTACAACAACTGTCTACAGTTTATAATTTAATAGTTGTAGTTTAATTAGCTTTAAGTTGGAGAATAAAAAATTGTGTTGTTGAAAATTCAAAAATAAAAGATTATACTTTGTTTTAGAAGAGACAAATAGATTTAAATGTTTTCAGCATTTAAAAAACAATCTAAACTCTACTCTTCCACTCCTCTCCCATTCTGGCTGTAGAACCAGGACTTGCATACTAGGCAAGCACTCTCCCATCGAACTATATTCCTGGCTTCCAAAACTACATTTGATGCCGAAGTTATGGAATTTGTATGATTGGAGATTAAGGAATATAGAAATTTATTTCCACAATTTTTGTATTTTTGCTCTATGTGATAAAATTTAGGCTGAGTCATAATTACTATTTTCTAATATTTATAACATTAATTTTTAGTGCTTGTGAGGCAAAAACAGGTGGATCTCTGTGAGCTCAAGGCCAGCCTGATCTGTGTAGCAAGTTCTAGGCCAGTCAGAGCTACATAGTGAGCTTCAAATAAAAGAAAGCAAACATTAATTTTTTGATGTCTAAAATCATATTGGTGCATTTATATAATCTCACTGATTTCTGTATATGTGTGTGTGTTTATATATATCGGTGTGTCTGCATGTTTGTATGTGTGTCTATGTGTTACTAGGAATTGAACTAGAACCTTGCACATGTTAGGTACTACTACTAAAGTACATTCTTATTTCTAATTTTGTAATTTTAAAATTATAGCTGTCTTTATTCTTGAACTTCATATATATATATATATATATATATATATATATATATATATACACAATGATATACAATTGTGTCCACTTTCCCATCTCCCTTTTCCAATTTCCCCAAAGTGTCCCACTCCCAACTTCATGTCTTTTTTTTCTCTGGCAACCCACTTCATCCAGTTAGTGCTTTACGTATGTGCATTGCATGGAGCCACACACTGGAGCATGGGAAACCTACCAATGAGAACACACTAGCAAAAGACAGACTCTCCCTCTCCCAGCAGCCGTCAGCTGCCAGCGGCTCCTTATGAAGGGAATATCTGAGTGAGTAAGGGCAAGAAATTCAGCTTCGTATACCCATGAGCACATTTGGATGAATTAGCAGAACTACCTTCCTGTGTCTGCCTGAGGTTCCCAGCTTTCATAGCTTCCATGTACCTGCTGTGACACATGCATACCCCCACATCACACACGCATACAATAATAAACTTTTAAAAATAAATTTTGCATATAATTCCTAAGTGTCTTAGACTTAGGAATTATAATTTTAATCCCTGAATTTATAAGAGCTACTTGCTAAGCAACAATGTAATGGTGACCTTAAGGTTAGGTTTGGTTCTTTTAAGATTTATTTTGTTTTTAAAATGTGTGTTTGCATGTTAATATGTGCACATGAGGTCACAGAGGCCAGTTGGATCCCTGGAGCTGGAGTCACAGACAGTTGTGAGTCACACAGCATGGGTGCTGGGAACCAAACTGTGATCCTCTGCAAGAGCAGCAAGTACTCTCAACCGCAAGCCATCCCTCCAACCCCAACTTCAAGGTTCTACCACATAATGTTCTAACCACATTGCAGTAATTTTGCAAATTGATACAGGCTGTGGTTGCCATCTCCGTTCAATATAGAGTCACAGTTGAAGAGACTCACTTCCCCAGCCTTAGTGACAAAGGCAGCTCCTAGAGATAGTTTAATTAATAGCCAGTCGTAAATTTCTCATCAATGTTTAATCCATGCTGGTTATCAAGGTAGTTGATGTCCCAACTCTTGAAGCAAGTCATACTTAAGAGTAAGGATGCCACTTCCTATGGAAATTGTGTTATAGCTTTATCAGCATCTAATAATCTCTTTGGCAAGCAATCTTGATACTCCTTTCAATACTTTCAAGTACTACCTGGATCAGTATTGTATAATTTTAAAAAAATTGTTTTATTTTAAATTGTATATGATTTATATCTGTGTGAGGTTCTATGTGCTTGAGACCAGAAGATGGTGTCAAATCCCCTGGAGCTGGAGTTACAGGTGATTGTAAGCCGGTCCTATGTCGGGCTAGGAAATGAACTCAGCAGCACTTTTAACCAACTCATCTCTCCAGCCCCAAGTATTTTCTAATTTGATGAAAAAGTCTATTTCTGCCTCCAAATGGATCATAGCCATGTACCCCATTCTTAGGTTGCCTTTTGCCAGATTGAAGTGTGTCCTGAAACATGATTAATAAAAACTCAGAGACAGATATTGGGGTTCAACTAGAAAAGGGAAGCACTGGTTCTTACCTCAACCTCAGTCCAAAAATAGTGATCCTGCCTCCAAGAAACCTTAGAATAAAGCTGAGACCGAGAGCTGTCTCCTCTCTATTCTGGGATTAAGGGCGTGCACCACTACTGCCTGATTTCTATGGTAAACTAGTGTGACTACTGGGATTAAAAGTGTGTGTCACCACTGCCTGGTCTGTAAGGCTGACCAGTGTGGCTGTTTCACTTTTCGGATCTTCAAGCAAGCTTTATTTATTAACATACAAATGAAATGGCACTATAGTGTCCTTCATTTTATATATGTGAACTCTTACATTTTAAATTAACCCATTTCTATTAATCCCTGAGATTCATTTACCTCATATATGTACTTCCCATCCTGCTCACTCTATGGCTCATGGTATCTTCTCTGACTCCATCCTTCTTCCCAGCATTCTCTCTGCCCTAAAAAGGGCCTAGTCATTGGCCAATCAGCTTTTTATCAGCAATGAGTGTAATACATATTTACAGTGTACAAAGACTGTTCCCTAGCACACCACCAATGGCATCATTGTTAATTCCCAACTTCCAAGCCTCTGAACTCTGTCACCTAATGGCAGTAGAAGAAACAGATTTTTTAGAGGGCCCTATGTGCCCATTGGATCCAAAAAAGTCCATTGTAAACTGAATAAGTAACGTGCCTCATGCATATTAATAATTTTTGATAAACAAATGACATTTTGAGTAACAAAATACAATTGTCAAGGAAGTTATTTTTGGTATCACATTGTGAATGCTAGATATTCATTAACATTAAAGGGGATCTGTAAGTGTGAAGTGGTTGAGCAACATTATTTTGATCACTGTGGGCTTTTGTTCATCTTTCTAATTCTATTATACCTGCTTTTAACTTCTGATGATTCAAAGCATGTTAGATTGGTATGCACCTAGGACTATACAATGTTTTGATGAGTTTTGTGTTTTTCCTTTTTCATATACTAACTGATGGCATCCAATTATTTGTTGACTTGTGGTTAAAATCATGATCTGAATTACTGCTCATAGATCACACAATTATTCACAGCTGTGTTATGGGTAATGAGGATAGTGTTCTCCCAGGTTTGTGTGTGTCAGTTAGGTATTTATCTGCCACTTTCCATGGGTTTCTGAAATAGCATTTCTCAACCTCCTGATGCAAGTGACAGAACCCCAATGAAACAAGCTTAGACAAAATAAAGAAATTGTTGGAAGCTAAAGATGACAGGACCAAACCCTGGAAAATGCAAACACAGATGGGCTTCAGAATCCAGTCACTGTTACCCCACCTGCCCAGCCTCCTGTCTCTGCCAAGAGACTTCTCACGCAAGTCAAGAAACAAGAAAGGTGACAGAGATCAAACTGGGTCATGCCTCCTCACCCCCAGCTCCATGTTGAAAATTCCTATACAAAATCTTTGAATGGCACGATTTTATCAGATGCCTACATCTGGACCAACCAACGGTGGCTAGAAAGGTGGGTTATTTAAGTAGCTTGTCTAGAGTGGTGTTCAGAGTCTGGCAAGCTCTGGAAATGCTCACCTAGGATGCCTACAAAAGGACCGTAGCTGTCCTCTGTGGTGCATCTGGAATTACTCACTATCACACTTCTAATTAGCACAATGTATGTTCATATGCGTGTTTGTTTGGTTTTTGTTGTTGTTTTGTTTTGTTTTTGAGATAAGGTTTCTCTGCAGCCCTGGCTGTCCTTGCTCTATTGACCAGGTTGACCTCAAACTCACAGAGATCCGTTTGCCTCTGCCTCCTGAGTGCTGGGATTAAAGGGTGCGCCACTGTGTGAGTTCTTAAAGGAAAATGTTCTGTTCGATTCTGTATCTTTAGGCCTGTGAAGCATGTTTCTAAATTGTGCACTAATGAGTGGATGTAATAGTCCATCACAAAGGGATTACACAAGGACTTGCCACGTCTTGGATTCTCTAGAAAACAGTATGTTCTGAGTTCTAACTGACCACTCCCTGATGAGTCACCAAGCTCTCAGCTTCAGTCTCTGCTGCTGTGACATGGGAGCTCCTTGTTTAGTGACTGGGCTTGTCCAGTTGAAGTGACTTCCTATTGAAAACAAAGACACTTGGCTAGGGAGATGGACCATTGGTAACACAGCTTTGCTCCAAGCATCAGGACCTGCACTCAGATCCCAAACCTGTAACTCCCATGTATTAGTTAACTCGATTCGGGAAATAACCAGGCCAGCTTAAAGATAAACAATTATATTTTTACTTATTATAAGGGGAAACTCACGCCACAAGAATGGGAAGTCCAAGTTCTGCTGTGTCCCACAGGAATCACCCAGAGAGTGCGAGCACCTGGTTCGTCCCAGATTTTCTTCCTGGGCTCCGGTTCCACTTCTTAAAGATGATTGGTTAACAAAGCTTCCCCCATCATCCTATTCTGCTGGGGTTTAGTAAGAGAATACATATAGACCCCTGGAACTAATAACCACCACCCTATCCAGACTGATGAGTTCCAGATCCAATGAGAGACTCTCAAAATAAGGTAGAGTATAATTGAGGAAGACAATTGACAGTTGAGCCTCTGCAGGCTCCTCAACACATACATTCACACTCACATGTAAGTACACCACACACACACACACGCACACACACGCATGCACAGAGAAAAACAGAAAGAGAGAATGTAAAACCTTACTATGTGCATATAACATTTATACACGCTTCCCAGGGTTTGCTATATATTTATGATTGCCTTACTTGTGGGCCAGAAAACATGAATTGTCATCTTGATGGAACCAGAGAGGAGAGTCTTCTTGTTGGGGGTCCATAGGTGTTGAGTCCTTATAAGTGATTCCCATAGATAACTCTGCCTTCCCGATGGGGATAAGGAAAGTACCTTCCCTAAAATTCTACTTGTTCTTCTATTTCCAGGCTTTTGTCAAGCAGGAAAGGATTTGCGTTTGGTGTCACTGTGTATGGAGCAAATTGACATCCCAGCAGGATTCCTCCTGGTGGGGGCCAAGTCTCCCAATCTTCCTGAACACATCCTAGTCTGTGCTGTGGATAAGCGATTTCTACCAGACGACCATGGGAAAAATGCACTTTTAGGTGAGTGTTTAATGTCTGTAACACTCTTCCGAGGAGAAGGGAGTTGAAATACATGTTAATTGAAAATTATCAGAGAATTTTATTTGTATGTCCCTGAATTTAGTTAGAGGAAATATTTTTCTCTCATTAACTTAAATATATTTTACATTTTTATTATCAAAAATTAGGCATGCAAAATTTTTGAGAAAATTAAAAAGCGCATACAATTTATCCGAATTTAATATTTTAGGTGTGAGCGTAGAGTGTTTGTTTAGCAAGTGTAATGACCTCAGTTCACCATTAGACATGTAAAACTTGCATTTAGTAAATAAAGTGAAATTCATTCTTTATAGTCACTGATCTGAACCGAATGTCAATTCTCAATTGTTTGTGAATTATTTGCAAATTTTCAGTACTACCTAATGCCTCATAGATATGATTAGTTTGAATGTAAAATATCTCCAACAGGCTGAAGACTAGAGAGTGGCATAATAATCAGAATGTTCATATGTCTGTGAAATTGTCACTCAGTAAAGTTTATATCAAGATGTCACACACAGGCTCTTGTGTCTGGGCACTGGTTCCGACTAAGTAGTGCTGTTCTCAGAGGCAGGTAACCTTTAGGAGGTGGAGCCTGGCTGGAGGGCTACTACAGAGTAATCAGGTGCCTCACGCTGCTGATACTCCAGCCAGGAGCTGCTCCAACCTCTTCCTTCCTTAAGACAAATTGCATTCCTTGAACCATGAGCGTGAATGAACCATTCCTTTATGCTATTTCTGTATCCGTCTATTACAGTAACAAGAAAGGTAACTAATAGATGCTTCTCATTTTATCAATTCACTTAAAATAACTCAGGATATATAAAATGCCATGAAATATATAACAATGTCTCAGAATTATTTTCTGGCTTAGATTCTTGGCTTTTTCACAACATAACTGTACTACATCATAAGAAAAAGAGGGTGGGTGGGTTTGGTTTCTTTGGTTGTTTTTGTTATTGTCTTGTTCTGAGACAGTGTCCTGGCTAGTTTTATGTCAACTTGACACAAACTAGAGTCATCTGAAAGGAAGGAACCTCAGTTGCGAAAATGTCCCCATAAGATCCAGGGATAGGGCATTTGCTTAATCAGTAATTGGTGAGGAGGGCCCAGGCCATTGGGGGTGGGGACATCTCTGGGCTGGTGGTCCTGGGTTCTATAGGAAAGCAGGCTGAGCAAACCATGATGAGCAAGCCAGTAAGCAGCTCCCTCCATGACCTCTGTATCAGCTCCTGCCTCTGAGATCCTGCCCTGTTTGAGTTCCTGTCCTGACTTCCTTCAGTGATGGACCATGATGTGAAAATATAAGCCGAATAAGCCCGTTCCTCCCCAGCCTGCTTTGAGTCATGGTGTTTCACTGCGGTAATAGTAACCCTAACTAAGACAGGACAGATCTCACAGTGTAGACTTGGGTTGCCTGGAACCTGCATCAAGGTCTGCTTTGCCTCCATAGTGCTGGATTAAAGGTGTGCACCACCACACCTAGCTGGTTTTGAATTTGTTTTGCAATAAAAAGACAGGTATATAAGCTTTGATGTTATTTTGCTGCTGTTTTTCTAGAGGTTCTCAGAATTCCTTTTATTTAGATAGAACCATATCTTTAAAGTACAAATATAAGTAAAAGTAAGGGACAAAGAATTAAGCTGTATTGTTTGTGAGTTGATTTTTATTTTAGTTTTACACAATCATCTAAATTATACAATACCAGAAAGCCTTGAAAAACATCAATATAGTATCTTAAGTTAGAAAGTAACCCTAAACATAATATATAGAGGTCCCTTCCCTCCCACACCCTTCTTTCCTTCCTTTCTCTCTTTCTCTTTCTCTTCTTCTCTCTCTCTGTTTTTCTTTTTCTTCCTTCCTTCCTTTCTTCCTTTCTTGACAAGATCTTATTGTGTGGCCTTGACTGGCTTGGAACTCACTATGTAGACCTTGAGTTCACAAGAAATCCACTTGCCTCTGCCTTCCAAGGACTAGAACTATATGAAGGCTTCTTAAATTATAGTTCAGAGCCAAATATTGTTTAACATCTACTGGTCATTTTCATGTTTCATAAGTGTCAAGAATATATAATGGTCACAGTTGCACACACCTATAATCCCAGCATTGGAGAGTAAAGCAGAAGGACCAAGAGTTCATGGTCACCCTGTGCTTTATAATGAGACCTTGTCAAAAAAAAAAATGAGGAGAGAGGCCCTAAGTTTGTTACTGGCACTGAACCAAACATGGATTCATTTTGTCTTTAAATGAAATTTAGCACACAGTTTAGAACGGAAATCTAATGGTAAATCTTATTAATTGTAGTAAATTAACAAAGAAGACCCAAGATCTCATTTGTTAATTTCTTCATTCAATAGTAGTTATTCAGACTGTACCGTGTAATGAAATTCAAGCTAAACTATTACATGGAGGGGAAATTATAAGAGATAGTCCTTTCAATCATATACTTAAGACTCATTGGTAATATAAAACAATTTGGGAAACATATGTAACATTTTAAAAGCATGATAGTCTCTTGTAATGGAACAGATGAGGTATAGCTCTGACTCAAAACTCTAAAAAATGTCTCATAATCCATTGCTGGTTCTTCTTCATGACTAGAGGAAACCTCATAATATAGAAAGCACTGTCAGATTTTGTATCTGTTGTTTGGATGGATGGACAAACACAAGGATGGAAGATTGGATGGTTGAATGGACAGATAGATGTACTATTACATATATGTATGTATGTATGTATTTATGGATGGCTAAATGGGTAGTTGGAGGTTTGGATGGTTGGATGGGCAGCCTGTTTATAAATGCTTTGAATTATTAGTATTCTCCAGTGGAGATATTGTGAAATGTTCTTTTTATTCGTGTGGCCTTTCTCTCTTTATCCTTGTTAATATATGCCGATTATAACATATATGGTTAATACATATGGTTTAGGGGTTTGAAGATTGTGCCAGTTTGTCAGTGGTCTTCTTTCCAGTTATTGTAGACAGATACCCGGTCTTTATACTGGATACAGGGATCCTTGTCTTCACCCTTTGTTCATCCTTCTGTATGACAGTATGTGTGTTCTCGTCTCATCAGATGTGAGTAAAGGAACTCGCTGTCTTACTGCTCCTTCCTTCTTTTGTGTATTAAAGGAGCTGACTTTTTTGTATTAAATGGCTGATTTTTTCATAAAACAGTACATGGTTTCTTAAACTCCCAGCTTTCTCCATTTCCTCCTGTCACATCTGCTCCAGCCAGGCCATTGAGAGTCTTATTTTGTTTAATAGTCTAAGGGATTGTTCAGACATTCAGTATAAAAGATTGAAGATCAGGTGAGTAGAGAGAAAAGGGAATTTCACAGAGCTGTCTTTAGCTCTCACAGGACCAGCGGTGTCCAGGAGCTCAGCTCTGCCCATGCGGCCCTCTCCCTCCTGTCAGCTTACTCTCCCCAAGCCAGAGTTCATGTGTAGTTGAAACCAACCACATATGGGCTCCAATTTACAAACCTTTGCAAATCTACGGTCCAGTACCATCTAGATAAAATTCTAGAAGAGAGATTCTAACTGTCCCATCTTGGACCAGATGCTTGTTTGTCATGCACCCATAGGCTGTGGTCTCTAGGTACAAGATGCTGTGGTGAACCATGCAGACAACCAGTAGTAGGACCCACAAGCTCTTAAAAAACTTTTTTAGACTAATAAACAACAAGTAATTAATGATTACATAATTTTTAAGTAATGAAAAAATAAGCAGTGATATTTTAAGTTAAAGTTATTGTTTGTTCATTATATAACGTGACAGTTTCATAAGCTGTTTTCATTTAGGCATATCATAGTCTGGCATTCACCCCCAGCCCCCAGCAGGTTCTTAGAAAGGAACAGGCTGGGCTGTGGTGGTGGCTCAGTCCTTTAATCCCAGCACTTGGGAGGCAGAGGTCGACGGATCTCTGTGAGTTTGAGGCCAGCCTGGTCTACAAAGCAAATTCCAGGACAGCTAGGACTATCATACAGAGAAACTTTATCTTGAAAAAATGAAGGAAAAAAGAAAGGAAGAGGCTGAAGAGCTTTAGCACAAAAATTTCTTTCTCTTTTCCCCTCTTCCTTCCCCTCCCCTTTCCCCTCCTCCCTATCTCCCTCCTTCTTCTCCTTCCTCCCTCCATTCTTCTTTTCCCTCCCTCCATCCCTCTTTCCTCCTCCCTCTCCCTTCCCTCCCTCCTCCTCCTCCTTCCCTTTCCCAGTGCTGGACCTCTGACGCAGGGTCTTCTGCAGCTAGGCATTCTATCTCTGATCTTACTCCTCAGCCCCACCCAATTTTCCTGTCTTTATATACTATATAAATTCTGTCACATGATACTCTTCATTTAACTATTATCCTATTATAGTAGCATTTAATTTATTCCCAGTCTCTTACTGTTAAAAATGACTCTACTGTTAGTATAATTTGACTGTGAATTTCATGTTAAATAACAGCTTTGGAGCAATCTTAAATTACTTGATCCTTTTGAACATAAAATACCAGTTTACAAGCGTTGGTTTATTTGCAATTATATATGAAGAATTTAAAATAAAAGAGAAAAGATGGGGCGCATGGTGAGGGGTACTAAAACCTTACCCTCATTTTCTTTCCTCTTCCGAAGTATTTCTGAATAGTTGAGACACTCTTGGTTCATAGACTATGAATATTTTTATACTTTTTGCATTTAGAAGTAGTGCATCAGCGTACAAGGCCACTAGTAACCTTGACTTTCCCCATTTCAGGGTTTTCTGGAAATTGTATTGGTTGTGGAGAGAGGGGGTTTCGATATTTCACGGAATTTTCCAACCACATTAACTTGAAGCTCACCACCCAGCCGAAGAAGCAGAAGCACTTGAAGTACTACCTAGTCAGGACCTCCCAGGGTGTGCTAGCAAAGGGGCCTCTCATCTGCTGGAAAGGTAAATCAAATTCCAGGAGGGGGAGGGGTGTGGTGACTGGTGACCCTCACAGGGTTCAGAGTACAGGAAACTCCAGGAGGGGGAGGGGTGTGGTGACTGGTGACCCTCACAGGGTTCAGGGTACAGGTGTGGGTAAGTAAACAGCTCAAGTTCAAAAGGCTGTTCTAAAATGTCTGATTTATCCCTTGTTCTAATTAACTGGAGCCTGTGAGTGTAGGAAAGAGCAAGTCTCTAGATTTGTCTTTAGAGAGCACTTGCAGCTCTGGGGTTGGGAAATTAAGCCCGGTTCCTTTTCGTTTTCCTGAGTTCTTTGCTTTATTTCAGTTTGTCAGTAATTCTCACCAATCTACATTTTTTTCTATTTTTATTTTACCGAAAAAACAAACCTCAAATAAGCACTCCAGTCTTCTGGATGCCCGAGGAAGCATATGGGTGGGTTGGCAGTTGGGTTCCTTTGGAATTAGCAGCAGGTTAGAGGGCTGCTTGGTGGGAATCACCATGGATTTAGTCACTGTCCTAAAGCAGCTTCTTCTGCCACTGACAGCTTTTCTCTAGAGTCATTATCTTTACCCTTCTTGCCTGCATAAGCTTTGTGTCTAACTATGGAATAGCATGAATCCGAATTCCAGGAGCATATTTGTATCTGAGTCCTCCACCACAGTGACTCTCAGCTGCCTCTGAGGAACATTGTGTAACACCACGGGAAAGAAATGATGTGGCCTGTACCAAGCCACTGTCCTCAGAGCTTCAATCTCACAACCACTGAACCTTAAGAATTTCATTCATAGTTCTTTATCTGGCAAAAGCTAAAGAATTTTCCTCTAGAAAGTCTTCTTGAATACCATAAACCGTAAAGACTAAAAACTTGATAAATATCATATCTCTATTTTTTTTAACATTTTTTCTTTAGCTTTTCTTTTGCTTGTATAAAAATGTTTAACTTCTTGGTGCTAAGGGAGTTTCTCTTTCTAGAGTTATCTCCCTTCACTGTTCCAGAGACAAACTTCTGTGTTAGGCTTGTTGGTGAGCACCTTTGCCCTCTGAGCCACCTCACTGGCCTTTTTTTTCTTTTCTTTTCTTTCTTTTTTTTGACAGGGTTTTTCTGTGTAACTGTCCTGGCTGTCCTGGAACTTGCTTTGTAGACCAGGCTGGCCTCAAACTCACTGAGATCCACCTGCCTTTGCCTCCTGAGTGCTGGGATTAAAGCGTGAGCCACTATTGCCTGACTCACTGGCCTTTTTTTAAAAGTAGGCTCATACCACAGTTTTTATTTTGGAACTGAAATCGTATTATTTACCTACACAAAATCACATAATATCGATATGCATATATACATGTAATACAATCCCTTTTAGAAGGTCGTAGTGTAGGGTGCTTCAGCCTTTGCATGTCTCATTCCCATGGGGACTTTCTTTAGAACTCTTCTAATCCTGTCATACAGCCATTTCTGTCTTTAGTTCATGTGCTGTTCTTTGAGACTAGTAATGGTAAATTTAGTTAGAACTTGAAGTCCAAGAGACTGCCACAGTGTTCACTGAATCAGCACACAGTACAATTAGAATCATATCAGAGCCCTGTTAAGAAAAAATAAAAAAAGGGAAGCTCTGCCAGCACACAAAAAAAGTCCAATTAGGTCAAATCAAACTAAATCAAAATGCCCATTGTTTTATTAAGTTAGGCGGTCTTGGGTGGCTGAGCACATGGCAGGGCAGGGGAGACAGGACAGCAGGAAGCCCATGCAAACCCCAAACCACCCTGTTTCTCCTCTGGGAACCCATTTAAATACCCTGTGGGAGTGGTCCTGATCTCAGGGGGAGGGGTCAGGACCTGGCATGCTGGGATTTGGAGTCCAGACCAAAACAACTCCCAGGCCAGGGAGTCCGTGATGGACGCCAGGGGCTGAGGGCTACGTTCCCAACTTAACAAACCCCATTAATATCTGACACTTAATGTCAATATTGACACTACATTATCAATAATTTCTTACCTATTTCCTTAAATATAAACAGAGAGTAATAATAATTTGCTTAATCCCAGCACTCAGGAGGCAGAGGTAGGCAGATCTCAGTGAGTTTGAGGCCCGCCTGGTCTACAGAACAAGTTTTAGGAACGGCTCCAAGCTACAGAGAAACCCTATCTCAAAAAAAACAAAATAAATAAATAATAGTAATAATAATTTGCTTCTAATTTTTATCTTTATCTATACAGTTTTTATTTCTCTGGTGTTTGAATATTCATTCAAATGGAAGCAGACTAGATGGATTAAAGTTGTTATTGTATGTTTAAATAAATTATGAACAAGAAGTTACCTGGTATCTCAAAAGCTCAATATGTTTTTATAATTATTGACATTTTAGCCTCTGTCTTACCCATAAAACTAACAAGACAGCATTGGTTATTGGCACTTTTCATGTGGGAACTAATCTGTGGGCCATAGAATTATGATTGTTCTTTGCCTTAAACATACCATCTGGCTTAGGAAGAACTCACCAGTCTGAAAAGGCTTTGAAACAATAATTAGGGAAGCTACCACCATTCAAGAAGCAGAGACTTATTCAGAAATCTTATGGATTATGTCCCCATTGCCAGTAAAATAAAAACTACCTTCTTCTTATCCGTTTTTACTCCCTTCTAGAATGTAGAAGCCGACAATCTTCTGCTGTTTGCCACTCCACTAAACCTATTCCTTCAGTGCCATCAACTGTGGCTCCAGAAAATGGAGCAGCTAATGGATACAAAACAGGCTTCACTCAAACAGGTATGAAGTAGTTTTTTGCTATTGCAAGGACAGATATATGTTTAAGGAAGCATTTTTAAATTTTCTTAGCTGGTTTGAGTGAGACATTGTCAGATAAAATACTATTTGAGTATTACTAGGATACCATTTGAGTTATCTTACAGTAAAAACCCAGCATTGATATGGCTAAGTCTCTGGGGGACCAGGGCTTACTTACATCTCAATAGTCCTACCATTATAGACAATGAAGAAAAACACTGACGGTTGGCAGAAAATTTAGCTTAAGCATAGAGTGGGATCTGTCAGTAGAGAGTATGTAGAAATCAGACACCACAGCTATGGTGTAGCACTTACTGGAATACATTCATGAAGACTAAAATCTTAGGATAGACCT
Source organism: Microtus oregoni (assembly GCF_018167655.1). NCBI lineage: Eukaryota > Metazoa > Chordata > Mammalia > Rodentia > Cricetidae > Microtus > Microtus oregoni. Next base: position 42,511,627 of record NW_024543070.1, on the reverse strand, counting down.
CCATTTAACCCAAATACCTGCCCTTAGAATTCAGGGAACCCCATGGAAGAGGAGGCACAAAGAGTGTAAGAGCCAGAGGGGACAGAGGATACCAAGAAAGCCAGGCCCTCTAAAGTAAAAACAAACACAAAACTGTGAGATGACAAAAGAGAATAGCACACTTGCTGAATATGAGACAAGGCTCCTGGATGGATTGTGTGTCCCAGTGGATGAAGCCAGGATCTGGTTTTCAATGCTACAAGACAGGAGCTCAGTTACAAATAACTAGATAAAAAATCTTTTCTTTGTGGTGTTTAGCACATTTTCTATTAAATATTTTCATTTATTTTACATACCAACCACAGTTTCCCATCTCTCTTCTCTTCCTGTTCCCTCTCCCCACCTCACATCTACCCGCCCCCCCCCCACACACACACATCCACTCCTCCACCCATGGGAATCAACAAAGCATGTCAGATCAAGTTGAGACAGGACCATCTCCTCCTTCCCCCACATCAAGGCTGGGTGAGACAACCCAATATGGGGAATAGGTTCCAAAAAGCCAGCTCATGCACCAAGGACTGGTCCTGATCCCACTGCTAGGTGCCCCATGAACAGATCAAGCTCCATAACTGTCATCCATATGCAGAGCCTAGGTCAGTCCCATGCAGCTCACTAGCTGTCAGTCCAGAGTTTGCAATCTCCCACTAGCTCAGGTCAGTGTTTCCCCATCATGATAGACCCCCTTGGTTGTACAATCCCTCCTCCCTCTCATCAGCTGGACTCCCAGAACTCCAACTAGTGCTTGACTGTGGATCTCTGCCTCTGCCTCCGTCAATTACTAGATGAAGGCTCTCTGTTGACAATTAAGATAGTAACCAGTCTGATTATTGGAGGCCAGTTCAGGCACCCTCTCCACTATTGCTATGAGTTTTAGCAACAGTCATCCTTGTGGATTCCTGAGAGTTTTCCTGGCACCAGGCTTCTTCCTAACTCCAAAATAGCCCCGTCTAACAAGCTACCTCTTTCATTACTCTCCCCCTCTGTCCCACTCCCAACGCGACCAACCCAATCCCTCATATTCCAATCCCTCCATCCCTTCCTGTAAGCAGAGGCCACTCATTTGTTTCCTGGCCATGTAGACCCTTAATAATCACACAGTAACTATATTAATTGCAATACTGTTTGGACAATAGCTTAAGTATATTTTTAGCTAGCTCTTACACCTTAAATTAACCCATTTCTATTATTTTATGTTCTACCACAAGGCTCATGGTTTACCAGTAAGGTTCCCAAGCATCTGTCTTCTTGAGTGGCTACATGGCATCTCCTTGACTCCACCTTCTCTCTCTCTCTCTCTCTCTCTCTCTCTCTCTCTCTCTCTCTCTTCCCTGGCTATATTCTGCCCTGGAATTGACCCAAAACAGTTTCTTTATTAACCAATGGTAATAAAACATATTCACAGCATATAGAAGGGAACCCCACATCACCTCCCCTTTTCTGTCTAAATAAAAAGGAAGGTTTTAACTTTAACATAGCAAGATTATATACAACAAAACAGTTATCAAGCAAGAATTATAGTTATAATATTTATATCTACTTTATCTTTTATCATAACTAAGGAAAACTATAATTATAACTATCTATTCTTTAACTCTATCAAAGACCCCAGAAGTTAACCTAAGTTAACAGGAAGTGCATTTTAAGTAACTTCCAAAACTCTAGAATTGACAGAGATAGCTCACTGCCTTGGCAGTCACCCAAAGTTCTTCTGTAACATTGGGGCATCCATCTTACCCTATAGACCCATAGTATCTGGCAGATTTTTCTGTTAAGTGGGAAATTTCAAAGACAGTTACGTCTATATAAGCAGTTTGTCAGTCACATTCTTCTGTGTCCTGAAGAATGTCTAGAAGACTCTTTCATGAAGCAAGAACCCTGAAGGACTGTCTCAGCTTCTTTAGGCAACTTCAGCAGTCATTATTCTGTGGGTTCTGCAAGTCTAGTTTACATAGCATAGCACCAAGCAATCCAGGCAAGTGCAATGTTTAGCTTTGTCACATAAAAGACAAATTCCATAACAAGTTTCTTCAGTGTCCATCATCCTTTTGAAGTAGATTGGTGCTGCCAGGAGCAGATGTGTCTCATTGTCATGTAAAGTCCTAAGCTCTTAAAACATTTTAAATGCCATATTCTGTAGTCTTTGAAAGATCTGAAGAATATCTATCCATCTGAAATACATCTCTGTAATCTATAAAACCTAACTAACATGACTACAAACTTGACTATTATAGATAATTATCTATAAACCTGTATTTCTTAATTATACATTACATTTTTAATGATCTGCACAAACACAGTACCTTAATAAAGAGCAGAAATATATACACAGTATAACAAAATTGACCTTAAGACCAAGATCCATACCAATGCAAAGCATTGATCTCTGTAGCATGTCCCCCTTTAAATGTAAACAAACCTTTATAAACAATCATTTAGGGAAGTCGCGCATTGTTTTTTAGACCACTTTCTGCCGATTTGAGGATGCTGTTAATCAAGTTCTCGTGGGGTCTCCTATGTGGTAGGTCCATCTCAGCCAGCAATCCTGAAGCTGTTATGGATGTTGGACCATCTGGGTCATTGTTTCAGAGGATCTTGTTAGATCAAACCATATTAGCCAGTAAGGAACCCACAGCTTTTTATTACCCGTGGAAACAAAAGCAGAACCTCTCTTCCAAAGCAACATATCCTTAGATCCAAATTTTAAAGTCAAGATACCTTTAAAGTATATATGTTGGTTTAACTTAGCAGCCCTCAAAATCAAATCTCTCTCTGTAGTCAAAAAATTTAAAGAAAACACGGTAATATATATAATCCAGACTCTGTGTATATTTCATCTTTACATGGCTTGTTTTTTTAACTCCTTAATATATGACTGTCTGTACATGGTCTCTTTAAAGACTTTGTCTTATTATTTTTTTAAAAACTATTTGTTTTTTTATAATTGTCTATACTCTCTTTTTCTCTCTCTCAAGCCTATGTACATTTTTAAACATACTGTGACCCATTAAGAGGTTTATTTGTGTCTGAATTTGTCTTTATTTCATATCTGTAATTATTTTCTGATCAGGAGCACTTTTAAAATGGTAAGCAGCTTAGTTGCAGTGGCCCTGGATGCTGGTTCCACCTCTCTCTGCCTTTTAATATGGTGGAGGTACATTCTGTGGAACTGCCAGGTAGGAGCTGTCCTCGTCACTTCAATTCTGGATAACACCATGTAGCATATACATGCCTTTTATCTGAGTAAAATCTAAAGCTGTCATGCAGCACACTGCGTGGCCTGGATGTGGGAATCTGCCATGCTCTCCTTCCCGTGTACTCCTAGCAGACTTGATCCTGCCACCTGACCAGGCAGGGAGTGCTGCACCATGGGCATGAGCTCAGCTTCTTTCCTCCCAACTCCAGTGGGCACACAAGAACCTAGACCCAAAGTGGGTGGTAGACATTAGCCACAGATGTTTGGGTGCCATTCTGTAGGCAGAGATTGTTTGTTCATTCCCAGCTGCCCAGACCTGAAATAATCATAAAGAAACTATCTTAGTTGCAATACTGTTTGGCCAATAGCTTAAACGTATTTTTAGCTAGCTCTTACATCTTAAATTAACCCATTTCTATTGTTTTATATTTATCATGAGGCTTGTGGTTTACCAGTAAGATTCCTGTGTGTCTGTCTCCTTGCCTCCACCTACTTTCTCTATATATCCCTTCCAGCCTGGCTATATTCTGCCCTACAATAGGCCCAAAGAAGTTTCTTTATTAACCAATGGTAATACAACATGTTCACAGCATAAAGAAAGGAGTCCCCCATCACCCTCCCCTCCACCAACCCAACCCCACCCCAAGTTTACCCAGGAGATCTCATCTAGTTCCCCTTTCCAGGGAAATCTATGCATACATAGGTTGTAATTAGTGGTTTTGATCTTAGCCATTCTGACAGTGTAAGATGGTATCTCAGTGATGTTCTGATTTGCATTTCTCTGGTTCCGAAGGATGTTGAACAATTCTTTAAGTGTATCTCAGCCATTTGAGATTCTTCTGTTGAAAATTCTCTGTTTAAATCTGTATCCCATTTTTATATTGGAGTATTTGGTATTTTGATGTCTAGTTTCTTGAGTTCTTTATATATTTTGATGAACAGCCCTCTGTCAGATGTGGAGTTGATTTCCCATTCTGTAAGCTGCTGGTTTGTCTTGTTGACTGTGTCCTTTGCCTTATAGAAGTTTCTCAGTTTCAGGAGGTCTCATTTATTAATTGTCTATCTCAGTGTCTGTGCTCCTGGTGCTATATTCAGGAAGTTGTCTCCTGTGCCAATATGTTCAAGACTACTTCCCTCTCTCTCTTCTATCAGGTTCAGTGTAACTGGATTTATGTTGAGGTCTTTGATCTGCTTGGGATTTAATTTTGTGTAAAGTGATAGATATGGATCTATTTGCATTCCTCTACATGTGAACATCCCATTATGCCAGCACTGTTTATTGAAGATATTTTCTTTTTTCCATTGTATAAGTTTGGCTTCTTTACCAAAAATCAGATGTTCATAAATATGGGGATTTACATCAGGGTCTTCGATTCAATTCCATTGTTCAACCTGTCCATTTTAATGTCAATACCATGCTTTTTATTTTTATTATTATTATTATCATTATATATTATAATAATATATTATATTATTATTACCACCAATATTCAGCAAAATCTGCCTGACCCTAAATTAAAATGTCTAACTTTTAAAGTGTCCAGGACATTTCGATAGAGCCTATAACCTAAGATGGCAGACTACTTCTTTCTAAAATAAATGAAAGAAGATCATATCACTAGCTAGTCAAGAAAGAAGAAGGTTGGCATCTGGCTCTTGGCATTGAAAGGGCAGCCTTCATTATGTCAGCAACAGGCCTGCATGGCTGTCCTAGAATATGGTTTTAATGATTTGATGGGTTTATGGTGTGTATTTGCCCTTAGACCTTAGAGATAAAACAATGAAAAATTGAAACTATAGCGTTAAAAATCAACATTTACTTCATTCCAATAAGTACATATTAAGTGTTTGTGTTCTGAGAACCTTATCAGATGTGTCAGGGTTCCAAGACTTGACTAAGAACTCCCATGAGTTAAAACCACTCATGGAGGGATTAAAAAACAATAAACCATGCCAGTTTTACTACAAAGTGGCCTAGACATAGAAATAGCAAGCTGTCCCCCAAAGTAATGAAGAATATTAAAATGTCATAAGCACTAATATAATCTTAATTATCCCAGGAAATATATTTTGAAAACATATTTTTGTTATGAAAGAAGTCAGTCTTTTGCAAAGATTCAGGCTTCATCAAAGGATCCCCTAGTACCCTGAGGAGACATGAGCTAGAAAAGGAGAGAAGGTCACTGGCTGACTCACAGGAAACGCAAGTGGCCAAATGTTATTTCAATATTCTTGTGTGGGGGTGTAAGAGGTGATTTGACCATGAAATTCATTGTTAGCCGATTTAGGTGCAATCTAGATAGGTTACTACAAGAAAATGCTTTTCTATAGGGCATCATATTGAAGATTTTCATACTGATTCACTTATGTGTGTAGATGTACCAACTATTACTCCTTCTGACACAGACTGGATGGAATAGTCTGTAAGAATTTCCTTTAGCAGTAGGGTAGCATGGCAAATGTTAGGTATATCTTGTTTTCCTGGTAGGTTAAGATTCACCTCTCTATGGATAATTGGGCCACTGGCAGGTTTCTTCTGCTGAAATGTGAATGCTCATGGTGCAGTATTAGAGGAAGGAATTAATTTACAACCTATATGACTCTGTCTTGAGTTCCTCCTGCCAAGCTCCGGCTGTTCTAGCTTGCTGCTGCTCATCCCCTGCATATTTTCATGCAGCAATTTTGTGTCACTGATTATTTCAATTCTAGTCACCAATCCTAGAGGATTATTATGCCATAAGGTGACTCTGTCTTTGGTTACCTTCATTATATACACGTCTCCCCACAAACACATGTTATAATCAGGACAAGAATTCAAGAACAGATAAAGAAGCATTTCCTAACCTAAAGTCTTTAAATTTCTATATTTCTTCTAAAACCTTTATGGTTATAATTCTTGCAGTTCAGTCAAGGAAACATTTTGAGTTAGTTTTTGTGTATGGTATGAGGTGAGATTCCCAGTTGATGTTTTATATGTGGCTTTCCAGTTGCTGCAGACCATTTGATAAGGGAGGGATGGTTTATTTTGGCTCATGGTTTTAAGAGGTTTGATCTATGATTGTTTAACCTCATAGGGTAAGACAGACTATCCCAGTAGCAGGAATGTGTGGGCAGAGGGAGCTGTTTATTGCATAGCCAGCCAGGAAACAGAGATTGACCTGTTTCGCCAACCCAAGTCTCTCTTCCCAAAGTTCCCATACCTCCCTCAAACAGTGCCATCAAATGGGGAACCACAAACCACACACCCATAGGGGCATTTCAAATTCAACATTCTACCAAAAAGGTGCATGACCCTCTCTGAATATAAAACACATTTAGTAGTTCCAAAGTCCCCATAAGCATAAGTTCTAATGTTGCTCTGATGTATAAGTCTAAAATTCCTACTGTAATTCAAGCTAGTCTTCCATGGGCCCCTCTAAAATCAAAATAAATGATATACTTTTAATATTCAGTGGCACAGAAAGAATATTCTTATTCTAAAGGGAAGAAGAAGACTATAGAAATAAGAAATGTCAAAGAAGACTTAGAGAAACACAGGAACAGAGTGGGGCAAACCCTGAATCCTGTAGCTCCATGTCTGGCATGCAATGCCATAATTAAGCTCCAGCGGGTTTGTGCAACCCTGTCCTATGGCCTTGGTATTTGCAGACCATATGGCTTCCTCTTGTGAACTGTGTCCACTTGTTGCTTTCAGCTTTCCTTAGCTTAGCAGATATTCTTTGTGTTTGTCATTTCTATAATTCTGGAATATCTATTGCAGCAGGGATTTTACCCTGATAGCTTTATATATCATGATCTTAGAGAGTGGCTGAAGGGGATCCAACCTTGCTACCCATTGCCTAGACCCACAGCTTATCTCTGGAATCTTAGTAGAAGTTACATGACCCCAGTAACCTTTGCATTCTTTATGCCTAAAAAAAAAAAAACAGGGAGTCAGCAAAGTCTGTCATACCATGTGGACAGGACCAAGGCCCTCCCCCCTGTATCTAGACTGACCCAAGGTCCCTATGGAATGGACTCCAAAGAGCCAGATCATGCACTAGGGATAAATACTGGTTCCACTGCTAGTGGTCCCACAAACTTCCCAAGACACACAACTGTCACCAACATCCAAAAGGCCTAGCCTCGGTCTTATACAGGTTCCCCAGGTTGCAGTCCAGAGTCAGTAAGCTCCCACTAGCTTGGGTCAGTTGTTTCTGTGGTTTCCCTTAGCCCCTTTGTTCATATTATCGCTCCTCCCTCTTTATGGCTGGACTCCAGGAGTTCGGCCCAGTGCTTAGCTGTGGACCTCTGCATCTGCTTCCATCAGTTATTGGATGAAGGTTCTGTGATAACAGTTAAGGTATTGGTCAGTCTGATTGCAGGGGAAGAAGGGTAGTTCAGTCCCCCTCTCCACTATTGCTTAAATTCTTAACTGGGATCATTTTTGTGGATTCCTGGGAGTTTCCCTGGTGCCTGGTTTCTCGCTAACCCCATAATGGTCTCTCTTTCAAGGTATCTCCTTCCTTGCTCTCCCTCTCTGCCCTTCACCTAACTCCACCGTCTCCATCCCTCATGTTCTCCCCCCTGCTCCCCTCCCCACTTCCCTACCATCCTCCCCTGGCCCCCTATGTGGCCACTTTACTAAAGAGGCTTGTCTACTTCCCCTTATGGGGAGGAATCCATGTACGTCTCTCTTAGGGTTCTCCTTGTTTCTTGTCTTCTCTGGGATTGTGATCCATAGGCTGGTTATCCTTTGCTTTATGTCTAATAATGAGTGAGTACATACTGTGTTTGTCTTTTTATGTCTGAGTTACCTCACTCAGGATGGTTTTTTTTTGTTTGTTTCTTTTGTTCCATCCATTTGCCTGCAAATTTCAAGATGTCATTGTTGTTTACTGCTGAGTAGTAATCCGTAGTATAAATTACCACATTTTTTAAAAATATTTATTTATTTATTTATTTATGTATACAGTATTCTGTCTGTGTGTATGTCTGAAGGCCAGAAAAGGGCACCAGACCTTAATACAGATGGTTGTGAGCCACCATGTGGTTGCTGGGAATTGAACTCAGGACCTTTGGAAGAGCAGGCAATGCTCTTAACCACTGAGCCATCTCTCCAGCCCCTTACCACATTTTTTTAATCCATTCTTTGGTTGGGGGCATCTAGGTTGTCTACAGGTTCTGGCTATTACCAACAATACTACTATGATCAATAGTTGAATAAATGTCTTTGTGATATGGGTCTGCAACCTTTGGGTATATCCCCAAGATTAGTATTGCTGGGTCTTGAGGTAGATTGATTCCCAATTTTCTGAGAAACTGCCATACTGATTTCCAAAGAAATTGTACAAGTTTGCATTCCCACCAGCAATGGATGAGTGTTCCCCTTATTCCACATCCTCTCCAGCATAAATTATCATTGGTATTTTTGATCTTAGCCATTCTGACAGGTGTAAGATGGTATCTCAGAGTTGTTTTGAATTGCATTTCCTTCATGGCTGAGAAAGAAGGTTGAGCGATTCCTGAAGTACCTTTGAGCCATTTGAGATTCCTCTGTTGACAATTCTCTGTTTCAATTGGATTATTTGATATTTTAGTATCTAGTTTCTTGAGTTCTTTGTATATTTTTAAGATCAGCCTTCTGTTCGATGAATTGGTGAAGATTTTTTCCCATTCTGTAGGTTACTGTTTTATCTTGTTAACTGTGTCCTTTGACTTACAGAAGCTTCTCAGTTTCAGGAGGTCCCATTTATTAATTGTTGCTCTCAGTGTCTGTGCTACTGGGGTTATATTTAGGAGCTGGTCTCCTGTGGCAACACGTTCAAAGCTACTTCCCACTTTTTCTTCTATAAGGTTCAGTGTGGCTAGAGTTATGTTGAGGTCTTTGATCCATTTGGACTTGAGTTTTGTGCATGGGGATAGATACAAATCTATTTGTATTCTTCTACATGTTGATGTGCAATTATGCCAGCACCATTTTGAAGAACTTTCTTTTTTCTATTTTATAATTTTAGATTTTTTGTCAAAAATCAGGTGTTCATTGGTGTGTGGATTAATGTCAGGGTCTTCTATTTGATTCCATTGGTCCACCTGTCTGGTTCTGTATCAATATCAACCTGCTTTCATTGCCGTAGCTCTATAGTAGAGCTTGAAGTCAGGGATTCTGATGCCTCCAGAAGTTCCTTATTGTACAGGATTGTTTTGGCTATCATGAGTTTTTTGATTTTCTATATGAAGGTGAGTATTATTCTTTCAAGGTGTATGAAGAATTGTGCTGGGATTTTGAGGAGATTGCTTTGAATCTGTAGATTGCTTTTGGTAAGATTGCCATTTTTACTTTGTTGATCCTACTTATCCAATAGCAAGGGAGATCTTTCCATTTTCTGATATCTGTTGTAATAAGAGCGGCGGGGCTGCGTCCCCAGCACCTCGGCCGCCTGCTAGCTTATGCCCCGAAATAATTACACGGACACTGTATTCTTTTAAACACTGCTTGACCCATTTCTATCTAGCCTCTTCTAGGCTAATTCTCACATATTAATTTAGCCCATTTCTAATCATCTGTGTAGCCCATGAGGTGGCTTACCAGGGAGATTCTAGCCTACGTCCATCCTGGGTCGGAGCTTCATCGTGTGTGTATGCCCAGGCGCGGGGAGCATGGTGTCTCTCTGAGGCGTCTGCTCCCGAGAGGAGAGCTGTCAAGTCTGAGCTCACTTCCTCTTCCTCCCAGCATTCTGTTCTGTTTACTCCACCCACCTATGTTTTAACCTATGAGGGCCAAGCAGTTTCTTTATTGCTTAACCAATGAAATCAACAGATTGATATATGACACTCCCACATCAGATATCTTCTTCAATTTTGTTCTTAAAGACTTAAAATTCTTGTCATACAGGTCTTTCACTTGTTTGGTTAGAGTTATCCCAAGATATTTTATGTTGTTTGTGGTTATTATGAAGGGTGAAGTTTCTCTGATTTCTTTCTCACTTCTTTTATCATCTGTATATAGGAGGGTTACTGATTTTTTTTTTCAGTTAATCTTGTATCTTGTCACATTACTGAAGGTGTTTATCAGTTGTAGGAGTTCCCTTGTAGAATATTTGGGGTCACTTATGTAAATTATTATCTCATCAGCAAATAGTGAAAGTTTGACTTCTTCATTTCCAGTTTGTATCCCCTTGATTTCCTTTTATTGTCTTATTGCTCTAGCTAGAACTTTAAGTACTATATTAAATAGATATGGAGAGAGTGGAAACCTTGTCTTGTTCCTAATTTCAGTGGGATTGCTGTGAAATTCTCTATATTTAGTTTAATGTTGGCTGTCAGCTTGCTGTATATTGCCTTTATTATGTTTAGCTGTGTTCCTTGTATCCCTGCTCTCTCCAAGACCTTTATCATGAAGGGGTGTTAGATTTTATAAAAGACTTTTTCAGCATCTAATGAGATAATCATGTGGTTTTATTCTTTCAGGTTTTTTTTTATATGGTGGGCTACATTGATGGATTTTCATATGTTGAATCATCCCTGCATCTCTAGGATGAAGTCAACTTGATCATGTTGAATGATTTTTCTGATGTGTTCTTGGACTTAGTTTGCCAGTATTTTATTGAGTATATTTGCATCAATATTCATGAGGGAGATCGGTCTGTAATTCTCTTTCTTAGTTGCATCTTTGTGTGGCTTGGGTACCAGGTTAATTGTTGCCTCATAAAAAGAGTTTGGCAATGTCCCTTCTGTTTCTATGTGTGAAACAATTTGAGAAGTATTGGTATTAGCTCTTCTTTGAGATTCTGGTAGAATTCTGTGCTGAAACTACTAGCCCCTGGGCTTTTAAGCTTGGGAGACTTTTGATAACTGCTTCCATTTCCTATTTAATTGATTATCTGTTCTTGATTTAATTTTGGCATGTAGTACCTGTCCATTTCCTTTAAATTTTCCAATTTTGTGGAGTACAGGTTTTCAAAGTATGACTTAATGATTCTCTGGATTTTCTCTGTGTCTATTGTTTTGTCCCCTTTTCATTTCTGATTTTGTTAATTTTCATATGCTCTCTTTGCTTTTTGGTTAGTTTGGATAAGGGTTTGACTATCTTGTTGATTTTCACAAAGAACCAGCTTTTTGTCTCATTGATTCTTTTTTAAAAATATTTATTTATTTATTTATTATGTATACGATATTCTGTCTGTGTGTATGCCTGCAGGCCAGAAGAGGGCACCAGACCCCATACAGATGGTTGTGAGCCACCATATGGTTGCTGGGAATTGAACTCAGGACCTTTGGAAGAGCAGGCAATGCTCTTAACCTCTGAGCCATCTCTCCAGCCCCTGTCTCATTGATTCTTTGTATTGCTTTCTTTGTTTCTATTTTATTGACTTCAGACCTCAATTTGATTATTTCCTGGTGTCTACTCCTGGGTGAGTTTGCTTCTTTTTGTTCTAGAGCTTTCAAGTGTGCTGTTAAGTCACTAACATGAGATTTTTCCAGGTTCTTTATGTAGGCTTAGTGCTATGACGATTCTTCTTAGCACTACTTTCATAGTGTACCATAGGTTTGGGTACATTGTGCATTTATTTTTGTTGAATTCTAAGATGTCTTTAATTTCTTTCTTTCTCTCTTCCTTGACCCAGGGGTGATTCAGTTCGATTCATTGTTTGATTTCCATGCCTTTGTGGGATTTCCGTAATGAGGGTTGTTGTTGAATTCTAACTTTAAGCCATGGTAATCTGTCAAGATACAGCGAGTTATTCCAAATTTTTTTGTATCTGTTGAAGTTTGCTTTGCTACTGAGTATGTGGTCAGTTTCTGAGAAGGTTCCATGAGGTCCTGAGAAGAAGGTATATTCTTTTGTGTTTGGGTGGAATGTTCTATAGATGTCTGCTAAATCCATTTGAGTCATGACATCTGCTAGTTCCCTTATTTCTCTGTTAAGTTTCTGTCTGGCAGTTGTGTCCAGTGGTGAGAGTGGGGTGTTGAAGTCTCCCACTATTACTCTGTAGGGTTTGATGTGTAATTTGAGCTTTAGCAATGCTTCTTTTATAAATGTGAGTGCTCTTGTATTGGGGCATAGATGTTTTGATGAATTTTTCCCGTGATAAATATGAAATGTCCTTCATCTCTTTTGACTAATTTTAGTTTTAAGTCGATTTTGTTAGATATTATAATAGCTACACCAGCTTATTTCTTAGGTCCATTTGATTGGAAAATCTTTTCCCAACCGTTTACTCTGAGGTAGTCTGTCTTCAAGTTGAGGTGTGTTTCTTGTATGCAGCAGAAAGATGGATCTTGTTTTCTTATCCATTCTGTTAGCCTGTGTCTTTTTATAGGTAAACTGAAACCATTGATATTAAGGAATATTAATGATCAGTGATTGTTAGTACCTGCAATTTTGGGTTTAGTTGGTGGTGGTGCTATTGTGTGAGTGCTTTCTTTGGGTTTTGCTGCTGTGGGATTATTTTTTGCCTATATTTTTGTGGGTGTAGCTAGCTTCCTTGGATTAGAGTTTTCCTTCTAGTCCTTCCTGTAGGGCTGGATTTGTATGAATAGGTATTGTTTAAATCTGGTTTTGTCATGGAATATCTTGTTTTCTCCATCTGTGATAATTGAAAGCTTTGCTAGGTATAGTAGTCTGGATTGGCATCCATGAACTCTTAGTGTCTGCAGAACATCTATCCAGGACCTTCTGGCTTTCAGAGTTTCCACTGAGAAGTCAGGTGTAATTCTGATAGGTCTGCCTTTATATGTTACTTAGCCTTTTTTCTTTGCAGCGTTTAATATTCTTTCTTTATTCTGCATGTTTAATGTTTTGATTATTATATAGAGAGGGGCTTTTTTTTTAATCTAGTCTATTTGGAGTTCTGTCAGCTTCTTGTACTTTCATAGGCATGTTCATAGGCTGGGAAATTTTTCTTCTGTGATTTTGTTGAATCTATTTTCTATGCCTGGACTTCTACTTCTTCTATCCCTATTTTAGATTTGGCCTTTTCATGGTGTCCCAGATTTTCTGGATATTTTGTGTTAAGAATTTATTGGATTTAACATTTTCTTTGACCAATGAATCTATTTCCTCTATCATATCTCCAACACCTGAGATTCTGTCTTCCATATCTTGTATTCTGTTGGCTGTGCTTGCAGCTGTAGTTCCTGATCATTATCCCAGAATTCCCTCAGTTTGTGTTTTCTTTATTGCCTCTGTTTCAATTTTCATGTCTTGAACTGTTTCTTTCACCTGTTTAATTGTTTTTTCTTGGTTTTCTTTGCGTTCTTTAAGGGGTTTGTTGATTTCTTCCAATTTTTTGTTTGTCCTTTCCTCCACTTCTTTAAGGGAATTTTAATTTTCTCTTTAAGGGTCTCTATCATCTTCATGAAGTTATTTTAAGGTTATTTTCTTCTGCCTCATCTGCATTGGGATGTTCGGGTCTTGCTAGTATAGAACCCCTAGTTTCTGGTGGTACCATATTGCTCTTTATATTGTTGAATGCATTCTTACACTGCTGTCTGCCCATCTCTTCCTCCAGTGGGTACAGGTGGAGTCTGTGCTTCAAGGGGTTCCTCTTCCTCCTATTGGTGCAGGTGGGGTCTGTGGCTTAGGTGGCTGTTCTTCCCTGAGGTGCAGGTGGGTCTGTGCCTTTGGTGGATGCTGGTAGGGTTCTGATACTTCTCCAGGTGTAGGCGGGGCTAATGGTTCAGAGGTGGCAGATGTCACGGGGGATGGTTGGTAGTATGGGGAGGCTGCTTCCAGGTCTCTGGGGCTTTGCTGGGTGGGGATAGGGCATGGGATGTTCCTCCGGGGACGAGGGGCTAAAGAGTAGGGTCGTCCAGCCAGGGACCCAGACACTTAGCTCTCCAGGTGCGTTCAGGGCCAAGGCTCTGGTGGGCACAAATGCTGTGGAGAATGATTGGGGTCTGGAGAGGCTGCTTTCAGGTCTCTGGGGTTTTGCTGGGTGGGGATGTGGCACAGGATGTGCCTCTGGGTACTATAACCTAGAGAATAGGGCCCTCCATCTGGGAAGCCAGATACTCTCCAGGTTGGAGTGCAGCCAAAGCTCTGATGGTCTCAGATGCCGTCGGGGATGGTTGGGGGTATGGAGAGGCTGCTCCCAGGTCTCTGGGGCTTTGCTAGGTGGCGGTGGAGCATGGGCTGTGCCTCCGGGGTCTAGGGCTTAGAGAGTAGGGCCCTTCAGCTGGGGAGCCAGATACTCACCTCTCCAGGTTAGGGTGCGGCCAAGCCTCTGGTGGTCACAGATGCCATGGGGGATGGTTGCCGGTATGGGGAGGCTGCTCCCAGGTCTCTGGGGCTTTGCTAGGTGAGGGTGGGGCACAGGATATACCCCCGGGACTATGGCCTAGAGAGTCCAGAAGCAATTTTTTTACAAGTGAGTATTCTAAATGAGTTTATAATTCTATACTTTGGAGCCTGTGATGGTAGGGTCTGGCTGATTACTGAGATACACTTAAAGCACCTTCCTTGTTGCTGTGATATTAGGTGCTTGGCTTCTCTTTACTGGCACTAATCTCTTTTTAAAATGCATGCTTACACACACACACACACACACATAATTTCTCTCTCTCACACACACACACATACACACCCCCTTTACTTGCCTATAACTTTCAGTTTGTCCCTTTACTTGTCCAGACTACATGCTTTTCAAAAACTCTCCTCTGCTTTTATTCTTAATTCTCATTATAAGTCTAACTAAAAACTACCAGCAATAACCATGCCATAATCTGAATGCTAATCCTCCTTGAAATTTCCTTGCCAAGTTGAGAAGTTTGTCACCTTTCAGCTCAGCCTTTCAGTTCTGAAACATGCAGAAAACGTAGACAAGTTCTTTGCCAGAAGGTAGTACATGTGACCTTTAGTAATTCCTAATAGAATCCTTCTTTTCATTTTAAGCTTTATCAGCAAAGTCTCTACTGCCCACGTCTCAGTGTCTGGTCCTCTGAGTTCCCACTACAGTTGACCACTGACTCTCCTTATGCATCTCAGGGCCTCTTAGCCCAAATCCCCAAATTTCTCATTTTGCTTTCCTGCTTATTCCAATACCTGAAAGATGTATGAAATATGGGTTATTAGATTTAATTTTTATTTACATCTTATTTTAGCTCTGAGAGTATTATTTTATTGGTGTGTACAACTTTTCCAAATAAAGAATTGCATTTATCCACTATTAGGCCAAAGATGAGCTACTCAAGGCATGCCAAGACCAGTAATACAATGACTTTGAAGAAAATTGTATGACTTTGTGGGTTGGCTCAATTTTTGTCTCTCTAGGTCATTTCTCCATAGAAAAATACTATGATTATGTTGTATGATTTGGTATAAAAATAAATATGTTAAAATCATACATTGAAGCCCTTTCTTAGTTGGGAATGTAATTCAGTCATATACCACTTGCCTTATGTGTATGGGGTCTTGATTTGATCCTCAACCCCACAATAAACTGAAACGTTTTCCTCACTTCTTCCCTTATGATTTTAAATAAATAACTGAAACATTCACGTGAATACTCAAGGGCCTGTGTCTTTTGTGTATAATGAGTTCATTCCCATGATTAGAATTAGAGCTATTGTCTATGAAATGGGATTTTCCCCTCTGTGGGCGACTGTAGGTAGTAACTTCCTTACTGTTGTAGCCTTGTGTATTAGAGAAGTGAGAACAGCAGATGAGACCCATTACAGGCCAAGCCCAAGGAAGTTCACTAACAAAGATGGATTGGACTTAGCACATGCATAGACACAATGGAGCCAGAAGAAAATCCAAACCCAGATTCACATCACATGTGTGTATTTCAGACTTAGCCAGAGCAACCTGCTGATCAGCAGGACATTTATGTAAGTGGTACCCAGAAATTAGAAACCTTATATAGATGTGAAATAAAAGAGGTTTTATTATATACAAAAATAAATCCCAGGTAGCTAGCAGATATAAATGTAGAAATGCACAGAACTTTTGGAAAAATATTTAAAATATGATTGCAGGTCTGGGAAGGATGTCTCAAAAATCGAAATACATAGTGTTGGTTGAAAGAGCCACAAGAAGCACCAGAAGAGGGCTGGAGAGATGGCTCAGTGGTTAAGAGCATTGCCTGCTCTTCCAAAGGTCCTGAGTTCAATTCCCAGCAACCACATGGTGGCTCACAACCATCTGAAATGAGATCTGGTGCCCTCTTCTGGCCTTCAGGCATACATGCAGAAAGAATACTGTATACATAATAAATAAATAAATAAATAAATAAATATTTAAAAAAAAAAAGAAGCACCAGAAGAAAAATAAAAATAAAATCTATAAATTAGAAAGCAATAGGAATATGTAAAACTAATAGAGAGCTAGTTCAAGGGGAAAATGACACCTATGAATTAATAGGAAAAAGACAAATCAATACAAAGATATGAGAAATTATATTAACATGCACCTCATAAAATAAGAAACCTGAATAGTTAACAAACACATGGAAATATAATTACCTACTGAGGTAATTAGCAACACTACATTAAAAATAGAAGAAGCTGCTGGGCATGGTGGCACACACCTTTAACCCCAGCACCTGGGAGGCAGAAGCAGGCGGATCTCTAAGTTCAAGACCAGCATGGTCTACAGGGCTTCTCCGTGTAGTCCTGGCTGATCTGGATCTTGCTCTGTAGACCAGATTGGCCTTGAACTCAGAGATCTGCCTGCCTGTGCCTCAAGTGCTGGGATGTCTGACTCCATCCTGTACTTCTTGATCTCTTGGCTTTGCCTCGATTTCAGGGCACTACTGATGTTCTGAGTGTTTAAATGGTTCCTGACATGCTGAGTCCAGCTGCCCTCTTATTCACAGCTCATTACTTTGCTTCCAAAGCCCTGTACACTGGACTCCTCTGCCCCTCCTGGCAGCTGTCTCGAAAGCAGTCTGTATGAGAAAGCATCATTTGACTAACCTGAAGAGGTAGCCATGCTTCTCCCAATCTGTGTGTGCCAAACGACCTTCTCTGCTAAGTGTGGATACACTTTGGCAAGCATATCTGTCCACCCCTTACAAGATATTGAGACCATGTGGCCTCTTTCCCTTTTTTTTTTTCCTGTAAACAACTTAGGGGCAGGATTTGTATCTTTATGTTTTTTTTTTAAACTTTTTTTTTTATTGAGAAAAGAAAAAAAAAAATTTCCTCCTCCTCCCAGCCTCCCATTTCCCTCTCCCTCCTCCCACCCTTCTCCCCCTCCCCCCACTCCTCTCCCCCTCCCTCTCCAGCCCAAAGAGCAGTCAGATTTCCCTGCCCTGGGGTAAGTCCTAGGTCCTCCCCCCTCCGTGCATTTCTAGGAAGGTGAACATCCAAACTGGCTAGGCTCCCACAAAGCCAGCACATTACGTAGGTTCAAAACCCAGTGCCATTGTCCTTGGGTTCTCATCAGCCCTCATTGTTCGCCATGCTCAGAGAGTCCAGTTTTATCCCATGCTTTTTCAGTCACAGTGCGAGGTTTTTTTTTTTTTAACTTTTTTTTTAACATTTTTTTTTATTGAGAAAAGGAGAAAAAAAAAAACAAATTTCCTCCTCCTCCCAGCCTCCCATTTCCCTCCCCCTCCTCCCACCCTTCTCCCCCTCCCCCACTCCTCTCCCCCTCCCTCTCCAGTCCAAAGAGCAGTCAGGGTTCCCTGCCCTGTGGTAAGTCCTAGGTCCTCCCCCCTCCGTCCATTTCTAGGAAGGTGAACATCCAAACTGGCTAGGCTCCCACAAAGCCAGCACATTACGTAGGTTCAACACCCCGTGCCATTGTCCTTGGCTTCTCATCAGCCCTCATTGTTCACCATGCTCAGAGAGTCCAGTTTTATCCCATGCTTTTTCATATTGTATCTCAGAGCCAAGCACAGTATCTAGCATTCTGAAAATGTTTGATAGTTCAAACTGAAATGCTTACTTATTTTTATTATATTATTTCAAAAGATGATCTGAATCACTGGTTCTCAACTTGTGTGTCTCTATCTCTTTGGGGTCCAATGACCCTTTCACGAGGGTTGCATATCAGATATTTACATTACAATTTATAACAGTTGCAAATTTTCAGTTATAAAGTAGCAATGAAAATAATTTTATGTTTGGGAGGGTTGCCATAACATGAGGAATAGTCTTAAAGCATCTCAGCATTAGGAAGATTGAGAACCACTGGTCTAGATGAACACAGACTGGTGTATACTGAAGAAAAAGTCAACGTTTTTTCATAAAAAAAAGTGGGATTTTGATACATTTGTCTCTATTTTTAAATTGTACCAATATTTTCATAGTTTAAACACCTAGAACTGATCAGAATTAAGCTAAGTATATAGATGATGTCTGAATTTTACTGATTTCTCAGCAGTCTTCATCTTTATAGTGTTGAATTATCTTGGATCAAGAAATAAACAAGCTAGCTAAAAGATAGAGCAAATATATTTTTCTTTATTATAAGGGGCAAACTCACAAAACAGGAACAAGCAGTCCAAGCTCAGATGTGTAGAGCAGGAATCAGAAAGAGAGAGAGAACACCTGGGCTGCATGGTGTTTTTCTCTGGGTACCAGAAAGCCATGTCCTAACTTGGTCCCACCTCTTAAAGATAATTGGCTGACAAAGATTCCCCATTACTTCCCCCTTTTGTCTAAATAAGAGTGATCCAAACCCAATACAAAGCTATATACAATAGGAACAGATATCAAGTATAAAATTACAAGCAACCTAAACAATATTAAGCAAGGAATACATGACAAATGTTTTAATAAACATTTTATTCTAAGGAGTCTAGGCCTTGCACAAAAATTGGCTTGTCTAAATCATAAGAGGAAGGTAACTACAACTATCTAACTTCAACCCCATCGAAGGCCTGAGAAGGGAGATGATATTACTTGAGTAGTCAGGAAGTGCAATCAAGCAGCTTCCAAAGCAAGCAGTATATGATAGAGACAATTTGCTACCTGAGCAATCACCCAAAGTCTCATTTACATTGTTGAAGCAACCAACTTTGGCTAATGCCTAGCATAACTGACAAAACATTTTCAGAGGCATGGAGAATTTTAGAACTGTCTTACCCTGTCTTGGCAGGAGCAAACGTGTCTCATGTCAACAGAACCCTAAGTTATTTAAATGTCATGTTCTACAGATCCTTGAAGTGGGTGAAGATTACCTATCTAGACAGAATGCAATCTCTGTGTATTGAAAGATCCTAATTAATCTGACTATATGTATTACAAACATGAATAACTATTGACCTATAATACTTAATACCTGTATAAACTTAAACACTAAAACTTGATATCAGAATATTAAATAATCTGTAAACAAATGTGCAGCAAATAAGGACAATGACCTGAAAATGTAAACATAATGTAAGTATCTTGATCAGAGGTAAGAATAATATATAATGCAATATGAAAATATATCCTAGAAATTGTATCAATATACAAAATGTCTTAAACAGAAGTAGAAACATGCATGTATACAATCTGACAAATAATTTTGCATAGGTGTACAAATACTATAAACAGAAATAACAAATATAATTTTAACTTGTATCAATATACAAAACTATACCAATGTAAATTATCTATAAATAATAGCTCACAAGTATTAACTTTATTACCCACTATTATTATTACTGTGAATAAGTTCACACTAAATTATCCATTATCCCATTTAATTTTTCCTCTTTTTTGGGAGGGTACATAGTTTCCATCCCAACCCTCTATCTTATACAAGGAATAATCAACCTCTCAACAGTGTCCCCAACCCTGAGGACAAACTTTGTTGGGAGAGGGGACATCATCTACTAGAATTACTTCTAGCTGCCATGGGAGCATCTATTCCATCTATTCCATTATCCAGACCAGTATAGTTTTTTAGGCAATGGATATTTTTTTTAGTTTTTCTAGTGAGACATGCTCTCTACAGTAACTAGGAATGATTGAACTATGTTTGCCATGGAGACTTGCTAGAGGCCCCCAAGGAGTTTTCCAATGGTATTAGGCTGCCTTGTCTGTCTTTTGTTGACCTACATTTATTGGTCCAATATTGAGCTTTGCCACATCCCCTACATATACCTGAAGGCTGAGTTCTTCTGTTCTTGCCATTCCCAGAGGAGATGTTATTCCTAGAAATTCCTTGTCTACAATCCCTTCTCAGATGTCCTATTCTACCACAGTTAAAACATTTGGCATTTTGGTGTCCCCTCATACCATTGGAAATTGCTTCTTCTACCTAAGCTTTAGTACTATAGCCAAATGTCTCAACATTCATTGTATATAAGATCCATTCACCTATTGGTGCTGATCTGACCTTTAAAGGCCCAAGGATCTTTTTGCATTTTAAACTGGTATTCTCAAAAGTCAGATTCAATTAATACATGTCTAGCTTCTGGATCTGTTACTACTATTTGTACAACCTTAATTAATCTTTATATAAAGTCACTAAAGGGTTCTCTCTGACACTGTTTAACCCTAATATATGATTTAATTCTCTTTCATGGTTCCTGATTCCTGTCCCAAGCATTTAAAGCTGATGCACTACATAGGGACAAGGTGTGTTTATCATAAAGAGCCTGATCCTGAGGATCAGAGTAATGTCCCTTGCCCAGAATTTGACCTTGGGAAACCTCAAGTCCTTTTGCTTTTCCCTGTTGTTTTAAATTTTTTCCTTCTTCCCTCCAATAACATTTCCAAAGAAGCTGCGGTTCATTTTCTAGGACAGCTGAGATTAATTGAAGCCAGTCTTGTGGGGTTGCCTTATTGCTTGAAGCATATATTTTGACCTTTTCCCTAATGAAGGATGAATGTATTCCATAAGAAACTATTGCTTATTTAATTTTCTTTAGATCAGTCATATGTATGGGCTCCCACATATATTCTTTGACTACCCTTGGGTACTTGATGCCGGATGTTCTTTCCGATGATATCACTGGTTAGGCACTGAGAACTCTGGGTGAGCTATCCTGGAGTTTGGTCCATACTGATGAGGCTAAATTTTGTCTTTGTACCTTTTGTCCCTGGTCATCAAATACGATAAATTCCTCAATCTTTTCAAATCTTTTTACCACTGTCTTTTGTAAAGTCTGGATGTCCTGTCCAGTGTTCCGTTCTAATGCCCTCATTGAGGATTCCAAGGTGTGAAGTCTGTCCAGTAAAGATAACATCTCATCCTTGGATGTAATTTTTATAGCATACATATTACCTTCCTGGAGAGACATTCTAGCTGTCAATCTATCATAACCATTTGACAAATTCTGATTCATACATTCAACAGCACAAATTCTCTCAGACAGTGTCTCAGCAACCTCTGTCATTGACAGGTTTTATTTGCCAAATTGGTCATATTCTTCTCCAGAGTGCTGAATTTCCCTTTTAGTTGGTCATTATCAGCCTGTAAAGACTGTATCATTTCTAAAAGTGTCTCATTCTTGGCCCTATTATCCAACCATCTTTTTAAGGAGAAAATACGAAGGACAAAGCTAATCCCCAGAATCAAATAGAGGGATGTAGACGAGAAATCACATAAACCTTACATAATATCATACATGGTATAAGTAAAAAAGCTCTTGGATTCTTGTATTATCATTTTATCTGTCATATTGCCCTTTTAAATTATGAATTTATAATTTATGATTATAAATTATATTTTAAATTATAAATCTTACCTGTAATGAGTTGGAGTAGGTACAATAACCATTACTGCCAGTAGGTGTTGCAGCACAGTTGTAGCCACATGGCTGGCTTGAACTTGGTTATAGCATTAAATACTGAAAAATATGCTCAAATTAAAAACAGTTATTCAGTGTAAATCACAGACTGTGTGCTCTTTGGAGGTCCCTGACTGGTCAGCAGCTACACAAGTACAAGGACAGCAAGGCAGCAATGCTGGCAGAGACATCCAGAGAAGCCCGCATCCTGCCTGAGCTTCTACAGAGTGCTGGGAAAGCTGGACCCACAAGCCAACTGAGCAGTAGCCAATAGCACAGGTGTCTGAGGACCTGGAGTGGCTCCAAGATGTTATCGAGGCTAGTGGCTACTCAGGGTCACTGCACGGGAATCCTATACCCAAATCACATGGAGCCTGGTGGTGACTGGCTGAAGCTGCAAGGGACCCGAGCCCCATGTTGGATGCCAACCATTGAATTATCTCAGATCAAGAAATAACCAGGCTAGCTAAAAGACAGATAGAGCAATTATATTTTCTTTGTTATAAGGGGAAAACTCACAAAACAGGAATGAGAAGTTCAAGCTCAGATGTGTAGAGTGGGAACCACCGAGAGAGAGAGAGAGAGAGAGAGAGAGAGAGAGAGAGAGCACCTGGGCCATGTGGCATTTTTCTCTGGGTACCCAGAAAGCCATGTCCTAACTTGGTTCCACATTTTAAAGATAACTCTTTGACAAAGATTCCCCATCAATATAGGAAAGGAATAAAGGCCAGGGAATAACTTCAAGAGTTTTTGAGATAGTTTCTTGTTGGCCTGGTGTTCTCTGAGCAGGTTATTCTGACTAGCCAGCAGCTCTGGGGAATCTATCTGACAGAGAAAAAAGTAGGAGGGAGGAATTACAAAGAGGCAGCAGGAAATTTTAGGACAATAAGCATACAAGTGTGTCTGTTTTTTTTCTCTTCCTTTTGTTAAAAATATTCTTTTCTCATGCAGTCTATCCTGATTATAGTTTTCCCTCCCTCTATATCTCCCAGTTCCTCCCCACTTTCCTTGCCACCTGGATTCACTTCCTTTGTGTCTCTAAGAGATAACAACCAAACATAACCAAATAAAATATAATAAACTAAAACAAAAACTATCAAGTCAACGTTGGACAAGACAAACCAACAAAAGGAAAAGAGTCCAAGAGGAAGCACAAGAATCAGAAACCCACTTGTTCACATACTCAGGAGTCCCATAAAAATACTAAACTAAAAGCTGGAATATAAATGCAGAGAACCTGGTACAGACCCTGCACATGCTGCCTCAGTCTCTGTGGGGTGATACGACCATTGAGTGAGAGGGTCTTGTCCTCCTGGTGTCCTCCATCCCCTCTGGCTCTTACACTCTTTCTGCCTCCTCTTCTGCAGGGTTCCCTGAGCTCTGAGGGTAGGGATTTTATGGAGACTTCCCATTTAGAGCTGTGTGTTCCATTCTCCCTCTCTCTCCTTGTTAAATGTGCGGCTGTGGATCTCTTATGTTTTCATCTGCTGCTGAACTAAGGGTGTTTACTATTTTACCCATAGGCCCTAGCAAAGTTCTTAATCTGTGAGAATAGCTCCATAATTGTTTAATTAGCAAATACAGGCTGAGCAGTGGTGGTGCACGCCTTTAATCCCAGCACTCAAAAGAGAGGCAGAGGCAGGTGGATCTCTGAGTTCAAGGCCAGCCTGGTCAACAGAGTGAGTGCTAGGACAGCCAGGGATACACAGAGAAACCCTGTCTTGAGGAGAAGAAAGCAAAATAGAGGCAGCAGTGGAACTCAGGGTTATAGGGACCAGAACATATCTCTTAGATTAGATCATTGATAACTTTACCAAAACAGTTATATTGGAATAGAATTCTACCTTTTAAAAATCACTATGTGAGCCAGTGAGGTGGCTCAGCTAGTGAAAGTGTTGCTGTCCAGCCTGACTATCTGACAGTCCCTAGGTCCTACCGTGGGAAGAGCCAACTGGCTCCTACAAGCTGTCCTCTGACCTACTCCATACGCATGCTGTGGTATGTGCCCAAGTGTGTACACACATAAAATAAATAATAAATAAACTAATATATGTCAGGAAGTTGAAACCAGGAGTAGAGAGATGGCTCTGCAGCTAGAAAGCATGTAATAGTCTTCCAAGAGACCAGGGCTCAGTTTCCAGCACCCACATCAAGCAGCCGGCAACCACCTCTAACTCTAGTTCCAAGGGATCGGAATCCTCTTCTGGCTTCCTCTAGCACCAGCAGACACATAATGCACAAACATGCATGTAGGCATACACATGTACACATGAAATAGAAATAAGTCTTTTTTAAAAAGTTAAAATCACTGTGTGTAACTCAATACTGAAGTAAACGTTCACTTTATATATTTGATAAACACTTCTGATACCAGTTGTCAACTTACATGTAAGCATTTTCGCTTTATTGATTTAAAACAATTTATTCTAATGTTTTGTAAATTTAATATTTTTAAGAATACATATTATATTGGCTAGTTTTATGTCAACTTGGCACAGCTAGAGTCATCAGAGAGGAGGGAGCCTCAATTGAGAAAAAGCCCCTACAATATTGGGCTGTAGGCAAGCATGTAGGACTTCTTAACTAGTGATCAGTGCGGGAGGGCCCAGCCAGTGGTGGGTGGTGCTATCCCTGGGCTGGTGGTCCTGGGTTCTATAAGAAAGCAGGCTGAGAAAACCATGAGGAATAAGTCAGTAAGCAACAATCCTCCTTGGCCTCTGCATCAGCCCCTGCCTCTAAGTTCCTACCCTGCATGAGTTCCTGTCCTGGCTTCCTGTGATGATGAACTGTGAGGTGGAAGTGTAAGCTAAATACATCCTTTCCTCCCCAACGTGCTTCTGGTCTTTGGTCATGGTGTTTCATTGCAATAGAAACCCTAACTAAAACAGCTGTGTGCACGTGTTTATACTTGTGTACGTATATGATATGTTCTTATGTGTGTAGTAAGTTTCTCTTCCATGCCACCTGGTTTCTACATGCCTGCCTGCAAGCAAGACAATCACTGCAAACCATTTCTTATGTGCTTGTTATGGCTCTAAGCGTGATGCACTGAACCCGTGAGACAAAATAACCCTTCTCTCAAGTGGCTCCTGACAGGTGTTTGTTCACACTCATCCAAATGATGAGACAGCTTTTGTCTATTTAATGAAGCAGAAATACAGATTCCTCTTGATATGCCTTGCTTGCTCCAAAGAGCAGCTTTGACCATTGCCTGCATCTCTCCTGGTTGCTGTGTCTGAGAGGTCTGTCCAGGGAGAGAGCTTCCTCACTGGCTTTTAGTGCAGTGTATTTAATGCTGCCCAGATGTACTGTAATTGTTTAGCCTGACCCAGTGCTGGAGGGTGTTTACATTGTTTTCTAAAAATTCATCAGTGAGTAACATCAAACATGTCATTTCTTACTTCTCTATCAGTGTCCAGAAATTGCTGGGCTAAATATGTACTGATCCGTTGATTCGGTTTCCAGGGAGACTGAACTGTGTGTCGGGGTAGTTTGTATGTGCTGAAGTAATTAATTATGAAAATTTTTAGATTTGTGTCACTCTGATGGGAATACTGATATCTGAGTGTGGTTCTGACTTACATTTCCCTTATCCTGACACTGACTCACTGAAGCTATTTAACTTTTATATAAAGTCTGTTTGTATTGTTTGCCTTTTCCTTTTTTAAAATTGTTGATATGGTTTGGAGCCTAATAAAGTCAGAGCCGAAAAACATGAGTGTTATATTTTATTTGGGAAGTGATCCCTGGAAACAGGAGTAAGCCAGTGTAAGAGTATGTTTTCTCTGATTGTTAGGACCCAGAAAGGCCCGGGTCTGTCAGATTCATTAAAAAACATGCAGAAGGCCTTCCAGAATTGTCTTCTAGAGATGGGAGGCCCTGGAGCTCTGTTCATGGACGCATTAACTAACTGAGAACTGCCTCTGAGGCACTGTACTCCCTCACAGTTCTGGACTGCTTTACAGGATTCAAAGCCCTTGATGGCCTTGAAGAACCAGATGTGAACTTACAGGAGTCTTTCTCCAAGAGAGTGAGTTCACAGGGCACAGTCCACTGGGATGCCTGCTGACGTGGAAGGCAGAGCAGTGAGACCAGGACAACAGGCAGTGGCTATGTTCTCTCGGATTCTACTAGCCAGGCTGTCACTTACATGAGTTTTCTTTGCCTTATAATTTTTACTTCCAGTGTTTTTTTTTAAGATTTATTTATATTGGGGAAGTACTTGCAGAATTTTTGAATAATGGTTTTATTGATATTGAGGTGTAATTTATATACCATACAATTCAGCCATTAAAAGTTTGCAAGTCTATGGATGTAGTGAGTTATTGGTATATGATCTCAGATAAAGCTCGGGAAACTCTTGGTCCTCCTGCCTCGGTGCCCACCCCGAGAAGAACCCTCACAATTCTTACTTAACTCCTCCTCACCCACGAGCAGCCCCAAGTCTGCCTTCTGTTTCTGCTCATTGTATACTTAGGGCATTTTATTGACATTTACCAATTGTCTTTCATTTGACTCATTTGTAGCATTTGCTGATGATCCGTTCCTTCCCTGATAAATAATATTCTGTTGTCTAAAAAAAAAAACCTGAAATTTGTTTATGCATTTATCAGTTAGTGGGTATTTATGTTAACGTGGAAACTTATGGGAATATCAGTGGGGCTCACAGGAGGACATCATGGAAGGATGTTAAATTCTCAGCCAGCAATCAGTCAACCAATCAAATGAAGACAGTTCTGCGATGGACATTCACGTGCAGGTTCTTAGACGTGTGTTTTCACTTCTCTTTCATTTCACGCCTGGGAGAGTTCCAGGACATACATTAAGGGAGGAGTAGAGGAACCATTTGTCAGCAAGGCTGCCCCCTTTTGTACTTTGACAAGCAAGAGGTCCAGTGTTGAGTCGGGGCTGCTTCCTTCACCTTTTATTACTGTACCCGAGTGTTCTCAGAGGGGGCAATTCTCACTGTAGTTTTATTACTGTATCCGAGTGTTCTCAGAGGGGGCAATTCTCACTGTAGTTTTATTACTGTATCTGAGTGTTCTCAAAGGGGGCAATTCTCACTGTAGTTTTATTACTGTATCCAAGTGTTCTCAGAGGCAATTCTCACTGTAGTTTTGATTTGCACTCCTCTAGTTTCTAATTAGGTTTAGCAGTTTTGTTTCTTTCTATTTTTGTTTTTGTTTTGTTATTGTTTTTTCATGGCAGTGTTTCTCTGTGTGGCCCTGTAGAACTGTAGAACTGACTGGCCTTGAACTCAGGGATCCACCTGCCTCCGCCTCCTGAGTACTGGAATTAAAGGCATGCACCACAGCCCAGTTTACTGTTTTTCACATGCTTATTGACTGTGTGTGTTAATAAATGCTTATATAATTCATTTGGCCAATTTTTGGCTGACTGTTTATGTTTTTATAGATTTATGAAGACTTTATATATTTGGGTGCATAAATCTTTTGCAAAGGTTTTCTCCCATTCTACAGATATCCCCCCAAGGTGTGCACCACCACACCCAGCTCTTATGATTATGTGCTTCGCAGCACAAAGTGTTTCTGTTTTGATGAAATCCAACTCATTTCTGTTTTCTTTTGTCACCTATGATCTTGGCTCGTACCTAAGAAACATTACCTAATTCAAGGTCAAGAGCATCTCTTCTGTATTTTATGACGTGTCATAGCTTTAGCTATTACATGTAGCTATTATATATTTTTAGAGACAGGGCCTCACTATGTCACCCTAGTAGGCCTACAACTCACAGAGATCCCAGCTATTACATTTAAATCCATTTTAAGTTAATTTTTGTGTGTGATGTGTCCATTGAGGACCATTATTTAGGACTATGCAGTTATCCCCAAACTAGTGGCTGAAAAAAAATTGTTTTCTTATCCAGTGAATTTTTTAAACACTCTTGTCAACATTCAATTAATCATAAAATCAAAGATTTTAAATGGAATTTTCTTATGTGTGCATCCTGTGCCAATACCACATGTATATGGTTATGAGGTTCTGACATGGGAAAGTTAAGTTCTGTAGCTTTGCAATTCTGTTTATAAATTATTTTGGTTTCCTTGAGTCCCTTGTGTTTCGGTGTGAATGTTAGGATTGGCTGGCTAATTTCTAGGAAGAAGCAGGTTGGAATATTGGTATAGCTTGCTGGAAATTCTCAGAACACTTGGGCAGTAGTACTATCTTATCATTACTAAGTCATATGCTCCATGAGCACATCGTATCTTTTCATTTACTAGGTTTTTTTTGGCGGGGGAGACTTTTTTGTTGTTTTTGTTGTTAGGTTTTTTTTTTTTTTTTTTTTTTTGAGACAGAGTTTCTCTGTGTAACCCTGGCTATTCTGGAACTCACTCTGTATATCAGGCTGTACTGTACTCTAACTCAGAGATCTGCCTACCTCTGCCTCCCAAGTGCTGGAATTAAAGGTGTGCACCACCACTGCCTGACTATTTAGTTTTCTTTAATATTTCATAGTATACATTTTTACTTCTTTTGTATATTTATTCAGTTATAATTTTAAAACTTTTATAAATATGATTTAACACTGAATGATCACACTAAATACAGTCAATAAATTTAGATACTACATACTTTATAACAGTTCACTGTATTTTATTGTGTGCATGCCAACAAGTTCAGCTGTTTGCATGAGTGCTAGAGACCTGACCCCAGGTCTTCATGTTTGTCATTGTCCACTGTGTCTACTGAGCCATCCCCCTGCACCAACACCCTTTTAAAATATCATATTTTCATTGATTCTTTGAGGACTTATTATGTGCATATACTACATTTTGATCACATTCATCCCCCACTCTTCCCCTTACCTGCCTTTGGGTACAGTCCTTACCCCTCTGGCTCCTCCCAACATCAGAGCCTCTCTCTCTCTTTTTTTATTTTATTTTATTTTATTTTTGGTTTTTTGAGACAGAGTTTCTCTGTAGCTTTGGAGCCTGTCCTGGAACTAGCTCTTGTAGACCAGGCTGGTCTCAAACTCACAGAGATCTGCCTGCCTCTGCCTCCTGAGTGCTGGGATTAAAGGGTGTGCCACCACCACCCAGCTAATCTTTTTCTCTTTGCTCTGCAGTGTACTCATGTCTGTCCTCCATAGTATGGCAGCCCTACCAGCTACTCTCCTCCCCTAGCAGCCATCAGCTACCTGTAGTTCCTCAGCTAGGGTGGGAGCTCATGAACGCCTCCCCCCATTTGTGATGATTTTAGGCCTATGTGGCTTCAGCTGCTGTGAGTTCGAGTTCTGCCATATCTAGGAGACACCCAGGCCTGCCTAAGCCTCTGGCCCCTATAGTTTTCCCATCCCTTCTCCCATGATATTCCCCTTTTTTCTTTTTGGGGAGCGACATGGGAACGGCCGTTCCATTCTGACTTTCTCTGCTTTGACCAGTTGTGAGTTTCTGTGTCACAGAGGATCTTTGAGGAGGACTGAGAGCTCCCGAGCCATAGGTTTCTGTCAGGTTTGCAGTACCACGCAGTTCCTGTGTGTGTAGAGGGCCTTATATCCACACAGAAGGCAGCTGGTTATCCCCATAGCATTCATATTGCTATTGCACCCATGGCATTTCCCATCATGCTGGTCATCACTGTGACTCTCAGGGTTCACTGCTGGGTGAAATGACTGGTGGCTTTTCTCCCTCAACAGCTGGCTCAGCACCTCTGATACTGAGCTAGGCAGCAGGGAGCCCACCCATTTTTTTTTAGTTACCATCTATCCCAGGCTGGCCTTGAATTAGCAATTCTTGTGTGTTACCCTCGCACATGCTTGTATTACAGGCAAACCTCATAGCACTTGTAAATCCAGTGCTGGGAAATCATACCCAGGAGCATCCCTGTGAGGCTCACTAGCAATTAGCCAAATCAATTAGCAAACCCTGTCTCAAAACCTAGAGTATACAGCAGTTGAGGTAGATACCCGACATGACTTTTTCCCTCCACACATGCATGCACGCATGTGCACATGCATATTCTTACACACGTATATATTCATACACATATGACTGCACACATGTGCACATGCATATTCTTACACACGTATATATTCACACACATATGACTTCACACATGTGCACATGCATATTCTTATACACGTATATATTCATACACATATTACTGCACACACGTGCACATGCATATTCTTATACATGTATATATTCATACACATATGACTGCACACATGTGCACATGCATATTCTTACACACGTATATATTCACACACATATGACTTCACACATGTGCACATGCATATTCTTATACACGTATATATTCATACACATATTACTGCACACACGTGCACATGCATATTCTTATACATGTATATATTCATACACATATGACTGCACACATGCACATGCATATTCTTAAACAAGTATATATTCATACACATATGACTGCACACACGTGCACGTGCATATTCTTACACACGTATATATTCATACACATATGACTGCACACATTTGCACATGCATATTCTTATACATGTATATATTCACACACATATGACTGCACACATGTGCACATGCATATTCTTACACTCGTATATATTCATACACATATGACTGCACACATTTGCACATGCATATTCTTACACACGTATATATTCATACACATATGACTGCACACACGTGCACGTGCATATTCTTACACACATATATATTCATACACATATGACTGCACACACATGCACGTGCATATTCTTATACACGTATATATTCATACACATATGACTGCACACACGTGCACGTGCATATTCTTACACACGTATATATTCATACACATATGACTGCACACACGTGCACATGCATATTCTTATACACATATATTCACACACATATGACTGCACACACGTGCACGTGCATATTCTTACACACATATATTCACACACATATGACTGCATATATTCATACACATGTGCACATGCATATTCTTACACACGTATATATTCATACACATATGACTGCACACAAGCATGGACACAGAAAAAATTTATCTGTACAGAGATGGCTACATCTCATTAAAATGTGTTTTTGAAGGAATCGTGGGCATAATTTAGATATGGAACATAGATATGAACCCAATGACAGGTCATCTGAGTTTGACCAGATAATGTATTATGTGGATCAAGTGAATTAATATATTTGAAGTACTTACAGTAGCACCTAACACCTAGTACATTTTTGTTAAGTAGAAAATAAATAAACCTGAATTCATAGAAAGTGACCTTTCTAAAGCATCTCAATAGTTCCAAGAAGACGCTAAACCCTCCCTCTTGCTTTCCTCAGCTCACCCATGCCAAATTAACTTTCTTCCTGCATATATAAATGCTTGCTAATTAAACACCCTCTCTCATTTTAAAGATTCGCCGGCTCTCAGTCGAGCTAATTCTGCAATCAATGTAAGTGGCGCTCAGGACCCGACCCGGAATGAGAATGTTGTGAAACCACTGCCTTTATCTTTGCAGGTTGTAGGAAAGACTTTTGCTGCAGGTGATGTTTTCCTTCCTTACTACTTTTTTTTTATTTTTGGCAAATACCAAATGACTTGTGTGAACTTTAATTGACAAAAGCAAACACTCCAACACTCCTTCTGCCTGCCAGTCAAAGATGTCATGGAACTGCCTAGAATAATGCAATACTGGACAAAGCTTTGCTCTCTCTGGGCTCCAACCAGAAGAGTCAAAATGACATTTTGTTCACAGAAGACTAGAGTCTGATTTTGTTCAACAAACATTTTTTTGTGCTCCTGCTGTGACTAGCACCTGAGATTATAAAAAAAAAAATAATGCCTGACCCCAAATGTCTCATAATCCAGTGAAGGTGATGAAAGATACCTGATGAGGCAGGCTATGAATGAAGGATGGAATCCTAGAAAAATCCAGAGCTTAAGGAGAAGAAATAGTAAGACAGAGACCGGTCATTCTGGGACATGTTCCAAAAGTTAGACACAACTGTTGACAGAACCCGCCATGATTTTTACTCCAGCCCAGCGACTCTTGCAGTATTTACCTCCTAGTTAGATTTTAGATATGAAAAACTAAAGTCAAGTTTTCACAATGGTGAAAAAATTAATGAAGTGATAGATCAGTAATCAAGGTGGTTACTAAAATCATCCAGTTGACTCCATAATGCAAGAATTAAGCTCAGCAGTTAAGAATGCATGCTGCTAGTCAAGAAGTGGTAGCACACACCTTTATTCCAGCACTCAGGAGGCAGAGGAAGGTCAATGTCCATGAGTTCGAGGCCAGCCTGGTTTCAGAACAGCTAGTTTCAGAACAGCCAGACTACACAGAAAAACCCGTCTTAAAAAACAAACAAATAAACCAACAAAAAGAATGCATGGTGCTTCTGGCAAGGGATGGGAGTTTGGCTCCCAGACCTACCTCAGGCAACTCACAACTGCCTATAATTCCAATACAGGGAATCTGATGGCTTCTTCTAGACTCTGTGGTTACCACATACATATGCACAAGCCCACACATAGACACATAATTAAAAATGAAAATGAAAATTTATTTGTTTACTTATTTTTATTTTGAGATATGGTTTCTCTGTGTAGCAGTTCTGACTGTCCTGGAACTCACTTTGTAGACCAGGCTGTCCTCAAACTCAGAGACCCACCGGCCTCTGCCTCCTGAGTGCTGGGATTAAAAGCGAGTGCCACCGCACCTGGACCCTAAAAATGAAACTTTAAAAAAAAAGAGTTAGGATGACAGATTCTGAATCCCTACTAATTGTTCCTAACATCCTCAAAAGAGAGGAAAACTGTCCATTTTTCGCTTCCTGGTGGACATTTAAAGCTGCCTTTGAGATTCTTTTGCAAAAAACAAACAAACAAATAAATAAATAAATAAATATGAATTTGACTAGGCCTCTAACAATTAGTTTATTGGAAATACAGTGGGCACGTGGGCATTCAGTGACACTAGAAACATTGAGTCAGCAAATTCTTCAAGACTTTTCAGAAGGAAAACAATCCCAAGAAGTATTTGTTTAAAAGAAAAGAAATCCCTTTAGACTACGGAATCTGAGGCGGCTGGAGAGATGACTCCATGGATGAGAGCGGCGATGGTCTTGGTCAGAGACCCGAGTTCAGTTCCCAGTGCCCACAGCAGCTAGCTCACATCTGCCGATAACTTCAGCTCCAGGGTATCCAGTCTCTCTTTGGACATAGGTAGTACACGTAGGGACACACACACATTAAAAATAATAAAAGTTAATCTTGTATTTTTTTAAAAAGCCTGAAATGTAGGTCACCTAAATTCAAACATAAAGTTCTTTTTTGAATTTCTTTAAACTATTTCTGAGGTAACTGAGAAAGTTTAGAATACTGGTGGGATATTTGATTGTATTAAATTATTAATCACTATTGATTTTAAGTATAATAATTTTATTGCAAATTTATTTTAAAGGTTCTTTTAACACTATCTATAGAAGTGCTTACCAGTGAAATTATAGCTGGCTAGGTTGCTTCTGACTAAACAGAGCACTGTGCATCTGTGCCGGGAAGCAGGTCAGAGTGCAATGGACAAGACAGGCGGCTGCATGATACCAATGCTGGACCTGGGCAGTGGGTGCATAAATATGCATTGTACCGTTCTCTCTCCTTTTGTATGTTTGGAATTTTCCATGAAGTAGAATTAAATTCTATTAAATTTTCCCTCATATTTACGTACTATCTCCAAAGACTTCTTCAAAAAAAATTCTAAAAGATTTCTCAGGGTCCCAGGAAATTATTTTTGGGTACACCTAGTTTTTTAATTTATTCCAGTCATTTTCTTATCTGACAGTTAAGTTTAATGAAGCTGATTGTTCTAACAGTTGTAGTGGTTTTATGCAACTAGGCTGAGTACTGTCTGTGAAGTTTCCATGAATCCTCAAGTGTGAGGTTTACCAGATGTCTGCTGTTTCACAGTATCCTCCAAACCTCTGTTCTAAAGTGCTGTTTTTCTGCTCTACAGAAGCAGCCAATGGAACCAGCAGCCATGGAGGGAAGAGTGGCACATCCAGTTCCATGCCAACTCGCTCCGGGAACTACTCTTTGTCACCAAGACCTACCTACACATCCATAGACCAAGGTACTCTGAGTGTGTGTGTGTGTGTGTGTGTGTGTGTGTGTGTGTGTGTGAGAGAGAGAGAGAGAGAGAGAGAGAGAGAGAGAGAGAGAGAGAGACGAGAGGGAGAGAAAGAGAGGGAGAGAAAGAGAGGGAGGGAGAGAGAGACGAGGGGGAGAGAAAGAGAGAGGGATGGAGAGAGAGAGGGATGGAGAGAGAGAGGAGAGATGGGGGAGAGAGAGGAAGGAGAGACAAGGGAGAGAGAGGGAGAAAGAGGGGAGAGAGGAGAGAGGAGAGGGAGGGAGAGAAAGGAGGGAGATAAAGGAGAGAGAGGGAGAGAGAGGAGAGAGAGGAAGGAGAGACGGGGTACAGAGAGGAGAGAGAGAAAAGAGAGAGGAGAGAGGGCGAGGGGGGAAGAGAGGAGAAAGAATGGGAGGGAGGTGAGAGAGAGAGAGAGAGAGAGAGAGGAGAGAGGAAGAGAAAGAGGGAAGAGGGAGGGAGAGAGGGGAGAAAGAGGAGAGAGAGAAGTGAGGAGAGAGAGGGAGAGAGAGGGAGAGGAGAGAAAGAGAGAGGGGAAGAGAGAGAGGAGAGAGAGAGGAGAGAGAAGGGAGAGGGGAGAGAGAGAGGAGGGGGGAAAGGGGGAGAGAAAGAGGAAGAGAGAGGGGAGAGAGAGGGAGAAAAAGGAGAGAGAGAGGTGAGAGAGAGAGGGGAGCTGTGTACTTACTTACAAGTGAGTGGAGACTGAAAGTCTACATTGATTGTCTTCCCCTGTAGCGTTCCACATTATCCTCTGAGACAGGGTCTCTGGCTGAGCTCAGAGTCCACAGGTTCAGTAGACTGGCTGTTCAGTGATCCCCAGGATCCTCTGGTTGGCACAGCATTGATTTTGAGGCATGTGCCTTTGAGCTTGGCTTTTTTTTAAGATTGATTCCGAAGGTTATTCTCAGGTCCTCATGTTTGTGTGGCACTTTACCAACTAAAGCATTCCATTAGCCCAGAGCTACAGATGTTTCAACAGCTAATTATCCAAACACACATTGTAGAGCCTTCCCTTTGCTTAAACTTGCTTAACTGTTAAATGTCTTGGTGATTCTTTGTGGTTAAAACTAACTGGGAAATAAGTGTTTAATCAAAATTATAGTGAAGAACCTTGAAAACTCACATCTTTTACTTACCAAAGCACAAAACTCTATTTGAAAAGATTTGTATGACACAAGATACTTTTTTTTTAGTTTACCAAGTAGATTTTCCCCATAACTTAACAGAGATGTCAATAGAATCAAATAATCTGTATAAACCGTAGCGTGTAAAACAGCACGTGGTTGCAGCTATTGGTGCGGTGTTGAATTGTTAGCGTGACTTTTTTCAACTCTACCATTGCCCGTAGGACAGTGACTTGGGCCCTCCTAGCAGATCAAGGCAAAGACCCTATGATCCCTTGCTGTTCTTTCTTTCTTCTCCATTGCTGCAGACAAAACTGTGTTTCCTTTTTGTTTTCAGCTAATATGTTCATTTCTGGCCCACCAAAGAAACGACACCGGGGATGGTATCCGGGGTCGCCCGTCTCCCAGCCTGCTCTAGTTGTGCCTGTTCCCACAGTTCGCCCTCTTTCAAGAACTGGTGAGATTTTAACTGAAGATATAGTTAAACGTTTCTCTTTTATTAGCAGAGATAAGTTCTGTTCCTGCCCGCCATCAATTATTGTGATTAGTAGTATTTTGTAAGGGTATTGATAGTGATAGTTAATATTTTGTCTCCATAACATAGTCCTTCCCTATAAGTTCATGTACTATCACAGTTGATCTTAGCCTTTCATTGGTTGTATACATTTGTTGTATAGGGTCTGATGCAAACAGCGTCACCCCACGGGCACATTTGGACTTGCTTTGTCAGCAATGGTGTGAGAGTTGGCCTTCTAGGATTTGTTCTCTGTATGATGCGTCTTGATTACTTTGGCTTCATGGTTTAGTCTATGCCTATAATAGGAAGAGTTACCTGGCTCTCCTTCATACTAACCAGACTGTGACCAAAGGTGTCCACAGCTAAGTGTTCAAACATTTGTCTACCTGTCCCTCTAAGTAGACAGTAGCAAGTGCTCCCACCCCAAAACCTTTTTAATTTGCTTAAATAATTTTAAAAACTGATAAAAAAAATCTCACATATGCAAAGAACTATGGCAATATGTTACCACAGTTGCTTCCAGGTAGAAATAATTAATAATGAATATCTCTGTCACATGTTTCTGTTTTCAGCTTCATGTAATGGAAAACCACACCTTTGGTCACTAGGGCATAGTAAATATAAATTGCACAGCCAAATCCAAAAGTTTGCTTAGAAGAAGCCCTCATGGTCATTATCCACAGTGAAATGGTTGTGACTGATTTGTTTTCTTACCTGTTTTCTTCTAATTTTCTGTAATGCGTATGTAAGTGAAAAGGAAACCATACGCAATGAACTATTAGAGTTCTAACATTTCTGAAGTATTAAAACTGCACTGGCTTCTGAAGCTTTCCAGTTAGCCCCTAAGCCTAATCTTTCTTGTCAAACCATCTTGTCTTTCCAGAGCCCCTCTTATCTACCCCAGTTCCACAGACCCCGTTAACTGGAATTCTCCAGCCTCGGCCTGTCCCTGCAGGGGAAACTGTGATTATTCCTGAAAACCTGCTGAGTAACTCAGGAGTTAGACCAGTGATCCTGATAGGTAAGGGAGAAGAATTCCATCGTCTAGACTCCTGTGTCTCCAGCCCCTGGTCTGTGGGTTCATTCACACACCCATGAGTATGTGTATTTGTCTTTATTGATTGTATCAGCTTTCCTTGGCCAGTCCCTTCATGCAGTATTAAGCATCTGGTTTGAAGCTGAGAATAAAACTCTTTCCTTCGAGAGTCTATGTGCAGTGGGGAGTTAGGAAACAACAGTTCTACACAAGGATAACATCTTGACCCATTGGACTATGAGAGCGGGTACAGCTTCACAGCCAACAGCTTCAGGAAGTCTTAGAAGAGGGGGTTTACCTCTGTCTGGAAGGGTCTTAGAAAACCATCAGACCCTGAGATTTGAGCTGTGTG
Source organism: Microtus oregoni (assembly GCF_018167655.1). Lineage (NCBI taxonomy): Eukaryota > Metazoa > Chordata > Mammalia > Rodentia > Cricetidae > Microtus > Microtus oregoni. The sequence continues at coordinate 42,474,607 of NW_024543070.1, read as the reverse complement.
CCAAGTTTGCTCAAAGTAGACAGATTGCGGAAAGGGCCAATCCTCAAAGCAAAGAAACAAACTAAGCCAACTGGCAGGCCTCACATCAGAACAGCAGGCTCGCCCTGGGGCATCATCTATCTCTGTGAGTCAGCATCTTTCCTGAGCCATCCTCCCCCACTGCTGACTGTCCATGAAAGCAGAAGGTTGTTTAGGAGTCCAAATTCTAGGATTCCAACTCTTACATTCTCCAATAAGTGAGTACCTTTCAGCCCCATATCTGAAGGCCTCGTAGGCAGGCAGGTCTAGACCAGAGGGAGGCTGTCTGTTTTCTTTCCATGATAAAGCAGGCAGGGGGCCTTCCATGACTCACTGCCTGCTCCTTGTCTGCTCCTGTGCCGGCCTGACTCTGTTGACTTGGCTGTTTTTACTTCAAGCTTTATCAGGTCACCCTATCCACTGATCCTGGGACTGGAAGTATTGGGGGAATCCCAGTGTTTAAATTCCATATGGCTGGGGAGGTTCTTGGCATCTGCATGATGCAGCTAAGCCTTAAAAAGATGAGGAATGTGGGCCCTTTGTTCTTTTGACACTTGACTTTTAGAAAGTCTCACAGAGGCCAGGTGTGGTGGCACATGCCCTTACTCCCAACATGGGAGGTCTCTGTGAGTTCAAGGCTAACCTGGTCTACTTATTGAGTTCTATCTAGAGCTACTTAGTGGGACCCTGTCTTGAAAGAAAATCTTGCAGAGAGGGGTGCCTCTCTTTACTGCACCACCAAAGCAGGTACCTTCTCAATGGATTTCTCTCCTATATAAGGTACTTTACAGAATCCCCTGACATTCAGAAAAAAAAAACTGATAAAAAACAACACCAATGTAGAGGCTAAAGTGCAGACAAGTTGTTGAAAGCACTGCTGCTTTTGTAGGGAACCCACGGTCAGTTCCCGGACCATCCTTAGCTAGCGTTTCCGGGGATCTCTTCGGAACTCTGTGGGCACCAGACACACACAGTGCACAGACATACATGCAGGCAAAATATTCATCCACATGAAAGTCTGAAAAAAATCAAGCACTAATATAGAAAAATAAGTAGGAGATCTCTAAGTGTTTACTGCTCGTTAGCAGAACACTGGCTTATCAGTGAGTTTGGCTTAACTTCCCCCATCTCCCAGAACACTGGCAAAGTGAGATGCTGTCATATTTGTTTTCTCATCTGAAAAGAAAGTTGATCAGGAACTCTTTATCATTTCATAAATCCTCTGTAGAAGAACTATAGTGTTCACAGTAACCTTCTGTGGAAAATCGAGGTGTAAGTGGAGTGGCCCCTCAGTTTCTATAGAATGTGCAGCATGCGGGTGAATTCCCTAAGGCGGCCTTCTGGGGGGCGGGGGAGGGGGGGCAGAGGATTTCTAGCATCCTTGAGTCTCGCTGAACTGCTGTGCCTGACTGGAACTCAGAAGTGCCTACTGACGTGTTTCTTTTGGAGCAGGCTATGGCACTTTACCCTATTTCTATGGAAATGTTGGTGACATTGTTGTGAGTCCTCTGCTGGTGAATTGCTACAAGATCCCCCAGCTGGAAAACAAGGATCTGGAGCAGCTGGGGTTGGCTAGCACCCAGCTCCTGAGTGTGGAAAGCATGATCCTTCTGACCATACAGTACCTTGTTCGGTTAGGTAAGTTGTTCTCCACAATCATGGACTAGGAACCTTTGAAATTGTCTGTTTGTTTGTTTTTCTTGGAATGCATTGTGTCCTTTTCAATTCCTCTGCCTGCCTGACTCATCTTTCCAGTCTTCTGACTTTTTCCTTCCCTTTTCTCCACGCTTGTCATAAAAGAAACAAATTGCTCCCCCTACTGTCGAGTCTCAAGATGCGCCCTAACCCTTTCGGAAGGAAGGCCTTAGGAAAGGGGGAAGCAAAGGTCATGAACCTCTGAACCTAGGTGAGTCCCTGCAGAACACTGGTGGCTCAGCAGCATTTACATTAAAATGCCCTTTATTTTGCAAACTTCAGTGAGCCTTCAAATATGCAGCCTAATTATATTCTCTCTGGGATATCACGCCATTGATTTGCTTAGGAAAATGTTTGAGGTGCAAATTCATACAAAAATTTTTATATGTTCTTATGCGCTTTTTTTTTAATGTTACAAAGTACTGCAGTGTTAAGAAACCACAAAAATACTGGGATAGTATTTAAAAAGCAAAATTTTCAGCAAGCCATATACAGCCTTTCCAGGGTCATGTAGCAGCATTGGCAAGGATCCCTCGTTTCCCAGGAGGTTCCACCTCGATATGGTATCCACCCTGATGGGTTTTTAAGCCACATTTCCCATGGAACCTACTTTTATAATAAGCCTGTAACTTGAAAATGTTCTTGTTGGTAAGTAAAACAATTATAAAAATCGCCTCGTTCTGGCTCCTTTGGGGTCATAAATTTAAATCTCCCTACTTTGGACTGTGGACTGTCTTCCAAGATCTGAAAAACGACCCCAGAACCAGTGAGAACAGAACTTCAGAGCACCGTGCTTTCTGTAAGGCAAGCAGGCCCAAATTCTGTCTTTTCTTTTCAATCTTATTAACCTTCCAAGAAAACCAGGGTCCTAATTAATTAAACAAACCACATGACAAAAATAAAATATCTTCTTTCAAATTATTAAAAATCTCTTAGCTTAGACATTTCTGATTTAAACAAGATTCTTTTCTGCTCTACAGGATCACCTCTTTCCAGAATTTTACTTTCATGCATTAGAATTTATATATTTCATGCATATATAAAATATATTTATGTTAGTGTATAGCATAAATAGCTCATTCCTCTCTCCCTTGCCATCCTTCTGTTCCCCCCTCTATCCTTCTTCTTTCTTTCACCTAGGTGTGTATGGGGACTTCGCTGTCCCCCAAAAAAATTGTCCTGTTATGCTTTTAAAAACTGTTCTGCCCCTCTAATTCTGAGAAGCATATATTTTCACATATGCATAGATTATAGACATTTTTTAAAGTTATCTGAACTTCTAAAATGACAGCTTTAATACTTTGTTTCTCTGAACATTGACAAGAAAAGAGAAAAGCAGGAGTCTTTGGAAAGAAAGGGACTTTTCTATAATAGCCACTTAATTTTTTTTCTGTTATTTCACAAACTGAAAACCCTTTTGAAGTAAATAATTGAATCAGCAAGTCCAGGTGGCTCCAGGTCTTCTGGAAATGTGTCCTTCCCTACCGTGGTGGCTCCATCTGGAAAGCCATCAGAGCTGATGCTGAGGGAGACAGCTCTCACAGGGAAAGTCACCATTCCTGGGCTCCTAGAATCCAACCAGAACTGAGAGTGATAGAGATGGAGAAGTGGGGACCATGTGTTCTCCTAAGAGATCTTCTCCTGTCTGAACCTAGTGTAGAGATGGAGAAGTGAGACTATGTGTTCTCCTAAGAGATCTTCTCCTGTCTGAACCTGAGCACATGATCCCTCCACTTTTTGTTTCTTAACAGTAATTCGATCAAAACTTTACAAATGAGTTTTAAGATTACAAAGAATTCTGGGAGCATGCTATACCACTTTATTTTCCCAAATGCCTTGGATGATTCTTTGTATATCCCAAGAGAATGTGTTGCCAGTGCCTGGTTACAACTGTAAACAGGGCCGCTGAACCTTTCAGGTTTTCGTGGAAGACACTAGGAAACGGAGACATGCCACCTGCTTTCCATTTGTCATGTGCTCCGACAGAAGGTTATAAAAAATGACCGCCTTCTCTTCATTTTGTGGTACAAAATCAGCCACTTATGGTGGCTACAAACCCTGATTCCAGTTTGTTAAAGTTGAATGAAGATCGGAGGTTGAATGACTCCCAACTGATTTAAAAACAAAGTCAAAAACCCTACTGTTCACCACTGCCTAGCAAGGGGAAGGGCTGGGAAGAATGTGAGAAACCAATGTTTTAGGCTGGGTGGGTGGTATCCTGGGATCAAATCTAGAGCCTTACTCATGTGCCAGGCTATTACTCTAGCTCCAGAAACAAATTTGATGTAAGCATTATTGTTTTCTTGCTTCTATGTACAGAAAACAATCAGCTATCTATGAGATTTCCATTCTCCCTGGCCCTCAACCAGTCCTGGAAAAGTGGCTTCTCCGATATAAATTACTTATTTTTTGGAGTGTGTTCTATTTTTTGTTTTATTTTGTATAATCTCACTTGTCTTTAAAAAATAATAATTAAGCCCCTTATTTTCTTACTTTCCAAAAATGGACCACTTAACTGTCATCAGAGGGAAGGAGTTTCTGACTCTGAGCTGCCTTCCAGGCAGAGGTCTTCTGTATCCTCACTTCTGTGCTATAGCCTGGGGTTAGAGCCAGTGATCAGCCTCAGATCACAGACAGTGAAGAGTGGGCCCCTGCTGACAGAAACCCTTGAGTTTCAAGTCTTGATTCACACCAGGGCAAAAAGCAGAACAAGTCACTATATCCCCTAGGTTTTAATTTAAACTAAAGGTAGAAATCTTAGTTGATTTGTGCCACTTGGATGCCTTCTGATTCTCTTCTAAAGACAATAAGAAACAAAATCCCTCTAATTCCAGGGCCACAGGTCGTCAGTGAGAGCTTAGCTGAACTATGGCTGGGCAAAGGGGCCAGATGTCATATTTAACAATCCCGAGGACGGGAGGAGAATGAGATGGCAGGAGTATTCTGTCTGGGGAAAGTTGGAGGCTGTGTAACATGTACATTGGGAAAATAACTCATTTTCTTATGAATAATGTCAAAATTAGGTGAAGACAATACATTAAAATATTTTAAGTATCTATGCATAAAAAATTAATGGAACCTAAAATTGATCATACACCAGTGTGTTGGCTCATTTTATTAGTCATTAGCAGAATCTATAATTCCAAGGTTGGGAAGTGATCACCTCCCAGGACACGCAACAGTCTTTTACCTTAGCATAATCCCCCTTGAAAAAGAACATCATTAGAGGATGGGGTCAGAGCCTAAGTTCTAAAAGCTGAGGCCAGAGAGAGGTGAAAAGGGAGTTTCCTAACCGTATGAGCCGTGACTTTGGACCTCTGCAAGATGAAAGCACAGACTTGCTGGTTGGAGTGTAGAGGGTTTAGAGAAATTTTGGGTGTGAGGCACTATGCGTTTTCTCCCTTCTAGCTGTACTTCTCTTCAATATAGGTCCTGACCAGATACCTCTCAGGGAAGAATTTGAGCAGATCATGCTGAAAGCCATGCAGGAATTTACTGTGAGAGAGCGAACCCTGCAGATGGGTGCTCCGTGTACACCCGTGTCACCAGGACAGCTCCCCTGGCTTGCTAGATTAGCTGCCAGTGTGTCTCAAGACATGGTTCATGTGATCGTGACCCAAAACTCTCTGGCAGAGGGCATTTCAGAGACACTAAGGCTTCTCAGCGAGACCAAACACTATCAGAGACTACCGGATTATGTCGTAGCAATTTGTGCATCGAAAATCAGAGGAAATGAATTTTGTGTGGTTGTATTAGGTGAGTTGGGTTGGGACTTTGTCTGTTTAATGCATTCATTCTAACATATGTATTTGAAAAGTAACCATTGGATGTTTCCAGCATCCACACAATTATTTTCTGGCTAATGACTGTGGCTTGGGTTTCTCCTCCCAATTTTAACTTCCCTATCTTTCTCAGACCAGGTGCTAAAGCCCTCAGTGTGGCTGGTGCCTCAGCACCTGGTTCTGGAGACAATCTAAAAGATTTTTAAAAACTTTAAAAAAGCTAACTTGTTGAAGGAGCTGCAGGGCTGCGTTCCTGCCACCCAGCTCCCAGCCGCCTGGCTAGTTTATGCCCCAAAATAACAACACACAAATTGTATTCATTTAAACACTGCCTGGCCCATTAGCTCTAGCTTCTTACTGTCTAATTCTTACATCTTGATTACCCATTTCTATTAATGTGTGTAGCACCCCAAGGTGCGCTTACTGGGAAGATTCTAGCCTACGTCCATCCTGGGTCAGAGCTTCCTCGCGTCTGCCCCAGAGAGGAGAGCTATTGAGTCTTAGCTCACTTCCTCTTCCTCCCAGCATTCTGTTCTGTTTACTCCACCCACCTAAAGGCTGGCCTATCAAATGGGCTGAGGCAGTTTCTTTATTAGCCAATGACCTTCCTCCATCACTAACTGTTGAAGCAGATTCCCTCATCTCATGTAACTCTGTCCTTAGAAGGTTTTGCAAGTGTTGGGGCTGGAGAGATGGCTCTGCAGTTAAAAGCACTGACTTCTCTTGCACAGGACTATGGTTTAATTCTCAGCACCCACATGACAGCTCACAACTCTCTGTAATTCCAGTTCTGGGGAATCCAGCACCCTATTCTGATTTTTAGGATCCTGCATGCATTTGTGACATACAAACACACACACAAACACACACAACAGCTAAATTGTAAAGACTTTGCCACTGCCAGTGCCAGCCAGTCCCTTTCGCCAGGAACCCTCCAGGAATCCCTAAGAAGTAAAGAAACGCCAGCTATGCACTGTGCTGACTCTGCCCGGCATGGTCCCCCCAGCCATCAACACTCAGACAGTCATTTCTCTTTTCTTCAGTGAATGGCTCTCACTACTTCATACCAAAGAGATCAAATCCCATCCCCACTCTAGCCAAACTGTGTGCCACCCTTCTATGTCAGGGTTTTAGAGAGCTTTTCCTGGCTGTGTGATCATTCATATTTTAATTTTAAAAATGGTTCCACACAAGCTTGTTTTTCAGGTCATTCCTTACAACAACCATGTAAACACACTATTACGTTTCCTGGACTTCTCTGCCTTTAAATATATGCATGCATACATTTTTACAATTTCAGACATAAAACATGTCATTTCCATTTAGTCGCTGGTCTCAATTACGAATATTTTATTGTTGTTGCTGTAGACAGTCTTTAAAGTGACATTCATGACCTTCTTCAGTCCCTGCAGCTCTAGAGTCTGTCATTTCTGCAGCTGTCGTAGTCAATGCTGCAGCACGTATTAGCTCCAGGCATGAGTCACCACCCTGCTCTCTGTCCTTCAGGTCAGCATCAGTCCCGGGCTCTGGCAGAGAGCATGCTTACCACAAGTGAGTTTTTGAAAGAAATTAGTTATGAGCTCATCACGGGAAAGGTCAGTTTCCTGGCGTCACACTTCAGAACCACCTCATTAGGTAAGTGGTCGTAAGACTGGGCCTCCCTGCCAGCCCTAGTTGCGTGATTGTCTGAATTTAAATCTCAGCCTGTAGGGGGATGAAGATGGGGCTTAGGCTTGGTGGCGGAGTTTTCATTCGGAGTGGTTTATCACGGTGATGACCACCACAGGAAACCATGTGAGGTCCAGAGGAAGGCACAAGTATGCTGGGATTAGAACCTGGCTCAGCTGTGGCCTTGTTGCTGACCTCGGGCTGTTTTCTCTGTCGCTCCCTGGATCTGAGTTTTTTCCTATGTCAGATAGAGACAGAGCCTCTTTTTGCCTGCTTTTGTACACTATGCAAGCTAAAAGCGAGCCAGCGTGGAAAGTGTGTTGGTTGTAAGCTCACAGAGGTGAATGCCATCGAGAATGGCTCTTACTGCGGAGAGATGGCCAGGCAGGAATTCCGCCACAATTGCAGACCATCTCACAAATCTTGATGAGAGCCCAGCCCAGTCATCTCGTCTGATACTGATAAGGACCACTCGGCAGGGTGCTCATTATAACTTTCTTAAATCCACTGTATTTTGACACAGGAGATGACCTGGACAAGCTGCTAGAAAAAATGCAACAAAGAAGAGGAGACAGTGTGGTCACCCCTTTCAATGGTGACCTTAACGAGTGTGTGTCACCTCAGGAGGCTGCTGCTATGATCCCCACACAAAATCTGGGTAATGTGGCCTGAGGCCGAAGGAAGGAATCAGCCCTTGGGACACATACTGTAGAAGCTAACATCAAACAGACAGACAGCTCAGGGTTTTAGGAGTCCTCGATCTAAAGGCTTTCATTGCTGAGTGCAGACTGGGACAGCCTTGCTGTGTGCCCTTCTCCTTGGGTCTTTCCCTAAGAGATTCCTGTTCCTCTGCAAAGACTGCTCTTAAAGTTGATATCTTTTTGCCTTAAGGGGTTCCTCTTTTTAAAAATTGTTAATTTATTTATTTTATGTGTATGAGTATTTTCTGGCTTTATTTTATTTTATTTTATTTGGTTTTTCAAGACAGGGTTTCTCTGTGTAGCCCTGGCTGTCCTGGAACTCGCTCTGTAGACCAAACTGGCCTTGAACTCAGATGAAGTTCCTCTTTTTGTGTATAATGATTCTAGGAATCCTCAGATATATAGATATATATAGATAGATAGATATAGATAGATAGATATAGATATATGGAGAGAGGGGGGATTTTATTAGCTTGAACTGGCCCCAAACTCATCAGGTAGGCTATGCAGGACTCTGTCTCACTTTTCCCTTACTCCCTGGATTGCAAAACTCTGCAGTCTCAGGAGTATGAGGCCTTCCAGGCCAACAGAACAATGTCACTTCCCATCACCTGCACAGTAAGAGTCAGGGGCCCCAGTGGTGGGCAGCAGGCCAGAGAGGAGGAAGCAGATTATTAGATTGTGTTCCTTGGTATTAAAAACTTCTTCTCCAGTTCATTGATATAGAATAGAAAAACAAAGCTGCTAATGGTGGCCATTTGGCCTCCTCTGGATAGGAATGCATCATTTCATATAGAAGATCATTCAGGCAATGAAGGTAGCAACAGGGCTTATAAAAGTAAAAATGAATATGGGCCATAAAGTGTCTTGACTTTTGGGCAATATTGGTAATACAGCAATCATTCAGCACATTAAAATGGGTTTATAATTGTTCTGAATTGTTAATAAGTTTAGAATTTGCTCAGCAAGTAAAGGCTGCTTATACCCCAAGCCAGTGACCTGAGTTAGATGCCCAGGACCCACATAAAGGTGGAAAAGAGAACCAAGTCCTCTGACCTCCACATATGCCCTCCCACACACCACACACATTATACACACACATGTAACAATAAATTAAATAAATAAATATTTCTTAATTCCCAGAATCATAAAGATCTCCAAGTATATCCTTGGTTCCCTGTTCAGAGATGTTGTGTAAAGGACTGCAGAGACAGCTAAGGGGCTGCAGAGACAGACAGCTAAGCTGTTCAGAGATGTTGTGTAAAAAGGGACTGCAGAGACAGCTAAGGGACTGCAGAGACAGCTAAGCTGTTCAGAGATGTTGTGTAAAGGGATTGCAGAGACAGCTAAGGGGCTGCAGAGACAGCTAAGATGTTCAGAGATGTTGTGTAAAGGGACTGCAGAGACAGCTAAGCTGTTCAGAGATGTTGTGTAAAGGGACTGCAGAGACAGCTAAGCTGTGAAGAGCACTTCCAGAGGAAGGACCTAGGTTTTTCCAGCACCCACACGACAGCTCATAACCATAATCATCTATAACTCTCGTCCCAGGGGATCCAACACCTCCTCTGGCCTCTGGGGGAAATAGGTACATACATGCAACCAAAACACTATACACATTTAAAAAAAAAATTTACATTTTAAAAGAAATATCAACCAGGCATGATGGCACACACCTTTAATCCCAGCACTTAAGGAGGCAGAGGCAGGTGGACCTCTGTGAGTTCAAGGCCAGCCTAGTCTACTACATAGTAAGTTTCAGGACAGCAAGGCCTACATAGTGAGACCCTGTCTCAAAATAAATAAATAAAATAATTAAATAAAGAAACAAAAAGAAATGTTGCTTGAAGTCAGCAAGATGGCTCCATGGGTACAGGTAATTGCCACCAAGACTGAAGACTGAGTTCAAACCCCGAGTTCACATAGTAGAAGGAGAAAACCAACTCCCACAAGAGCCCTATGACCTTCACATGCATGACTCTGGCACAGTCACACGCACACCTGCACACACATGCACAAATACTAAAAATTATAATAAAAAATTTACAAAAATGCTCCTTGGATAAATGTTTTATATTTCATCAAACTTCATAGTTTGCTAAGTTAAATTATATATACAAGTCTATATATGCATTTGGTTTCCAGCCATCCTGTGGGCTGCGGGATGAATAAGCTGTTGATGTTGGAAGACAAGTTTGTTTCGTTGGTACTATTTTTAATTTTTACTTATGTATATGTGTGTTTGTGTGAATGTAGGCCAGCTATGTCTGGGTGCACACAGGGATCAGAAGAGGCTTCCCCAAGGTTGTGAGATGTGGGTGCTGGGAAACAAATTTCAATCTTCTGCAAGAACAATGTTTGTTCTTAACCACTGAGCCATCTCTTCAGCCCCTTCAATGGTGGTCTTTGAGGGTAAATATTTAAAAAAAACAACTATATAGGGGCTAGAGAGATGGCTAGAGGACCCCAGTCCAATTCCCAGTACCCACATAGCTATTTTAAAATGTCTGTAACAGCAGTTCCAGGGGACCCAGTGTGCTCCTCTGGCCTTCTTGCACACTAGACATGCATGTAGTACACAGACATACATGCAGAGAAAACACTCATCTAACAAAATTATTTGTGCTAGTATTAGTTTTTCTTTTCTAATGCTGGGAATCAAGCTCAGGGCCTTACACATCCACAGGTGGGCCCTACCACCGAGCTGCTCTCCCAGCTCTGCCCCTCAAACACAACATCAAGCTCTGTGGGTCTGTTCATTTTGTCAGCAAGCAGGGACTTGCAGTCAGTGTCCAGCGTACCAGCTGCCCCAGCCGTGCCTCAGTTTAGATCACTAGGGAGCGCTAGTTAATTAGACCCTTGTAATTTCACTTCAGTTAAAGTGCCAGAACGTGTCCCCGATAAGGAGCAACGTTTTCAAGAAGGCATGGCAGTTCCCTGCCCAGGCATTTTGTTCACTATACTTGGATCTTCTGTTGTCTGTGGAGAGGGGGGGATGTATACAGGGATTGGTGGCTTGGTAAAAACTTGTAATAAAGAGCTTCTGTCATTAATAGAGTATCTGGACGGTACAGCATCTCACTATTGACAGCCCGGCTGGCTGTGTCACAAGGCAGGTCTCTGGATAGTCCTGGCCTCAGCCCTGGCCATGACTGCACCTCCTAGGCCTGCCAGGTCACACATGCTAACAAAGCCAAGCCGAACAGGAAGAAAGGTGAAGGTTATGTCTCTGGCCATGTTATCTGGTCACAGAGAGGATATTTCAGGCCATGTTGCCGCTGACTTGCTGAAGAAGAAATGATCACTGTGGAATCATCCAGAAAACCAAAGGAATCCTGCAGTGTTAGAGCTGCAGCATTGCCTGCCTCCCTGGGCGGCCTGGGCTTGAGCACTGGACAGTACTGAGAATCCTAAAGACCTAAATATGGCCTTTCTGCAGCCAAGTCCTGGTCCAGCTGTGACAGTGTGGCCTGTCTCTGCTTTTAGGGAAAGGACTGTAAGATAATCCTCCAGATTTTAAATAATTCATTTGTAAAACTGTCTCATGCAGTTCTCTAGATAGCCTCTCAGTCAGGTTTAGGGCACACGGGCAAATTCATAGAGGTCCATCCGCAAGACATCACTTTGCCACTGTGTTTAGGTCTCCATATGGATTCATAATGCCTGTCAAAGAACTAAATTAATATTGTTCTTATAACTTTTTTTAATTTTAGATGTAGATAACGAAACCTTCCAAATTTATCAACCACAGCTCACAGTTGCCAGAAGACTATTGTCCCAGGTGTGTGCAATTGCGGACAGTGGCAGCCAGAGCCTGGACCTTGGCCACTTTAGCAAAGTGGACTTCATCATCATCGTCCCACGATCGGAAGTTCTGGTCCAGCAAACTCTCCAACGGGTCCGACAATCAGGTGAGACTGAACTTTTCTGAGTTTCTGTTTATTCCAGCATTAGATCCCTTCATCCCTTTCTCTCACTTAGTCCAAATGTTCAGAAGACATTTAAAACATTCTTTAGTAATAAAAATAACTTTAAAAAAAACTTCAAGGACCCAGACCTTTTGCCCTTGGAGGCCAAGGCTAAACTGATGTGCGTGCTTGCCAGATGACGTAAGTTTGTGATGTCATGCGTGGGACTGCCATCTGCTTAGAAAAGTCTAGAGTCTGTGGGGATGCTGGCTCGATGCCACTTGAATTCTTCCTGTGCCCAGGCAGGTCATTTCTCAGTGTGAATTCTCAAACACTTAGTAGGTTGCCAGTGCATTTTCAGCACAGACACCAGAACACTACTTTCCACATCAGCAACAAGAAGCCAAGTTAAAATTCTTTCCAAGAGCTTAGAGGTCAAATACAAGGAAACATTTCCCTCTAGAACATGGAAATGGTAGAAAACAAAAATTTTACAAGTCTGTGTTAAATATATCTCCTCATGAAAATAAAATTTGCCTAGAATTATAAAGAGCTATAAAGAATTTAGGAAATTGGGATAGCTAAGGCAATGTTGGTTTTCCTATAAACCAGGATTTTATTTGTTTGTTTGTTTGGGTTTTGGTTTTTTAAGACAGACTTTCTCTGTAGCCATGACTGTCCTCACATTTGCTCTGTGGACCAGGCTGGCCTTGAACTACCAGACCTCTGCCTCTTGAGTGCTGGGATTAAAGGCATCGATCACCATTGCCTGGCACAAACCAGGTTTAAAAAGAAAATTTTAAGTGTCAATTTCCTTCTGGTTATCTTATCTGGGGGAAAGACACAAATTTTAGATGGAGGATTAATCTTTTTGCTACATTAAAAAAATTTATTACTTATTATATTTGAAAACAGAAATTTTAATGAATTCAAAGTTCTAACAATGTAGCTTATGGATTCCACACCAATAGACAGCATCTGTCAGATTTATCCAGATTTCCAGGGAATCTTCTAAGATACAGATCTCCCCACTGTATCTAGGGAGCCCGAGCCATCCCCCAGCCTCCTGGCTACTGTGGATCAAAGGGCCATACTTTGGACAGCATGGCTGCATATGAAGCCTTCCCTTACGAGTTTCAGGGGCCAGGCAAGCCAAGAGTAGGCTTCTGCCTATCTGGCTGACATGTAGGGAGTGTTGGCCACAGCTTCAGGAGGCCTCAGTGCAGTCTGCCTTTTAATCTTTAAATCTCTGAATGCCAAGCTATGTAATGGCCATTTGGAAATAAGCAAAAGGAGGAGGAGGGAATCCTTCCTTGACAACTCAGCTCCGGTCACTCTGCTTTCTTTCCTCCCCTCCATTGTGGGGGCGTGGATGGGCTTCCATTGGTCCACGTAACCCGACCTGCTATTCCTCCTGGCTTTTCTCTTCCATACATGGAGGGTGTGCCTTCTCTGGTTTACTTACATCCTTTTGCATTCACAGTGTCCCTTGGTCTATGGTCTGATATCCCAAGTCATGTTTCAGCAAACACGTCATATAGCACCTATTCTGAGTGAGCATCATCTAAGAGCCTTTTCCAGAAAAATCTCTCAGAGGTCTGCCTTTCCTCCCTCCTCTCGGAGCTCAGGGTGTTTCTGTGTATTTTAAGATTGTCATTCTTCAGACATATACTAGAATCTTATCAGTTTTATAGGCTTCTAATCTGGGGTGGGAGTCACATTATAGGCAGATCTGGAAAACAACGTGAATTATAATTTTGATTTTTTTACTCTTAGCTTTGTCACACAAAATTTACTTAAAGATTTTATTTTCATTATATTCAAAAACATAAAATTTAGTGAATTCAAAGTTTTGAAAATGTAGCTTATCGATTCTGCCCATATTGACAATGTCTGTCAAAAATTATACAGACTTCCAGAGAATCTTCTAAAATGAAAATGAAAATTTTTGGAGTAACAGTCACTTTTATATACTTAAAAATACCATTCTTTTTTAATTATAGAAAAAAACATGATTGTGGAGTGTGTGTGTGTGTGTGAGAGAGAGAGAGAGAGAGAGAGACAGAGACAGAGAGAGACAGAGAGAGACAGAGAGAGAGAGAAACAGAACATGTGCTGGAGTCAAAGAAGAACTCTTTTGGAAGTTGCTTTTCTCTTTCCACTGTGGGGTCCAGGGGTCACACTTCAGACAGCAAGCATGTTTGCCCTCTGAGCCATCTTTCTGACCCTGTGGTATTATTTTGAAAAATGAAAGTAACAAAGTAGAAAATGTAGACATTTGTAGACTGAGGTTACAGGTTAGTGGTAGGGTATGTAGTTAGCGTGTTTGAGGCTCTGCATTCAATTCCCACAAAATTAAACATGTGCAATTCCATAGTCAAGGGCACCAATATGAAAACTTTGTTGTTAACAGACTACTGACCACCTGGTGCTGCACTCCTTCCTGCCTGTATCTGTCCCTGCTATCACAGTGCACGTGGACTTCCAGACCAGGAAAAGCTTTTTTCTTGGTGGGGGGGGGGTCTCAAGACAGGGTTTCTCTGTAGCTTTGGAGCCTGTTCTGGAACTCTCTCTGTAGATCAGACTGGCCTCGAACTCACAGAGATCCACCTGTCTCTGCCTCCTGAGTGCTGGGATTAAAGGCATGTGCCACCACCACTTGACAGGAAAAGTTTTTATAAGCAACATTCTTAATTAATACACAGTATTTCATATTATAACTATACCAAAATGTGTCTTCATATTTAAGTGCCTTCATAATTTTAGAACACATACTGGCTAATAGGAAAGTCTATATAAGTGTTAATGTGTAAAGAAAAGTTGTCCAGGATGGAGTAAGAAATTACTCATTAAAACACCACTTAACTATGATAGCCATTAAAATAAAAGGTTCCTCAGAAACCATCTGACTCAGTTTCCTCCTATTTCACCATGAAAATGGAGAGCTGAACTTGCCCGTGGACACAGAGGCAGACCCTCGAGAGAAATCCATGCTTTCACTGTTGAATGCCAGAGTTTCATTAAGGCCTCTCTTAGGTCTGGCACCAAGCAAATGCACAGTTCTGAATGGGGCAAAGAAACAGAGGGTAGGACGGAGGGAGAAGAACTGATTTCATGGTCTTCTTCCTGACCCTGTTTCCCTAAAGAGAATGTCTCAGCGGCCAGCCAGACACTTAGAAAGGGCCTGTCCTTGGCAGCTCATGTGTGACTGAAGGAGAAAGATGGAAATAGAACCCATTGCGTCACTGCAGACCCAGCTCAGGGTGAAGCTCATGGCCTCTACCTCACATTCCGATCAAGGAAAGAGGGGATGGGGAGTGAAGGACAGAGGAAGGAAGGGAGGACAAGAGAAAGCAATACAAAGAAGTTCAAAGGTGAAAAGAGAAAAGAAATGGGTTAAACCTTTACAAATTTGCCCAGTAATCTAAAATTCTAACAACTCAGGAAACTCCACATTGTGTCGATTAGAACACTACCATACAAGCACAATAAGAACAAAGTGCATGGGGTCAGTATTGGTGACTGTTCTTAGCTGGGGGCTCCCCACTCTGTGCAAGTGACATGTCCATCAAATGGGAACAGGTGCGGTGGCACCAGTGCAGGATGCGCCACACCGATGGGACCAGTGAAGCGAATCTGGTGCCCACACACGCTCACAACTGTGAAGACTCCAGAGCTACTTATTGGTTACAAGTAGATTATCTGGTCCAGATGGGCACGGATTGGCAGCAATTTGGAGGCTAACTTAAGGGGTTGGAGAAACGTTTCCACTTCTGAAACATACCTCCTCACCCCACCAACTTTACTCTCCCTTGTTGGTCACTTAAATCTTCATCAGGAAAAAGAAGACGCACTTAGTAGGTGGTGACAAGGGAAGGCTGAAGGTCTTGGGAAGCCACTCTGACCCAGAACAAAGGGACAAACACTAGAAACTCCCCTGTGCAAACAGAACCTACCTGTCCACTCCTCTCTAGGTGTGTGACCCAGAGAGTGTCCTAAACAGTCTTCAGTTCCTTCTGGCCTGTTCTCCTCTGCAGCCACCTGCCAAAGAGCATATCCATGCCCTGCTGGAATCATCCACTCAACAGCTCCTAACGCAGACCGCAAAGTCCTTTGGCATATAATCAAAGTGTCAGCTGCTGCGAGTGGAGGCATCTTCCCAGTCATCTCCATGTTAATATCTTCTTTGGTTTATGGGGCCATCTCTCCACTCTGCACAGACTCTGGCAGACTTGAGTGTCTGGTCTCACACTTCTTTCTTAGCAATGCTGCTGACACCCTTTTATTCTTATCCTTAAGGGAGAAAAGCTCAAAAACTTCAGATTAAAACCATCTTGCCTTCAAAACTAGAAACTTTTTTTTTAAGCAGGATTTTCTTTGTGTGGCCCTAGCTGTCCTGGCTGTAGACCAGACGAGGCTGGCCTCAAACTCACAGAGATGCACCTGCCTCTGACTCCCAAATCCTGGGACTAAAGGAATGCACCACCACCGCCTGGCTTTGGAAACATGCTTATTTACCTTTCTCCATGCCCCCACCTCCTGAGTGACAGAAGGGTTCCCTTCTGTTTCAGTCCAGCTGCCCCACCCCACTGTTAGTGCCACCTCTCCTGCTCATTCTCCTTCCAACCAGTTCTCATTCTATCAGTTGACTCCACCCATTCCCAAAGACAGACTACCCTGCCCAGCTTCCTCTTCCAACTGCCAAACCAGAAGAACCGTGCTGAGCTCCCATCCCTTCCCCACCTCTTACCCGGCTGTAGCACCCTGCTCCCTGGCTCCTGTGTCCCCTGTCCTTTCCCCACCTCTTACCCGACTGTAGCACCCTGCTCCCTGGCTCCCATGTTCCCCGTCCCTTCCCCACCTCTTACCTGACTGTAGCACCCTGCTCCCTGACTCCCATGCCCGCCCCGTCCCTTCCCCACCTCTCACCCGGCTGTAGCACCCTGCTCCCTGGCTCGCATGTCCCAGCTCTCTTGCCACTATGACCATTGATCTTTTCCGTTAATATTATATCTGGACTTAGTTTGCTTCCAGAAACTTCCCAGCTTTTCTTCCACCAGTACTACTCAGATGTATCCTTAAGATTCCCTAGCTACGAGGGTGGGTGCCTCTAGAACTTTCTCTTCAGCCACGAAGTGAAACATTCAAGGAACATGGCTATCTAGCCATTGGCAGACAGGTCATAAATATTTGCTAAACCAAGTTTTCATAACATTTTAAAAATTCATTTGTTAAGCGAAAATGTGTTTTAAAAGAAAAGATAACAATAATAGATAAGATTTGGAATTCCTCTTGCAAACTCAAATTTTGGAAACACATTCCAGAACTTACTATTGGTCAAGAGTAGAGGCCTTCAGTACACAAGCCTGATAGGTGTACCTTCTTAGGCAGACAAGATTACGGCGCTGAACGACATTTGTGTGTCAAGAATGCTGTCCTTGTGCAGGCCAGGAGCTATCTCCCTGCAATCCAAGCAACCCCCATAGTGCAGGCTTTCACAGTCTCTCAAACCCAGATTAAAGAATTCTCCCCCGGTGAGAAGACAGAAGGGTGGGGCCTCCCAGCCAGAAGGGACTCTGAAAGCAGCTACTGGAATTTTAGCAACTTTTATGGTTTCGTTTTGTTTCTGTAAAAAGAGAATACGGGGGTAAGAGAATTGTGTGCTGCTAGTTTTCTTTAACACAACACCAGCTGAAGTCATTTGGGAAGAGGCTTTCAATTGAGAAAATGTCCCACTAGATTGGCCTGTGGTGCATTTTCTTTATTGATGATTGATGTGGGAGGGCCCAGCTCACTGAGGGCAGTGCCACCCTGGACTGGTGGTCCTGGGTTCTATAAGAAAACGAGCTGAGCAAGCCATAGGGGACAAGCCAGTAAGCAGCACCCCTCCATGGTCTCTGCTTCTTTCCCACCTCCAGGGTCCTCCCATGCCTTCTGTCAGTGACAGACTGTGACGTGAAATAAACCCTTTCCTCCCCAAGCTGCTTTTGGTCATGGTGTTTTATCAAAACAAACAAACAAAAAAAAACCCTAAGATAAAAGTACATGTTGAAATAAATTTTAAAAACTGAGATCTATTTTATTTTATTTTTCTGAGACAGGGTTTCTCTGTATAGCCCTGGCTGTCCTGCCTGAAACTCACTCTAAAGACCAGGCTGGCCTGAACTCACAGAGATACACTTACCTCTGCCTCTGAGTGCTGGGTTAAAAGCGTGTACCATCACCACCTAGCAAAAAAAAAAAAAAAAACCTGAGAATCTTTTAATGATTTAATATTTCTTGATTTTCATGTGTCATATGGTAGGAAGAAGGAGGGGGCAAAAGAACTCAAGACCTCATGAACACTAAGCAAGAATTCGATCCTGAGCTATATACCTGGCCTGATTTTCATATCTTTAAGAATTCATTTTTTGTTTTGTTTTGCATACCATAACTTTGCAGAAATCTGTCACAGAGATCCACAGAGAAGATGAATGGATAAAACTAACAGTTTTTTGTTTTGCTTTGTTGTTGCTGCTTGTTTGATTGTTATCTCTTTGATAGGAAAGGCAAGGAATAAAAATTGGGTATTTAAAAAAGAAAATTATTGCTTAAAAAATCAAGAATCAGGATGTATATCAGAATATACTATTTTCTTCAAATAGTCAATGGAGTATTAGAACAGTCCCAGCTCATCTTCACTGATTCCTGGACATCCAAGAGGTCCCTGAGTATTAATATCTCCAATAGTGTTGGCCATTTATTCTGGTCATCGCTTTTGGTCTGTGGGTCCCGTAAACATGTGGCATGTGTTCTTGGCTCTATTTCCGTTCTAGCCCCGTAAACAGTAGAGAACTTGCCCAAGGGAGATGATTTTTTTCTTATTCTACGAAGAGGACCCTAAGTTAATGTCTAAGTTTTCTTTCAGCACATCTAGATTCTGCATTCTTCAATAATGAAAAGAGAGGACACAAATCCTCCATTGTGGTCTCTTGGTACCTTGGATCCAAGAAGATTCCTTACTCAAGATGTTTAGAGTTGTTCATTTCTTCAGGGATGCAATGATTGGGTACCACCCAGTGTCGGCTTCCAGAGAGTCAGATTAATATCATTTAGAAAAGAAATGGTTCCTAGCTACTTCACTTCTAGAACTCAGTGAGTGGCAACTCGTCTCAAAAAAGAATGCTTGTGCTTCCTAAGTTTCCATTCATCCAAAACCCAAAAATATGGATTATTCTGGTAGCTCTAACCCAGAGGCCTACTTCCTCTATTGGTTTCCTGGGTGGATCCAGCACTCTTTTTAATAAAATCCACTTTTTATTGTGGATTGGTGAACTGTGAAAGACTTGGCCATGATGTTTTTGGAGAATAATTTTTACTTACCCAGTAGAACTATCATTGATGACTTAAATTAAAAAGACAGAACAAGCAGAGGTGGCTTTCCTCAGAGCAGCTGTTTGTGAACGCTTGTGACCATTTCTGGATTCTAAGTAACAAAACATGAAGGCTACACCAGAAACTAATGAAAATGTTTCTCTTTAAGGAATAAAAGAGCTAGGTACAAAAGGATTATATTCTTTGGATGCTTAAAGCAATTTACACATTTAGCACTTATTAATTGCACAAGATAACAGGTTTCATCAGAGTGTCATATACATGTCTGTAACATGTACTCAGATGTGTCTGCTCTTACTGCCTACTCTTTCCTCCACAGCTGGTCCACTTCTTCATCCCAGATATCCTCCCTTCTACTTTCATGTATCAGCTTCTATGGTTTACATATTATAAAATAATCAAAATGATAAAAGTGAGAAAAATTGAATATAAGCATATATAAACACACCAGACTACACAGCAAAAGAATTATTTCAAGCAATTTTTTGATCTATAGTTTCTCTTTGTAGCCTTGACTGTCCTGGAACTTGATACATATAGCAGACTGGCCTCAAATTTATGGAAATCTGCCTTCCTCTGCTGTCCAAGTAAGGGAAATAAACTACAGTGATCCAGTGTGGTGCAGACAGAAGGACAGACACCCAGATCAATGAAACTGATATAAGAGCCCAGAAAAACAAAGCCTTCTCATTTATGTTCAATTGAACCTTTACCAGAGTGCCAAGTAGTTTAATGGAGAAAGAACAAGCTTTTAAATAAATGGTGCTGGGACAAATGGATACCCATGTACAAAAAAATAAAGTTGGTCTTGGAATGGTGGTATATTCCTGTAATTCCATGATCCCAGCACCCAGGAAGCAGAGGCAGGAGAATCAAGAGTATGAGGCCATCTTAAGCTACAGATCGTTAGTTGATGACCTCTCTCTCTCTCTTTCTCTCTTCCTTTCTTTCTTTCTCCCTCCATCCCTCCCTCCCTTCCTTCCTTTCTTTTCTTTTCTTTTCTTTTTTTTTTTGTGAGACAGGTATCTTTATGGAGTCCTGGCTATCTGGCTGTCCTAGAGCTCAGTATATAGACCAGGGTGGCCTTGACTTCACAGAGATCCTCCTGCCTCTGTGTCCTGAGTGCTGGGATCACAACTCTCCAGGCCTGTCTTAACTGGCTAGAACACCAGAAGCTAGACATTCCCAAATACATAAACTGGCCACCTCAAAGTTGAAAATGCTTTTGTTTTAAGAGAGAGAAATGATAACCCAGAAAATAGGAGAAACTATTTAAAAATCATATATCTATTGCCAGGCATGTTAGCACACACCTGTAATCTCACCACTTGGAATGGGAGACAGGAAGATTAAGAGTTCAAGAGCATCCTTGACTACATAGGAAGGTTGAAGCCAGCCTGTACTATATATATAAGACCACTCTCAAAACATATGTATTTGGTAGGAGACTATATCAACAATACTTAAAGATCTATTACAACTCAATTATAAAGAGACAAGACAGATTATAGGTGAAGTATTCCAATAGTTTGTGTGTGTGTGTGTGTGTGTGTGTGTGTGTGATGAACACATGGAAAGATGTTCAGTACCATTGGATTTTTGTAAAATGAAAACGATAAACAGATATTTCTGTAAAAGCTACTTTAGTAGCAGAAAGGCCAGCAGTTACAATCATCACTCTCTCTTTCTCTAGCTTCCTAGCTCTCTCTGTACACTCCCCCCTTCCCATGAGGCTGGCTGCTCTGTGCTCCCCTTCGCTCCCTTTGCTCCCTTCCCTCCAATAAAAACTCTCCATGTGGAAAAAAGAAGTCAAAACAGCGATTCTTTCATTTCCAAACATTTATTTGGAGTTTATTAACTGAATTCTGTGAAGGAAAACCATTCCCCCTTCCTTAACTCCTTTCTTCTTTCCTCCCTCCCTTCCTTCTTACCAGAATGACCCATGGATATTAATTTTAACCTCTGGATTGTTTCTATCAGTGTTGTTTTATGTTGTTGTTCAGAATTTCCAGCATTGGCTATTAGAATCTCTTGCAGGCAGTGTGTGTGCATGTGTGTACGTGTGTGCGCGCGCACACGTGTGTGTGTCAGGGGGTCAGATGACAACTTTTGGGAGTTTTGTTAGGGTCCAAGAGAAGGCCCCAAGAAAAGACCTACAGTCACATATCTAATAAACAAGAGCGCTTTATTCCCGCTCTGGGGTGGTGCAAGGCCACCTCCCAAGAAGGTCACAAACTCCTTTTGAGGAGAGTTAGGGGAAATCCAGGGAGGAGGGATTAATCTGGGACTAATCGGTGGGGGAAAGATTAGTCTGGGTGCTGATTGGTGGAGGAAAGATTAGTCTGGGGGCTGATTGGTGGAGGAAAGATTAGTCTGGGGACTGATTGGTGGACGGTCCTACTGTTAGGGACCTTCCCGAAGCAGGGTAGGAAAGCTATCTTTAATTATCAGGAGACTGTGGTCTTCTGCAGAGACAAAGAAGGCCAGGGGGTGCCTGGTGACTGGTTGCCCCTGAGTTGTGGTTTCTTGGAGAAGCGTTTGCTCAGTACTAGCCACCTCCAGTAAGCCCAAACTAAGGCCTGGTCCTCGGCAAGGGCTATTAGAAACCTGTCCTGGCTCTGGTCTCTATCAGGGCTACTAGGAGAACCTGTCAAGACTCTGGTTTGCCACCCCCACCCCCGGCCCTCTCTACCTCTCTTTCTCTTTTTAACTTTTTTTATTTTAGATTTCATTTTATTTTATGTGCAGGAGTGTTCTGTTTGCATGTGTTTGCACCACCGGTGTGTCTACCCCACTGAGGTCAGAAGAAGGCGTTGCATCCCCTGGGACTGGAGTTATGGATACTTGTGAGCCAAATGTGGGTCCTGGGAACCAAACTTAGCTTCTCTGCTAGAGCAACAAGTGCTCTTAACCACTGAACTATCTTCCCAGCCCCACGGTAGTGTGTTTCTCGATGTTTCTGACATGCGTACTCCAGGTTAGCTCGCGAGTTCCCTGAGGAGAGTGCTGCGGTTACAAACGCAAGCCACCACAACCAGCTTTTGTGCGGTCCAGGATCAACTCGGGAGGGTCAGGCTTGCCGATTCACTGGCCGCCAAGATTGTTCTATATTTCCCTGCCTTTTTCCGGAGACTAACTTTTTCCCCAAAAGTTTTGATTCTTTTATTGAAAAGGGTAGCTAAAAGCCCAGATCTGGGCATTGGCACGCTTATTGCTATGGTAATGACATTGCTATGTCATTTTAGGCACAGTTGGCAGACAGAACCAGAAAGTATAAGTGCGTGTCTTAGCCCAGACATGCACACCTCTTTACTTCTATGTATACATTTAAGTAATGAGTTCATATTGAGACCTCCAATTCTAAAACAAACACAGATTCAGCTTGGCATTTCCCCTGTTCCTACTTGTGACTTCTTTTTCTCACAAGAAGAAACAATGTCTCATCTAGCACCATTCACTGGGACTTTGTCTTGCTTATGTAATCGCAGCCCCACGTCCCTGTAGACTGAAGTGTTGGTGCACATTCCTTCCACATTGTCTTCAAGCCTGGGTTTGTGTTTCCCCTCAAGTCCTTCTCTCCCATCTCCACTGTTGCACTGCACGTTCCTCATGACAGGCGAGGACTCCTCTGTTGCCATGTCGACCCCACTGGGGGTTGGCTGCTGTGCATGGTGACGTGTTCACAGAAGTGAGTGTCTCTGCCACTCTCCGTTCTTCCCACCGGCTTTCTGACCATGTACCTGGAGTTGCATAACTGTCATTTTAGTTTGCTTTAATTCAGGGGTTTCCTGGCTTCTTCCTGTGTTGTTGGTGAGTTTTGTAGAAATGAGAAACATGTTTTTCCCACCTACTTCTTTCTTACAGTTTTAAGGCTTTTTGGTTTTTTTTTTTTTAAGGATTTAACTTGCATTCTCCCTTTTATTTCCAGTGTCGAACATCTGATCTTTTCTTACTGAATGTTGTAGCTGCCACTACTTCTTTGCTAATGACTCATTTTCAGCTGGCCCAATTCTTCCCCACTTTCCAGACAAGAATAAAAAGCTCCTGCAGATCCCCTCTGTTCTGCTGGTTTCTTCCCCGCGCCCCCCCACCCGCCCAGCTAGCTGCTCCCATCATGGCACCACCTGTCTCACTCCTCTCTGTATCCTCAGGTTTGGCACAGCCCCTGATGATCACTTCACAGACTCGATGACCAATAAATAGTTCCTGAATGATGAGTGACCATCACAGGTCTTCTGCTTTCAAAAGACATCACAGTGGCCTCCTGTTGTAAACGTTCACAATGAAATGAGACACTTCAGGTGGAAACTGAAAACGATCTCCCAAGTATAGGTTCCTAGTAAAAAACTAGGGGGTCTGGAGAGATGGCACAGTGGTTAAGAGCACTGGCTGCTCTTGCTGAGGACCTGGGTTCAATTCCAAGCACCCACTTAGTGACTCCAAACTGTCTATAACTCTGTTCCAGAAGAACCAATGCCCTCTTCCTTGGGCACTGCACACACATGCATATAGGTACATGTATGCATACATATAGGTGCACACATGCATACATATAGATACACGTATGCATACATATAGGTACATGCATACATATAGGTACACATGCATACATATAGGTGCACGCATGCATACATATGGGTACACGCATGCATACATATAGGTGCACGCATGCATACATATAGATACACGTATGCATACATATAGGTACACGCATGCATGCATATAGGTACACATGCATACATATAGGTGCACGCATGCATACATATAGGTACACGCATGCATACATATAGGTGCACATATGCATAATATAGGTGCATATATGCATACATATAGGTATGTGTATGCATATAAATAGGTACATGCATGCATGCATAAAAATCAAATAAAAACCTATTTTAGGGCACACACACTTAATCCTAGCACTCAGGAAGCAGAGGCAGGCAAACCTCTGTGAGTTTCAGGCCAGCCAAGGTTACATAAAGAGACCCTATCTCGAAAATATTTCTTTCTTTTTTTTTTAAATATTTATTTATTAGGTATACAATATTCTGTCTGTGTGTATATGTGCAGGCCAGAAGAGGGCACCAGACCTCATTATAGATGGTTGTGAGCCACCATGTGGTTGCTGGGAATTGAACTCAGGACCTTTGGAAGAGCAGGCAATGCTCTTAACCACTGAGCCATCTCTCCAGCCCCCTTCGAAAATATTTCTTTAATTAAAACTAGTTTTATGTTTTTCTTTTCTGGTATGATAAACTTTTCATATAATAAAGTGTTTTTTCACTTTTCCTTCTTATTTCGCTCCAGGCTATTGTTACAGTTTATAGATCTAACTGTTTGTAGGTGTGAACTGGGTTGGCATGTTTTTTTGTTTTTTGTTTTTTCGAGACAGGGTTTCTCTGTAGCTTTGGAGCCTGTCCCGGAACTAGCCCTTGTAGACCAGGCTGGCCTGGAACTCACAGAGAGCCGCCTGCCTCTGCCTCCTGAGTGCTGGGATTAAAGGCGTACACCACCACCGCTCAGCTTAGTATCATTTTTTAAAAAGAAAATGAAATCAGTATAATTTATGCAAGTCTCTCTGTTTCTAAGGAGGCAGGTGTATTATACATGTCCCAGCGACAGCTTCATGTACCCAGACCCACTTCAGATGTTTGTGTGTCGAATGCTGTTACAGCAGGGTCTCTGGAGCTATCCAAGCATCACAGTCTAATGTCTCGAGAACGCAGTAATCATGGTTAATCCCATTTGTTTTAGTAATTTGAAAATACGCTAACATTCACTGAAGGCTCCCACACTCGGTATACGTGCATCCCTCTAGAAAATGTATATGATAGTGCGGGAGGAGTGCTTGCCTGGCATATGTAAAGTCTGGATTTGTATTTCCTTTTCTATGCTAAACTTGGGGAAATAAGGTTCTATGGTATATTAATTTACTCAAGGTCTGCAAACCAAAGCTGATGATCTTTCCTGGTTGCCTATGGTAGACATCATTATTAGCACTTTTCCTACAATAAGGAGTGAAATGAAATGGATCTCAACATTCAACAGCTTTTCTTCAGGAATCAACATTCCCTGAGTCTGTTCTATAAGTCGGGTGTGGTGGCCCAAGCCTCTAATCCTTCACCGTCTAATCCAGGGAGGCCAGTGTAGACTCATGAAAACCTGTCTCAAAACACAAAAATTTTAAAAATTAATTAAAATTTAAAAACACACAAAAACAGAAGAAATGTATTTCTTGTCCTTTATATAAGAAAATGAGACGTGAAATGGGATATTCTGAAGAAAGAGAAATCTGGTATTTCCTCCTCAAAACTGGTATAGAATATGAAAAGAAAAATAGCATTGCTCACTAAACCTAAACCTCTATGTGGTTAGTGCCCAGTACTGGTCAACACGGAGTGTGTGTGTGTGTGTGTGTGTGTGTGTGTGTGTGTGTTATACATAAAGGTGTGTGTAAAAAGAGGAACTTTTTTTTCTTGGCAGGTGTCCTTGTAGACCTGGGTCTGGAGGAAAATGGGATGGCTCATCAGAGAGCAGAAAAATATGTTGTTCGCCTGGACAATGACATTCAAAGCAAGTTTGAAGTTTTTATGAGAAGGGTGAAACAGAATCCGTACACACTGTTTGTGCTAGTTCATGACAACTCCCATGTGGAGCTAACAAGGTGAGTGCTTCCGTATGAGCAGATCCAGCATTTCTTCCATAGCATGCCGTGAAGGCCCAGAGACCCTTGCACTTGGTGTCTTCCCATTGGTGACTTCCTCCTAGCCATTCCTGGCCCCTTCAACTCTTCTGTCCAATTTATGTTGATTTTCAGTTTCTGCCACTGCTGATTTATTGTATGAGTGTCCATTCATGTAGCAGTCACGCACACTTAGAAGTCAGAGGATAATTTGAGGGAATCAGTTCTCTCTTCTACCATGTGATTTCCAGGGATTGAATATGCATGTACACACAATTACAGAAGAAAATGAAAAGAAAACTAGAATAAAATATGTGGGTTTGGGTTTACATAACCTGGCATATCCAAACTGAACTGACTGAGCAAACCCTAGAGGTGCAAC
The DNA here is from genome assembly GCF_018167655.1 of Microtus oregoni. Lineage (NCBI taxonomy): Eukaryota > Metazoa > Chordata > Mammalia > Rodentia > Cricetidae > Microtus > Microtus oregoni. The sequence continues at coordinate 42,448,400 of NW_024543070.1, read as the reverse complement.
TCTCTGACTATGGAGTTAGAAAGGCCTCTCAGCTCCTCCCAACCTTCCTCTCAGGCTAGAGGCCAAGGAGGGAAGGAGGCTGTTAGGGATGAAGGTCATTGCAGGGCTGGAAGGTTTCACAGGAAAACAATCCATCTCAACACAGATGAGCTGCTGTGGGCTGTGTGACCGAGTTTACATTCATAAGAAAAGCCAGGAGGGAGAGAGTCCCCAAAATCTGCCTGGAAGGAGTGAGGAAGGATATAAAGGTTTTTTATCATTTAAATCATATTTGTTTTATGATTGTTTTATGAGGCAAGATCTCATTATACAGCCCAGGGTGGCCTTGAACTATCAATCATCCTGCCTCAGCTTCTCACACGCTTTCCGATCACAGCTGTGTACACCCAACTCTCAAATCACATTCTGATTGTATCTTCTCCTCTCAGATAAAATAAGTACAGTGTCACTCCGTGCTGTCCCATGCTCCTGTAGCCAGTCAGTTGGGTAAGAAAGTTCTAACATGACTTTTATTATTTCTACAGCATGATTTCGGGCTCTCTGTCACATGGTGAGCCAACTCATGGATTGGCTGATCGAGTCATTAACTGCAGAGAAGTTCTAGAAGCTTTCAACCTCCTGGTGCTCCAAGTGAGCTCCTTCCCATACACACTGCAGACCCAGCAGTCTCGAATCAGCTCCAGCAATGAGGTCCACTGGATACAACTGGACACAACGGTGAGTCTTCCATGTCTAGACATTTGCAGTTCTCCAGGAGGCAAAACCTGGCACTAAACATAGCCATGGATTGGTAAAAATACAGTACAAATGTGTCAAGACATCTAATTAACATACATAATGCTTCATTTTTCATATGGTCATGATTTTTTTGAAATGGGATCTTGCTATTTTGCCCTATCTGGCCCTGATCTCCTACCCTTCTCTTCTGAGCACTGAAACTATGAACACTATACCATTACGTGCTAAGTGCAGTTATTATAACATTAACGACCATGAGTAGTGTCCTATAGAAGGTTCATTGGGTGGCTAGTCTTTAGGTGAGGAGGCAGGAGGATCAGAAATTCAAGATCATCTTCAGCTACATATCAAGTTCAAAGCCAGCCTGGGCTACATGAAATACTGTCTCAAAAAGGAGAGAAAAGTTTATATTATACACAAATTTCTATGCATTTCCAGGGTTACTAACTTTACCCCTGGTCTATTCTTGTTTCTACTATCCTCATCTTCTTCTTCTAATTTATTTATTTATTTATTTGTGTGTGTGTGTTTGTGTGTATGTGTTGTATGTATGTTGTATGTATGTATGTATGTATTTTGGTTTTTTGAGACAGGGTTTCTCTGTGTAACAGTCCTGGCTGTTCTGGAACTCACTTTGTAGACCAGGCTGGCCTCAAACTCACTGAAATCCACCTGCCCCTACCTCCAGAGTACTGGAAGCCACCATCATCCGGTCCCTCTAATTTATTTTTATATTATTATAATTTTAGTATTAGCCTTGTTTTTCTTTATAAAATAAACTAGTGAATGCTTAAAAAAACTTTCCAAAATTATGAAAATAAAAATACAATAAAATGCAAATAAAAACCATGAAAATAGAATGCACGGGTATGAGGAAAGACTATAAAACTGAAGAAAAAGAAAAGTATAAACAAATAAAATCAAACCCATGAAGTCACAAAACTTACTTAATATTCTGGGCCTTCTTACATGAAAGACAGCAGCATGTCGTAATCCCAGTATCCCCTGAGGGCATCCTTGTGTCATATCCCAAAAGTTACTCACTTGCATGGTGATGATTGAGTCAGTCGGAGGGGGAAGGATTGATGCTGTGTGTTCTGTCTAATGAGGTAGGATGTTCACATTGCATTGTATTTTTTACTCCATTTGAAAACTAATTTTTATTGTAAAAGGAGTTGCCACAATTAAATAGCACCAAAAAACTTAAATGTTTTCAGTTTCTCCCCAAACTCGATAGATACATCAGAAAAGAGAGCTCCTTCTAGCAGGAAAAGAAGGTCTCTGGCCTGTGAATCTAAACAGAAGGAAGACAAACCCCTAGTTTGTTTTCTCTGTGTAGTTCCCATTGGTCCCAAAGGAAACATGTCAACATACCACTAAGTTCCATGGAAATGCAAAGTTGGTGTCAAGTTTCACAGCAGTGTTGAAGGAGCGATGGGGCTGCATCCCGCCACCCAGAATAACTACACGGAAACTGTATTCTTTTAAACACTGCCTGGCCCATTAGCTCTAGCCTCTTACTGGCTAATTCTCACATCTTGATTAACCCATATTTAGTAATCTGTGTAGCACCATGAAGTGGTAGCTTACCAGGAAAGATCTTAACCTGCGTCTGTCTTGGAGAGGAGAATCATGGCGACTGCCTGACTCGGCTTCTTTCTCCCAGCATTCTGTTCTGTCTACTCCGCCTACCTAATTTTCTGTCCTATTAAAGGGCCAAGGCAGTTTCTTTATTAACCAATAGACAGATGACCCTCCTCCATCACAGCAGGGTTTTCTTTTACCTCCACCAATATCTCTTCACATACACACACACACATGCACACACACACATGCACACACGCGCACACACACTCGCACACACTCACACACATGCGCACACACTCACACACACACACGCGCGTGCACACTCACACACACACACAATGCACGCACACACACACACACCCTGTCTTCACTGGGCATCTGCTCTGTTTTCAATCAGGAGGATGTGGGCTGCGAGAAGCTCTACTTTGGCTTGAATGAGTACAGCAAGTCGCTGCAGTGGGGGGTCACCAGCCCACTCCTGAGATGTGACGAGACTTTTGAGAAGATGGTGAGCACACTCTTGGAGAGGTAAGGAAAGACAGCTGCCCCTTGCTTTAAAATGTCTGCTTGGTCGTGTTACAGTGGTTCTGATGATGCTCGTGCAAATGGCACGGAAGGGCTGTCTCAGAGTGGCCTGCGCTTGTGGGCTCATATGACCATCCAAGGGGAACAAACGCAAACTGGCCTCAGTGGGGGAATCAGCACCACTTTTCACAACTGTCCCCCTGCCAGCTTCACCGTGGGTGTGGAAGGCCACACCCCTGAGCTCTGGCCAGTCTCTGACATTACATCCCTGACTTTGTCCCTGTTTGCCGGTCACTGTGGACAAGTATCCCTAGACAGCTCCCTCAGAGCGAAACTTTTCTTTGGAAACTCTGGCTATTTACTGAAGCATTTGAGTGTGTTCTATCCTTGGGGTCTGTCATCTGGTACTAACCTTCAAGGCTAAGAGTCTCAATTCTCTCTTAAGAAGAATTCTTTCTGCCTTGCTAGCCCTCCTTTTATTCCTCAGCTCCAGGTCAAACTCTTGTGCTTTGTTTTTCTCAGAACCTGATTCATAGACTCAAAGCTAAGGTAAACTCCCTTCCTGCCCTCTGCCCCGTACTTTGTGTGACCATCCCAGATTGGGGAGGAGGTAAATTAGACCTCCTGGTAGCTCTAGTTTCTTAATACTGAACCTGATTAGGTGGAGTCATCCCTTTAACAGTCTACCCTATCATCCTGGAAATGTTTTAGAGATAAGTAAAAACAAGTGAATGCACCCAGTCCAGAGAGATACAGTTGTGTCAGGGAGGGCTCAGAGTGGGAGCCAATACTGTCACGGCTGTTGGACTTCAGCAACCGTAACCAATGCTGTGTCATTAACCTTCCCGTGACCCTAGAGTTCCACCGCCTCCAAGAGACACCTTTTTACTTCCCTATCCAGTTCCTTCCCTGGTTTAGAGCGTGTCTCTCAGCCCAGTAGTACCACAAGAGTGCACAACTTGTATTTTAAAAGGTGATTCCAGCAACTTCAGTTATAGATTTTGTAATTACAAAACCACTAATATAGTTTAATGCAAATAGATTGGGGAAACTTCCCTGTTAGGTCCTAATTTTCTCAAAGTGTCGAGTATAAATGTCTGCATTTTGAAGTTACTATTTGTTGTAACTTTGTTTTGTTTTGTTTTAAACATAAGCCAACAAAATAACCCTAAGCTTTAAATGTAGCTCATCTGTGGTTTCTTCCCTCCAGCCTTAGCCCAGACTGGCCATCTGTAGCTTTCTGTGCTTCCCCACCTCCTAAAGCCCGGCAGTGCAAGAACACAGTGACAGAGACCTGAACATAATGGAGACCTGAACATAATGGAGACCCAGTTCTGTCTCCAATCAGCCTCAGTCTAGAACAAGTAGCCGAACTCTCCCCGTCTCTCACACTCATGCCCCTGTGGAAGCTGGAGCGGGTCACTACGGCCACCGTTAGTGCATTCCTCCCAAAATGCTTCAAAACTAGCATGGCTATGCTAGTTTCTTAAATGCCCTAGCTGGCATTTGACCCTTGGCTTTTCTAGGCAAACTCGTGAACATCTGTTCAATTTTAAAGAGGATTATAACGTAAAGGTGAAATCCCCTATTAGTCTACCTGCCGCTGAGCTCCTCATGAACTGCCAGCTGGTGGCCAGGAAAAGGGGGCCAGACTCCTCAGCCCTTTGCCAGGCTCTGGGCACCTCTGCCAACCCCTGCACAGCCCTGCCTTGCTGGTGCCTGCTTTCTCAACCCCTCATGCAGCTAGGGGCCTCTGCCCTTTGGTGATCAAGTCTTTGGATATTCCCTGTCTAGCCTGCAATGCTCCCAGCTCAGATTTCCTAGTCTCTGATGATAAAAGGCCCACCACTAGGGGGTGCTCCTTCTTCAGCTAGCTCCAATTTTTCCAGCATCAATTTATTTCTTTTGAAAGATAAATTTCTGCTACCCATAGAGCTGACCTCAAATTAGCAATAATTCATGTGCTGGCACATCACATTTTTTGCTAGTTGTTTTGTTGTTGTAGTTGTAATGGCATCCATTATGCAGTCCAGGCTGGCCAAGAATTTGCTGTGTCTTCCAGACTGGGCTTAAATTTTCTATCTTTCTGCCTCTGGCTCATGTGCTGGGGTCACAGGCATGCTCTGTCAATCCAGCTACAGTTACCCTTTCTGTAATGTCTGATACACAGAGAATAATGACAGGAGTGTCTTTTCCCTTGCTGGTATCTGAGAAGTGGGCTGGCAACGTGTGGGCCATGTGTCCAGGCTGCAGCATGGGGTTAAGATCTGGGGATTGAGACTCGTTCACAATTAACCTGCAAGGGTCATTGTGTCTCGGTTTTTAATGAGCATCCCAGTTGCCGGTGGGAGAGGGGGCTGTTCAGCAGCAGGGCTTGCTTCTGTCAGTCTGACGTGGGCAGTCTGACAGTTCTAACTTCCCTGTGCAGGTGCTGGTCCACTTTGAGAAGGTAGGGCCTCTAGGCCAGCCCCAAACCCTAATCTATCCATGGATCCAAGGTTACTCTGCTCTGTAGTCCCTCGCTTCGATGTCCCGTCTGCCTTTTACCGTGCATGCCTGCACTGCGTGCTAGCTGCCTGTGCTCTGTCGTAGGTACCCCAGGCTGCACAGCATGGTCGTACGCTGCTATCTTCTCATCCAGCAGTACTCAGAGGCCTTGATGGCTCTCACCACCATGGCGTCCCTCCGAGACCACAGCACACCGGAAACACTCAGCATCATGGATGACCTCCTCAGCTGCCCAGGAAAAGGCAAGAGTGGCCGGGGACCCATGCTCATCATCAGAGTGCCCTCCGTGCAGCTGGCCATGCTGGCCCGGGAGCGACTGCAGGAGGTGCGGGACAAGCTGGGGCTGCAGTACCGCTTTGAGATCATCCTGGGGAGCCCGGCCTCCGAACTCCATGTTGCAGCTCACTTCGTGGCACGATTAAAGGTCAGCAAAGGACAGGCATGCCTTTCGTTTCTGTTTTCTGGGACTCTTGGATAATTGGACCACCCAGATAACTGAGTGGGATAAGATTTTGCACATGTGTGAGTTTGACCTCCCTGACCAGGTGAACACTTTTCTTAATTGAAACCAGTTTCTGATGATCTCATCAGATCCCTCGACCTATGTACGTGCAGTTGGTCTCCATGGTTTTCAAGCACAAGTGCACAAAGCGAGATGACCTAATTTGCCCCGGTGTTTCTCAACCCGGCTAGAGATGCATCTGGCCCACCACCTTCTATTTCCTCAGAGAAAGGGAAGCGGTTCTCCTCACCAATTCTTTTCTGTGCATCTGGCCTATGTCAGCTGGTGGACAGCCAGTAACACTCCATCTCTGCGCTCCTCTAGAGCAACTTCCAGCTCCCTTGCATGTGGATTTCCCAACTTGTTTCTTTGTATTCTTTTTGACCCTTGGTGCCAGACTTTGTCTGTGTCAGTTCCCAGAGTCCTACAGAGGAAGGTGGGGCATGAGCTCTCGCATACCCAGGGACTGCCTGCCTGTCAGGCTGTCAGGCTGAACCAACTACCCTTATGCCTGACCCAGGCTTCCCTGAGGACTTTCATAATCTTACTTGTCTTGATGTTAGAAAACATTTCATCAAATGCCCACATTTCTATTGATGTGGCTGAGCTAGCTACTGTATATCTGAGTTAGACTGACACGATGTCCCCACTGAATATTAAATGTGAAGTTAAACTGGGTTAGGCATGACCTAGTTTGGCATACACTTGTTGAAATGAAAGTGCGTGGTCTTGAAGGATTTGAACCATATGATTTCTTTAAGCTCTAACTTGGAGATTAGACTTCTATTTGCTATTCATAAATAACTTTGCAAATGTTGCTTTCCTGTTGTATTATCTAACCTAAAACGAATAACCCAAGATACTTGATAAGCAACTAGAACAAATAAAATTATCCCCAAACAGAAATTCAGTCAGTAGCAATGATCACATCTGTGTTCACAACTTCTGGGAAAGAGTGGATTTTTAGAAATCAGACCTCCAGCTTCACTAGAGAAGTTTCTCCCAATGTGTAGGAGAATGGAGCTTATGCCCCTGGCTTGAGGCTGTCATCTGTCATTGTGGTCATTCTTCCTCACTCTGGGAGGGTCCAGGGAGCGAATGAAGCCTGAGTGGTGGCCTTTCTATTCGAGCTAGTTGAGAAACGCAGATACTGTGTCTCCACTGTCGCTGAAGGCTGAGCAGCTCAGGCGGCCTTCAGACCTGGGTTTTCTTGTGAATAGATGTGTGTCATTAATCTCCATGTGTGGTGGAGAAAAGTAAAGTTATAGTCAAAGGCCACCTTACAGAAACCCCTAGGGTGAATCGCCATGTACTGGTGCTGTCCTCATGGTACCGCTACTAAGACTCGGGGCTTGAGGCAGGCTGAATAAGGAACTAGAAACAGTAAATACACAACAGCACTCTGGGGTATTACACACCTGCAGCCAACAGGGTGCTCTTGGGTCAGCCCTGATTCTCCTCACACAGTCTTGGGTCATTTGTTTAGAAGGTCAGTGGGTTATAAAAATCTGCCTCTCTGGGCCACTGTTTAAAACACGGTAAAGCTGCTCATCACTCATCCCTGAGTGTCAGGGTCCCTGGCAATGATTAGGGAAAGGGGACACTGGCTGTGTGCATCCTTGGTGAGGATCACTGTTCTGAGAATGTGCCGTACGTGAAGGGCATCCAAGGCAGTAGCTAGACAGATGCATACGGGGGTCCCAGATTTTCAGATCCCTCTGGTCCTTGGTCTCTCTTTCTTGTGCCACTGGTGTGAGGGAGAACACGAAATCCTGTGAAGTGCTCACATCTAAGCAAGACCCCTCTCACCAGCTGGCTCCTGACTCCTAACCCCCCCTCACCATTCTCAGAAGGCAGGGTGTCCTGGGGAAAATGCAACATTGCTCCTGTTATATGACCTCATTTTTATATTTACTCCTCTTTATCCTATTATGCATTTTGGTTAATTAGCAACCATTAGAATTTAACCTAGGACAGATTAAAATTTTAGCCTTAAATTGGGCGGTGGTGGCGCACACCTTTAATCCCAGCACTCAGGAGGCAGAGGCAGGTGGATCTCTGTGAGTTTAAGGCCAGCCTGGTCTACATAGCAAGTTTCAGGACAGGCGCCAAAGGTACTCAGACAAACCCTGTCTCAAAAAAAAACAAAACACAAACAAAAAAATTAATCTTAAATAAATCAATCAGTTTGCTCAACAAGCATATGAAGCATCTATATAATTGTCCCAGTAAGGAGCTGAAACTAAGTTCTTGTCCAGTCTTTTATGTTGACTTAAGTGCTTCCTGGACAAAAATCACTCTGGTCTGTAGTTCCAGGAAGCAGCCACTCATTCATGAGTTGCAGTTTGATGGGGAAGCATGGCACAGTGGGCTGCCTGACGGTTACTGGTCAAGAGTGAGATGAGATGTGCTTGCTGCTCTTTGGAGAAGCTCCTCAAGTGATGAAACCTCTGCCTCACTACTGGCATCCTGGCTCTCTACCCTTGGCGGATTCTAGAACCTGACATGCTACAGGGGAATTCCCACTGTCAGGACAAGCATGAACCGAGCATGATGGCCGCCTAGTCAAACAGCTCCTTGTCCAGGCCCAGGAGGAAGACCTGCCTCTACTGGCATGTGCCAGGGTCACCCAGTGTTCTGTGCATGCTGGGAACTCTGTGTGTGTGTGTGTGTGTGCGTGTGTGTGTGTGTGTGTGTGTATGTGTGTGTGCTATAAATATGGGTACCCACAGAGGTCAGAAGAGAGATCAGATCCTGTGAGCTGGAGTTGCAGGTGGTTGTGAGCTGCCTGATATGCCTAATATGGATACTGGGCACTTAATTCCAGTCCTCTTACAAGAGTAGGAAGTACTCTTTAACTGCTGAGTCATCATTCCAAACCAAGAATGAATTTTTTAAAAAATGTATCTAGAATGGTGGTTTTATTTTATTTAATTAAAAAAGTTCCATAAAAAATATTTGACCATGTTTTCCCCTCCCCCAAATTTGTAGGTAAATAGATGGAACTAGAAAAAAATCATCCTGAGGGAGATGGCCCAGTCCCCATGTTCTCTTGTATGCAATGTTATCTTGTGAGCTTATAATAGGCATGCTATGATCTGAATAACCACAGAGGTTAGGTAGGGACCAAGTAAGGAATCGGAGACACAAGAGGAGTTCCCAAGGAAGGGGAAATAGAATATAGTGTCACAGAGAGACAGAGGGGAAGTAGGGAGGGGGATGGGAGAGAAGCACAAAGGACTATGGAGAGGGACGACTAACACTGAGGTCATTTGAGAAGCCACATGGAAACCTGCTGTGGAGCCGCCTGATCTGCCATGATTGTCAAAGACATAGTCCCTGAAGCTATGGATGGTTATGATGTGTGTGTGCGCACTGATCTGCCTTGATTGTCAAAGACATAGTCTCTGAAGCTATGGATGGTTATGATGTGTGTGTGTACATGTGTGTGCACGCTGATCTGCCTTGATTGTCAAAGACATAGTCCCTGAAGCTATGGATGGTTATGATGTGTGTGTGCACACTGATCTGCCTTGATTGTCAAAGACATAGTCCCTGAAGCTATGGATGGTTATGATGTGTGTGTGTGTACATGTGTGTGCACGCTGATCTGCCTTGATTGTCAAAGACATAGTCCCTGAAGCTATGGATAGTTATGATGTGTGTGTGCGCACTGATCTGCCTTGATTGTCAAAGACATAGTCCCTGAAGCTATGGATGGTTATGATGTGTGTGTGCACACTGATCTGCCTTGATTGTCAAAGACATAGTCCCTGAAGCTATGGATGGTTATGATGTGTGTGTGCGCACTGATCTGCCTTGATTGTCAAAGACATAGTCTCTGAAGCTATGGATGGTTATGATGTGTGTGTGCGCACTGATCTGCCTTGATTGTCAAAGACATAGTCCCTGAAGCTATGGATGGTTATGATGTGTGTGTGTGCACGCTGATCTGCCTTGATTGTCAAAGACATAGTCTCTGAAGCTATGGATGGTTATGATGTGTGTGTGTACATGTGTGTGCACGCTGATCTGCCTTGATTGTCAAAGACATAGTCCCTGAAGCTATGGATGGTTATGATGTGTGTGTGTACGCTGATCTGCCTTGATTGTCAAAGACATAGTCCCTGAAGCTATGGATGGTTATGATGTGTGTGTGTACATGTGTGTGCACGCTGATCTGCCTTGATTGTCAAAGACATAGTCTCTGAAGCTATGGATGGTTATGATGTGTGTGTGTACATGTGTGTGCACACACAGAGAGAAAATAAATTGGACGTTAAGTAAAAACTTTAAGAATAGCTTGGGTCCTTTGAGCAGTCTTCATTTTCCCCCTTTCCTCCCTTCCCTTCAGTCCTTCCAACAGGGTCTCAACATGTAGTCCAGGCTGATTCTGAACGCAATCCTTCTGCTTCAGCGTCCTGACTGTTGGGATCACAGGTGTATACTATAGTGCCAACTCTCATTAGGAATTTTCTAGATCTCGATAAAGCACTAATTGAACCATTATACTATCTCTTGTCTAAGAGATTTCACTCTATTTTGAGCCTAAAAAAGGAAATGTTTTTAAAAAGCATGTTACTTAATAATTATTTTATAATAAACAAATATAATTCACAGTAACTTTAAATTAAATATTAATTATTAAAAATAATTATAATAGCTTAATTTTTTTATTTTTTGAGACAGGTTTTCTTGTGTAGCTTTGGAGCCTGTCCTGGAACTCATTCTCTACACTTCGAACTCCTGTAGATCCACCTGCCTCTGCCTCCCGAGTGCTGGGATTAAGGACATGTGCTACCACTGCCCGGCAATGTTTTATTTTATTTTTTATTTGAGACAGATTCTAAGTATCCCCGACTGACTTGAAATTAATGTAGACCAGACTGGCCCTGAACTCAGAGATCCATGTGTCTCTCTGCCGACACACTGAACAGCAGCTTCCTTATTTGTTTGCTAACACATCTGGAAAGGACCAGAAGTCCTCTGTGTGATCCCCAGCACTGCTGATGCAAACCTGCAATCTCAGACCTTGGGAGGTGCAGGCTGGAGAATCAGATGTCCAAGTTCATCTTCAACTACACATAAATATTAAGGACAGCCTGGAGCACAGAAGATCATGTCTGTAGCACGAATAATAATAACTCAGAGACAAATATTGGGGTTCAACTTGAAAACCAGAAAAGCAAAGCAGCCAAGTCACTAGAAATCTTACCTCTACCAAAGCTGGGCGACTGCAGACTAAGCAGCCAGAGCCTCTCTCCTCCCATTTTATTCTGTGCTGGGATTAAAGGTGTAGGCCACTACCACCTGCACTGCTTTCTGCACTGATCTTGTGTAGCCCAGGGAGGCCTGGAATTTACAGAGATCCATCTGCCTCTGTCTCCCAAATCGTGGGATTAAAAGTGTGTTACCACTGTCTGACCTCTTGTGCCTTAGCTTTGCCCTTCTGATATTCAGGCAAGCTTATTTATTAAAAATAAATATAATATCACTATACCTGCCTTAGGTAAAAACCAAACAAACTTATAGATCTTTCAAATTGGGTTTTTCTTCCATCACTGATATGGTTGTATTTTCAAGATTGCTGCCTAACTATTAAGATACTGCATGGATATGTATTTGTGGTCATGCATGAGAAACTGGTGCTTTGTGGGCACTGTGAAGTCAGAGGAAGATTGCAGGGGTCTCCAGATACGAACAGTTGCCTTTCCTTTTGATTCAGCCTGGTCAGGCTTGAAAGACTCTGGAGGCCTTGTACCAACTTGTTAGGTTTGGTGGGGAACTGAACCTAGCAAGTTCTACCACTTATTCCATTCCCTGGTCCTCTTTTATCTTTTATTTTGATACATGTTTCATTAAGATGCCCACAGGGTGGCTTTGAACTTGGCATCTTTTCCCCTAGCCATGTGAGTAACTAGGTTTATAGATCTACACCTCCAGGACAGTTATTTTTAAAGTCAATAAATGGAGAAAGAGAAAAATTAATGACCAGAATTGGGGCTATCTTCATTATCTGCTTGATTATGAGGTTTTGGATGAGTTTTGAGATTCTTTCTCAAGTCCCTGACAACTAAAACCATCCTTTCTCATCACTCGAATCCCAGAGTTTGTCTATTATATGAAAAACTCTAGTTCTCAATGCCAGAGCCAGCAGGCAGGTGGCCTTGGCCTGTGCACTTTACGTCACCAGAAGTACGCTCCAGTGTGTTCCTCTGGCCTGTGGAGCTAACGAATGACGTACGCCAATGCCTTTCTATGCTACTAAAATGGAAGCTGAGGTCCATGCTCGTAGCAGTGCTTTATGCTGGCTTGGAAGGTAGCAAACGCAGTGGGGTGTGCTGCCCACACTTGTGGGGTCAGCAGCGGGGGTGTGCTGCTCATGTCTGTGGGGTCAGCAGCAGGGGTGTGCTGCTCATGTCTGTGGGGTCAGCAGCAGGGGTGTGCTGCTCATGTCTGTGGGGTCAGCAGCAGGGGTGTGCTGCTCATGTCTGTGGGGTCAGCAGCGGGGTTGTGCTGCTCATGTCTGTGGGGTCAGCAGCGGGGGTGTGCTGCCCACACCTGTGGGGTCAGCAGAGGGGGTGTGCTGCCCACACCTGTGGGGTCAGCAGAGGGGGTGTGCTGCTCATGTCTGTGGGGTCAGCAGAGGGGTTGTGCTGCCCACACCTGTGGGGTCAGCAGAGGGGGTGTGCTGCTCACGTCTGTGAGGTCAGCAGAGGGGGTGTGCTGTTCATGTCTGTGGGGTCAGCACTTAGATGAAGGCAGCAAGATAAAGGGTTCAAAGTCATCCTTGGCAACAAAGCGGGTTTAAAGCTAGCCTGGACTACATGAGACCCTATCTCAAAGATCAAAACCCTGTCACAAAGAACAAAAACAACCACCTGTACATGGTCCACACACTTAGGGGAGGTGGTCAGAAAGCTTGGTGTATCTATAGCCTGTATCCAGAAACATTTTTGAAGATATAAAATTGGAGCATTAATGATTTCTTCTGTATCTCTTCTACAGACCTGGAGAGGAAATGACCAGGAAGACTGGACCCCTCGGACTTACCAGGACTTGGAAGGTCTGCCCTGCATAGTGATATTAACTGGCAAGGACCCGCTTGGAGAAACTTTTCCCAGGTAAGATGTGATCATTGGCTCAGTGGCGCCACAGTTCCTCAGCCACTTTATTGATGAGCAATTTTAGTTGTTTGGAGGTAACTGTTTCATGCAGGCACCAAAGAAAAAGAACCTCATTCATTCTCCCTTTCAGATTTACAGTTCTGGAATGGGACACAGTCATGAAAAGTGGTTTTGCCCCAGAGCAAGGCAGCCAGAGAGGCTGAGAGGAAAGGCAGGGATGGATGGATGGATGGATGGATGGATGGATGGATGGATGGATGGATATACATTCAAATATATATAGACATATATATGATAGATTGTAGACAGATTATAGATAGATGATAGGTGGATAGATAGATGATAGACATCTTTAGATAAAGCACTTTGTTAATCTGATGTCCAGAGGATCTAGGGACTATAGACTGAAAAGCAATAGCAGTAAAAGCATCAGCTGAGTGTTTCCATGGTGTCAGGCTACACTGCGAAGGGGTCCCATGTGCTATGCCACATCACCCTGATGAGCCAGCCCTGTCTACTGAGCCTTTAGCTTTTAGAGATGCTGGAGCCTGAATCCAGGGCCTCACACATGCTAGGTAAGTTTTCTGCCATTGGTCAACATCTCGAACCTCCGTCCTCTCTATTTTATACTTTGGGGGCGTAGAAGGAGCACAGAGAAGGATGGCAAGCTGAAAGGGGGGAGAGCGAAGATGTAAAGCAGACTTAGATAATACTGTGGTCTTCACCATCCCACAGATCGCAGGACCTGCAGGCATACTAAGAACTCTGTGTGGGACATTGTGTCGCTAATGCAGTTCCTTCTATGCAGGTCTTTAAAGTACTGTGACCTGCGATTAATTGACTCAAGCTACTTAACTCGCACGGCCCTGGAGCAGGAGGTGGGCCTGGCATGCTGCTACGTCTCAAAAGAGGTCATCCGGGGGCCTGCTGCTGCCTTGGACCTCAGTGGAAAGGAGGGTGAGAGGGCCCCCACCAGTGAAAATGACTCTGAGGAGCTGCTCATTGACTTGGAGCGACCACAGAGCAACAGCAGCGCTGTCACAGGAACCTCAGGTCAGAACTCTCCTCCAAAACACCCCCAAGGTTTCCAAGGACCTCCAAGGACAGGGACCTCCTCTCCAGGCTTCAGCCGCTGGGGAGGGTGCATGGGAAGCAGGAAAGCTGAACAGCCACAGCTTTCTCTGCGTGTAACCATGAGCTTGGTTTGCCTCACAGCCTGCACTGTGCTCCCTGATGCTTCTCCATCTCCTTCCAGTTACTCCAGAACATAGATTTGCATAAATACCTTGTTTTTAGGCTAGAGATGGAAGCTATAAGCTTATAATAGGTGACTTAGTGCCTGGCACAAATGTTTATAAGGATGAACGCACGAATAGATGGTTGGATGAAGGGGTAGATGAAGGGGTGGATGGATGGATGAATGGATGGGTGGATGGATGGATGGATGGGTGGATGGATGGATGGATAGGAAGATGAAGGAAGGGGTGGATAGATGGTTGGATGAAGGACATAGGAATAGATGGATGGCTAGTTATCCTAAGTACTTACTGGCAAGTGTTTGTACACTGCATGCTTTTCAGAGGCTACTAGTTGATTACAGGGCCAGGTGTAAATTTTCTTTTAGTAAATACAGTAAATGCAGCCCTACTTTCAGACTTTTTTAAAATTATGAAAGTAATACAGCTTCATACAGATATACAAAGGTACAAGGAAGAGACTACGGTGAAGCATCACCACCAAAGGGAACCATGCATCCCCTTCATTTTCTAAATTAGCATGGAGATCAGCATCACTGGACACGCCGAGAGAAGCACCTGCCTTTCTATGATTCTGTTAGCAGTTGTTGGTTGACTCCATACCCGTGGGCCCTCCTGTCTGTAGTGACCCAGGGCCTAGGGGAACACGAGACCCACCCTTCTCTAGGCTGTGCCCGGCTACTCTCCCTCAGCAGGGTCATTTTGTTAACCCCTCATCCCCATCTATTCCAGTACAAGGTAACAAATGAAGGGAAATGTCATATCTAGGATCTTGGGATTATGAGGTCAGAAAGTGATGTAAGGGGATGGGGCAGGACTGTCCCTTTCCCAGTGACTCATTTAAAAAAGAGATTTAAAAAATTCTTACGTGCATGTATATAGGTATACCACATGAGTACCTGGTGCCCATGGAGGTCAGAAGAGGACATCAGATCCCCTGGAACTAGAGTTACTAAGTTGTGAGCCTTCATGTGGGTGCTGGGAACTGAACCTGTCTTCTACCAAGAGCAGGCTTCCTTGGCAGCTGAAGTGTCTCTCTAGCTACCCACAAATGGCTCTTTAGTCACACCCTTCTCCACTGTCTGCCCACGCACCAATAGTGTCCTGACTTACATTGCTCTGGTAAATCCACTGAACATTCAGACCCCAGCCGGGGCTCCCTCACGATGGTGAGGCTGACATCAGGAGTGTTCCATGTCAGAAACACCGACGAACACATCCTGTGTCTTTCCACAGAATTTATTGCTAACAAACTCACAATGTTTGGTGACTGTAGTGGCAGCAGCTTATATAATCTGCCTTCCTTGGTTGCCTGACTAACGCAGACTCTATTCTGATCTTAGTTACTAATATTATTCTCATATCACACAGCACACAGTAAAATGTGTGTGTGTCTACAGATGTGTATAAAAGGGTCACAAAGAAAACAGGTTAAAGAGGTTGCAGCAAAGTTCAAGAGGGTTCAGAAGTGGGCTGAGGAAAAAGCCTGAATTAAAACCAAACCAGATGCTGGGCAGTGGTGGTGCATGCCTTTAATCCCAGCACTCTGGAGATAGAGGTAGGCGAATCTGGTCTACCAGAGCTAGTTCTAGGACAAGCTCCAAAGCTACAGAGAAATCCTGTCTCAAACAAACAAACAAAAAAACCACAGGAGGGAACTGTTGTCAGATCTAACCATAGAGTGTGACTGCCAGGTGAAGGCTGAACCAGTAACGGAGAGCAGGAAGCTTGGCCCAAACCTTTAAGAATAAGAAGGGACAGCAGGTCTCAGATGACAGGCTGGTGCGGGGTCACGCCATCACAGTATTAGGCCAGGCAAGGGAGCAACCTGTACTCTTTTCTTGATCTTCTAGGAAAAAGTTATTGGCCATTCTGTGCTGAATAGGTGGTGACCAACAGATGGTCCAGTTTCTCGGCCCACGCAGGGGCTGCAATCACCTTTCTCCCCTAAGATGGCGAGGAGCACTGTTTTTATATACACAACATGGAGTAACTTAAGAGTAGGGCACCATGATCTCAACAGTTGGAAGCCCCCCAATCACAGGAGCAGGAAGGAGGCTTTCTTTCTCAGAAAAGTATTTTTAATTATCTTTGTGTGTGTGTGTGTGTGTGTGTGTGTGTGTGTGTGTCTCCAGGGTGGGGAGTGTGCACATGAATGCTGTGCCCACAGATGCCAGAGGCATTGGATCCTCTGGAGCTGGAGTTCCAGGCATTGGTGAGCCACCTCACATGGGTGCTGGAGTTAAACGTGGGGCCTCTGCAAAAGCAGCATATGCTCTTAACAGCTGAGCCCTCTCTCTAGCCAGAGCGAGGTTTTCTCCCATAGCCTATTAGAACTGGCTCAGAGAGGGCCTTGAGCCATGAGTATTTAGAGGTTCGTCCACCAGAGCAGGAGCAGGTCTACTTTCTAACTGCTCCCATGGCGACATCCCTATCCTGGTTTAGGAAATGGCTCTAGACTGGGGAACTCAGCAAAGTGGAAGGCTCTCAGCCCACCAAGGCAGCAAGTGTCACAGCCACAGATGACTGTGGGGCCATCTGAAAGAGGAGGTGGGAGGACTCTAGAAAAGGAACAGCGGGTGACAAAGTGACCTTGTGAACCCTGCCTGGCTTCCCAGAGAAGGGTGGTCATCCAGGAGACAATGTGGGAAGGAAACCAGGGGACACTTCTAGTTGTGTCCCCCATGAGCCACAGCAGCCAGGGCAAGGGAGCTGGAGGAGGCAGTCTAGAGGCCCAGGCAGAGAAAATATTCCATCGCTGTCTGCGGTACCTAAAGCTTTTTTTGTTTGTTTTTTGGATCCCCCACCCCCCATAGCCTTTAACTCCCGACCTTGACACTGGGGAGTGGGAAGAATAGGACGAGCCCCACTGTCCTCTTCCAGGTTCCATCATGGAGAACGGGGTGAGTTCCTCCAGCACAGCTGACAAATCCCAGCAGCAGCCTCTGACCCCCAGTGTCCGGCTGGATGAAGGGGTCTCTGCCAGCACTGCTGTGGTTGGGGAGAGCCTGAAGCAGGAGTGTGACTCCTTGGGCCTTCCAATGGCCAGCAGCACCACCTCCAAGCCTTCTTCGACCTCACCCTCAAGTGCCCAGGCTCTTGCATGGTCAGGGCAGCCCTCCAGAGGCTGCCGGGGTCTGCACACAGCCTTGCCCCCAGTGGTGATCTTATCCAAAGCTGCATACAGCCTGCTGGGATCCCAGAAGGGCGGCACGCTGCCACCCTCCTCGTCCCTGCTACCCCACGCCGATGTGGCCTGGGTGAGCTCCCTGCGGCCAGGCTTGCACAAGGACATGGGCAGCGAGGAGCAGTCCCTTTACTACCGCCAGTGGACCTCTGCCCGGCAGCACCACGCGGACTACAGCAACCAGCCAGACCCCGCCTCAGGCGCCCGGACCTTGCACCCGAGGCGCTTGCTGCTCACTGGGCCCCCCCAGGTAGGGAAGGAACAGGGCAGGCTTTGTCTTGGCTGTAGGGGGACAACAAGTTGGGGGTTGGCAAGGGTGGCAGAAGACCTCATTCCGACCTCAGCTAAAGAGCCAAAGTGTGAAAGAATTCTCTTTTCTTCTTCCTTTCCCTCTCTTACCCTCCTCCACCCTTCCTCAACTAAAACTATCTCCATCAGGTGGGAAAGACTGGCTCCTATTTACAGTTCCTTAGGATCCTTTTCCGCATGCTCATTCGGCTGCTGGAGGTGGACGTGTACGACGAGGAGGAGATAAACACAGGTGAGGCTGGACACTACGGCCAAGGCCTGAGAGACCCAAGAGCCAAGGTTGCTTCACCCTCTGAATGTCTAGGGTAGCTAAGCTACAGAGTTATTATGAGATTAAAGACAAGATATTCAGCAAATAATCCCAAGTGAACTGTGGCTCTCAGCGTCTGGGGGCCTCTCTCCAGGGTGCAGCAAGCTGCTGGGCACAGCTGTTTCATCAGCTTTCGTAGGTGCCCAGATAGGTAAACCCTGTGGTCCTTCCAGCCTGCACTGTGCTCCTAGACACCACAGCCTTTGATTTTACCCAACATGCGGCTACAGAGGTAATGCTGTGTCCCCCTGAGCTGTCACTAGCAGAAGGGCCTCACTTTCTCCTTTTCCCATCACTCTGGTGACGGCTGAGTCTCCGTAGGAAGTAACACCTCAGCAGCAGGATAAATAAGCTTGCTAGCAAGAGTGAGAGCAAGCAGGCAAAAAGCAAAAGATCCCTTCTTCCATATCCTTTGCTGTACACTGCCACGAGGAGGTGTGGCCCAGAGTTAAAGTGGATCTTCTGGCCTCAAATGATCCAGTCAAAAAATCCTTCACAGGTGTGCCTAGCTGCATGGTTTTTTGTTTTTTATTGACTTCAGATGCAGTCAAACTGACAACCAAAATTAGCAATCCTTGTCTCAAATTTTTATAGACATGCTAGGGCCATGGAGACAGTGCTAGGGCCATGGCTCAGTGGTAGAAAGAACGCTAACAGAATCATCGCAGAGCTAAAGCTGAGAATTTTGATCATCCACGTCTGGAGCACTGGGAGACTCTGGTCTTACAGGTTAGGCGTTTGTGAACTGAGCTAGTGTGAGTCTGTGAACTACTCAGGGCGAGTAAGGGGAAATACCCTTCCCAGAAGTCTGAAGGAATGGTTCTGGTTCCTTCTACTTTGGGATAAGAACTTGTTTCAGGGCTGAAGAGATGGCACAGATGTTAAGAGCATTTATTGCTCTTCCAGAAGACTAGGGTTCAATTCCCAGCATCCACGTGGCAGCTCACAACTGTCTTAACTCCGGTTCCAGGGGATCTGGCCCCCATCATACAGACATACACACAGGCCCTTAACATAAATAAGTTAATTAAAAATAAAAACAGAAAAGGGAGAGCTCATTTCTTAAAAGTGCCTTTGTCACAACGTCCCAGGCTTTGCGCTTCAGAGTGGTGGGCGGGAGGGAGAAAGTGGGTCCACCTGTCCTGTGCCCTGCCCTGCCCTAGATCCCAATGAAACCTGCGGAGTGAGCAAGTCAGAGCAGGAGCCCTGGCCTGACATTGAGACCTTCAGCAAAATGCCTTTTGACGTCAGTGTGCATGACCCCAAGTACAGTCTGATGAGCCTGGTCTACACTGAGAAGCTGGCTGGGCTCAAACAAGGTGGGTATATGTAAAGCCAGGCTCTGAAGTGTTTGAGGGGACTCTAAAGCAGGATTTGGGTGGGGGAGGGAGTAATTCTGTTTTTCACAATGAACACACATACATCTTGATTTTTAAACTTGCTTATCAGGGCTCAGATTATATAGCTTTTTGAGCCAGGCAGTGGCAGCACACGCCTTTAATCCCAGCACATGGGAGGCAGAGACAGGTGGATCTCTGTGAGTTTGAGGCCAGTCTGGTTTACAGAGTGAGTTCCTGGACAGGCTCCAAAGCTACAGAGAAACCCTGTCGTACGAGAAATAAGCATTTCTTTCTAAGCTTTATGTGCATGCCATGGAGATAACAGTTTCTCATCCCCTTATACACAGAAGTAATAAAGGAATATAAAGTTGAGGAGCCCCGGAAACGAGAAACCATGTCTATGATGCTGACCAAATATGCGGCCTACAACACCTTCCACCACTGTGAGCAGTGCCACCAGTACATGGACTTCACGCCTACCTCCCAGGTGCAGCTGGTTTGCCCTTGTGGGAACTCTGTTGCCACTATGAACCTTGTATGTATGGGGGACAGGGAAGATGAAACGTGAGACTCCTGGCTTCAGGCCCTAGAAAAACAATATAAACTATTACTTAGCAGTTGTCTCTTCCTTCGATGTGCTTCTTAGTACAGGAGCTCACTGTTCCAGGCTGGCTTCGAATTCACAATCCTGTATACTGAACAGAATTATAGGCATGCCTACCGTGCCTGGTTTTATTTTCTCATATTTTGGGCATTACGGATACATCTCCGGGCCTTGAAAATGATTGTTAGACATTCTTCCAC
Source organism: Microtus oregoni (assembly GCF_018167655.1). Classification (NCBI taxonomy): domain Eukaryota; kingdom Metazoa; phylum Chordata; class Mammalia; order Rodentia; family Cricetidae; genus Microtus; species Microtus oregoni. The sequence continues at coordinate 42,428,207 of NW_024543070.1, read as the reverse complement.
ACCAAAGGAGGAAGCAGCAGTGCTGATAGTAACGCCTACTTTGGGGGAGAAGCTCCATGTCATGTCCCTATTTCTCTTCTTGAATTTTATGTCTTGGCACTGAGCACCTGGGACCCTGTTGCTTCTAGGCTGTCCTGAGCAAATTCCCCAAACCAGTCACTGTTGTAGCTATTCTTGGAAGGCTCCTAGTTCGTTGACGATTCTTTAAGTGGTGTGTGTGTGTGTGCGCGCACACACACGCATGCATGTGTGAGCTGGTTCCCTCACTCCGCCCTCATGGGCCCTAGGGATTGGTGGGAAGCCCTGCTGAGCTATCCCACTGGCTCTGTTCACAATTCTTCACAGGATATAGAAGAAACAAGTGCCTTGGCCTATGATTTATGTGTTTAGAAATTTCCTACATAGAATCTCCTGACACAGTTTCTGTGTGACTACAGTACAAGTAATAGATCCCCTCATTTGTGATGTGGAACTAGAATCTGTGGGAAAAACCTTATTTTTTTCTGAAATGTAATGTTTGGGTTAAAACTATTAGGAAACCTACATGGATTTTAGGTGCTGACGAAAATTTGTTATGTATTAAATCAGTTATTGGCTTCATTGTACAGCCCATATATAGAGTTATACTTACTCGTGGAGACAGGCTCCTGGACACAGATAGCGTAAGATATACTTGGCTTTTCTGAGTCACGTGGTCTTTCGCTGATGTCAGCGTTCTGCACCAAATGTTGGATATGTTCCACTGTCCATTATAACCAGAAAAGATGGAGCCACGGGCACACTTTTAATCCTAGCCCTGCTCTCTAAGAGCTGAAACTTAACGTGTCCACTGTGATTCACAGAGGAGAGTCCTCTGTACCTGGGGCCTTTGAGGAATGCATCTATAGCAGGGCTCCACACTTGGTTCCTGCAGCAGTGACAGCTAGAAACGATGAAGCCTTTTCCACATTGCCCCTCAGCCAGAATGTCTGGGGCACTAACTCATCTCGGCTGCTTGTGTCAGAAATCTCAAAGAATGGCCTGGAAATCAGGAAACCATATACTGATCATCCCTCTCTTTGTTTGCAAATCTAGATATCTGACTCTACCCTTCATGCATTCACCTTTTCCTCTTCTATGCTGGGAGAAGAAGTCCAGCTCTATTTCATCATTCCAAAGTCCAAAGAGAGTCATTTTGTCTTCAGCAAACAGGGTAGACACCTGGAAAGTATGCGGCTGCCCCTGGTTTCGGACAAGGTGGGCTAGAGTTTTTGGGTGTGAGGGCTTTTGGGCCCTAGGTGGGTCCTCCAAGATTCTCACGCCTGAGGGTTTTACTTTCCCATTCTGCTCTCATTGTTTTCCTTTCACAGAATCTAAATGCAGTCAAGAGCCCTATTTTCACTCCTTCCAGTGGTCGCCACGAGCATGGACTCCTAAACCTTTTCCATGCCATGGAGGGCATCAGCCATCTTCACCTCCTGGTGGTTAAAGAATACGAGATGCCACTGTACCGAAAGTACTGGCCCAACCACATCATGCTAGTGCTTCCCGGAATGTTCAATAATGCCGGCGTGGGTAAGATGGGGAAGACGATGGGAATTCATTCCCTTGACTGCATCTTCCAAACATTGCTCATGGTCCTCCTGACCATGGGTCTTTTAATTCTGAGTCCTTCCTTCTCCCACTTTGTAATCTTGTAGACCCTAACATTTTTGTTCAAGTTTACAAAAGTTTTAACTTCTGAGGACCAGTAAGGACTAAGTCGCTGGAATAATGAACACTCTGGGACGGGACAGGGAGTCTTCGAAGAGTGGACTCCCAATGTTCCTGGGCTGGACATTCTAGGGCCAGAATGTATCCATGAGAAATGTTCCTAGGGAGGGAGGTGACGATGTATGTGATTTAGAGGGCTCCCTTCTGTGTCTCCTGCTAAGGGCACAAGGCAAGTTCTAGTCCTGTCAAGGAACTGAAGGCATTTAGGTTATGGAAGTATTTTAATTAATTATTGTATGGTAAGGGTGAAACTTTAGCTTTTCGTGTGGTATCCAGATGTTCCCCCAAGAATGGAATTGGCACCCTTGTCGTCTATGAGAGGGTTTATTTCTTGACTCTCTACAGCTCTGTCTTGGCTTTAGGTTTTGAAAGGAAGAAGTATAAAACCTGCACCTTTTGAAAACTTCAGACATATTTGCATACTTGTATGGATTATGATAATGTATGTAACATATAATCAAATCAGAGTGTACATACTTTCTCTAAATAGGAATCACTCTCATGTATTTGGAGTTTTGTATTCTTCCAGTCATTTTGATATGTATAGTGTTGTTTTAACGAAGCTCATCAACTATGCTATAGAAAACTAGAATTAACACCTCCTGGTTGGGGGTCTTTGCTGGACTTTCCGCACTTCTTCCTCTCTGCCCTTCCCAAGCTTTTCCACTGAGCTCTTCTGTTTCTGAGTTCTTCTGTCTCTGGCTGGATTCATCTATGTAACAACCTTCAGTTTCATCCATGTTGCTACAAGTGTACAAGTGTCAGGGTTCCTTCTCTGTGTAGCCCTGGCTGTTCTGGAATTGCTGTAGACCAGGCTGTCCTTGAACTCAGACATCCACCTACCCTCTGCCTATTGAGTGCTGGGATTAAAAGTGTGCACCACAACACCCAGCTTTTTTTTTTTAACAAGCCAATTTTTGGTTCATTTCTTGCATTTGAAATACTTGATGACATCCTTAGCCTGAGATTCTTTGCCACAGTTCATTAAAAAAAAAAAAAAAAAACCTACATGTAGCCAGGCGGTAGTAGCACATGCCTTTATTTATATTGTTTATCTATGGGAATCTAGGTTGACCTCATTACTGAAGATGTTGTGAGTAGACATGGGGCTGCAAGTGTCTCTTCAGTATAATGGTCATCTCTCTTCTGGATATAGGCCCACCAGCGGACTTGCTGGCTCACACGCACTTCCAGGCTCAGTTTGCTTTAGGTAGGACTGTGCACATTTTCTACAAGAGCTGCCCCACCAGCTCACAAGAGAGCCCATCCCTCTGCATTCTTGTCACCATCCATTAGTTACTTCATCATGTTTTATAACTATGAACATTGGGCATCTTGCCATTTATTGGCATATCCTTTTATTTTCTTCAATATTTTGTGTTTCTCACTGTACTATCTTTTGCCTCCTTGATTAAGTATATTCCTAAGTATTCTACCTTCCCATGCTATATGAGAACTAAATTCCTGAGACTGTTCTTTTAAATTGCTGAATTCTCTTACAGTTCTAACAGTTTCCTGTGTATTTTTTCCATGTAGCTATATTGTTGGGGAACATCGTTTTACTATTTTGTTTGAGATCATTTTCCCTTTCTTGCCTATGGGCTCTGACTAGACATCGTTTTCCTATTCCTGACCATAGCTGAAAAACCTTTGCTCTTTCTTCATTGGCTGCCATGTTGCTGTCCATTTGTCCTGTGTCCATAGGGTGCTGAGAATGCAAACACAGACTCTTGAGGGGAGATGTTCCTAAGTCCTAGTATTACCTTGAGCTAACCCCGTTTGGGGTTCTTCAGTACACTAACTAGCCCTTTTTGTTATAATCTACATTTTGTTTCATTTTAGGGTGGCCCACTTATAAAATTTAGCTAGTGGGGTGGTAGCGCACACCTTTAATCCCAGCACTTGGGGAGGCAGCAGATATCTGTGAGTTTGAGGCCAGCCTGGTCTACAGAGCAAGCTCCAGGATAGGCTCCAAAGCTACACAGAAAAACCCTGTCTTGAAAAACGAATAGTAATAATAATAAAACAAATAAAGTTTAGCTAATTCCTCTAACTTACCACTAGCATTCCACAGAGCGTATGTCACATGTAACTCCATCATCACTTCTTTTAGAGGGGAGGAAGCCAAAGCTCAATAGAATTGACTGAATGAGCCTGTCTCTGGCCTATTCTCTTGCTCTGTACCACACATCTACTGTTCTATTCTATCTTTTCCACAGTTCAGATCTAGGATGGGTGCCTGTTTCCAGAATCGCCATAGGTGCTGTTAAACTCTTCATTCATCAAGACTCTGTCTTCCTCTCTGATGGATGTGCAAGTGGTTGTCTCTAAGAGCAAGGCCCTAGTCACTAATATCATTTGCTGTATGCGCGTCCTTTGTCATATCAGGGAAATGGAATTGAAGTATATCCCTCAGATTTGTTTCTGGCCGTTCACTAGACTTAAGTGAATCTCTAGTAATGGGCTCCAGGAATCTGTATTTTAAAATACATTTCCAGTGACTCTTTTGGAGATTTTTAACACATTATAAAGCATCAGATTCCCGCTGGTGCTGCCTGACGTGGGTGCTAGGAACCAAACTAGGGTCCTCTCAGTTTCTCTCTAGCATGCCCCATCCCTGGATACCAGTGGAGGTCATGTGACTGGTCTGGGTGAAAGATGTCAAGCTGTGGTTGTCTGCTTTTCAGGTGCTGCTAGGTTCCTCATCAAGGAGCTGTCTTACCACAACCTAGAACTGGAAAGGAATCGCCTGGAGGAGCTGGGAGTCAAACGGCAGTGTGTCTGGCCTTTCATTGTTGTGATGGATGACTCCTGTGTCCTGTGGAATATTCACAGCGCTGAGGAGCCAAGGTGGTGACACTCCAGGAACTTGTGTGTGTGGGGGGTGACACTCCAGGAACTTGTGTGTATGGGGGGTGACACTCCAGGAACTTGTGGGGGGGGGTGACACTTCCAGGAACTTGTGTGTGTGGGGGTGACACTTCCAGGAACTTGTGGGGGGGGTGACACTTCCAGGAACTTGTGTGTGTGGGGGGGGGTGACAGACACTTCCAGGTAGTTGTGGGGGGGGTGCGGAGGGGAGTGACACTTCCAGGAAGTAGTATGTATGTGGGGGGTGACACAAAGACCCAGACAAAGCATTTTCAGCTGTAGTTGTATTTGGGAGTAAAGAAGAGACAGTTCTCCTGAGCATGGCGGATTATAAGAGCACTTAGTAGGTCACTGGTGGTTATTCTAAAGACAGCGTGTCACAAAGTTCCTGAGCCATTTCCACATTTTGGTATTCGTTAGCTGCAAAAATCTGTTCTGGCCAAGGTATAGTGTTACACACTTAGGAGGCAATGGCAGGATAACCGCTTTGAGTCTGACACCAGCCTGGTCTACATAGCAAGTTCTAGGCCAGCTACATAGTAAGACTATGTGAAAAAACAAACCTGTTCTGGTGTTGCAATTCACTTCTATCGCCAGCCTGACTACTGCAGTGGAGAGGAAGTCATGTGGCCTCTGTCTCGAGCTCACCACTGTAATACAGCTGAAATCCCGTCTTCTCCTGGAGTCCTAATAGTCCTTCACAGTGCTCGGGGAATGCTGACTACTGAAACAATTGTGAAATTGCCCCAAACTCAACAGTGCCCCCAGTGAAATGCTGATTTCCTACCATTACTTCTGTGGATTTGAAATCAATGAAATGTTCATATAGTTATTACATGTAATGATCAGAACTGGCCATTTCTGTACTCCTAACCTCTGTCATGTCTTTGTTAACTCATGTTCATTATTCATGTTGAAATATGAGCTGAGCCGGGCGGTGGTTGCACACGCCTTTAATCCCAGCACTTGGGAGGCAGAGGCAGGCGGATCTTTGTGAGTTTGAGACCAGCCTGGTCTACAAGAGCTAGTTCCAGGACAGGCTCCAAAACCACAGAGAAACCTTGTCTCGAAAAACCAAAAAAAAAAAGAAAAGAAAAGAAATATGAGCTGAATTCCTTTCTTCTCTTCCTCCTTTTTTTTTTTGCCTTGATAACATACACTACCAAAGGCCATCTTTTCTGAGTCATGACAGGCAGTGTGACTGGAGTTGACTTTCTTAATATAAATAATCTTACTACATCTTTTACAGCATTCCTAATATATAGTAGCATTGGTTCTTCAGTAACATTTATTGACATTTTCTATAAACTAACTTTATATTTTACAGCCAGCCCACAGAAGCAGGAATCTCCAGCAAGAATGTGTCCTTGAAGAGTGTCTTGCAGCATATTGAAGCCACACCAAAAATTGTCCACTACGCAATTCTGGGCATACAGAAATGGAATAGCAAGCTGACGTCTCAGAGCCTAAAGGCTCCATTCTCAAGATGTCATGTGCATGATTTCATTCTCCTCAATATAGACCTAACTCAAAATGTGCAGTACGACTTCAACAGGTAGGTCAGTCCTCATGGATGCAGGCCACCGTGGCATCTGCCAATGGATGTCCACTTCAGCCTCTTCTGCCTTGAATCGCCAACCCCCTTTCAGCTAACTCCCCTGGCCCAGAACTCATTATGTGACACAGGCTGGCCTCACACTTGTGACCCTCCTGAGGGCTGGGATCACAGGCATCTGTCACCTAGCATGACCTAGACTTGATACTGGAATGTTAGCCACCTGATTACTCAATAAACTGTTGAATCAATACTGATCCATATGTGGACCTATGAATGTCCAATATCAACCCCATATTCATCCTCAGAACTAAGGAGGAAACCACTCTCTCCAGTGCTGTAAGACCCACAGAAGGCAGCAGTAAGGCCTCTTGAATTGATCACACCCACATTCCTAAGAAATCTGAAATGGTCAAGGAATGATATCAGAAACCATAAAGTCTTTTTTTTTTTTGGGGGGGGGGTGTCAAGACAGGGTTTCTCTGTAGCTTTGGAGCCTGTCCCGGAAGTAACTCTTGTTGACCAGTTTGGCCTCGAACTCACAGAGATCCGCCTGCCTCTGCCTCCCAAGTGCCATCACTGCCCAGCAGAAACTATGTAGTCTTAATATCCACCCCCAACCTGTAGCTATTAGAATACCCACTGCTTCCGTGCTTCATCCTGCATGTGAACAGAACTGTAAACCACAAGACCTCTGGCTTTCCTGACCACAGGATATATAGCCCTGTGTCTGACAGGAACCTAAACCCTGCGGCCTAAAAGAAGCAAGCCCTCCTTCCTTTAAAGCTTATAATGCCAGATGAGTAGAGTGTGGGCCAGCTCTTTGAGGACAAGGTGATGTTTCAGGCCCTCCCCTAATGTCTGCCATGCATTTTTCTGTATAGTTATCATAGTTGAGATGTGGTTTTGATTTAGGTATTTCTGTGAAGATGTTGACTTTAACCTGAGAACAAACAGCAGTGGCCTGCTCATCTGCCGCTTTAATAACTTCAGTCTTATGAAGAAGCATGTTCAGGTTGGAGGGCAAAGGGACTTTATCATTAAACCAAAGATCATGGTAAGTTCTATGCAGCTTGATCCTACTGTTGAAAACAAGCACAAATGCTCTCTTAGAAATGGCTGTCATTAAAGTACTGGCACATAAGTGCTTTTTTGCTGCGTTAGAAAGGGAAGTAGCCGGAGTCCTCAGTGTCAGCTGTGCAGGGAAGTCCCAGAGTTAAGCCTTAAAGATTCCAAAGCTCTATGGTTTGTTTGTTTTCCACTCTGCTTCCCGAGTGCTGGGCTTAAAGTGTGGGCCCGACTGCAAAGCTTTTCAAAACAACCTTTATGTAACCCAGGAGAAAAATACTGATACAAATACTCATCTGGTCCTGTGTGTGAGTGCGTGTGCGTGTTTTTAAGAAAATATTACAGCTCAAAGCTTATAAAAAGAATTCTTTACTCCATTCCCATGGGGGGTGGGGGTGGGGCTTGCTGCTAGCTGATCACTGCAGCTGAGGAACTCCTGCTTTTTGTTGTTGAGTAGGACACGAGTCAGCCCAGACACACGAGCAGCACTCTAAAGACTTCCCTTTGGGCCCAACAACATATCTATTAAATACAGTAACATTCCAAAAATTCTTGCTTTAACTTAAATAACATTGGACTATTCTTCAAGTGGGAGAAGGGGGAATGCAGAACAAAATGAGACATAGAGCACATCAGGCCACTGCTGTTAATACAGCAATTCCTCTTTAGTTGCTAGTTTTTGAAAGTTAATTTTTTATTTGTGTGTATGAACTTACTGCCTGCCTACATGTATGTATGTGCCCTGTGTGTGTATCTGGTGCCTGCAGAGGCCAGAAGAGGGTGTTGGATCCCCTGGATCTAGAGCTACAGTGGTTTTGAGCCTCCATGTGGTTGCTGGGAACCAAACCTTGGTCCTCTGCAAGAACAGCTTAACCACTGAGCCCCCTCTCCAGCCCCTAACAGTCCTTTATCTGGAATTTACCATCATTAACCATGGTCTGACAATCTATGCCTTGGCTCTCAAGTGACCACACTTAGATATTGTGTGCCTAATTTAGAAATTATAATGTATTTATGTATGTCAATGCTAAGTGTAACTTCAGGTTCCTTTGGGGGTGCTGTATGTGGAAGTTATTAGGGTGCAATCCATTGTAATCTTAGACATTTCATTCACTGACAGGCACATTTCCCATGACCATCTGATTTCAGGTTTCAGAGAGCTTAGCTCCCATCTTGCCCCTTCAGTACGTCTGTGCTCCCGACAGTGAACACACGCTACTGGCAGCCCCTGCACAGTTCCTTCTGGAGAAGTTCCTTCAACATGCCTCATATAAACTCTTCCCCAAAGCCATCCATAACTTCAAGAGTCCTGTATTGGCCATTGACTGCTACCTTAACATTGGACAGGAGGTAAAGGCGGGACTGGCTAGTCCTGGGTGCCACATCCATTTCTTCCCCATTTTAGTTCCATTGAAAACATAGATGGTTCTAGAAGAGCCAATGACAGTATGATTCAAAGGGCCCCACAAGAACAGAATTAGCCAGTGCTCTGAAGAGCCTGCCCTGGCGGTGTGGACAGAAGCAGCCACTTGCTCATTTAAACAATGATAAGACTGTGCTGTCATTATGTGGATTTTTTCGAGAGTCTCTTCTTGAAAGGCACACAGTGTCTTTCCTGATGAGTAAGTACAAGCTCAGCACCTTTACAGCTGCCACCTCTCCCCACTCTCAAGCCCCTCAGTTGCCGTCTAGTTTGTTAGTTGCATTTGCATCTCCCTGTGTCTGCCAAGCTTTTCCTTCACATTATCTTAAGTCCATTGCATTAACTTCAATAATGTGATATATCCTTATAATGAATTTTTTAAAACAAAAACCAGCCTAGTTGGCAGGATGGTGTGTCTCAGTGGGTAAAGGCAGCTGCTGCCAATGCTGCCAACTCAACCCTGAACCCAGATAGTGCCGAGAACTGACTCCATACACAAACTCTTTCAAGTCCTAGTGCATTCAATTTTGGAAACTAAATTTAACTTCTGTTAATAATCCTTGTAGTGGGTTACACCATTAACTTTATAAATAGAAACTTTAAAATCAGATGATAGCTGAACATGGAGGCACATGTCTGTACACCCAGCATTCCAGAAGCTAGCCTGGGATACAGAGTGAGATTCTGCCTTAAAACACAAAGACCCAACCATGTGTCAGCACAATCTCAATACTAATAGCAGCTAATATTTGCTTAATACTGAACAGACTAAATTAACAATCAAAAATACTTCTATCTAACAGGTTTTCTTACCTATGTAGATGAGGAACTGTACAATGCCATATGACTTCTAACTGAAGGAACCAGTGTTTGAATTCAAGCGTAGCTACCCCATTGTTCTCTCTTCTATCTTTCTGCTTTCCTGTAATGCTTGTGGTTATCGCCTATCATGGAAGCCACATGGACCTAGAAATGCTATTTTAAGCTTATTTCAGAGTGAAATAAGAGTGAAATATATTTACTCTTTCCTATGCATGGTTTTTGTTTTTTACGGAATGTGGTATTGTTTTGTTTTTACTATTTATGTATATGGGCATATGGACATTTTATTTCCATGTGCATAAATACATGTCTGGTGCCTATGGAGGCCAGGAGAGGATGTAGGATCCCTTGAGACTGAAGTCACAGATGACTGTGTGCTGCCATGTGGATGCTAGGGGTCAAACCAGGGGCCTTTGGAAGAGCAGCCAGTGCTCTTAACTCTCTAGCCCCAGAATGTAGGGCTTTTTAAAAATTTACACACACACACACAAAATTCTGTCAGAAGAATGATTAATCTAACATATGTATAATATATAATGAGAGATTTAAAAATATTAAAACTTAGCTGGGCAGTGGTGGCGCATACCTTTAATCCCAGGACTTGGGAGGCAGAGGCAGGCGGATCTCTGTGAGTTTGTGGCCAGCCTGGTCTACAAGAGCTAGTTCCAGGACAGACAGGCTCCCAAGCTACAGAAAAACCCTATCTCGAAAAACCACATACACACACACACACACACACACACACACACACCTATTGAAACTTTACTACTAAATAAGTACAAAGTGTAAATAATCAACAACTTATATTGAGGAAGTGTGGCTCTCACCTTACATCCCAACTGAAGAGGAAGGCACTGACTACAGTGTTCCTCAGCAAAAGGACAGTTCTCTATTGCTTGTGAAATGTCTTTGGTTTTGTTTGTTTGTTTATTTCTTTCAGGTAGCCATATGCTATGTCAGCTCCAGACCCCATTCCAGCAATGTCAACTGTGAAGGGGTGTTTTTCAGTGGACTCCTCTTGTACCTCTGTGACTCTTTTGTAGGTGCCGATCTTCTCAAGAAATTCAAGTTTCTAAAAGGTAAGTCAAATTCAATGTCTTGAATGTGAATGCTATTGTCACTAGAAGAAAAAAAAAATCAAGAGTTGAATGGCACACAAGCAAGCAAAGCTTTGGCCAAAGTTTGAATACTTTGATTCTAAACCAGGGCTACTGATAATATTGGGGTAAGATCTGTAATGAAAAAAGATTTTTTTTTATGTATGTTTATGTGTTCAAGTGCCTACAGAAGCCAGAAGGTATCCAACCCCTGGAACTTAAGGGTGTGAGCCATCTGACCGGGTGCTGGGGACTGAACCTGGGTTCTCTGCAAGCAGCAGGAAGGCTCTTAACCACTGAGCTATCTTTATCCGTGACTTCTTAAACAGACTTTTACAATTATTTATTTTAGAAATATATGTTTCTGGTATCTAATCTGGACAGAAGCTAGCTTGATTCTACCTATACATGTTTGTAAGCAATATATACACTCTAAAGTCATTTGAGTGGGTCAGAAATCAACAGCAGAAAAATTGAATAATTGTACCCCCCCCCCCCAGACATACTCTTAGTTATGAGGCTGGCACAGACACTAAAGTTGTCCTAATAGGTTCACCTTACTTAAGAATATCTACAAATCCAGGACCACAAATCATCCTTACAAGATGACCTGAGGTCAGTGATAGAAGACACTCAGTATACTATATGTACCATGAAAGTGGGCACGAGCTCTGAGTGTGTGTGTAAGAGTGTGTGTGTGTAGCAGTGGTTCTCAGGTAGAGGAAGGGTATGTGCCTGAAGAGGCTGTTGGCTGTCGCTGTGTGTCTCAGCAGATAGTAAGCTGGGAGTATGGTAAACACTGCACGGCACAGACTGGGACCCAGCACACACAACAAAGTGCTCAGGTTGAGAATGCCTGCTCTACAGACTCAGCAAACAATGATCTTGTCAGTCACTACAAGAGAGGCTGAGGCTGAAGGAAAGCTCCTTCTAGCATCACTTTAAGCTCCTCGACACTTTCGCAAAACAACTAAGAATAAAATATCTACCTGTGGGGCTGGAGAGGTGGCTCAGTGGTTAAGAGCATTGCCTGCTCTTCCAAAGGTCCTGAGTTCAATTCCCAGCAACCACATGGTGGCTCACAACCATCTGTAAAGAGGTCTGGCGTCCTCTTCTGGCCTTCAGGCATACAGACAGAATATTGTATAAATAATAAATAAATAAATATTTAAAAAAAATATCTACCTGTATGTTGGTTCTCAAATGTGGTTAACATCCTTATCAATTTAACGTCTGTTCCTCCTGAAGGTGCTACCTTGTGCGTCATCTGCCAAGACAGAAGCTCCTTACGGCAGACAATTGTTCGCTTAGAGTTGGAGGATGAGTGGCAGTTTCGCCTCCGAGATGAGTTTCAAACTGCCAACAGCAGTGATGATAAACCTCTCTACTTTCTTACTGGACGGCATGTATGAGTTTTTGAAGAGACCAAAAACAACAAACTGATCCCTAGATGGAGTGGGACAACAATTATTGGGGATTTTATTTCCTTTAACGTACAATCACTGTGGAGCAAAGTGCAACATATTTATCTCTTCTCCAAAGAGCTCCCCAAATGTGACCAAGGTCTTCTTTAGTTCCGCTGACAGGACCCAGATTCAGGTCAGGATGTGCTATGGGAGCCTGAGGATAGAGAACAAACATGGAGTATGCATTGTTTTTCCTACTACATTATGTTGGGGGCAGGGGACCGACCGTCAGCATTAGCCAGCTTGAATGTGTTACATGAGACTCACACCACTGGTGTGGAATTAATTGAAGATTAACACTTGAGGCCTGAACCCTCAGTTTCTCTTCAGCTCTGTACCTTGGTACAGTATTACTCAGGGGTCTGAAATGATAGAATGTAGAAGATATTTGTATTTAAAAAGAAATAGCTTTGTCTTTCTCTGTGCAGTGTTAGTTTAAGATTTATAATCTTATATATTTCGAAACCTTTGGCAAAATTTCCACAGGAGTTAAAAGTTTACTATTTAAAGGGAACAAAGAATCAGTACATGCAGGCACTAGGTGCATTCATGAGGGTTCTCTGAGCTTGAGTCCTTTGTCTTGCCCATTCCAGTCTGGAAGCACACCGTGTCTGTGAGAATGTAAACAGTGTTTTGTACAGGAAGCTATGTGGACGGATGAGCGTTCTGCACTTATGCTCTGTCACTGTGTTTCAGTTGAAAGGAAGGAGTTGGCACCTGGAAACCCACACAACAGGCTGGGATTCATTGTGGATTTGAACTAGTTGAGTGCTGGGACTCAGGCTAAGCATCCTTTAAAAGACTTAACCAGTAACAGCTGTCTTACACACAAAAATGGGTGGAAATGGGAAACAGAACCAGACACGTTTTCCTTAATTTTATCAGTGACATTTTTCCTGAGGAGTAAGGAAGACTCCGCAAAGCGCCTTTTGAACTCATTAAAATTAGTGGGTAGTGTATGACTAATATCAACAGTAGGGGTATAAGTTTCTATGGATTCCTCATCAAATATTTTAATCAGAAACATTTTGAGAAAATATTCCACACTAATCTATTGAAGTTTACATGTAAATTGCTCTACTTCATGGTACCTTTTCAGAGTTTTCTCAGCCACGTGTCTGATTTTATCTCTAGTTAAGATAGTCACCTTTCCTTGAATCTGTCTGAGAACCCAAGACTACTGAAAGCCTACTGAGCCTGCACTAATTGCAGTGTTAGCTGATAAGCTTGGTTATCCAGGATTAAAAGTTTACAGCTAGTGAGAAGATGGAATGGATTGCAGCTCTCTTGGTTCTAATGAGGTTTTAAATGTATTTTAAATGGATAGTTCCTTTTAACCCCATTTTAAATTGTCCCTCAAGAAGGACCCGCCTTATTATATGCTTACTTCTTAACTTTAGTAGAGCAGAATTTTAGCAAAGAGGTATGTTCCAGGGCAGTCTAATTTAGGTATGAATGCATCTAACTTGTTCCTGTTTTGCTGAAAGGGTCCAATGCAGGTAATATCAAGAAAGCCACTGTTTGTGCAATATTTCAATAACACTATGTAGGGTAAATAAAAATACTTGAAATAATTCCACAACTATTGTGCCAGGGGTAGAGGCCTCTTAGGAGTTCTTACTGGCTTTTTCTTTTTGGACTCAGTTACTTTAATGCAGGCACTCCGTGTTAGTTAGAGCTACACTCTGGAAATTCAAGTGACCATGAACTGTAAACACTATTCCACTCCTCCAAGAGAAATGCCAGAATAGAAACACAAGACTGTCCATCACTCCAATAATTGATAAGTTTTCATTTACCTGCCTCTTTTTCTCCAAAGCCTAAATAAAGGTTTGGATATTTTAAAGTTACCTTAATCAGTGTAATCCTTTAGTGAATGCTAGGTCCTCTTTAAGGATGGAATTGCACAAGCCCAGACCATCATGACTTGTTAGTACACGTCTTGGTGTGTTTGACCTCTTCCATTCCTGAGGACAGTGAGTTAGGGTAAATAGATTAAGTCACATGGTAATGTACCTGCAGACCTGCTGAACTTTGGCATGCATGACAGTTCACACAGGTTAATATTGAATGTAACCTAAAAAAAATTAGAAAAGCTGTAGTCAAGTTTTGGCTGTAATTTATGCAACTGCTTCTTGTGATTTTTAGAAAAGGGGGCACCTGTGTTACTTTGTTACTGTAAAATTTTCTTAACCAAAATTTGGTGAATTTCACTCACTAGTCAGTCTACCTCACATTTTGTTTATGACGTTGTGTCTACAGTATGTTGTTGTTCTTTCATTTGGTGAATGTATTAAAATTCCCTCCCACTCCTCACTCTCTAAAGTTTGTTTTCTTTAAACCCATTTTCCCTAAGTTACAAGGAGACATGAGCTGTGACTTCGGCAATGTCTGGTATTGTACTGTGGACGGCTCAGAGATTCTACTATCTTGGCACAATCCAAAAAAAACACTTAAGTAAACAGTTGAATGAAACCTACAGCTTACCTAAAGCAGCTATATACACCAAAGTCTCCACTGGAAAAATGCAGACTACTACATAATTATAGATGACAAACCTATGTAGAAGGCAACTATATTTACTTTTGTGGCCTCAAACAGTTCCGGGTCACTAACATTTATTATTAATTTTGGATTTATTTCTAAATTCCACCTACTTTTACCAACTCTTAGGGGAAAAAAGGCCTTCCAGCTCTAATAAAGAACATTTATAATAATAGAATTTGAAACAAAACCACTCATCTAGGCCAAAGCGGTAACTATTTTCATGTCTGCTGACAGACAGGGAAGCAAGCTTCCACTACCTGTTCAAAAGTAACTGGCCTGGAAAGTCTAACAACATGCCAATTACTAAAGTCTTAGAAGCCATAAGAAGGAAGGATGCATATGTGAATTACTACGGTGGAAATTGACTCAGCAATCTTTTTTTTGGGGGGGGGGTGGATAGGGTTTCTCTGAGTAACAGGCTGTCCTGGAACTCGTTTTGTAGACTAAGCGGGCCTTGAACTCACAAAGATCTGTTTGTCTCTGCTTCCTGTGTGCCACTACCACTCAGACAACTCAGCAATCTTAACTTTGTGTTAAGATTAACTGAAGCTGTGTTTCTACACAACTGGGCAACCAAGCCAGGCAAACAAGAACCACTAAAACATCACAGTAGTCTGAAACTGTGTGTAACTGTGTTCACGCTTTTGGTAAATGCAGAGTCCACACTCACATATTATCAAGTTGATTAATACTCTGCTTTCTCCAGTCCTTGCTCAAGAAACCATCCACACAATTCAGGCATACACATCAAAACCTGTGTTTCCTACAATATGCTAGATATCTGCAAAAAGGACCAACAACTAACAAAAATCTGTATAATCTGCAATTATATAAACTACTGAAGTCTGCAAGCAGCCACTGGCTGTGCTGTGACTGCTGCCTCCCACACCCCAGAGGCTTTGTTGCTAACATCACGGAGACTCCCTTCTTCTCAAAGGCGGTGAAGACAGTGGTGACCTTCCAGAGTGTCTGTGGCTGTTTCCATGGTTTCCATCACTCTCTTCTGACTCTCTCCTGGTTTATGCTGTTTCAGATTCTCTCAAATGATGGGTGTGCCTTGCAGATCTCTAGTTCCCTTTTCCTACACCCGGATAATCTCATATAAACCTCCAAATAACAGCTTAAGCCCAAACCTCTATCAAACTCCAAAGCCACACAGACAACTATCAAGGCAGTAATTCCACTTGCAAATTCTATAACCACTTTAACTTTGACCAAACTGAACCTGCCCTTCCCCATCAAATCCTCCCAACCCATTTTCTCTGTTTTTCCTTCTTATCTACTAAAGCTGTGGCACGTATTCTCCCCAGTTAGGAACGACGGACAGCGCTTTAGTTCTTCCTCTGTTCAGTGCTGCAATATTCTGAACAAGCTGCTTACCGTAGTCCCTTTTCAAGTCCAAAGTCTTAGCTTTTGCTTGTTTGTTTCTTTTGGTTTTGGAGACAGGATTTCACTGAAGCTTTCAAGCCTGTCCTGGACCTAGTTCTTGTAGACCAGGCTGGCCTCGAACTCACAGAGATCCACCTGCCTCTGTCTCCCAAGTGCTGGGATTAAGGGCATGCGTGTGCCACCAACACCTAGCTCAAAGTCTTATCTTATAAACCCTATTGCAGGTTATAGAGAGGTTTCAGCAGTTAAGAGCACTAGCTACTCTCTCAGAGAACTGGGGTTCAATTCCCAGCACCCACATGGCAGTTCACAACTGTCTGTAACTCCAATTCCAAAGCATCTGGCACCCCCATACAGACATATATGCAGACAAAATACCAATGCACACACACCCAAAAATTCTTTTTAAAAAAGCCATAAACCCTAATAAATAAAACAATGAACACTAAATACAGGGTCTGATACACTCAAATGGTAGGTGCTCAGGCTACTATTCTTTTTTTTTTTTTTTTTTTTTTTTGGTTTTTCGAAACAGGGTTTCTCTGTGGTTTTGGAGCCTGTCCTGGAACTAGCTCTGTAGACCAGGCTGGTCTCGAACTCACAGAGATCCGCCTGCCTCTGCCTCCCGAGTGCTGGGATTAAAGGCGTGCGCCACCACCGCCCGGCTTCAGGCTACTATTCTTAAAGAAATGTCCAAGTTGTAAAATTTGATTCCACTGATGCCAACATTTAAAGCAAACAGTCACTATTTATCCTGCCCTCCCTTTATGTCTTCATCAAGCATGGCCTGCTAATCCAAATAATGTGTTAAGGCTCACATGGAAATGGGACCTGTATTAATAAAGTTAACAGTATCAGAGAGCTAACACTAGTTCAAAGTTTCACTGTGCTTCCAAAAAGTCAAGGTATTTATCAGGCAAATAAGAATAAAGATGACTACAAAAGTCTCAACACCAAGGGAAAATGATAATGTCAAAAGTCATACCAGGGGCTAAAGAGATGGCTCACCAGGCAAGAGCACTTACCAACCTTATAGCAGACCTGCCTTCAGTTCCTGGCATACACATGGCACATACACCAAAAAAAAAAAAAAAAAAAAAAAGAAAAAAAGAAAAACCCATGCAACAGAAAGAAGTGGTAGTGGCCAGCCTGATCTACAGAGTAAGTTCCACGACAGGTTCCAAAGCTACACAGAAAAGACCTGTCTTGAAAAACCAAAACAGAAAAAAGAAAAAAGAGAGAGAAAAGAGGGAAAAAGTAGTAGTGGCATGTGCCTTTAATCCCTGCATTCAGGAGGCAAAGGCAGGCAGATCTCTAAAGCCAGGGCTACATAGTGAGACCCTGTTTCAAATGATGATGATGATGTAATGAAGAGGAAATTGTTTGTAATGAACATTTGAATGAATAATGCAAAATTGCCTGCATGTATGTCTGTATGAGGGTGTCGGGGCCCCTGGAACTGGAGTTACAGTTAGTTGTGAGCTGCATGTAGGAGCTGGGGATTGAACCAGGATCCTTTGAAAGAGCAACCAGTGCTCTTAACCACTGAGTCATCTCTCCAGCCTGAAAGAGTACAGTCTTATACTACTCTATAAATAATAAAACAGCCGGGCAGTGGTGGCACACACCTTTAATCCCAGCACCTGGGAGGCAGAGGCAGGTGGATCTCTGTGAGTTCTAACCACATAGAAACGCTGTCTCAAAAAATAAAAAAAAAATAAGTAAGAAATTAAAAAAAACCAAACTTATAGGGGGATAAAATGTACAACTGACTGTTAATTATAATGCAAGTCCCTAAATTTTAGTAGGTTTTCATTGGGGATATGATCATTTCAGTTCTAAAAGGCAATCTAACTGAAACCACAGCGACACAGTGGGCTGTGTTTCTTTATTTCTTTGAAAGTTAATTAAATACCATATTATTAAAATATCCAGGAAGAATTGACAAACTAGTAAAAACTATCTTTGAGAAGCCCATGTTTTAATTTTATGTCAGTCTTAAGCCTAAGAAAATCCCTGAAAGAGCACAAATATTCAACACAACATTGTCTCCATACATTTATCACTTAGAAAAGGTATCAAGTATTTTATTATTTTATTCTACATTATATACAGGTCATAAAAGGCCACAGCAGTTTTCAACATATAAACCCTTTAAAAGTAGAGGGCACTATGAAAGACAGACAAGTATCAAAATGAAGTCCAGTAATGAGGGCGTATACTCAGTGCAGTATTTCTGAGGAATAACAGCGCAGACACACCCACCGACATTGAGTTTACAACTATTCTGTAGTTCTTTGCAACTCTAGTTATTTATGGCGCCACATGAGAGCTTCCCTCTGCCACCGTCAGGGACAGAGAAGTAAGCAATGGAGACTCTACTGCAAGTTATTTCACTTGGAGCTCTCCTTTTTTGAAGAATTTTTTTAGTATAGTTTAGTAGCTTCAAATTCTCAAGCATGTAATACTGTACTGTTCTTGAATAATAACTCAAAAAACATTAGTTTCCACTCTGAAAATACAATCTTTAAACCTATAACTGGTATCAGCAGATCAATATAAAAAAATACAGTACCAAGCTACACTGGTATATTTCCATATTAAGAACTTCAAAATATACTTATCACTGAGACCATAGTCCTTGCATTAATTTTCAGTCCACTATGAACAATTACCTGCTGCATGTAAACATGTCTAAATAACTATAGATAAAATACAATCATAAATTTCTGTAAAAGATAATAAAATATCTTCTTTAAAAAACAAAACAATAATAAGCTATTACTGCATTGTTTCCAATTTTATGAAAATGGAACAACCATATGGTTGTTTCCAGTCCTGAGTTCATTTGTAATAAAAATGGCCCTAGTTCCTGGTTAAAGTCAGCAACCAATTCTTTCTCTTCAAAAGATGTCTTCTGGTACATTAGGCAACTTCTGGATTAGTTGGTATTCTGTCCATTAATAAAATTATAGACCAGAAACTGACCAGTGCCACAGTACTGTGTTGCAAACAACTTTCCATCAGGAGTGGGATCTGAGAAAGCAATTTCTTCTTTACTCAAATATGAGCCATAAATAAAGTTACTCCTATTGGGGAAAAAAAAGGGTGGGGGAAAGGGGAGAAGATTAAAAATTAATCTTTCTGTTCACTGAAACTGAACAACCTATCAAATTCATTTTGACAAGAAAGACTAAAGCAATGCTATGTTATTCTAAAAAGCAAAATACCTGTTGGTCTTAAATATTATAATTTGAAGTAGGAAGACTTTAGAAAAGCAGTAATTATAAAAAACGTTTGTCCAACATCATGTCATAAAGTCCTCAACAACTCAGAGTTGAACTTCTCAATCAAGATATCAAACATGACTTCACAGTGAAAGACTATTTCTCAGATCAGGAAAAAGGTATGCCTGTCCTCTTCCCTTCAATAACACCACCAACAACGCTTACCAGCATAAACCGGAGAAGACATAAGCATCCCAATGAGAATGTAAGAAAGAAAGAAAGCACTTTCTTTGGCAGATGATATGATCTTACAAAGAGGAAATTCTGAGGGATTTACCAAAAGACTGCTTAAAATTTAGTAAATAATCTAGGGAGTTAGAGAAATGGCTCAGCGGTTAAGAGGACTGGTTGGTTGCACGTCCAGAGGTCCTCAGTTCAATTTCCAGCAACCACATGGTGGCTCACAACAATCGATAGTGAGATCTGGTGCCCTCTTCTGGCCTGAAGGTACACATGCAGGCAGAACACTGTATACATAATAAATAAACAAATAAATTTAGTAAATGATCTGAAGGGTTGAGACTCAGATTGATATTCAACTGTGAACTGCATTAGCTATAGACCTGAAAAATGGGCAATCCAAACATGAACCTTGAAAACAACCAACTTCTAACACTAGGATGAGCACAATGCTTAGGAAAATAATTACCAAAAAACCTGTAAGCTAAAAACTATAAAATATTATTTAAATAAAAACCTAATAAAGAGACACCCATTTTTAAAAGTCAGAAAACTCAATACTGTTAAAGTGCTATTACTGCAGAAACTGATCCATAGCTAGTTTCCTTGGAGAAAATGGCAAGCTGACCTTAAAATTCACAAGGAAATAAAAAGGATACTGAAGAGTCAAAATATTTAAAAAAAAAAAGAAAAAAGAAAAAAAGAGAGAAGAAAAAGGCTGAAGGATTCATATATTCCCCATTTCCAAATATGCCACACAAAGCTGTAGCATTTAATACTGACATAAGCATAGACACACAGAACATGGAACAGACATGTCTAGATAGAAACCTTTACAGGTACGCCGAGACCAACAACTATTCAAGAAGAGTGCAGTCCTTGTAACAAATGGTGGGAGAATAAGATATCCACATGCCAAAAGTATATTTGCATGTTGTTATCACTTTCATACAATAATAAAATCCAATAGAGCCAAAGCATGAGTATAAAAATAAACTAGAAGGATAAACATGAATCTTTGGGGCCATGCATTAGACAATGGATTTTAAAATATGACAATAAAAGGGACAAAAGAAAAATAAAAGCATGCAGTAGATTTCATCAAAATGAAGTGTGTGTCAAAGGACACATCCAAACATAGTGTATGATTCTAACATCTGGGAAGTGAGGAGACCAAAGGCTTAGTTACGCTTTTAACCCCAGCACTTGGGAGGCAGACAGATCTGTTGAGTTCAAAGTTAGCCCGGTCTACAGAGCAAGTGCCAGGAAAGCCAGAGCTGTCACACAGAGAAACCCTGTCTCAAAAAACAAACAACAACAAAAAAGCTGACACAGGCTTGAATAGGTTCCTTTCTTTTTCTTTATGTGTGTCTGGTCAGAGAGAGAACTGAGAACACGCTGTTGTTTTGCCTAGACCGACTGACCATGAGCCCCAAGCACTGTAATTATAGATACATGCCACTTTATCCTGCTTTTACACAGGTCCAGGGATTTGAACTTAAGTACTCATGGTTACACAAAAGAACTTCATCAACTGAGACTTTTCCAGCCTCTCAATAGGTTTTTCTTCTAAAGACGATGAAGTGAAGAACTTGGAGCCCTCATATATTGCTGGTTGGGTTATAAAATGGTGCAGACGCTACAGAAGAGAGTTCAACAGTTCTTCAAAACATTAAACTCATCAGTACTACAAAATCCACAATTATACACCTAAGTATACACTCTCAAAGTTAAACACGTCCACACAAACACTGGTGTATAAATGGTCATAGCAATACTATTCATGAATGTCAGTAAGCAGAAACACACCAAATATAAACAGATGAAAGAACAAATAATTCTACTCTACTATTTGGCAATCATAAAAAAGCAATTTATTTTTTAATGTTTTAAAAAGCAGGATTGGAAAGATAGCTTAGTTGGTAATGGGCAAGCACAAGGACCTGAGTTCAATGACCAGAACCCACATTTTAAAAAAGCCTGATGGCCGGGCGGTGGTGGCGCGCGCCTTTAATCCCAGCACTCGGGAGGCAGAGGCAGGCGGATCTCTGTGAGTTCGAGACCAGCCTGGTCTACAAGAGCTAGTTCCAGGACAGGCTCCAAAACCACAGAGAAACCCTGTCTCGAAAAACCAAAATAAATAAATAAATAAATAAATAAATAAATAAATAAATAAATAAAAAAGCCTGATGGCACATGGGCTTGTGATCCTAGCCCATGGTGGAACTGGCTCGTGACTGTCCAGCCTCACCTGCTGAGTAGGTTCCAAGCCAGTGAGAGATTCTGTCTCAAAAGCCAAGAAGGACATCACTGGAGGAGCCACACCGAAGACTGTCCTCTGGTTGCCACACAGAGACAAACATACATACCCACGTGCGCGCGCACACACACACACACACACATACACACAAGCAGCAGACAGATCCATGCTACCACACTGATGATATTTAGAATTCCACTTGTATGGACTGTTCAGTATAGAAATGTACATTGATACAGAGTAGGCTGGTAGCTGCCAGCCAGCAACTAGAGATGCGAGAAAATGGATCACTGGAAAGGGTGGGGGTAGAAATGTTCTACAATTAGGTCAGGTGATAGTTATATGTTTTGAGTATATTAAACCCACTGAATGGCAACTGGATGGATTTAGGGTGTAATTCTCAAGCCCACTGGCAGCATTTTTATACCGTCAGAAGGGAAAGTAAGTGAAGAAGCAGAGGCTCTACGCACTCTTACAGGGAGCTCACTCACTGTCGTACGACTATTACAACACTGCTGTTTCCATGGTTTGAACAACAGCTACCTACATAGTTCGCTACAAGATTTAAAGGATGGAAAATAAATCTTCTCACTCCTTTAGGACTATTTGTGTTTAAACATCTTGTTCCCCAGGCTTCACACTAAAAGAACTGGAAACAGGACAGTTGAGAGCTATTGTTCATTAACCACACACATAGTAAGGAGCTAAGGCCCACCTGTAACAGCAATGGTTATTTCAAAACCTATTCCCATAGGAAACAGTCCACAGTCTATAAATAAACAATAAACTGACCTAAATTTTTTAAGCACTACTGATAGAACCTGGGGCCTGATACTTGGTGAGCAAGTACTCTACCATCTAGCTTACCCATTCTGCCCCCAAAACCTTTTATGGATGATTAATTTTAACCTTCATTTTATCATTTATCTAAGGAACTTTATTGGAAGAAAAAAGTCTGATGCTTTTCTTTGTGTTTTTGATAAACAACCACAGGATAATAGAAAAATAAACGACAAAGAGAATATAAAATAATACTTAAAAAATTTTAAACATTTATTATTAGCATATGCATGCGTATGTCTTTTTGTACATGCAAGTGTGTGTGTGAATGCCTGTGCTACAATGTTTGTATAGAGAGATTATATAACTCAGTGGAGTTGACGCTCTCCTACCTTTATATGGTTTGGGGGATTGAAATCAGGTTTTTTTTTTTTCAATCAGCACCTTTACCTGTAGAGCCATGTCACTGTCCCCACCCCCACAAAAAAAAATCCCCCCCCCTTTTTTTTTCTTTCTAGACAGGGTTTCTCTGTAGCTTTGAAGCCTATCTTGGAACTCGCTCTGTAGACCACACTGGCCTCAAATTCACAGAGTTCTGCCTGCCTCTGCCTCCCGAGTGCTGGAATTAAAGACATGTGCCGCCACCACTGGCCAAAAAGAATATTAAGACAATTTTCTCTAAAAGTCGATTTTCCAAAACATTGTCTCTATATATATTTCTCTGTTTTTGTTTGGAAATCTCTAAGAGTGAACACAGGTTGAACTATGTTATATTGGCCTAATGTCACAGTTTTAAATAAAAGTTTAATATTTCATCTATTATCAAACATTTTCCTCTTCAGATTAAACAAAAGAGATTTACAGATCTAGTATATTTATATAAAATTTATAGTTAATACAAATAAAACTCATACAGTTATGATTAAGTATCAATCTTTAAACTAAAACTCTGAACTACTGCAAATGACTTGAGTTACACATTACCTTAGGCATTCAATCATGCGAGAAGCTATCTTCTTCCGCCGCATCATGCTAAACACCCATATTCGACTGATCCCACAGATTGCAGGCTCTGGCAATGTTGAGCAGCACCAGGCTTTTTGCCTTTCAAATCGGACTTTTTCTTCTTCTGACCTGATAACTGGAAGTTTCTCTTCTATAACTCGATAGCCCTATAAATGTCAAAAATGGCAAGGGAAATAAAGGTGGCAGTTATCTAGTGTAAATCTAGCTGAGGTCTGGCTGCTTAACAAACTAGCAGATCACTTAACAATCTGGGTTTACTTCCATTCTGACTCAACCCATAATAATGTAATTAAGTATATCTACCACTAATCATTTTGAGTCATTTAACAAGGATTTTGCCATCCAAAGTGAACACCACAGGAATGGAATGTGTTTTCCTCTACCATCTGCTTTTTTTTTTTTTTTTTTTTTTTCGAGACAGGGTTTCTCTGTGGTTTTGGAGCCTGTCCTGGAACTAGCTCTTGTAGACCAGGCTGGTCTCGAACTCACAGAGATCCGCCTGCCTCTGCCTCCCAAGTGCTGGGATTAAAGGTGTGTGCCACCACCGCCCGGCTACCATCTGCTTTCTAAGCAGCAAAAGTACATGTTAAACCAGGCAATGGTGGCGCACACCTTTAATCCCAGCACTAGGGAGGCAGAGGCAGGCAGGATCTCCGTAAACTGGAGGCCAGCCTATAGCCTACATAGTGAGTTCTAGGATAGCCAGGGCTACACAGAGAAACCAAAAACCAACCAAACAAACAAAAACAGCCAGGCATTGGTGGTGCACAACTTTAATCCCAGCACTCAGGTGGCAGAGACGGGAAGATCTCTGAGAGTTCAAGGGCAGCCTTTTCTACAGAGCAAGTTCCAGGACAGAATCCAAAGCTACACCAGAGAAACGCTGCCTCACAAAACCAAACCAAAGAAAAAAAAAATGGAGGGGAGGAGAGGAAGAGAAGAACACATTCTGAGCTCAATAGTCACAGTGACTCTTCCTATACTGCACAATTCACCACCACACAAGAACTAAGAACAGGAAGAGAAGGGAAATCAAGAAAGCCTTTTCTGGGAGCTGTAGACAGCTTAGCGGTTTAGAGCACTGGTCCTAAGTTCAATTCCCAGCAACCACTTAGTAGCTCACACCATCTATAGTGAGATCTGATGTTCCCTTCTGGCATAAATTCGTACACGCAGATGGAGCATACATACACATAAAAAAATCTATTTTTTTTAAAAAAAAAAACCTTGTCCTTTGATTTATCGAGATTCTCTGATCTCTTTTTTTAAAATATTTATTTATCATGTATACAATATTCTGTCTTCATGTATGCCTGAAGGCCAGAAGAAGGCAACAGACCTATTACAGATGGTTGTGAGCCACCATGTGGTTGCTGGGAATTGAACTCAGGACCTTTGAAAGAGCAGGCAATGCTCTTAACGGCTGAGCCATCTCTCCAGCCCCTCTGATCTCAGTAAGTAACTGTAAACATATATACACATTATTGTCAAAGAGGACATGACCAATCTCCTAATAAGACAAAGATAAAACTTAAAACTAGAAAACAAAATTTAAGAGTGATACATGTCTTCAATCCCAACAACTAGAAGGCAGAGGCAGGAAGATTCTTTGAGATCCAGGCTAGCCAATGCAATAAAGAGACTTTGTTTCAAAAGAACAAAAGGAGGGGGGCACTTGACAGATGGCTCAATGGTTGAGCTGGTCATGCAGGGGACTTGAGTTCAGTTCCCAAAATCCAAATGATGGCTTACTACTATCTGTACCCTCTTCCGAACTCCACAGGCACCAGGCACGCACAAAGAATAGGATCATGCATGAAGGCAAAATACTCAAGCTGGCCCATGCCTTTAATTCCAGCATTAGGAAGGCAGAGGCAGGCAGGCAAATCTCTATGAGTCCAAGGTCAGTCTGGTCTACAAAGTGAGTTCCATGACAGCTAAAGCTGTTACACAGAGAAATCCTGCCTTAAAAAACCAAAAGAAAGGAGAGGGAGTGGAGTGTAGCACGAAGTTTCTGTCCTGCCTGGTCCCACAGCCATTCAGTCCCAAAGAAACATAGAGAGGCTTATTATTAACTATAAACTGTTTGGCCTATTAGCTCAGGCTTATTATTATTAACTAGCTCTTACAACTTAAATTAACCCACAATTCTTATCTATGTTTAGCCATGTGGCTTGGCACCTTTTCTCAACAAGGCACTCTCATCTTGCTTCCTCTGCATCTGGCTGGGGACTGTGTCTCTGCCTTTCCTCTTCCTAGAATTCTCCTAGTCTGGTTGCCCCACCTACCTGCCTCCTGCCTGACTACTGGCCAATCAGCATTTTATTTAAACTAATGAGTGACAAATCTTTACAGTGTATAAGAGTATTATCCCATAGAGAGAGAGAGAGAGAGCGAAACGGGGGGGGGAGGGGGAGGGAGGGAGGGAGAGAGAGAATGACAGAACAAATGAGTGTGGCAGGACTACAATAAAATTGTATTTACAAAAACAGCTAGGCATGGTAGCACATGCTACCAATCTCAAGGAGCCTCTCTCTGAGTCTGAAGCCAACCTGGTGATATAGTGAGTTCCAAGACAGCCAGGGTTACATAGTCAGACACTGTCTCAAAAAAAAAAAATTAAAAAATTAAAAAAAAAATTTTGATAAAAGTAGGCGATGAGCTGGGCATACAACTATAATCCCAGCACTCAGGAGGGGGCAGCAGAGAACAACCTCAGCTACTGAGCAACTTCAAGGTAGAACTATGTGAGAGCCTAATTTTCTATACTATATCTACTATACCTTGCCTAGCCCCCTTAACTCAAGTGCTAGGAGGATCAATTGAGAGAGGTATTAGCATACAGCACAAAACCTCTAAAGCTCTAACAGTACTCTTAATTCTATACCTTCCATCTCACTGATTTGAAAAATGAATTCCTGCCAAGTATGGTATGCACACCATTAATTCTAGTACTCAAGGGACAAAGCAGGTAGGTCTCTGAATTCAGGCTACACACTGAGACCCTGGGAAGAAGGGAGGGATAGAAGGAAGAAAGGAAGACAGACTAATTCCCACCTGGGTGTGGTGGTATGTAACTGTAATTCCAGCACTCAGGACAGCCTGAGCTACATAATGATGTCCAGACCAGGCAGTATTACATAGAGAGACTATGTCTCAAAAAGAGAAAAGAAAATCAATTCCTGCACAAGATATAACTCTATTATAGTGCAGAATTACATTATATCTTTATCTGAAATGTAGATAGATTTATTAGGATATATTTATTAGGATATACTATTAGTATTACATAGTAATAAGCTAATTTAGGTATCAAACTATTTCTAAGCACTCTTTAGAAGTTACTTACCCACTGGATATGTTCTGCAATCAAGCAGCCGACTACTTTTTTGTCATTAGAAATAAAGAGAAGTGTTTTAGTTCTGGAATAGCACATTAATGGAGCCTGTTGGAAACCCAAATCGTTGTCAACCATCTCTCTAATTTCATCAACCTGCCAAGTAAAGAACAAGACTTTTTTAAAAACATTGTATACAGGTGTAAAAAAAAAATTCAATAAGATGAATATATTATTCCTAACCAAATACTCCCTAAGGAGTTTTTGAGACAGAAGTCTTGTTCATTCTGTTATGTACCTCTGGCTGTCCTGGTGCTCAATAAGGAGCCCAGGCTGGCCTTGAACTAGTGGCGATTGTTCTGCCTCAGTCTCCTGAATACTGAAATCATGGTTGTATGCCACCACACATTATAATTAAAAGGCTATACACATTAAAAGGCTGGAACTCTTTTACATGTCTGTACTGATTATTAACTCACTGATTTTTAAGCACTGGAAGCAACTTGGTAGAAAGAGGGAAGGCACAGAGGTGTTGCCAACCCTAACGGTGTGGGAAACAAGGGTGAGCAGGAGTACAGCACTAAGCCTGTGAGAGCACTGAGACTTTCTCAAGAGGAGCACAATGTGTAGAAATGGCTAGAGCACACTGAATCTTAGCCAGCAAGATACTGTCCGCCCCAAGCTTTAGTTAGAACTCTCAACAGTAAAATGAAGGGAACAGAAGAAAGAAATTCATGTTCACTATCTGGCAAGCATCTAAAAGTGAGACACACCAAGAACTATAGTCATTTCAATCCAATATCCCTTGGAGTATTATAGTTCTTCATTTTGCAAGTGGAAGAAACAAACTCAAAAGTGACATAATTTATGTCAAACACTAAACATCTAGAATATCACGGAGCAGAGGTCTGAACCCCAAACATTAACATGGCATCAAAATGCTTCTTCCAAGTTCAAGCTACCAAGTTGTAGGCACTGAAAAAAAATAACAATTATGAGACAGGTGGTGGTGGTACATGCCTTTAATCCCAGCACTAGGGAGGCAGAGACAATCAGAACTCTATGAGTTCAAGGCCAACCTGGTCTACAAAGCAAGTTCTAGGACAGGCTCCAAAGCTACACAGAGAAACCCTATCTCAAAAAACCCAAAAGAAAAAATTCACAAATCTACAGGGACGTGCACACTAATTCCCACTCAAGTTTAAAGAATATAAATAGCCAGGTTGATGGCTTATCCCTTTAATCCCAGCACTTGCAAAGGAGGCAAATTTCTGCTAGTCTGGGGCCAGCCTGGTCTAATTTAAAAAGCAAGTTCCAGGTCAACCAGGCTGGCCAGTGAGACCCCAACTGGGGCAGGGGTGGGGCAGACAATGTTGCAAATGTTTCATCTAATAACCATTCATGTCATTGAACCTAAAGTGCAAATAACCTCTAGAGTGGTTCATATTCTTGCTTCTTGTACATACCAGATTGTGCATCCCTTAGTCAACAATGAAAACTCACCCCCTCATAATTTCTAAAATTTTATATTTTATAAGAGCATCTAGAAACATTTGATTCCGGGGAAAACTAAACTGAATGCTGGAAAACGGAAGGCGGAATAGGGAGAAGCCATGTAGCTCCGCTGGAGAAAGATGCTTTACCACAGCCTCGTGGCAATACACAGTGATGGAGGAAGGTCATTGGCTAATAAAGGAACTGCCTTGGCCCATTTTATTGGTTAGAGGATAGGTGGGAGGAGTAAACAGAACAGAACGCTGGGAGGAAGAGGAAGTGAGCTCAGTCTCCACAGCTCTCCTCTCGGGAGCAGACACTGGAGAGAGACGCCATGCCCCACTCCTGGGATGAAGCTCCGACCCAGGATGGACATAGGCTAGAATCTTCCCGGTAAGCGCACCTTGGGGTGCTACACACAGATGATTAGAAATGGGCTAAATTAATATGTGAGAATGAGCCTAGAAGAGAATGGGCCAAGCAGTGTTTAAATGAATACAGTTTGTGTGTTGTTATTTCGGCCATAAGCTAGCAGGCGGCTGGGGTGTTGGGGACGCAGCCCCACCGCCGCTCTTATTACTACAGAATGGCGCCCCACGTGATGGACTAAATCCACTTAAAAAATCTGAGAAGACTTAAGAATAAGGGAGCGAGAGTTTAACACAGATTTTTGCTATTTGTTGGTGGCGTGCTGTAGAGAGATTTCCTGATTTGGCAACAGTAGCAGAAAAAACGCTGTGTCATTTTAAAGTGCGACTTCCTGAGGCTGTGCCGCCATTGTGATCTCTGTCTGGCTCCTGCGGGAGACAGAGCTTTTGAATAGAGCATTTGGAGTAAAGTGCTACGATTTGTTTGATGGCAACTAGACTCGCTGTGTTCTTGGGTCTGCTCTGCTTGTTAGAGGCAAGCATGCGCTTTCTTCTAAGAGAAGCTTCCTGACTCAGCTTTAGCTGCAAAGCCTGCAGCTCATTAAGAGGTCCTGCCACGAAACACTTAAACGGTGTTGACGAAAAGCTGAACACATGCTTTTCGGTTTTCAGCCGTAGCAGGAAAAAAGCTGTGCCGTTTAAAAATGCCGGCTTTCTGGGCTGTCCTGCCAGGGCAAACTCTGACTGTTTGAGGCAGGAGGGCCGGCTACCGAGAGAGGACTTGAGTGTTGTCTGTTGTAGCTCGCTTGCTGGCAGGGACCTTGAAATGCCATACAGTTGTTGCAGTAAACATGGCTACAGCCTGTATATCCGCCATGAGGCTGGAAAGCTAAGGAATGGACTGGATCTAGCTGGCAAAGCCACGCCTTTAGTCCTACTGAGATTGCTTGGTAAATTAAAGATTCATGTGGTCAGAAAAAGAGAGATATACAGTAAAGAGAGATTCAAAGACAGAGAAAATTTCTGAATGGTTTAAAGTGTGTTAAAAATATATGCAGACTAAAAGTTGAAGTTCTTAAAGTAAAAAAACAAAAAAAGGAAGAGAGTTGTTGTGTGTGGTAGCACACGCCTTTAATCCCAGTGCCTAGAAGGCAGAGGCAAACAGATCTCTGTGAGTTCAAGGTGTAGTAGCTTACACCTTCAATCCCAATGCCTGGGAGGCAAAGACAGGCGGATCTCTGAGAGTTCAAAGACAGCCTGGTCTACAGAGTTACTTCAGGTCAAAGATACAGAGAACCTGTCTCAAAAAGCAAAGAGTTAAAAGCAAAAATAAACGAAATAGAGGTTAAAACAAAGCTGTACAAAGATGGAAAATACACAGAGAATCTTGATACTGTATGCTATTATGCTCTCTTTGAATTATTTGAATGCTGAGGAAGGAGCAACAGCTGCTAAAAGATTATTTATTTATAAATACTGCTGAACTAATCCAACATAGATATTTTGAATTTGGATCTAAGGATATGATACTTTGGAAAGGAGTTTCTTATTTTGTTTTCATAGAGGATGAGACGCTGTTCATTTCTTCTATTCCGATTTGGTATGATGGACCACGTCCTCCTGAATGGTTCCTGTGCACGCCTTCAAAAAATTGCTTCGCTCAACTGCCAACTGAGATGAAACTAGCACACAGGTTATACCATGAAAGACCTAATTAACAACACACCCATTCAGCAGGAAGCAGTTTGGAAAGAAAAAACTGCACCCATATTCCCAAATATGGTTTATAAACGTTCTTTTACATTTTAAGGGGGATATGACATAGATATAAATAATTTACATTAGTATAGATTTTGCTTTATTGATAGAGGTTTAAGGTCAATTTTGTTATATGTATAAGTGTTTCTGATTTTGATTAAGGTATTGTGATTGTGTAGTTCATTTAAATATGTACTGTATAATTAAGAAATATAGGTTGTTAATGGATAATCATCGATAATAGTAAAGCTTGTAATCATGTTAGTTAGATTTTCTAGATATATAGAGATATATTTTAGATAGACATTCTTCATGTCTTTCAAAGATTACAGAATAGGACATTTAATGTTTTAATAACTGAAGACTTTTCATGACAATGAGACACTCTGCTCCTGGCAGCACCAATGTACTTCAAGAGGAAGATGGGCTTCGAAGAGGCACCTTATGGAGTTTGATAGCCATTTGGGCAAGAAACTGCTCTTGCCTGGACTATTGCATAAACTGGACACAGAGAACCCGCAGAAAGAGGACTACTGAACTTGCCTAAGGTGAGATGATCTTTCGGGGTTCCTGATTCATGAAAGAGTCTGCGAGACATTCTGCAGGACACAACAGATAGTGACTGAACTGACTTTGAATTTTCCTACTTTATGGAAATGTCTGCAGGATACCATGGGCCTGAAGGCTGAAGATGGATGCCCCAACGGTACAGAGGAACTTTGGATGACCAGGCAGCAAGATGTCTCTGTCATTTCTAGAGTTTTAAAAGTTGCTTTTTTCTTGTTTGCTTAGGTAGTATTGTATCTTTCTGGAGTCTTTGATGGAGTTAAGAATAGTTAGTTATAGTTTTCCTTAGTTATGATAAAGATTATTGTAACTTTTACTTTTGTTATATGTAATTTTGCTATGTTAAAGTTAAAGCCTTTTTTTTTTTGTTTAAACCAAAAAAGGGGAAATAATGGAGGAAGGTCATTGGCTAATAAAGGAACTGCCTTGGCCCATTTTATTGGTTAGAGGATAGGTGGGAGGAGTAAACAGAACAGAACGCTGGGAGGAAGAGGAAGTGAGCTCAGTCTCCACAGCTCTCCTCTCGGGAGCAGACACTGGAGCCATGCCCCACTCCTGGGATGAAGCTCCGACCCAGGATGGACATAGGCTAGAATCTTCCCGGTAAGCGCACCTTGGGGTGCTACACACAGATGATTAGAAATGGGCTAAATTAATATGTGAGAATTAGCCTAGAAGAGAATGGGCCAAGCAGTGTTTAAATGAATACAGTTTGTGTGTTATTATTTCGGCCATAAGCTAGCAGGCGGCTGGGGTGTTGGGGACGCAGTCCCGCCGCCGCTCTTATTACTACAACACAGATTAAAGGAGATGGGCTAGTTTAGGATATAAGAGACAGAAATATGTCTGAGCTATGGGCCAAAGAACAGTGCAAATAATATGGTTTCTGAGTGATTACTTCAGAGCTGAGCAGCTGGGAACAAACAAGAGGGCTCCTACTATAAATTGGTGCACCAACATGGTTGACTAAATCCATGTAAAACGTGAGAAAGCTTAAAAATTCATTCTCGAAACGAAAGAACAGAGTTAAACACAGCTTCTAGGTAGCGAGCATTTTGCTGGCAGGTGCCACAGCTCCTTTTAAGAGAAGTCTTCCTGATTCAGCAATAGCAGAAAAAAAGTCACATGGTATTGAAATGGCGGCTTTTGTGGGCAGTGCTGCCAGTACAAACTCTGACGAGGTTTGGCTATGGAACGTTTGAATGGGGTTTGTGACCAGAATGCTACAACTTGCTTGATGACAACATAGACCCACTGTGTGTCTGAAAATGGGGCTGTGAGCACGGCTTGCACTAACTAAACAGACCTCCGCCCCGACATGTTGGACTGGACAGAGCCAAAAGATAAAGCAGCCATAGAAGCACTTCACATTTTAAGAAATGCTCCTGGACAAAAAAAGAATTACAGATATACAATAGAACAGATTCAGACATTAAAGAACTCTAAATGAGTCATAATGTTGGATAAATGTACGTAGGCTTGGGAAAGAGAAGAGTATATAGAGTTATTAAAAAAATGGTTTTAAAAAGAAAACAAAGCAAAGTCTTTAGAGAGACAGAGTACAGACAGTCATAGATTAAAGGAGTAAGATAATAAATATTAAAAAGTAATAGAGTAAAAACAAGCCACACAAAGATGGAATATACAATATATAGGGCTGGAGAGATGGCTCAGTGGTTAAGAGCATTGCCTGCTCTTCCAAAGGTCCTGAGTTCAATTCCCAGCAACCACATGGTGGCTCACAACCATCTGTAATGAGCTCTAGTGCCCTCTTCTGGCCAGCAGGCATACACACAGACAGAATATTGTATATACAATAAGTAAATATTTTTTTTTAAAAAAAGATGGAATATACAGTATATTATGTATATTATTGTGTTTTGAATTTTTTGACTTATAAAGGAGCTAAGTAACCAACATATCTACTTTAAAGGTATTTTGACTTCAAAATTTGGGTCTAAGGATATGTTGCTTTAGAAAAGAGGTTCTTATTTTATTATGACAGAGGATGAGAACCTGTGAAATCCTTCCAGACTAATGAGGTTTGATGGACCAAAACCCCCTGAAAGGTCTCCAATAAACAGCCCCAAAAATTACTTTGCCCAACAAAATGCAGGAAGCAATATGGAGAAAACTATGTCCAAACAACCAAATATTGTTTATAAAGGTTTGTTTACATTTAGAGGGGGATATGCTATAGAGATCAATGCTTTGCATTGGTATGGATCTTGGTTTTTGATACAAATTTAAGGTCAAGTTTGTTACACTGTGTATAAATATTTCTGCTCTTTATTAAGGTATTGTGTTTGTGTAGCTCATTTAAAAATGTAATGTGCCAGGTTGTGGTGGTGCACACCGTTAATCCCAGCACTTGGGAGGCAGAGGTAGGCAGATCTCTGAGTTCGAGGCCAGCTTGGTCTACAAGAGCTAGTTCCAAAACAGCCAGGGCTACACAGACAAATCCTGTCTCAACACCTCCCCAAAAATAAGAATGCAATATATAATTAAGAAATATAGGTTAACAGATAATCATCTATAATAGTCAATCCTGTAGTCAGTCATGTTAGATTTTCTAGATGTACAGAGATATATTTCAGATAGATAGGCATTCTTCAAACCTTTCAAGGAGTTCAGAATATGGCATTTAAAATGTTTAATAACTTAGGACTTTTCATGACAATGAGACTCTTCTGCTCCTAGAAGCACCAATATACTTCAAGAGGATGATGGGCGCTGAAGAGGCTCCTCATGGAGTTGGATAGCCAAGTGGGCAAGAAACTGCTCTTGCCTTGACTGCTTGATGGTATGCTCTATGAACTGGACATGCAGGACCCACAGAGAAATGACTGCTGAATTTGGTGAGATGATCTTTCAGGGTTCCTGCTTCATGAAAGAGTCTGCTAGACATTCTGCAGGACACATAAGAAAGTGACTGACAAACTGCCAATATAGGCAGAACTGCTTTAAAAATCCCTGCTTTGTGGAAAAATCTGCTGGACACTATGGGCCTATAGGCCAAAGATGCTCCAATGATACAGAAAAACTCTGGGTGACTGTCCAGGCAGTAAGATGTCTCTGTCATTTCTAGAGTTTTGGAGGTTGCTTACAATCCACTTCCTGTTTAATTAGGTAATATTATATCCTTCTGGAGTCTTTGATGCAATTGAAGAATAGATAGTAATAATAGATAAAGCAGATATAAACACTGTAACTGTAATTCTTGCTTGATACCTGTTTTGTAATATGTAATTTTACTAGGCTAAAGTTAAAACCTTTTTCTGTTATGTATATAACAGAAAAGAGGTGGTGATATAGGATTCCCCTCTATATGCTGTGATTAGCATTAATGAATAAAGAAACTGGCTTGGCCTGATAGAATAGAGAAGAACTAGGCGGGGAAAACTAAACTGAATGCTGGGAGAAGTAAGGTAGAGTAGGGAGAAGATATGTAGCCCCCCTGGAGATACATGCCAGAACTTTACCTGGTAAGCCACGGCCTCGTGGCGATACACATATTGATGGAAATGGGTTAGTTTAGGATATAAGAGTTAGCCAATAAGAAGCTAGAGCTAATGGGCCAAGCAGTGATTTAACTAATATAGTTTCTGTGTGGTTATTTCGGGAGCCTGGGTGGCTGGGAAACGAACAAATGGCCCCCTACAACACATCCCTAATTGATTCTTACAAGCAGTTTGCTAACAATTCCTACTGTTTTACTTTTAAAGTTATTATGTATTACTGACTAGTAATAGAATTGGTTGTAGGCTTTCCCTGAAAAGCTAAATTGAACAGATGAGTAGTCAGTAATATGATTCTTAGTAAGCAGTCTGTCATATAAGGTACTGTAGCAAAATTCCTACTCTGTATCTTGAATGATTTTTTATATTTGAATTTCCATTACTCAATAACTCTACAAACATTTGTCTTTGTACAAAGATCAATGTTTTAAATACAGGACAAACTGAACATGCTTTATGCCATTCTATGTATCATTAAGGGCTAATCTGGTGTCTGCAACTGTCTTACTAGGTAAGTGATCTAAAGACATAAAGAGCCATAGAATAAACTCCTTATATCAAAACATTAGCTATACAGATTCAATGCAATGCCTATCAAAATCCCAGCAAAATTCTTCACAGACCTCGAAAGAACGGTACTCAACTTCATTTGGAAAAGCAAAAAACCCAAGATAACCAAAACAATCCTGAGCAATAAAAGAACTTCTGGAGGCATCACCATCCCTGACTTCAAACTCTACTACAGAGATACAGTACTGAAGACAGCCTGGTATTGGCATAAGAACAGACAGGAGGACCAATGGAACCGAATAGAAGACCCGGATGTCAATCCACACATCTTCAAACACCTGATTTTTGATAAAGAAGCAAAAAAAAAATATCAAATAGAAAAAAGAAAGCATATTTAACAAGTGATGCTGGCATAACTGGATATCAACATGTACAAAAATGAAAATAGACCCATATCTATCACCATGCACAAAACTCAAGTCCAAATGGATCAAAGACCTCAACATTAAGCCAGCCACACTGAACCTTACAGAAGAGAAAGTGGGAAGTACACTTGAACGCATTGACACAGGGAACCACTTCCTAAATAGAACCCCAGCAGCACAGACACTGAGAGAAACAATTAATAAATGGAACCTCCTGAAACTGAAAAGCTTCTGTAAAGCAAAGGACACAGTCAACAAGACAAAACGACAGCCTACAGAATGGGAAAAGATCTTCACTAACCCCACATCAGACAGAGGTCTGATCTCAAAAATATACAAAGAACTCAAGAAATTGGACACCAAAAGATCACATAATCCAATAAAAAAAATGAGTATAGAACTAAACAGAGAACTCTCAACAGAGGAATCTAAAATGGCTGAAAAACACTTATGGAAATGTTCAACATTCTTAGTCATCAAAGAAATGCAAATCAAAACAACGCTGAGATTACATCTCACATTTGTAAGAATGGCCAAGATCAAAAACACTGATGACAACTTATGCTGGAGAGGATGTGGGGTAAAAGAAACACTCCTTCATTGCTGGTGGGAGTGCAAGTTGGTACAGCCCCTTTGGATGTCAGTGTGGTGAATTCTCAGAAAATTAGGAAACAACCTTCCTTAAGACCCAGCAATACCACTTTTGGGTATATATCCAAAGGATGCTCAATCGTGCCACAAGGACATGTGCTCAACTATGTTCATAGCAGCTTTGTTTGTCATAGCCAGAACCTGGAAACAACCTAAATGCCCCTCGACCAAAGAATGGATAAGGAAAATGTGGTACATTTACACAATGAAGTACTACAAAGCAGAAAAAAATAACGACAGCTTGAATTTTGCAGGAAAATGGATGGAGCTAGAAAACATTGAGTGAGGTAACCCAGACACAGAAAGACAGTTATCACATGTACTCACTCATAGGTGGTTTTTAAACATAAAGCAAAGAAAGCCAGCCTACAAACCACAATCCCAGAGAACTTAGACAACAATGCAGACACTAATGGAGACTTACATAGATCTAACCTACATGGGAAGTAGACAATATAAAAAGACAAGATCTCCTGAGTAAATTGGAAGCAAGGGGACCCTGGGGGAGGGCTGAAGGAGGAAGGGGAGAGGTAGGGAGGGGAGCAGATAAAAATGTAGAGCTATATAAATATATGGACATTAGCTATATTTTCAAATAATAGGTGTTTCCTTAGCCTCCCTTTCCGGTGACATAATCTTAGATTTAAAGACGTCCAATTGTAAATCTAAAGAAAATATAGCAAATAAATTAATTCCCTTGTGGTTCTAGACATTTTGGACACATACTAGAATGCAACTAGGTTTTTAGATAAATAAAACTCATATCCACATTAAGAACTTTCTGTAAAAGAAAAAAGTAATGTGAGAGACAAAAACAACAATACTAAGTCCATTATTTATAAATGTAATGTTTTTTTCTTTTTGCACTAATGGTGACTGAACTCAGAGATTCACAAGTAAGTTTATGCCATCATCCCTTTCAAAACACCTTGTATGACAAAAGATACTATGCTTCATTACCTAATTCATTTTTCACTAAAGTAAATGCTATGGAATACTTAAGGCATATGCATGCCTTCCAGGTACTCACTCAATGGATTGGTACTCAATCTGCCTCACATATGTTTACATAGTAAGATTGAGTATACTTTCCCAAATGAGCTGTGTTAATTTTTTCCTTCAGGTAGGCTATACTCTTTAATGCTTATTTCTTGTTTTTATAATTGGTGTTTAATGTACAAAGCCTGCAATGTATTATTCTCTTAACCTTAAGTCCAAGTTTTCTGCATGAAATGTCACTGAAAATTTACCTTTTTCAGGGCATACTTTGGATCTTCGGGAAGAACCATTATTATCCTACCATCAGGATATTCAGCCAGAATTCTTTCTTTTTTCCAGCCCTAGATATAAAAGAATATATTTTCTGTATCATACTTTATTCATTCATGTACAAGACAAAAAGTACCCCTACTTGTCTAAAAATTGCAAAACTGAATAATACATGTCCATTAATGATTAACTAATAAGGCGTGATCAGTCATCTGCTTTGCTAAGTTTACAACATATTGAATACGAGCTAATTTCTAATGCTTGTTCAGAGAGATGTCATACCACAAAATATCTAATTTATCATTTCCCATCATAACAAATTCTGAAAATCACATACCAAAAACAATCAAACCCCTTAAAGTCAGTGGATCCCCAGAACAGAAAGGGTAACTCTCCCAGACTCTGAACAAAAGAACTCAACTCTTAGATTTATTTGGAACATGGTTACCTCCACAAATTTAACACTCATATTTATGAATGGCATGCCAAAGACCTCCAGGAGGTCCCAGGTGAACTGATTAGCATGCAGTAGCCCACAATGAAAGAATAGCTTTTACTCTTATTGTTCACAACTATCAAAACCACAAGAAGGAGACTATAAAAAAATATAACTACCTTCTAAGAATCTAATAGGGAAGGAGAGGCTACGTTGTGTGTATCTGAAGTTAAACATACTCAAAAAAAGAGGTAATAAACTCTTCTTCAGATCCACACTCGTGGTGATTAATGAGCAGAACCTGCATGAAAAAAACAAAACAAAACAAAAGCCACTTAAATCTAGTAAGATGGGACTGAACCAGGTTAAAACTAGGAACTCTGAAGTTCAAAATAATTACAGAAAGAATGAGCTTTAACTAGTTCTTCCATTTGTCTTACCCAACCAATTTTACTTTAAAAAGCCTTTTTAAAAGCAATTTGCAATTATGCTTAGGGAAAAGTTCTTTTCTAGGATCGCTTCTAAAAATATAAAAGCTCAATAAAGAAAAAGGCTATTTTTTTTGATATACCATGGTAAGTCTGAAAGGACGGAAACTGATTTTCTAAGTTATCTTTTTGTTTTGTTTTTGTTTTTTTATGAAATGGGAGCAGGATCTTAGAAACAAAATTTCTACTAATAAAAATCAGAATACCTAAGATCACAGAACAAAACATTTAAAATTCACCATCTGCTTAACTTCAAGGACAAGTAAAATTCAAATGATTGATATGAACTAGGGATGGAACAATTATTTCGAGATTAAGAATCAGGCTGGAGAAACGGTTCAGCAGGTAAGAGCACCTGTTGTTCTTGCAGAGGACACAGGTTCGATTCCCAGCAACCATAATGGCTCACAACTATCTATAACTTCAAATCTAAGAGAACTAACAGGCAGGCACAGGGTGCACACATACATACATACATACATACATACATACATACATACAAGCAAAACACTCATACACAAAGTAAAACAAATAAATACGACTTTTTAAAGATTAAAGTACCAGAATAATAAAAAGATCAACCAGAATCACATACATATTTGAACATAAGGTCAACCATTTTTAAAGGCATAAAAGATAACACCTATAAAAATAAAAAAACTTAGGGGGCTAGAGAGAAGGCTCAGAGGTTAAGAACCCTGACTGCTCTTCCATAGGTCCTGAGTTCAATTCCCAGCAACCACATGGTGGCTCATAACAATATATAATGAGATCTGGATGTTCTGGAACTCACTCCATAGATCAGGTTGGCCTCAAACTCACAAAAATCCACCTGCCTCTACCTTCTGAGTTCTGGGATTAAAGGTATGCACAACCACAGCCCAGCCACATTTTACATTTGATTTGTATTTCTCATGAAAACCCTTGTCTGTCTGTGATGAGACTTGAAACTAGAACTGATAGCGTGCTAAGTAAATGTTTCCTTATGAAACTTCACTCCTAGCACAGTTTGGATAATTTTTTTCCAAGACAGGGTTTCTCTCTGTAGCCCTGGTCGTCCTGGAATTCAAACACAGAGATCTGCCAGCCTTGGTCTCCCAAACGGAGGGTGGGGGGAATTAAAGGTGTTTGCCACCACCACCCAGTTAATTTGGATTTCTAAACACTCAGTGATAGACACACCAATAACAACTAAAAAAGTTCACTGATGCCAGGCATGGAGGGGCATGCTTTATTTCCAGATCTCATGAGGACCAGGCAGGCAGATCTCTGAGAGTTTGGGGCCAGCCTGGTCTACAAAATGAGTTCCAGGACACAAAAAACTGTTATACTGTTGGGGGTGGGGAGTACACATGACCATTTATGCCATGGAAAATGAATGGGCCAAAGAAAAACAAAACAGGACAAATAAAAAAATGGAAGTACTGGCATGGTTAGAAGAAAACTGCATAATCAGTCCTGTCCAGACACCGAAGAAGGAAGATGTGACCTACCCCGCTGAAAAAGGTACCAAGCCATGTGGCTAACGTAGATAAGAACAATGGGTTAATATATGTTATAAGAGCTAATACAAAGCCTGAGCTAATGGGCCAAAATCAGCTTATAACTTATGGAGACCTCTGTGTGATTTTCTTTAGGGCTAAATGGCTGCAGGAATCGGGCAGGAAACAAAACCAACAAGCAGGCACTCATGTTACAGAATGGTGCCCACGTGGACAACTGCATCCACATAAAACCCGAGAGAGCTTTGGAAGTAATTCTAGACAGAACAGAATAGAGCATGGCTTCTTGGTAGCAGCAATTTCTTGGGTCTGCTCTGCTTGCTAGAGGCAAGCAAGCGCTCTCATTTAAGAGAGGCTGCCTGATTCAGTGGGACCTTGAAACGCAATAGAGTTGTGGCAATAAACATGGCTACAGCCGGTACCTCCACCATGAGGCTGGAATTGCAGAAAGCTAAGGAATGGGCTGGATCCAGCCATCAAAGCCACGGCTTTAATCCTACCCATATTCCTTAGTAAATTAAAGACTCGTGTAGTCAGAAAGAAAGATATACAGTAAAGAGAGATTCCAAAAAAAAATTTTTTAATGGTTTACTGTGTGTTAAAAATATATGCTGGCTTGAAAAAGAAAAAGGTTAAAGTCCTTAAAATAAAAAAAAAAGAGAGAGAGAGAGAGTAGTTCGGTGTGGTGGTACACACCTTTAATCCCAGCACTTGGGAGGCAGAGGCAGGTGGATCTCTGTGAGTTCAAAGACAGCCTGGTCTACAGAGTTATTCCAGGACAGCCAAAGATATAGAGAACCTGTATATACAGAGGAACAGAGGGGAAGAGCAATAAAAGAGGCATTTTGATAGAGAGCGCCATGATGGGGTTAAGGAGAAACCTGGTGTTAGAGAAATTGCCAGGAATTCACAGGAATGATCCCAGTTAAAACTCCCAGCAATAGTGGAGAGGGTGTCTGAAAGGGCCTTCCCCTGTAATCAGATCAGTGACTGCCCAAATTGTCATCATAGAACCTGCATCCAGTAACTGATGGAAGCAGATGCAGACACCCACAGCCCAGTTCCTAGAGTTCAGTTGAAGAGAGGAAGAAAGAATCATGATCTTTTGAACAAGGAGTGGTCAAGACCATGATGGGGAAAACTACAGAAACAGCTTATCTGAGCTAGTGGGAGCTCACAGACTCTGGACAGACACCTGGGTAACCTGCATGGGACTGAACCAGGTCCTCTGAATGTGGGTGACAGCTATGTGGTTCAATTTCTTGATGGGAAGCCCCCTAGCAGTGGGACCAGTATCTAACCTGGAAGCATGAACTGGCTTTTAAGAGTGCATTTGCTATGGTAGGATACCTCCTTGCTCAGCCTTGATACAGGGGGTAGGGACTTGGTCCCACCTCAACTTTATATGCCTGACTTTGTTCTCTCCCTAAGGGAGGCCTTACCCCTCTGAGAAAAGGATGGGGGGATGTTAAGGAGGGCAGTGGGTGGTCGGAGAAGTGAAGGGAGGAGGAAATGGGGTTGGTATGTAAAATAATTTTTTTAAAAAAATAAAAACAAAGAGTAAACACAAAATATACCATTCATATGCATTCAACTTTCAAGTTAAAATTATAGTCTCACTAGATCATGATTTCCCTGCAATATATATTTGGTCAACTATTAGTGGCACTAGGAGAATTTTTGTGATGATAAAAACATTCTGTATCTACAGTGTCCAACATGGTAACTTCTAGCAATGTGTGATAACTAAGTGTTGGGGAACTCCTTCAGCCAACATGCTTTAAGACACCAGCCCACTTTGGGTATGGTCTCATGTACTATAAATGCAGACAAAAGCGTGCATGGGCCTCTTGGCTGCTAGATTCAGTTCCAGTTCCCAGCACACACAGAGGACTGTTGATTGCTACCCTTTTTGTGAGTTTATCCCCCCAAATAAATATACTACATTCTGGGCTATTGTGGAACTCTTTTGTACACCAACAACTAAGTACTGACAACTGTGACTAAGGTACAGTATTTTTAATTTCGTGTGGCTTACTTGCTACCATGCTGGACAGCACAGTTCAGTAGTCATTTGGAAATCTGTCAGTCTTTACTCCAAGTTCCTCCTCTTGTGATCAGTCCCACAATTCCTGTATCCATCAATGCTATATTAATTCAACACAACGTACACCTTAAGCCTATTTATTTATGGCCCTCACCCCAAAATGAAATCACTGTCCCTATATCTCACCAAAATAAGATGACTTAAAAATAACACTCATGGCAGTAAGATGGTAGGGCACACCTATAATTCCAGCACTTGGGAGGCAATGGTAGGATCTCTGAGTTCAAGGCAAGCCTGGCCTACAAAGCGAGTTCCAGGACAGCCAGGACTGTTACATAGAAACCCTGTCTCAAAAAACAAGGGCCGGGAAGTGGTGGCGCAGGATTTTTTTTAATCCCAGCACTCAGGAGGCAGAGACAGGTGATCTGTGAGTTCAAGAACAGTTTTCAAAGCTACAGAGAAACCCAGTCTTGAAAAACCTTAAAACACTCATGGAGCTAAAAATTCAGCCTCTGAAAGGATGGAAAGAATTCCAAATAGCATTCAAAAATCAAAATATCACCATCTCACATATTTTTCTTATCTCATCACCTACAAACACCCTTTGCTTCTGTCACAAAGATATGGCCGTGACCCCACAAAATTGATGACTGACATTTGCTGTCTCATTAGCTGTACTATGGTAACAGCCACAGTTGGCCCTCCTACGTTTGTTCTGAAAACTCTTCTCTACCAAAGAAAACAAGTCTCTCTTCTGAGCAGCTCTTTTAACCAGTGCTTTCTGGTCACGTCTATACCCTAAAGAGACTTGACTACTCATTTAAATAGATATATACTTAGAGAATGTTGACTTATCGCTTAATAATTACTTAAATCTGTAATTGCTAGTTTTTCATTTTTTTTCAAGCTTGGATCCCAAGCATACAGAGTGTATTACACAGCCCTAAGAGTGGTTTCTCTGCAAACGGCCAACAGATTATTCATCTTCTGAGAGTGCCTGATGAATGAAACTTGAGTTTCTGATAGTGTCTGATGGCTACCTGGCTATTCCTGCTCACTCCCACACTTTAAAGAACTATTATACCTTAGTCCACCAAGAAAACAGTAGTTTCTAGGTCCAAGTCAGAGTTACTCCCAGAAACACTAAATGCTCTTTCCTCATAATTCCCAATATGTCAGATAAAACCCATTTATTAAAATGGTATCAATGAGGCAAATAAGAATATAAACAAGCCGTTTCTAATTATATTTGATTATTATAGGCATTTATTTATTTGGTTGGTTATTTGATTTCTCAAGACAGGGCTTCTCTCTATAGCTTTGGAGCCTGTTCTGGAACTAGCTCTTGTAGACCAGGCTGGTCTTGAACTCACAAAGATCTGCCAGCCTCTGCCTCCCAAGTGCTGGGATTAAAGTCTAGCTGAGTATTTATTTTTTAAACAATGTTTTTGAGTTCCAGGCTAGCCTGGTCCCACACAGTAAGACCCTATCTCAGACAAATAGTGATAAATACATAAATAAGTGAGCAAGCCGTTCCTCGTTGCTCATTGTATCTGATTATTATAGGTGTTTAATTTTTAAACAATGTTTCTAATTGAGAAGTCAGAAGGCAGAGGCAGGTAGATCTCTGTGAGTTTGTGACCTTCTTGGTCTGCATCATAAGTTCCAGGACAGCCAGGGTTATATAGAGATCTTAACTCAAAACAAGAAAAAAAAGTTTCTCATTAATTGATTCACAAAATTATCGATTTGTATTTTTTATTTTGATGTTTTCCAGACAAGGTTTCAGTTCACATCCATGGATGTCCTAGAACTCACAGTCATACCAGCCTGGCCTTAGACCCTCAGTGATTGTCATATCTTCTGCATCAAAACATGTCAAAACATGTCAAAACATGTCAAAACATGTCAAAACATGTCACCACACTCAACCATTATTTCACTTTTAATAGTTTTAACTAGCGAAAAATTTTATTTCCACTTCTTAAATACTGTAAATTTAGCATGAATTAAACCAAGCACCAAATCACTTCTCTTCCTTTACATAAAACAAAAAATTTACGCTAAATAAAATTAGGTGATTAACAAGTATTCTTTTTTTTTTAAATTTATTTATTTATTATGTATACAATATTTTGTCTGTGCGTATGTCTGTAGGCCAGAAGAGGGCGCCAGATCTCATTACAGATGGTTGTGAGCCACCATGTGGTTGCCGGGAATTGAACTCAGGACCTTTGGAAGAGCAGCCAGTGCTCTTAACCACTGAGCCATCTCTCCAGCTCCCCGATTAACAAGTATTCTATAATGCATAATACAAGTGGCTAACACTTTAATATCACAACTCTAAATATAGAAAAGAAGAAAGTAAAGGCCTTTTTATTTTTTTATTATTTTTTCAAGATTTATTTATTAAGTATATTGTGTTCTGCCTACATGTGCGCCTGCAGGCCAGAAGAGGGCATAAGGTCTCATTATAGACGGTTGTGAGCCACCATGTGGTTGATGGAAATTGAACTCAGGTTCTCTGAAAGATTAGTCAGTGCTCTTAACCTCTGAGCCATCTCTCCAGCCCATGCTTTCTTTTTTCTGGGGGGTAGGAGGATTTGGGTTTTTTGAGACAGGGTTTCTCTGTAGCTTTGAAACCTGTCCTGGAACTAGCTCTTGTAGACAAGGCTGGCCTCAAACTCACAGAGATCCTCCTGCCTTTGCCTCCCAAGTGCTGGGATTAAAGGCGTGCGCCATCACTACCCAGTGCTATATATATAGCTATATATATAAAATAAATTATATATATTATAAAATAATAATGCAATGTTTCAAAATAGTCTCTACCTCAAACATTTCTCTTTTAACTTTTTATTATTATTTTAGAGGCAAGGTTTCTTTGTGTAATCTGACTGTCCTAGAACTCACTTTGTAGTCCAGGGTGGTCTCTAACTCACAGAGATCCTCCTGCCTCTGCCTCCTGAGTGCTGGGATTAAAGGTGTGCACCACCATCGCATTTCAAAAGGGCAAAAGTTAATGACATCAATATGACCAACTGCTAAATTCAATTTCTTCTCTTGAACTTAT
This sequence comes from Microtus oregoni, assembly GCF_018167655.1. Taxonomy (NCBI): domain Eukaryota; kingdom Metazoa; phylum Chordata; class Mammalia; order Rodentia; family Cricetidae; genus Microtus; species Microtus oregoni. Next base: position 42,383,241 of record NW_024543070.1, on the reverse strand, counting down.
CTCAAAATAAAACAATCACTAGCTGTACTCCCTAGTGTTCCTTCCATCCATCTGAGGAGTGACAAAGGCTGGACCCAGGTTACTACAGTACACTGAAGCATTACAGGACACCCAAGACCTGTGCAGGTGATGACTACACTTTGTACTCTAAAACCATCTTCTCCCAGAACCTTGAAAAAGCCTCTGCTATTTCTTGAATGAATTTTTTTCTGTTCCCCTCAGAAATCAAGAATTTTCTTAAAATTAAACCTTTTAAATAGACGATGGTGGCGCACGCCTTTAATCCCAGCACTCGGGAGGCAGAGGCAGGCGGATCTCTGTGAGTTCGAGACCAGCCTGGTCTACAGAGCTAGTTCCAGGACAGGCTCCAAAGCCACAGAGAAACCCTGTCTCGAAAAACCAAAAAAAAAAAAAAAAAAAAAACCTTTTAAATAGAGTAGTCTTTTTATATTTTTAAGAAACTAAATGAGATAGACAGTGGTGGCACATGCTTTAATAACAGCACCCAGGAGTCAGAAACAGGCTCATCTCTGAGTTCTAGGTTAGGCAGAGGTAAACAGAAAAACCCTGTCTCAAAAGAGGGAAGGAAGGAAAAGAAAGAAACTAAATGAACATGAGAATTAAATACTTTAAACTGAATACAAAGGACTTGTATCTGGTTCACTCTGTAAAATTAGACAGCTAACAGCACCAGTTTCTTTTCTAGATGTACAGATGTTAACAGCCAAATTGTTGTGGTGCACACCTTTAATCCCAGCATTCAGTAGGCAGAGCAGGAGGATCTCTATGAGTTTGAGGCCAACCTTCCATAATGAATGAGGATAGCCAAGGAAGTTACACAGAAAAACCCTGTCTTGAAAAAACAAAAAACAATAGCAAAGAATGTTAAGAGCCAATTTAGAAAGGCCTAAACTGCAAAGGATAAACCATCAAATTATAGCCTATATCCATGCACACACATTCTATTTTACTTAGTGAAGTTGTAGGAGGTAGTATGTGTGGAAATATATGTGAAATAAGGAATTATAAAGGATAAGCAGAGTAGGGAACCAAAAAAGAAGGTCTCACATAGCCTGGGTAGCAGTAACACTGGAAAAATGATAAAAGGTTCAACCATGAAGGAATGAACATAAACCACTGAACTAAAGCCAAGTACATGAATTTACACAGGAGGCTATTAAGACCTTTAAGTGATCCAGTACCTAGTACCTAATGAAATGAACTAGTGAGCTAGCTCAGTTCAGATATCCTGGAGGTCTTATTAATGTCAATGTACAGTACATAAGGTATAGAATTAAAAAAAAATCTCAATTACAGGTAAACAAATTATACTAAATTATAACTTTACAAATGGCTGAATTGATCAAAACTGCGAACAAATTTGCTTTTTCCAGAAGCAAATATTAAACAAACCTATTATGCCTTAAATGCACTTATGATTTCGTACTCAAATATAATTTACATTTAACTTTGTAAAGATAAACTCTAATAACAGGAAAGAGTCCCCAAACCACCTATTTGACAAGATATACATTATAATCTCCAAATACAGATTTTAATAAGATACATGAACATTTATTATAGATTGATTCACAGTAATTATTAAAGTCAAAGGAAAGTTTTAAGAACTATGCACAGCTGGGCAATGGTGGCACATGCCTTTAATCCCAGCACTCAGGAGGAGGACACAGAGGCAGGCATATCTTTGAGAGTTCAAGGCCAGTCTGGTCTATAAGAGCTAGTACCAGGATAGGCTCCAAAGCTACAGAGAAACCCTGTCTCAAAAAACAAAAAAACAAAAAAAAAGAAAGAAAAAAGAAAAAAGACCTATGCACAAGCTAATTAATACAGTCAGAAAGTTACAATAACTTTTTAAAAACCAATTACACTGAAAAACATAACCTAAGTTAAAAATCCCACAGTAGCAACCTGTTCGGAAAATTCCCTGGATTTTTAATTGGCTTTGTTTGAAAGGAAATCAATATCCATGCATGTCATGCATGCTTTGTATATATTATTGATCTCTAAGAAAAAAAAATTTCAACAACTTAAATTTGGCAATTCATTTCATTAAAAGTCTAACCTAATTACCTGCAATGTATGCTTTAATTCACAAAGTCTACTTACCACATACTTCACAGCACTTATAAACTGGTTGTGGAAAAGTAGGTGCTGGGTTTCATCTTCTGGATTTGAAGCTGTATAAAGCATTCCACAGATATTACAGGACACTGCTCCAAACCTTTTGTGTCCAGCATCCTATTTATAAAAAACAAACAATGTTTTCTTCCTTGCCAAAGTAACTATTTCTGAACACAGTGTCAAAACTATGTGAACATAAAACAAGAATTGCTTAATTTATAAGCAACATTTAAATTAAGATATCGAAGTCTAAAATCTGTGTGCAGTAAATCTGTGCTCTAACTTCCACATGGACACAAGAGCATCCCCCCTCCACCCCCCGATCATAGTTATACTAAATTAAAATTTTCATCTAAACAGCTAGTACACTGGTACAAGTCTCAAATCCCAGCCCTTGAGTTTGCTGGTAAGGGAGCCTCGCTGAATTGATGAGCTCCATGCTCAGTGAAAGACCCTGTCTCAAACACTAAAGAGAGAATGACTAAACACCTTCCAGAATCTGTCCCTCACACACAGATTCATACCTGCAACACACAGTCCATTTTAATAACCTGTGGACTTGTTCAAGAGCTTACTACATTTAAAAGAACTGAGAAAATATGTATCAATATAAACTTAGTCCAAAGGTACCATATAATAAAAAGTCTATACAGGAAAGCCAATTTATATTTCATATTTAAAATAATTACAAACTAGCAAAAATAATGCATTATTGCATCTACCGGGACCCACATGGAAGAAGAAAACCAATTCCCAGCAGATGTCTTCTGACCTCTATTGAGGCACTATGGCACAGGCACCTGCACACACACACACTAAAACTTAACTTAAAATTTTTGGGAGGGGTTGGTTTTTTGGGACAGGGTTTCTCTGTGTAGCCATGGCTGTTGCCCAGCAGTAATGGTGCACACCTTTAATCCCAATACTTGGGAGGAAGGGGCAGGTAGATCTATGATAGAGGCCAATCTGGTCTACAGAACAAGTTCCAGGAGAGGCTGCAAAGTTACACACAGAAACCCTGTCTTGAAAAAAAAGCAACTAGCCGGGCCACAGTGGTGCACACCTTTAATCCAAGCACCCGGGAGGCAGAGGTAGGCAGATTTCTGTGAGTTCAAGATCAGCCTGGTCTACAAGAGCTAGTTCCAGGACAGGATCCAAAGCTACAGAAAAACCCTGTCTCATAAACCAAAAAAGAAAAAAAAAAGAAAAGAAAAGAAAAGAAAAAGAAAATAAACAAATAAATAAGAAGGGGGTGGGGGGAGTTAACCCTGGCTGTCCTCAAACATGCTTTGTAGACTAGACTGTCCTCGAACTCAAAAGAGATCCACTTGCCTCTGCCTCCTAAGTGCTATGATTAAAGGCGTGCACCTCCACCACCTAGCTGGTAGTACCTGTTTAATTCACACTGTTATACAACCTCTCAAACTTTTTTCATTGCAAAACTAAGCACTACATCTATTGGACAGTAACTTCCTATTCTCCCATCCCTTCAAATCTCTAGTGGTCGCCATCCTACTTTCTTGGCACCTCGGTGAGTAAAATCCCATGGTCTTTTTCATGACTGACTTACTTCACACAACATATGGCCCTCAAGGCTCATCCGTGCTGCACAAGTGTAGGAATCTCTCTTAAGGCTGATAAGTAACCACTGTGATTATACATTCATCTACCAATGGACAGCCAAGTTTCTACTATCCTTTGGCACTGTATGGACATGTTATACAAACAGTTATTTGTACTAAGTTCCAAGTCATTTTAATATTTAAATAAACTTCTGGGAGGAGGTAGTGCTCAAGCTACTCATATTATTATTATGGGAAGAGGAGACTATAATAACACCAGGAATGCATTCGATAATAAAAATTATAATGATCAAGAAAGAATTAATTTGTACTTTAAGAACATTGTACCGGACTGTTGTACACTCTTTAATCCCAGCACTCAGGAGGCAGAGGCAGGCAGATCTCTAAATTTGAGGCCAGCCTGGTCTACAAAAAAAGTTCCAGGACAGCCAGGACTGCAAAAGGAAACCCTGTCTGCTTGGGGGGGGTGGGAGTAGAAGAAAAAGAAAAAAGAATCTTATATAAATAATTCATTTACAACCACACTTATTGGTAATAGTAATAGGTAAGTTGTATACTTACTATGATCAGCTGTTTTTCATCCACTTTCTCGGATTCTTTCAGTCTCAAGGCCTTTGGAATTGTTATCTCCAAATGAGAATTATACTTTAGCTGAGAATGATTTGATGGTATATCTCTTTAAAAAAATTATTAGATATTATATATCTATATAATGTCAATCATTAAAGACAAGAACTCATTTCTAACAAAAAAATTTCAACTTCAAGGAGGAAAAAAGATAACCTTTTAAAAATCAAAGTGAGCGGGCTGAGCAGTAGTGACTGAGCGGTGGTGGCACGTGCCTTTAATCCCAGCACTCAGGAGGCAGAGGTAGGCGGCATCTTGTGCTGGTAGGCAGCTTGTTCAGGCAGCAGACACATCAAACCCAGGTACCCAAAGAACCACTTGAGAGCAACGAGCATGATGAGATGTGTTGCTTGAGGTGGAGTGCTGGAGGGCACGCTGCAGTACCCAGAGTCTGGTCATCTTTCCCCCATCAGGCATGGGATCCCCAAAATGCTTCTGACTGACAGAGGAAACCCAAAAATAACCTTGCTAGCACCCATGCTGGCATTGTGTGACTGTAACTATGGTGATACAATCTGTTAACTACTTATGCCATAACATGTGACCCAGATCTCCTCCAATGGCACACAGAACACAATGATTTTGAACCCATGTATATTTTTTTTTCCTCATTAAAAGTTCGAAACCAAAAAGAAGGGGGGGAAAAGAGAAAAAAAGAAAGAAATCCTGGCATTTGCAGCCACACATATATGCCCAGAGGATATTGTGTTACATGAAATTATCAAGGGCAGAAAGTAAATAACTGTAAAATCTCACATTTGGAAGGTAAAGGTTAACTTCAAAAAATAGTAAGTTGCCAAAGCTAGAAAGTGAAAGAGGAGACTGTTGTCAGACTGGAGCGGCTCCAGCTGAAAAGAAGAAATAATTTCTAATATTCATAGCACATAGGGCAACTGTGTCTTTCAAAATAGCTCTGACTGTCATTGCTTCCTACACAGAGAAACGACATGTTTGAGGTGGTGACTATGCTAGTTACTCTCATTCAATCATTATACGAGATACCTATATTCAAAGAGCAGAGTGTATCTCATAAGCATGCATTATTATGTCAATTATAAACTTTTAAGTCAAAGCCAGGATCTGTGTAAGTTCGAGGCCAGGACAGCCAGAGCTACAGAGGGAAACCCTGTCTTCAAAAACAAAACAAAACAAAACAAATGCTCAAAAGGAAAAGAAAGCTACTAATTATCAAGAAACAAAACTGCAGGGTCTACTGTTGCTTGAATGTCTTAGGTTTTGTAGTTTTAGGCACCTAAATTTTTAAAGACTATTTGGTGGTCAGGCAAGTAAGTCAGACTCACTCACTTTCCTTTCCTTAAAGCGCTCTCACACATCTATACCATCCAGTGCTTCAAAGAGTGAAGGGAAACAACTCTTACTACTGCTGGCAGCATAAATCAGAAAAAGCAGAATGTCGATTAAATAGATAGCTACTGAAGAAACCAAGAAATACGCTCACAAGGAAATCAAAACAAAATTTAGAGGTAGGAAAGTAATATGCTCAGAACACATTAGCTTTAAAAGAATTTTTTAAACTTGACAGTGATGGCACATGACTTTAATCCCAGCACTCAGGAGGCAGTCAGGTAGATTTCTGTGAGTTCGAAGCCAGCCTAGTCTACAGAGCTAGTTCCAAGACAGAGAAACCCTGTCTTGAAAAAACAAAAAAACAAAACAAAACAAAAAGAACTTTTTAAAAAGGTTACTACTTGAATAGGCACAGAAAAAGTTCAAGGACACTGGAATACCTTTAAACCCAGCACTTTAAAAGAGGCAAAGGAAGGTAGAACTCTGAGTTCAAGGTCAGCCTGGTCTAAACTGTAGATCCAGGACAACCAGGGCTACACAGAGAAAGGAGCAGGGTGGGGGTGTGGAAAAGAAGGAAGAAAAACAAAAATTTTCAATAGCAACAAAATGGAAAATGTGAGTAAATTATGATTACTAGGGTTGGGTTGCTAAATAACAAATCTAAGAACTCTCAAGTACAATTTCTTAAATGAAAGTGATGCCTTACCTGTGCTTGCTGTTGATGGATGCTTCATTACCAAGTACACTATGGGGCTGCTTAGGAGCTGATCCTGTGAGTTAATAAAGCACATGAAACGTACAGTGAACTTATTTTTAAAATGAATGAGTGAGTATTTAATACCTGCATGAATGTCTAGACCCTCAGAGGCCAGAAGAGAGCATCATATCCTCTGGGACTGGAATTACAGATAGTTCTGAGCCACTATGTGGGTGCTGGAAATTGAACCTGGATTCTCTAAGAAGAGCCAGTGCTCTTAACTGTTGAATCGTCTCTCCTGCCCTATGAAGTTGATAAAAGAACCCATGAATGTGAAAAAGAGCATGGAGGAGTATATAGGAGGGTTGGAGAAAGGAAATGGAAAAAATGACATAATTATAATCTCAAAATAAAATTTAAAATAAACAACTAATAAAATTAAAACCACCCTTTTGGAAATCACCTTTCAAACTGAGGCAGAAAGCATTGCACTATAAAGTCAGACTAAGGAGAATGCAAAGAGGTCTAGTAGATTTAGCTCTTTTTTGTTTTTTGGTGGGGTTTTTTTTGTTGTTGTTGTTACTTTTTCAAGACAGGGTTTCTCTACAGAGCTCTGGCTGTCCTGGGAATTCACTCTTGTGACCAGGCTGGCCTTGAACTCAGAGATCTACCTGCCTCGGCAAGCTGGGATTATAGGCGTGTGCCAGCACCCAAATCAGAGACCCACCTCCTGCTGGGATTACAGGTGTGTGCCACCACAACCCGCCTCCCTTTATATCTAAATTCCATCAATCATTAACAAATATTAATAAAAGAAATTTGCTCAATGGCTACATGACTAAACTCTAAACAGAAATAAAAACATTTTATTTAAATTTTGGGGAGTTTTTTGTTTTGTTATAGTTTTTGGTTTTTTTGAGATGGGGTTTCTTTGTGTAGCTTTGGAGCCTGTACATAGGACCAGACTAGCCTTGAACTCACAGAGATCCATCTGCCTCTGCCTCCCAAGGGCTGGGATTAAAGGGTGTGTGCCATCACCGCCCAGGTAAAATTTTATTTTTTAGAATGTTAACTATAGAAATAATTAAACTCAATTAAGGCACACTATTTTTCAGTAAATGGAATTCTCATGTACTATACTAATTCTTCCACTACTCTGAGTGAAATGTGGGCACTCAGTAGCAGCTGACCAACACTATGCTCCAAGTCTAATTTTTCTTTAGAAAAAATAATACAATTAGGGTTCTAGATCCTCTGTTGCTTCATTTGACATAGGTGAGTAAACATCTATCCAACAGTTCACATAATATTGAAACTCATAAGGTTAGAAAGCTTTTGTGCGGGGAGGGGGGGGGATGCACACCTTTCATCCTAACACGTGGGAGGCAGAGTCAGGCAGATCTATGAGTTCAAAGCCAGCCTCGTCTACAGATTGAGTTCCAGGAGAGCCAGAAAAACACAGAGAAACCCTGTCTCTGAAAAAATGAAATGAAATAAAATAAAATAGAGCTTTTGTACAGTGTAAGTGGAAAATATGAAACACAGATAAACTTTTAATTCAAAGACAGACTCACTGAGTACTGAGGGTTAAAGAGAAAAACCCACAAGGGTAAAGCACAAATAGCTAAAATCTGAGAAATAAGCATATACCCTCAACTTAAGCAATTCATTAAGGAGTCCTTCTCTACAGAATTCAAGAAAGGAGCTACCAAAACAAAAGAACGTTAAGTAGGCACACAAAAGAGAGCCATTTAAGTACTCCCCCAATAGAAGCAATTCCCCTGAAAGAATTAATGATAACCACAATTTCAAAACTACACTAAGAAAGCAGGGTGGTCATGGTGGTTCCAGGACTCAGGAGGCAGAGGCAGGTGGATCTCTGAGTTAGAAGCCAGCTAAAAACAAAAACAAAAACCATAAAAATGGTTAACAGACCTATTTCACATAAAAGTTTTCTCTTAACAGTAATAAATAGACCATTTAATATTGTAAAGTACAAATAAGAAATGTCAAAGTATTACCTGGAAATTTTCTGTCTCCATCAATCTTTGCTTGACTGGGAAGAGTTGAAGCAGCAGTGTCTTCTAATGCGTTCTTCTCCACCTTAGATACCGAACATAAGCTGAAATTCTGAACACATATGCCAACGTTTTTAAGTCAGTCTCTGGGATTTATTCTAATACATTTCCAGCAAATTCTGACTACTAAAAATGTTTTTGTAGCAATACTTCATAATTGGAGTAATTCTTATAGATATGCCTAAAGTTAGTTGTTCATTATATTGCAAAAAGTTAGCATCTTAGTATCAGTTACCATTAATACCAATGCTAAATTTAAAACAGTTTACCGGATCTTTAATCCCAGGAGGCAGAGGCAGCCAGATTTGTTAGTTCAAGGCCATCCTGGTCTACATAGGACAGCAAGGGCTACATAATGAGCCCTTTATCTCAAAACACCAAAAAGCCCAACACACACACACACACACACACACACACACACACACACACACACATTAAAATGACAGTATTTTTATGTGAAGGACCAAGTAAAATATATTAACACCAATTTCCCGTTTCTTTCTGCTCCATTAATTTGACTAGGTAATCTATATGTTTCACATTAAATTTCTATATTGACCTGACCAGCCTAGAGTAATATTTTCCTTTATTAAACTTGAACCTGAAACAGCAGTGGCAACCCACACCTGTGAATCAGCATCAGAGGTCAGACAGAGAGAGCCCCACAGCAGCCTGCTAGAGAAACAGCTACCCTGCTGCATTACAGCTAGAGGAGCAACCGCCAGCGCTATGGCCCCACTTGCACCTGGAGGAGTGACCTAGACACTCTGCCCTGCCTGTACCCGGAGTAGCAATCAAGCAAACCACAGCCACCAATTGGGAATCCCTGAAGTATAGGCTCCACCAGTACCAATTGGAAGAAGAGATGGGTAGACAGCAGTGTAAGAATACACTCAAAAATATAAAGAGCAAGGGGCTGGAGAGATGGCTCAGTGGTTAAGAGCATTGCCTGCTCTTTCAAAGGTTCTGAGTTCAATTCCCAGCAACCACATGGTGGCTCACAACCATTTGTAATGAGGTCTGGTGCCCTCTTCTGGCCTGCAGACATACACACAGACAGGATATTGTATACATAATAAATAAATAAATATTAAAAAAAATATATATATATATATAAAGAGCAATACAGCACCACCAGAAACAAGTGGATCTACAACAGCAAGAACTGAACATCCCAATTCAAATGAAGCAGAAAACCTAAAAATAACTTTATGATGGTTGTTAAGGCCCTTAAAGAGGAAAGAAAATTCCATTTTAAAAAAAAAAATGTAGGAAAAGACAAATTGGAAGAAATCAATAAGTCCCTTAAAGAAAACCAATCAAAAAACAATCAGTTGAAGGAAATGATTCAAGATTTAAATGCTAAAATAGGGGCAATAAAGAAAACATAAACCGAGGGAATTCTGAAAATGGGAAATCTGGGTAAAAGATCAGGAACTACAGCTGCAAGCATCAACAGAATACAATATATGGAAGAGAGAATCTCAGGTGTTGAAGATACTATAGAGGAAATGGATTCAGCAAAGAAAATCCCAAAATATCCTGGAAATATGGGACACAATGAAAAGGCCAAACCTAAGAATAATAGGTATAAAAGGAGAAGGAAGTTCAACTCAAAAGCACAGAAAATATATTTAATAAAATCATGGAATAAAACATCCCCAACCTAAAGAAAGATATGCCTATGGAGATACAAGAAACTTACAGAACACCAAACAGACTGGATCAAAAATTAAAAAGGGCCCTTGCCACATAATAATCAAAACACTAAACATACAAAGTAAAGGAAGAATACAGAGCTGCAAAAGAAAAAAGCCAAGTAACATATAAAGGCAGACCTATCAGAATTAGACTTGACTTCTCATTAGAGATACTAGTCATGGTCAAGCGTTATGCAGACATTAAGAGACCACGGATGCCAGCCCAGACTACTATACCCAGCAAAACTGTCAATCACCGTAGAAGGACTTCCATAAATTAATATAATTTCTGTGTAATTATTTCAGGCGTAAGCTAGCCGGGCAGTGGGACACAGGCCGCCCCTTCTACTACAGACCCTCAACGTGGTCTACTAACTCCACATAAAACCTGAGAGGGCTTGAAAAGGAATTCTAGACAAACAGGAAAAAACAGAGTTTAACACAGCTTTTTGTTGTTTGCTGGGCATGCCGCAGAGAGATTTCCTGACTCAGCAATAGCAGGAGAAAAAAGCCAGGCCATTTTAAAACAAGGCTTCCTGGGCCCTGCCACTGGTGCAAACTTCGGCTATGGAGCATTTGAGGGCCCAGATGTTCTGTGCCTATTCGGGATAGGAAAGAAAGTACTCTGAGACCATGCCTGTGACTCAGTGCTCCCTGCCTGGGCAGGTGGCGGGATCAGGTTTACTAGGCATGAACAAGCAGGAGAGCATGGCAAATTTCTGCCGCCATACAGAGAGATGTTTCCTGGCTGCACACTGCTCTGCATGGCCGATTTGGTTGTAACTCATATAAAAAGGATTTATGTATGGCACGCTCATTCTCCTGGTTGGACTGTTGAGCACAGCTCCTACCTGGCGGCCCCAGAGCTAGCAGAAATAGTATGCCCACCATTTTGAAATTGGAGAGAGGTGGGGCCAACATACAGAGCAGCTGCAACCTACCTGCTTAGCATTTTAAAAGCTCTGCAAGACAATAGAGAATTAAAGACAATGCAATAGGACAGATTCAGAAATAAAAGACCTCTAAATGGGTCATACTGTTAGATAGACATACACAGGCGTGGGAGAGAGAGGGAAAAAAAAGAGTATTAAAAAGTCATAAAGTAAAGTAAAAAAGGTAAAGTCTTTAAAGAGACAGAGTAAAGATAATAATGAAGAAAAATAAGCCACATGAAAATGGAAAATTCACAGAGAGTCTGGATTATGTTTATTGTGTTTTCTTTATTTTTTTGACTGTGAAGAAGTACAGAGAGACATTTCATTGTGTGGTCTGCTAAGCTAAACCAGCACGTATGTTCTAAAGGTATCATGACTTCCAAATTTGTATCTAAGGATATGCTTTGGAAAAGAGGTTCTTCTTTTGTTTTCACAGATGAGACACTGTGAATTGCTTCTAGACCAATATGGTATAACAGACCACGCCCTCCTGAAAGGTTGCCGTAAACACCGTCAAAAAATTACTCAACCGGTGACTAAGATTGAACCTAGCACATAGTTTACACCATGAAAGACCTGATTAACAGCGCCCCCATTCAGCACAAAGCAGTTTGGAGAAAAATAACTGTGCCCATATTCCCAAATATTGTTTATAAATGTTCTTTTACATTTAAAGGGGGATATGATATAGATATGGATAATTTGCATAGGTATGGATTTTGCTTTAGTGATATAAATTTAAGGTCAATTTTGTTATATGTATATGTATTTCTGATCTTGATTAAGGTATTGTGATTGTGTAGTTCATTTAAAAAAGTAATGTATAATTAGGAAATATAGGTTAATGAATGATCATCAATAATAGTCAAGCTTGCAGTCATGTTAGATTTTCTAGATATATAGAGATATATTTCAGTTAGATAAGACATTCTTCATATCTTTCAAGGACTACAGAATATGGCATTTAATGTTTTAATAAGTTAGGGCTTTTCATGACAATGAGACACATCTGCTCCTGGCAGCACCAATCTACTTCAAGAGGAAGTTGGGCATCGAAGAGGCTCCTTGTGGAGTTGATTAGCCATTTGGGCAAGAAACTGCTCTTGCCTGGACTGTTGCATAAACTGGACACAAAGAACCCACAGAGAGAGGACTGCTGAATTTGCCTAATGGTAAGACAATCCATCAGGGTCCCTGATTCATGAAAGAGTCTGCGAGACATTCTGCAGGATACAAAAGAAAGTGATTGAACTGTCTTTGAAATTTCCTGCTTCATGGAAAAGTCTGTTGGATACTATGGGCCCGAAGGCCAAAGATGGATGCCCCAACGGTACAGAAAAAACTTTGGGTGACTGTCCAGGCAGGGAAATGTCTCTGTCATTTCTAGAGTTTTGGAAGTTGCTTACTTCTTGTTTACTTAAGTAATATTATATCCTTCTGGAGTCTTTGATGGAGGTGAAAAATGAGTAGTTATTATTATAGTTTTCCTCAGTTATGATAAAAGATAAAATAGATATAAATATTGTAACTGTAATTCTTGCTTGATAACTGTTTTGTTATATGTAATTTTACTATGTTAAAGTGAAAGCCTTTCTTTTTTGTTTAAACAGAAAAGGGGAAATGGTGTAGGATGTGTTGCTTTCATTGGTTGAATAAAGAGACTGCCTCAGCCTTTAGATAGGGCAGAAACTTAGGTAGGTGGGAAAGACAGAACTGGATGCTGGGAAGAAGAGCAGAGTCAGGCAGACGCCATGAATCTCTGGCCCGAGATGGTCTATGTTAATCTTTCCCGGTAAGTCACGACCTCGTGGTGATATACATACTATTAGAAATGGATTAAACAAATACGGGAGAGTTAGCCAGTAAGAGGCTAGAAATAATAGACCAGGAACTGTTTAAATGAATACAGTTTCTGTGTAATTATTTCGGGGCCAAGCTAACTGGGGCGGCAGGACACAGCCCGTTGCTCGTCATTTTACAGATTTAACCAATACCCGGCCACAAACCCAGCCCTACACAAAATACTAGAAGGGACAGGCTAACAGACTGGATACAAAAACAGAATCCATCTTTCTTCCGCATACAAGAAATAAATCTCAAACTCAAAGACAGACATCGCCTCAGAGTAAAGGGTTGGGAAAAAATATTCCAATCAAATGGACCTAAGAAACAAAAAGGTGTAGCTATCCTAATATCTAACAAAATAGACATCAAGCTAAAATTAATCAAAAGAGACAAAGAAGGTCATTTCATATTAGTCACAGGAAAAATCCTACAAGAGAAAATTTCAATACTCAACATCTATGCCCCAAATACAAGGGCACCCTCATATGTCAAAGAAATACTTCTAAAGATTCAATCATACATTAAACCCCACACACTAATAATGGAAGACTTCAACACTCCCCTCTCACCACTGGACAAGTCAGTCAGACAAAATGTGAACAGAGAAATAAGGGAACTAACAGATGTTATGACTCAAATGGACTTAACAGACATCTATAGAATATTCCATCCAAACAGAAAAGAATATACCTTCTCAAACTGACCACATACTCGGAAACAAAACAAACCTCAACAAATACTAAAAATTGGAATAACCCCATGTATCTTATCAGATCAACAGGGCTTAAAAATAGAAGTCAACAGCAATACTAATTCCAGAAAGCCCACAAACATGGAAATTAAAAAATGCTCACCTGAATAATCAAAGGGTCAAGGAAGAAATAAAGGGAGAAATTAAAGACTTAGTAAAATTCAATGAAAATGACTACACAACATACCCACACATCAGGAACTGACTGAACTGCCTTTGGAATTTCCTGCTTTATGGAAATGTCTACTGGATACTATGGGCCTGTAGGCTAAAGATGGATGCCCCAATGGTACAAAGAACTTTGGGTGGCTGTACAGGCAGCGAGATGTCTCTGTCATTTCTAGAGTTTGGAAGTTGCTTATTTCTTGTTTGCTTAGGTAATATTATATTCTTCTAAAGTCTTTGATGGAGTTGAAGAATGGTTATAGTTATAGTTTTCCTTAGTTATGATAAAAAATAAAGTAGATATAAATAATGTAACTGTAATTCTTGTTTGATAACTGTTTTGTTATATGTAATTTTACTATGTTAAAGTGAAAGCCTTTCCTTTTTTTAAACAGAAAAGAGGGAAATGATGTAGGTGGGTCTTCTATCTATCTGTTGTTTCATTGGTTAATTAATAAAGAAAACTGCTAGGCCTGATAAGGCAGAATTTAGATAGGCGAAGTAGACCAAACAGAATGCTGGGAAGAAGGCAGTGAGGCAGACGCCTCAGGCAGACGCTACAGCTCTCCTCTCCAAGATAGACGTAGGTTAAGATCCTTCCTGGTAAGCCACCACTTCATGGTGCTACACAGATCATTAGAAATGGGTTAATCAAGATGTGAGAGTTAGCCAGTAAGAGGCTAGAGCTAATGGGCCAAGCAGTGTTTAAAAGAATACAGTTTCTGTGTAATTATTTTGGGTAAAGCTAGCCATGCGGGGAGCTGGGCGGGAACACAGCCCACTGTTCCATTGCCGCTCCATCTACAGGTCTCCTGAGTCAATTGGGAGCGTAGGTACCTTGGGGGAGGGTTCATGGGGAGGGGAGAGGCAGGGGGGGACAGAGAAAAATGTAGAGCTCATTATAAACCAATAAAAAAGAAAGAAATTAAGAGCTGCAAAGGAAAAAGGCTGAGTTACATACAAAGGCAGACCTATCAGAATTATATCCAACTTTTCAACGGAACCAATGAAAACCAGAAGGTCCTATACAGACACTAACAAATCACAGATGCCAGACCAGACTACTATACCCAGCAAAGCTATCAATCAACACAGATGGAAAAAATAAGACATTCCATGACAAAATCAGATTTAAACAATACCTATCCACAAATTCAGCACTACAGAAAATACTAAAAGGAAAACTCTAACTCAAGGAAGTCAACTACACCCACAAAATCACAGGCAAAAGATAATCCCATACCAGCAAATCCCAAAAAAGAGATATGAGCATACAATACTACAACCGACAACAAAAACAAAAAGAACAGAAACTAGTAATCAGTGCTCATTAATATCAATTAATATCAATGGCTTCAATTCACCTATAAAGACACAAACTTACAGAATAGATACGAAAACAGAATCCATCCTACTGCTGCATACAAGAAACACTCTTCAACCTCAAAGACAGATATATTATCTCAGAGTAAAGAATTGGGAAAAGATTTTCCAATCAAATGAACCTAAGAAACAAGTTGGTGTAGCTATTCTAAAATCAAACAAAATAGACTTCAAACTAAAAGTAACCAAAAGAAATAAAGGACATTCCATATTTGCCGCAGGAAAAACCTATCAAGAAGTTTCGATTCTAAACATCTATGCCCCCACATTTGTAAAAGAAACATTACTAAAGCTTAAATCACATATCAAACCACACACACTAATAGTGGGAGACTTCAACACACCACTCTCACCATTGGACAGGTCTGCCAGACAGAACTTAACAGAGAAATAAAAGAACAGAAGTTATGACTCAACTGAACCTAACAGACAGCTATAGAACATTTCACCCAAACACAAAAGAATATGCCTTTTCTTCTTAGAAACTTCTCTAAAATTGACCACATACTTGGTCAATAGTTAAAAAAGCAAACCTCAATAGTTAAAAAAAGAAATAAATAGACAGACAGACAACAAACAAATAAATAAATAAATAAAATTAAAGATTGAAATAACTCCCTGTATCTTACTGGATAACCAATGCTTAAAGTTAGAATTCAACAACAACTTTAACTGCTTTCTGCAAACTCATGGAAACTGAACAATGCTGAAATGAATCACTACTGGATCAAGGAAGAAATAAAAAAGTTAAAGACTTCCTAAAGTTTAATTAAAATGATAGCACAACATAACCCAAACTTATGAGACACAATGAAAGCAGTGCTAAGAGCAAAGTTCATAGCACTAAATTTCTACATAAAGAAGTTAGTCAGATCCCACAACAGTGAATTAACAGAACAATTGAAAGCTTTAGAACAAAACGAAGAAAACTCACACAAGAGAAATAGGGTGAAAATAATCAGACTGAGGGCTGAAATCAATAAAATAAAAACAAAACAAAGAATCAATGAAACAAAGAGTTGGTTCTTGGAGAAAATCAAACAAGATAGACAAACTAACCAAAAGGCAGAGAGAGAATATCAAAATTAACAAAATCAGAAATAAAAACACAGATCAATGACCAATGGAATCTAATCAAAGATCCTGACATAAATCCACACAACTATGAACAGCTAATTTTTGACAAAGAAGCTAAAATTGTACAACAGGAAAAAGAAAGCATCTTCAACAAATGGTGTTGGCATAAATGGATATCAACATGTAGAAGAATGAAAATAGATCCATATCTATCACCATGCACAAAACAAGTTCAAATGGATCAAAGACCTCAACATAAATCCAACCACAATGAACCTCACAAAAGAGAAAGCGGGAAGTAGCCTTGAATATTATCAGCACAAGAGACCACTTCCTAAATATAACACCAGTAGTACAGACACTGAGAGCAGCAATGGGACCTCCTGAAACTGAGAAGCTTCTGTAAAGCAAAAGATATGGTCAACAAGACAAAACAGCAGCCTACAGAATGGGAAAAGATCTTCACCAACCTCACATCTGAAAGAGGGCTGATCTCCAAAATATACAAAGAACTCAAAAAACTGAACCAAAATACCAAATAATCCAATTAAAAAATAGAGAATTTTCAAGAGAAGGCACTCAAATAGCTAAAAGACATTTAAGGAATTGGTCAACATCCTTAGCCATCAGGGAAATGCAAATCAAAACAACTCTGAGATACTATTTTATATCTGTAAGAACGGCTAAAATCAAATACACAGATGATAAGCTATTCTGGGGAGGACTGTGGAGTAAGGGGAACACTCCTCCATTGATGGTGGGAGTGCAAACTTGTACAGCCATTTTGGAAATCAGTATGGTGGTTTCTCAGGAAACTGGGAATCAATCTACCTCAAGACCACTATTGGGCATATACCCAAAGGATGATAAATCATACCACAAGAACATTTGCTCAACTATGATCATGACAGCATTATTCATAATAGTCAGAACCTGGAAACAACCTAGAAGCCTTTCAATGGAAGAATGGATAAGGAAAATGTGGTTACACATTGGATTAATACTCAGTGGTTTAAAAAAAAAATGACATCTTAAAATTAACAGTCAATCCAGGCACAATGGACATTGCTTTTCCTAGTTTTTGCATAAATTCAATCTCACTCAAGTTTGGTCATAGCCCAAATGTCTCTAAAGTGAATTTTAAGTATTCTGAAAACTTCAGAGGGACTTATGTCTATTAAAAATGACCTTTTCAGCTTATATGATTTTCTCATGTTCAGGATATCAGGGTATGGTACTCATGCTAAGAATTAGAAAACATGTGTATTAGCCCTAAAACCTATCATAATACATGTGAGTTGTTTTACATTCTGTTGTTTTCTCATAAAATTAGATTAATATAAATTTACTTGTAATATAGAGAGCACCCAAGTTCTATACTTAAGAAACTCATTAATCAGCATTTCATCTTAGAAATAACTTTAGAAAGAAAAAGCTTCAACCACTTTGATAAAAGTTGAAAATAATTTCCCAAAGTAAGCATTAGATATTCCACATACTCAATTATTTTTTCAATTCCAATATTTTGATTATTTTTTTCATTAATTTTTGATTTGGTAGATGTAGTTCGGTGGTGGTAAGGATCTCCAAGCCTATGTAAGACTCATCTTAGTTTGATCCTCAGCACCACTTAAAAAAAAACAACTATAATTTTTCTCTTAAAATACTGATTTATACTTTTAGAAATTTCCTTTGCCAATTGTTCAAAATTGCCATAGAAATCAACACAAAGGTCAGGCAGTGGTGGCACACGCCTTTAATCCCAGCACTCAGGAGGCAGAGGCAGGTGGATATGATGTCAACCTGGTTTACAAGAGCTAGTTCCAGGATAGGCTCCAAAGCTACAGTGAAACCCTGTTGGGGGGGGGGGGGACACCAACACCAAACAACAACCACAAAGAACAAATAAACACAAAGATGTTCTTTTAAAGACATTTAAATTTAACTTTTCCATTTCTTCAGGTAAAACATTGTTTTATCATAGTTGAAATAAATTTTAGGGCTTTTTGGGCAGAGGGGACTCACACATGCTAGGCAAGCTCTCTACTGCTGAACTATGTCTCTAACCCAAATAATTATTATTATTATTATTTTGGTTTTTCAAGACAGGGTTTCTCTGTGGCTTTGAAGCCTGTCCTGGAACTAGCTCTTCTAGACCAGGCTGGACTCGAACTCACAGTGATCAGCCTGCCTCTGCTGGGATTAAAGGTGTATGCCTGGCTCCAACCCAAAATCTTAATATTTCAGAAATGGACACAAGTTCTAAGTTCTAGATTTTAAATCACTAAGACATATGCTTTCTCTTTTAAAATTAATTTTTTCTTAAAAAGGGACTACTTCTGTGTGATAAAATTAAGAGCTATATTTCTAGTTATGCTCTCCAAGGAAATATGAGAAGCACACATTTATTAAAGGTAGAACATTCTGAGAGCTCCATTCCATGACCATAAGACTGGGCTAACAACTTTATCAATTCTTGATATAAAATGTTTCCAATATTTAGTAATAGAAAGAATTTGGCACCTCTATTGCACATAATAAAGATGATTACCTTATTTGGTGCTGACTCACAAGAATGTTTCATCTGATTATCCAATGGTGAATCAGGAGAGGGTTTAATATGATTATCCAAATGACAATTTCCAGGAGCCCTCTTCGTGGCTTTATTAATTTCGATAGCATTATTATTAATTTTAACTTCTTCAGATTTCCTTCCTTCCATTTTATCCTGTTGGCAAGTTACATTACTATGTGGTTTCTTATCTAAGAATGTATTCTGAGACACTGAGTGAGACATTTCTAAAACTGCTGGTGAAAAACCAGTTCGTAGTAAGCCCAATGTAGGAGATACTTGAGAGTCCAACTTATGTTGCTGCACAGAGTTAAATTTTGAGAGTTTAATTTTAGTCCAGTTGGAGTTCCTCTTCGTTGAGCTATTTATTCCATTTAGTATGCATTTCACAGGCTTTGTTTTCCTACTGGGAAAGAAACGGTTACACTGCATGTTCTGGTTTGTTTCTTTCTGAGGGAGCATTTGTCTTTCAACATCAGCCCCTTCCGATGTGACTTCTGTAGGCTTCTCCTCATTTATCCTTTCCATGTGTGACGATTCCTTTTTTACCTCCACAGTATCTGATTCAATTTCACCAGCAATTTCTTCACAAAGTTGGAGAATGCTACCTCGCTTATTCTTTCCAGCTTGCTCCAATTCATGATCAATACTTTGTTCAGGCACTAATGGTTGTGGAATTTCAGGGAATTTTGTGCTAGTATTCACTTGTGTGTGAGCTGATTTCCTCGGTTCATTCTTTTTAGAGACCACTGACGTAGCTGCTTTGAATTTTCTAACCTCAGAAGTTACAGGCACAGATTTTGATTCTTCTTTTCTAACAGTCTTTTGGCAACACTTCTCAGACCCTTGGATGCACTGAGAACTACAAGTATAAGCTGTCTGAAGCTGTACTTTGCGCTTCTTTCCTTTGGGAGAATGTATTACTTCATTCGTAACTGAACTTTTGTCCTCCTTACAATCAGACTCTATTTCCAGCCCTTTTCTTTTCACGTGCTTCTGACTTGCTGTGACTTTATCAGATCTATTCTGAGTGCTGTTGTTGCACTGCTCTCTTCTTGCTGGTCGCAAAGTCTGTTTCCCTGCTTGCGTGTGCCTCCGAACCCCTGTACTGCGCAAAGACCTGGTTGAGCACTCTGTTAACTGCTGCAGTCTTTGTGATCTCCGGGTAAGTTGTTCATTTCCTTTGACAGTTTCAAGTGCTAATTTTTCCTGACATAATCTCTTTTTTGTAGATTCTTGTGATTGTCCCTTCACAATTACCGTATTTTTATTAATGGATTTAGTTGCGTTTTTATCAGCTGCCGATGCTGACCTTGTACTCATTCGTGCTCCCAATTTAGGTTGATTTACTTTACTTTTGTTGGAAGATTTAACCAGTGCCTTAACAGCTTCCTTGGAACCTGATTTCTTTACTACACTGTTTTGAGAACCTTCAATTTCTAGTTCTAAATTCTCATCTTCAATTTCGTTAGTAACTTTGGAGGAATTTTCTTTTGATTTCTCCTGAATGGACATTATTCCTGAGTAATGTCTTCCTTTCTGAGGCCTTTTTGAGGACTGTGTCCAGGTAGGTGCAGATCTAAGTACTTAGGAATTTAGTATTATTACTAAAGAGCAGATCTTAAAAATTGACTTTAACTTATATTGATGTACATTTCCCACAGAAATACCAGGTGTTTCAAGTAAGGTTGCTCTCTGAAATTCCTAAGATATGAGAAAAGCTGGCATGAATGCTGAAAAAATATTTGCTCTCTGTTGAACAGGGAAATGGAAAGCTGAAGAAAATTAATTCTAATTTATTATTTTCAGAAGTTTTTATTTTTTATTAAAATAAACTTCATTCAGATCCAATTTGTTCTAATTATTTTAGTTTCAGGCCTAACCCTATTACTAGGAGTTATTTATCACTGACCTGTCTGCTTTGACAAAATTTCTGACAACTTTTTTCTTCTGAAGGCTACAGCTACTGGACACTGATGCATTTGTAACATGTCTTATGGCTAACAGGCTTCTTTCCTTGTTTGCCAAGTTTGTTGGTTTCTGGCTTCTATTTAATCTCCTTCGCTTAGTAAAGTACTCTATTAATATAGATTTCCTTTTGTGCTGCCATTTCTGAAAAAATAAAAAATAAACATTAAGTTTCTATATAATCCAAGAAGCAGGTCAATGATAATACTATGCAGAAAAACACCCCAATTTAAATAAAATTTAACTCCTTCTTTTAGACTACATTCTTTAGAATAACACAGTGAAGTCTTCAAAACATTTTTATGCATGTTTTAGACTTATTTTAAGTGTATACGTATTTTGCCTGAATATAAGTGTACCACATGCATACTTGGTGCCCGTAGGTCAGAAAGGGACAATGGATCTTCTGGAACAGGAGGTATCAATATTTGGATGGCTATGAGTCAACATGTGGGTGCGAGGCATAGAACCCAGATCCTCTGCAAGAGCAACAACTATTTTAAACCACTGAGTCATTTCTCCAACCCCTCTCAAATACATTCTTCAACAGCAACTTATCTTATTGAAAATATAGAATACTCCATATTCACTTACAGTTCTTTTCCCACAAGACAGAACTGATGTTTCAGCCACCATAACTCAAGATAATCTGATAAAACCATCCCTTATAACTTCTTAACATATTATACAGCGCCTAAAAACAAAAAACAAAACAACTTACTTAAAATGCTAAAAAAGATAGAGACCTAATCATCAACTAACCTCATCAAATTAGTCTAATATTTACCAAAGCTCATTTCACACACAGCATTCAATTTCATTGGAACAGTATACATCTATTATATACTGTGAAAAAAAGTTTTAAAATACAAATTACAATTCACAATATAAATATTAAATGTACTAAACTAACAAAGTAAAACTGTATGAGAAACTACAAATATATATATATAGACAGAAAAAAATGAGATATATAAGTAAAGCTGATTTACTTTAAAACACTTAGTAGGTAAAGAAGAACTAAACAAATAATACTGAAATAGCAAACAGAAGTAAAAAAAAAAAGGATATTAAGAGCTGGAAATGTAGCTCACTTGGTAGAGTGACTTGCCTACAATGCACAAAATCCCACAGGACTTTGATTCTCCAGCCAGGTGTAGTGGTATAAGTCTATAATCCCAGCACTTGGAAATAAAGGCATGTTGATCAGGATTTAAAGGCCATCCTTAGGCTACAGGAATCCCTGCCTCAAATAATAAACAAAACAGAAATAGGATATTAAGACTAAAGGACTAGCCTAGCAGTGGTGACACAAACCTTTAATCCCAGCACTCAGGAGGCAGAGACAGGTGGATCTCTGTTCAAAGCCAGCCTGATCTACAAGAGCTAGTTTCAGGACAGCGAGGCTGTTACACAGAGAAACCCTGTCTTGAAAAACAAAACAAAAACCAACAAAAACAAAAATTAAAGGCAATGGGGAAATGGCCCAATGGCTAAGAACACTTACTGTTCTTACAAAAGACCAGGTTCAGTTTCCAGCACCCACAACAGGGAGCTCATGACTATCTGTAAGTCCAGTTTGAGAGGATCCAATGTTCTCTGGCCTATGTGTGCACCTGCAAGAATTATGTGCACATATGCTCACAAAGTTACATGTACATAAATAAAAATGAATAAATTTAAAAAATAAAATAAATAAATAAATTCACTAACGAAAACAAGGCATGGTGGCTCACCCTTTAATCCCAACACTCAGGAGGCAGAAGCAGGCGGATTTCTGTGAATTCAAGGGCAGCCTATTCTACATAGTGAATTCTAGGACAGTCAGAGCTCCATAGCAAGACACTTACTTGTCTCTAAATAAATAAGTAAAAAATAAGGAGGAGAACAATACAGAAAGACACTGGATGTCTGGTATCCACACATACATGGCCATGTATACAAATAAGCAATAAGCATGTAAACCCACACATTCTACACACACAAACAAAATAAAAACTATAAATACTGAATTTCAAAGAATGTTACTTCTAGGATTTTACAAATATACCTATATAAATGCATAGATTGATTTCAATATTATATTAACAAAGACCCAAACAAATAAGTTATCACTATAATACTGCTTATATATAATTGTACAATAGAATACCATGCAACTGTGTCAAAGAGGTTCCAAGATTCAACTCAATACTCAGCAAATCCACAAGCTTTATATTTATTATTCAATTATAATCAATTATTTATTTGTCTGTGGGTTTTTTGTTTGTTTTTTGAGACAGGGTTTCTCTGTGTTACAGCCCCACCTGTCCTGGAACTCATCTGCAGACCAGGCTGGCCTTGAGTGCTGCAATCAAAGGTGTGTGCTACCACCACCTGGCCCCACAAGAGTTTTATACACAAAATGACACCCTGACTTTAAATTTTATTTCGACAGTCTTATCATGTGTCTCAGTCCTTGTTCTACTGCTGTAAAAAGACACACGAACAAGGCAACTCTTATAAAAAAGAAAGCATTTAATTGAGGGCTTGCTTACAATTTCAGAGGCTTAATCCATTATCCTTGTGGTGGGGAGTGTGGCAGTATGCTCGCAGGTGCTGACACAGTAGTTAAGAGGCAAAGAGAAGGAAACCGGCCTTGATGTGAGCTCTTGAAACCTCAAAGGCCACCCCCAGTTACACACTTCCTCTAACACTGATACATCCTAATCATTATAATCCTATCAAAGAGTTCCACTCCCTGGTGACAAGCCAGTAGGAGCCTATGAGAGCCATTCTTATTCAAACTACCACACGCCATTATGGCTGACTAGGAACTCACAGAAATCTGTCTCAGGAGTGCTAGGATTTAAAGTGTGCACTATCATGCCAACCCAAAAAATAATTTTGTTTTCAAAGTGAATCTTGGTGGTGCATAGATACAATCCCAAAAATTGTGAAGTAGAAATGGGAGTTTCAAAAATCCGAGGTCATGCTAGGCTATACAGTAAGCTTGAGACTGGTCACCTTGACTATATGAGATTCTGTCTCAAAAGAAAAAAAATTCTATGGAAATGTAAATCATGTAGAAAAGCCAAAGAACTACTTTAACAAGAGAAAAACAGTCCTAATAGTGGAACACACTGTTAATCATAGCATCTACAGAGCAAGATCCAGGACAGACAGGGCCACACAGAGAAATCCTGCTTCAAAAAACCAAGAGAGAATGAAACGAGAGCTGGAGAGATGGTTCAGCAATAAGAAGCATTTGGTGTTCTTGCAGAGGACCTGGATTCAATTCCCAGAACCCACTAGGCAGTTTAAAACCACCTGTGACTCCAGTTTCAGGGCATCCTATGCCCTCTTCTGGCCTCTATGGGCACAAGACACATACACAATGCACACACACATAAACAGGCAAACACCAATAAAAATAAGTAAATATTTTAAAAACTAAAAGAGCGAAGTTGTACCAGCCTAGTATGTGTGGTACCCTAAATACAATCTCCAACAGTGCTGTCTCCCTACCAAAAAAAGAGAAAAAAAACACTGAAATACTGACAATAACCAATTTCCAAGCTTACTTCAGATCATCATAACACTGACAAGGACAGAGAGAAAAATAGAATGGAGAAGTAGAGTCTCACACATATTTCATTCCCACTCCTCCAACAGGGTAAGTCCAAGCTTACTTTCAACTATCATTAATCCTGCCTCAATTTTTTAAAGCATTTTTCTTAATGATTCTTTGGGAATTTCACATCTTGTACCCTAATCCCACTTATTTCTCAGTCTCTTCATATCTACCCCTCAACCACCTCCCCCCTCCCGCCACAGCATACCCCACAAAAGAAATTTTAAATGACTCAGCAGTTAAGAGCACTGACTGCTCTTCCAGAGAACCAGGGTTCAATTCCCAGCACCCACATGGCAGCTCACAACTGTCTATGACTCTAGGGTCCATCACTATCACACAGACATACATACAGTCAAAAACCCCCAATAATTTTTTTAATAAATTAAAAACAAAACAAAAAGATCACTTTATTCCTACTTCTCCTGCCCATCCAACACCTCTTCACTCATCTGAGTGACATTAGGAACATGTACCACGCAGTTAACCCTTCTGTCTACTTGGTTTTACTTGCAAATGGTCATTGCAATGAGTTGCTGGTCTGATTCAAGGCCTCTGGCTTCTGGTACATCATCAATTCTGGACTCCTTTCAGAT
This sequence comes from Microtus oregoni, assembly GCF_018167655.1. Taxonomy (NCBI): domain Eukaryota; kingdom Metazoa; phylum Chordata; class Mammalia; order Rodentia; family Cricetidae; genus Microtus; species Microtus oregoni. The sequence continues at coordinate 42,358,201 of NW_024543070.1, read as the reverse complement.
ATCCTGCTGTTGCCCCTAGATATGGAGATCCTACAGCTGTGGTTCCACAGGACCAGTTCCTTCACACACTGACAAGTCATAGATGGGTAGATATTGGGCTGGACCAACTCAAAGTCCTGGATGTGGATCTGGGCGGTAGCTGATCCAGTCCAGGCCACTGAGATCACCACCCTCAAAAGGGCAGAGTCAGCGCTTCTAGGTCCCTGCCATAGGGGCCAGCTCTTCCACGCCCACCTGTGGGCAGGGCCAGCTCTCCCAGGGGCAGTGAAGGGCGAGTGCTAGCTCAGCTGGGCCCTAGGATTTCAACGGACATGGTTCCTATAGAACTCTGCGGTAGCATGGGCCATAAACAACAGAAATAAACATAGACCCCAGGTACAGCAGGACCATGGACTCAGACATGGCCCACAGCAGCAGATCAGGCCCAGACATTACCACGGCTCCGGTGATAGCACAGGCCACCCAGATCAGTACGGAACTGGCAGCAATATGGCCCTCAGACACCAACATGGTCTCAGGTGGCTGCCTGGACTCCAGGAATCCGCTCAGCCCTTGATGGTAACAGGAGCCACACACATCAACTCATAACCTGGCTGTTATAGGGCCATGGAACCAGACATGGCCTCACAGACCACTCAGATCGGCCTGGCCCCAATGGCCTGCCTTAACTTTCTAAGAGCTAGAATTACAGGCCTGTGCCACTCCACAAGAATAAGGTTTCAACACAACGAATCAATGGAAACAAGTCTTCAACTTGTGCCAGTACTGGACAGATAGGAAGCAGCAGCAGAAGCAGGAAAATAGGAAAAACAAGAACATCTTCATCATTCCTTACCTCAGACAACCCACAAATGATGTGGGAATTCATTGGTCAATAAAGAAACTGCCTTGGCCCATCTGATAGGGCAGAATTTAGATAGGTGGAGTAAACAGAACAGCATGCTGGGAGAAAGAGGAAGTGAGGCAATCGCCATGCCTCTCCTCTCTGAGGCAGATGAGATGAAGCTCCGACCCAGGATGGATGTAGGCTAGAATCTTCCTGGTAAGAGCACCTCATGGTGCTACACACATTAATAGAAATGGGCCAAGCAGTGTTTCTATGAATACAGTTTGTGTGTTGTTATTTTGGGGCATAAGCTAGCCAGGCGGCCGGGAGCTGGGTGGCAGGAACGCAGCCTGAAGCTCCCACTACACACAAAAGTAATTTCAGGTTGATCAAAGACCTAAATGTAAAATTATGAAACTTTTCTGGAAAAAAAAAAAAAGGAAAGAGAAAATCTTGGCTATTCTAATCGAAGTTTAGGCAGGAAGATCTTTAATATTCCATTCACTAAGTCCACAAGAAAGACTGGTTCAAAAATCTTCAGAAAAGTTAAATGTATCATAACCAAAATCTGAAAACCCCAAAGTACCTGGGAAACAACCCATAAGTCATGGGGGAATAGACAAAAGTGACGTGTCACTACAGTAGAAACTACCCAGTAAATCAAAGAACATGCAGGTATAAAGAACAAGGATGAATCTCATAACCATGCTAAGCAGCAGAAGCTATATACAAACACATTGTAAGAGTCTACTTTTCATGAAATTATATAAAAATCAAGTTTTAGTGACAGAAAGCAGATCAGTTATAGTCAAGGGTTAAATATCAAGGAGGAAATGATGTAATCCAAGGGGTGATGGAAATGTTATCTTGAATGTGGTGCTGATTTCCATAAGGGTCTGTTAAAACACACCAAATTTAATCTTTAAGAAATCCAACTTTAAAGAGCAAAATTTTACCATATAATTTATAATCTGATAAAGGTATTCAACAAATAAACTAAAACTAATAGGCTCTAACAGCCAAAAAAAACAATAATTAAACCAGAAAAGCAAGGTAAAGAACAGGGTGGAACATTGTGCAGGTAAGTGAAGAAGCAGCACACAGAGCCATGTTCATGTACATAATATATGTAGGACTGCAGAAGAAAACAGTTATTATTTCTGGAAAAACAAACTATGAGACCAGTGCTGAGAAAAGCTTATTTTTCATTACACAGCTACTTTAATGTTTTATTACTTTTACACAAAATAGGTGAGCAGGATTTGATAACAAGTCTAAGGCCTGACCTCACTTTGATCTCCAGAACCCACATGGTAGAACTAGAGAATTGATTTCCCTGACCTCCATTCACATATTCTGACAGGCACACACACACACATTCATATATGTACTAAAAAAAACAAGTAGATTAAAAAATAAATGAATAACCGGGCAGTGGTGGCGCACGCCTTTAATCCCAGCACTCGGGAGGCAGAGGCAGGCGGATCTCTGTGAGTTCGAGGCCAGCCTAGTCTACAGAGCTAGTTCCAGGACAGGCTCCAAAGTCACAGAGAAACCCTGTCTAAATAAATAAATAAATAAATAAATAAATAAATAAATGGATGAAAAAGAGTAGGAGCTGAAAAGATCATGGTTAAGAGCACTAGCTGCCCTTCCAAAGGATCAACCCAGGTTTCTAGCACCCCCAGGGAAGCTCACAACCATCTATAACTCCAGTTGCAGAATCTGATGCCACCCTATGGGCTCCAAATGCAGTGGTGCACAGACATATGCACAGGCAAAACACCTATCCATATAACATAAAATAAAAATTTTAAGCTGGACGTTATATTCATCCTTTTTAATCTCAGCACCCAGATCAAAGCCAGTTTAGCCTACATAACAAGGTCCAAGTCAGAAATGGATATGCTCTTCTAGAGGATCCAGGTTCGATTTCCAGCACCCACAACTATAACCTCAGTTCCAGTGGAACAAGAAAGCACATGGTGTACAGACATTCAGATATGCAAAACATTCATACATACAAAGTTAAAACAAATAATTTTAAAAATAAAATTGTAAACTTAAACTTCCCTAAAAATATAAAATATATTTAGTCTTTTAATCGTTTCAAAATACACAAAATTAATGAAGTTAGAAGCCACTTACCTTAATGAAATGGAAATGCTGTTTTACCTTTTCAAGTTTCTTGATGATGCCTCTAAGGGATGTTTCTAATTACTTCTGTATATTTGAAAACCTTTTAAAAAAAAGAGAGAGAGAGAGCTCTGTAGCTAAAGGAAAACAAGTTACTGAGAATACATAATTCAAAAAAATAGAAGTCTATTGTTATTAAAAATTGCCAAGCTGGGAAGTAGTGGCACATGCCTTTAATCCCAGCACTTGAGAGGCAGAGACAGGAGGATCTCTGTGAATTCCAGGCCACCCTGATCCACAAAGCTAGTTCCAGACAGACAGGGCTACACAGCGAAACCCTGCCAATAAATAAATAAATAAGCAAGCAAGCAAGCTGGCCAGTCAACCAGCCAAAACAGGCTGGAGAGATAGCTCAGCAGTTAAGTGCTTGTTGTTCTTACAGAGAACCAAGACTCAGCTCCTAACATCTACATAGTGCTTCATAACTATCTGAAATTTTAGCTACAGGAAAATTACCCTCTTCTGGCCTGAGACCACCAGGAACACATGGTCCATGTACATTCATGCAGGCAAAACATCCATGCGTAAAATAAAAATAAATCCTAAAAAAGTAGGTTAAGCAAACATAGCCTATAAATACCAGTCTACAGATGATTCTTCAATATATGCAGAACGCTCCAGAACTAGAAGTGGTTATTATCTCAAACTGTAGTAAGTTATACTTAAGAAACAAATAAACAAACAACAAAAAGAACTGCTACCTTCTGCCTCAATCACTACGTCCATGGAAGAGGTGTACTTTTCCTTCCCAGCTGATGAATGTGTTACTTAAATTTTATGGACAGAATACACTTCAACAACCCAAAGCCCTAGCTATCTTACTTTCATTGGCCAGTAAAATGTTACTGAAAATGATGCACACAGAACATGAATATATCTACCTGTCTGGGTTTGCACTCTTACACCTTTTCTATCACAGTGAGAATAGCTTCTCTAGGAATCTGCTGCCTCTGCCTAGGCCTCAGAATGAACTCAAGGACAAAACTGAGTTAGTCTACAAGTGAGGCCAAGTCCAACCCACAAGGAAAAGTAAAGCCCACATATACCTGCATGATAATTACAGCAGCCACAGATATCCTAAACTGAGTTCTATCAAAGTTTCTTTTTTCTTTTTTTCCTTTGAGACAGGGTTTCTCTGTAGCTTTGGTGACTGTCCTGGAACTAGCTCTTGTAGACCAGGCTGGCCTCAAACTCACAGAGATCCACCTGCCTCTGCTTCCCGAGTGCTGAGATTAAAGGCGTGCGCCACCACCACCCAGCTCTACCAACGTTTCTTAAACAACAAAAATTGACTGGTACACATGAAAATTTAGTAAATATTGAACATCAAAGGAATAACTTGAAAACTAGGGAAAGAGCATATATGATTTCCTTTAACATGTGTGCATTAAGAAACTTAATTTTGCTAGGCTGTTATGGTGCACGCCTTTAATCCCAGCATTCAGGAGCCAGAAGCAAGCAGATCTCTGTTAAGTTTAAAGCCAGCGTGGTCTACAGAATGAATTCCAGGACACTCAAGGCTACAAAGAGAAAAGCTGTCTCGAAAACACAACAATAACAAAAAAAAATTAATTTTTAGGCTAAGCATGTTGGCACACACCTTTAATTCCAAAACTTGGAAGGCAGAGGTAATCAGATCTCCTTGAGTTCCAAGCCAGCCTGGTCTACATAATAGCTCCAGATCAATCAGGGATAATAAGAAAATAAAAAAAGAAAAAAGAGAAGAGAAAAGAAAAAGAACTATTTAAAAAACAATCTGGCTGTGTCTGATGACACACATCTTTAATCCCAGTACTGGGGAGGCAGTGGCAGGCAGATCCGAGTTCAAGGTCAGTCAGGACCACACAGAGGAAACCTGTCTCAAATAATAATAATAATAATAATAATAATTAATTAATTATTGGTATGGGTTTCAAGACAGTGTTTCTTTTTTTTTCCCAGAGGGGATTGACACATCATTGTCACAAATAAGCCCAGTACGGTCAGAAACACTGAGCAGATAAAGTGCGAATGCAGAGAGACCTGGCAACAGGAGAGAGGAATCCAGCTCACCTCCTCCAAGTCCCCAGCCTGAAAAGGTATTTCTACTACACAGAGCAAGGGTAGCTGGGTAATCCAATTTATAGTGCTCTGAGCTAAGGAACACAAACTCATACTAGTGGACTGTGTGCAGAGCAAGGAACAGGAAAGTCAAAATATCATTTCCTCATAGACATTCCTAGACACAGAAATACCAAAAGTAATTTTCCAACTTCCTGGATGTGTTATCTATTAAGGAATGAGACAGACAGATCTCCTTGAGTTTGCCAGCCTGGGCTACAGAACAACTTCCAGGACAGCTAGGGATGTCTACTACTTCCCAGGGACTCAGAACTGATGTAGTAGACACTTTCTTACACCCTTAGGAACACTAAATTTCTGACTAGGAAAAACTCATTTACCTTCTTTGCTAGCTCCCAAAAGCAGAGCCAGTATCCCCTGCGAACACTGGGGAGAAAGAAGCTTTAAGAGAATTTGGCAGCATTTAAAAAGCATTAATGATGGGAGGCAGTCACAGGTGTATTTATGAGAGTTCAAGGCTAGCCTCCTCTGTATATTGAGTTCCAGGTCAGCCAAGGCTACATAATGAGATACTGTCTCAAAAAACAAAACAAGCATTAATGAATATCAAGATTAATTATAAAGATAATTAATTATAATTATCTTGAGGCATTTTAGGCGTCTATTAAGCCTGGGAATGAAAAATAACCTGGTTAAAGAATTCATGCAATTTGAACAAGCTGAGTGAACTATGGCATCAAGTCCAGTTCACCCCAGTTGTTTCTATTTCCAAATTAAAAAGAAAATCAGACTGACTTTTGAGACCAAAAGAAACACTAAAGGTCATCTAGTCATCCTAGTGTCATACAGCACTGAACTCAAAAGGACCAGGATCAATTGCATCTTCCAGGGACCTGAGAATTCCTGGCCTCACTTTGTCCTCAGGAAATCCAAATAAGGAGACACTAGAAGAAGCCTGCAGTATGCTTCCCTGGCAGCCAAGAGTCAAGGCTTGGAGTGAACTCTCAAGTAGAGAGATAAGGGGTGCCATCTTCCTGCACTGTCCTGCAAGAAGCAGACTGGTGTGGTTCTGTGATAAACAGAAGAGCAGGGAGGGCTCAGTGGGAAGGGCACAGTCCTCCCACATGGGAAGCTGCTCAGGCAGGCTGATGGCTGGAACACTAGACAAGATTCAACGTCTGAGAACTGCTATGAGCCAAGGGTAGACTTGGGAAAATCTTGAAGGGATACTCACAGTTGGATAGTTTTCTGACTTAGCCGAATACCTCTATAACTGAACTGCAGAGGAGATTCCATTATTGGTACAGCTCTATGCCTGAGATGACACACTAGCAAAAACAAAATAACAACTACCCTGTGATGTCCTCAAACCACTGAGATGGGTCAGGAAACACTTGGCAGTTATAAAGTTTGTTCTATTTTGTTTGTCTTTTGAGACTGTGTATCCCTGACTGGCCTGGAACTCACTTTGTAGACCAGGTTGGTCTCATACTCGGGGATCTGCCTGCCTCTGCCTCAGCTTCCTGAGTGCTGGGATTAAAGGCAAGTACCACACCCAGCTCCTAATGGTTCTTAACACTGCCAGCTGTCATTCTTTCCTTGTACTGAGGGGCTTCCCGGTCGTCAGTTCCCTACCTGGAGGTTTCAATCCCAGGCACGGCTCCCAGGCAGGCTTTCCCACTGAGTGTACTCAGTCTCCTCGCCCTATTCTGGTCCTACTTTGGCTTTTGTTTTCCTTTCTACCTCTCTTTCCAGCTACTTGAATCATTCTGACATGTAACAAGACAGATAGAAATTCTGACTGGTTCTTAGGGTAATCAGTATCTGATGGTGACCATTAGATTATTATTGGTAGGGCTGGAGAAATGGCTCAGAGGTTAAGAGCACTGACTGCTCTTCCAGAGGACCCGGGTTCAATTCCCAGCACCCACATGGCAGCTCACAACTGTCTGAAAATCCAGTTCCAAGGGATCTGACACCCTCACACCAATGCACATAAAATAAAGATAAATAAATCATAAAAAAATTAAAAAAAAAGATTATTATTGGTATGGCTGGAGCTAACAACCCTTCTAATCTGTAGTTTCTTTCTCATGTGTTCAGTTCACTGTGAGAGACTTATCTCATCTTTGCAGGCTGCTTTTATCCCCCGAATCTCATTTCTTCCAGTGGTGTGGAGCTGTGCACCTGTGCACACTCACAGAGGCCAGAGGGACATGTTGTGTATCCACTATTCCTCTGTCACTCCCCACTTTGTTCCTTTGAGGCAGGGTCTCTTCCTCTTTCCCTCTTTCTCTCTCTTTCTCTCCCTCTCTTAGTTAGAACGGCAGCTACAAAGTCCCAGCAGTTATCCTGTCTTCAGCCCTTCAGTTCTGGGGTCATAGTAGTGTGTAGGACTAGGTCCAGTTTTTGTTTGGGTACTGGGATCCAAATGGCAGTCTTCATGCTTGCGCAGCAAACACTCTTAATCACCAAGCCATCTCTTTACTTCTGGTGCTGGCGACTGAACCTTGTGCACGTCAGACAAGCACTCCAACACTAGCCCACATCCAGGACTTTTCCTTTTTTTGCACTCTAACCTTGCTGCCCTCCTCTTACGGTGTGGGAAAAATGAAGCAGCACAAAGCCTTAGTTTATATGTCAGGCTGATTCTGGCTGTCTTCTGCCATTGACTTAATATGCAAGTGTAGATGATTTGCTTGCCTGTCTGGACTACATAGATGATTTCTCTGAGACATCTTTCAGATCAGGTCACATTGGAAAAAACTCAATCACTTCATTAGAAGAGATTCTAACTTCAAGACATGTTTCTATATCTCTTTGAAACAGCTAAAAAGAGGTTCCTGTTTACTATATATTTTACTATTTAAAGAAAGCAAGTGTTATCTGTGGAGAAATAGACCTGGCAGCCCCTACACTGGACTAATAAAAGCAAATCCTTGTAATAAGCAGAGAAATAGACCACAAATGAGACCTGGCAGTGTCAAAAAGGGTCTATAAATTAAATATTCAAAGAGGAGAACAATGTTTGTCAAAACAATCCTGTACAAAAAAGAACTTCTGGAGCCATCACAGTCCCTGACTTCAAACTCTACTACAGAGCCTCAGAACTGAAAACAGCCTGGCATAAGAACAGACAGGAGGACGAATAGAAGACACGAATGTCAATCCACATATCTTCAAACACCTGATTTTTGATAAAGAAGCAAAAAATATCAAATGGAAAAAAGAAAGCATATTTAACAAGTGATGCTGACATAACTGGATATCAACATGTAGAAAAATGAAAATAGACCCATATCTATCACCATGCACAAAACTCAAGTCCAAATGGATCAAAGACCGCAAAATAAAGCCAGCCACACTGAACCTTACAGAAGAGAAAGTGGGAAGTACACTTGAACTCATTGACACAGGGAACCACTTCCTTAATATAACCCCAAGCTGCACAGACACTGAGAGAATTAATAAATGGAACCTCCTGAAACTGAAAAGCTTCTATAAAGCAAAAAACACAGTCAACAAGACAAAACAACAGTCTACAGAATGGAAAAAGATCTTCACTAACCCCACATCAGACAGAGGTCTGATCTCAAAAATATACAAAGAACTCAAGAAATTGGACACCAAAAGATCACATAATCCAATAAAAAAAAAATGGAGTACAGACCTAAACAGAGAACTCTCAACAGAGGGATCTAAAATGGCTGAAAGACACTTATGGAAATGTTCAACAGCCTTAGTCATCAAAGAAATGCAAATCAAAACAACGCTGAGATTACATCTCACATCTGTAAGAATGGCCAAGATCAAAAACACTGATGACAACTTATGCTAGAGAGGTTGTAGGGAAAAGGGAACACTTCTGCATTGCTGATGGGAATTCAAGATGGTACAACCCCTTTCGATGTCAGTGTGGTGATTTCTCAGAAAATTAGGAAACAACCCTCCTCAAGACCCAGTAATACCACTTTTTGGTATATATCCAAAGGATGCTCAATCATGCCACAAGAACATGTGCTCAACTATGCTCACAGCAGCATTGTTTGTCATAGCCAGAACCTGGGAACAACCTAAATGCCCCTCAATCAAAGAATGGATTAAAAAAAAAAATGTGGTACATTTACACAATGGAGTACTACAAAGCAGAAAAAAATAACGACAGCTTGAATTTTGCAGGAAAATGGATGGAGCTAGAAAACATTATTTTGAGTGAAGTAACCCAGAAACCCAGACACAGAAAGACAATTATCACATGTACCCACTCATAGGTGGTTTTTAAACATAAAGCAAAGAAAGCCAGCCTACAAACCACAATCCCAGAGAACATAGACAACAATGCAGATACTAATGGAGACTTACATAGATCTAATCTACATGGGAAGTGAAAAGTAGAAAAAGACAAGATCTCCTGAGTAAATTGGATCATGGGGACCTTGCCAGAGGGTTGAAGGGGGGAGGGAAGAGGCAGGGAGGGGAGCAGAGAAAAATGTAGAGCTCAATAAATATCAATTAAAAAAAAAAGTGAGCCGGGCGATGGTGGCACACACCTTTAATCCCAGCACTCGGGAGGCAGAGGCAGGCGGATCTCTGTGAGTTCGAGACCAGCCTGGTCTACAGACCTAGTTCCAGGACAGGTTCCAAAGCCACAGAGAAACCCTGTCTCGAAAAACCAAAATAAATAAATAAATAAATAAATAAAGTGTGTATCACCGCTGCCCAGCTGTCCTGGAAGGTAGACCAGGCTGGCCTTAAACTCAAAGAGATACACCTGGAGTGCTGGTAGTGTGCCTCCACACCCTACAAAAAATTTTTATTACATTTATTTGTATACGTGCACAGACATTTACACATGCCTGCCACAGTACACATGTGGTGATTAAAGGTTAGCTTATGGGAACAGTTCTTTCCTTCCATCACGTTGTTTCCTAGGCTCAAACAGGCTAGAGGTATGCCAGGCAAGAACCACCTCAGAAGTTCTATTTTGTTTTCTGAGCCTGGATCTTTCTATGTAACATTGACTGAACTTTGTTGTGTAAACTCAGCTGGTTTTGAACTCAATACTCAAGGCTATGAGGCTAAAGAGATCGCTCTGAGGTTAAAAGTACTTGCTCTACCAGAGTGTTCAGCTGGAACTTCCAGCTACTCCCGCTTGACCCAGAAAATCCCATCTCTCTCCAAACCCCGCCCTCTCAGAAAATCTCCAACAAAGAAATGGCTACAAAAAGCCCAGTTCTGCATTCTTGGCAGCTACTTTGGCTCCTCCCATGAAAGCCCCACCTAAAGCGTACCATCCTTGGGTACAAATCCAGTTTATGGAAAACACATCATCTTGCCTACAGGGTGTTTAAGCTCCCTTTTTCCTGCTTCTTCTCCTGCCTCAATCTCTGGGGGCTGAAGAATTCACCTGGGAGTTGCTTTGTTTAAAATAAACCCTTCCTTTTACTTTTTTCAATTCAGCTTGATCTGGCTTACTGCTATCAAGGTACAAAACCTATTACAGAAGACTTGGGTTGGAATCTCAGCATGACAACCACTGCTGCTGACTAAGTTCCAGCATCTTGACACTGCCAATGACAGTTCTCCAGCACCCTCTTACTTTCATTTTTAATAATTCTCACTAAGTGTTGTTATGATGTGCTGGCCTGTCGCCACCTGGGTACCCTGTCCCTTTAAGAGACAAGCCCTTCCCACTCCCAACCATCCCCTTATGTCAGGCAGCTTGTGCTCTTTTTGTCCCTCTTCTGAAGGGGGTGGCTACTGCCTTTCTCCCTCCCCCCCCTCTCGCCAGCTACCTTTCTTCTCTTTAAGAGACAAGCAGGCTGATCTTCAGCTTCTGGCCTGAGCTCTCTCTCTCTTTTCCGGCCGCTTCTGCCTTTCTCCCCATTTCTTGCCTCCCCCCTTTTTCACTCTCTCTCCTCTCCCCCCTCTCCCTTTTTCCTTCCCCTCCATAACCCCCTGAATAAATAAATATTCAACCTCACTCTGCATGTCATGTTGATCCATGTCTCTGTCTCTTGCCTGACCTCCACGCGTCTCCCTGCCTGGGATTCAGCCACTGCTCCGGGGCCCTCTGCCTACCGCCACATGGCCCGCTATCACCACTTGGGGACCTACAGCATCTCCGCTGCCTACTGCTGCTGGAGATCCTGCAGCATTTTTAATTTTTCCATTACACCTTCCCTTTCACTTTCATAACCCACTAAATAAGCTCTATACCCAAACTCTCTCTCTGCATGGTGTATCTGTCTGTCTCTCACCTGTCATGGTCTCCCATCCACCAAGGCCTCTGGGGACCCATGGCTACCCCACTGAGACCTGGGGTGACCTACTGCGGCCCCTTGTGAGACTGCTGCCCTCATGGGACTGGTCTCCCACCACCATTCTTAAAAAAGAATAACAAGTGTTATGGGAGTTTTCCTTATGCCTTTTCCTTTGGGAAATTTTGTGTGGGTTTCAGTAGGGGATGAGGATATATACAATGACAGCCTCTTTAAACAAAATAATTAACTCTTTGGAAAAAAAATTCCAAGCCACAGTAGTACGCATGATAAAACTGCTAGAAAATTTAGACAGGTAACATATGCTTGACAAATAAGGTATATTTGATAAATAAGATATACTTGATAATCAAGATTTATAAATTCATAAGGTCTACTCAGGTTCACAGCAATACTTGTCTAGCTTCATCTTTGCTCACTTTAAGCTTTAGCTATTTAGATAAACTAAGCCATATAAAAAAACTGCAATATTCTATAATGGAGTGCCTGGTCCCCTGAAGAGAGTCCTTCTTGCAAGGTCAGGCATTTAAACAATCGCCCCATTTCCTCAAGGGCTTGAAGTAAAGTGCTGCTTGCCTTACCTCTGGCAAGAGTAACATGATTGTAATGACTATTAACTTGTCAGAGTAGATGCTAGCTTCCTCAATGGCTGCTTACAAGCCCCATCCCAGCTCACAAGCCCCCTTTCTGATCCTTTGTGTAATTATAGAGTATAAAAGGTGTAGCCTTTTCTTCAATAAAGCAGCAGCCACCCCCGACTTAACTAAGTCTTCCTTCTTCCATTTGCCTACTCCACATCTCTCCTCTTTGGGGCCTGAAATCCACAGCAGCTGGACTCCAGCACACAACCACCTTTAACTCTAGTTCCAGGGAATCTGATACCTTCTCTTTTAGCCTCAGAAAGTACCAGGGACACATTTGGTACAAAGACATACATGGGAGCAAAACACGCATACAGTTAAAATAATATTTAAATAACTTTATAAACTAAATATTCCAGGCTAGTTTCAAATTTGTCAAATCCCCCTGCCTTAGTGTCTCAATGCTGGAGTCTTTTATTTCTGACAAATGTATAGATGGGATTTGTATTCTTCATCTTCCTCCCTCACCTTTTCAGTGTTAGAATTATAGGTGTGTGCCACCACACACCCTGTTTCCTTGGGGGGAGGGGGAGGAGTTGAACAAGAAACTACAGAACTTGATTTAAAATGAAACAGGGAAGAGACCACAGCTGAAAGGTAGGTAGGGAAGAGACCACAGCTGAAGGTGAGTCTACCAATTAGGAAACTTGCTTCCAAGGTGCACACACATACACGCAGGCAAAAACACCCACAAAAATTTTAAAACAGAAACAAACTAATTTGGTTCTTCAACCCATTCCTTTTCTTCGAGTCTCTTTGGTTCTAGGTTAACAGGTATCCCCCAAAGACACATTTGTGTCCAATCCCCAGAACTGTGATTTAAAAAAAAAAATCTTTATAGCCCACAATCACCCACTTTTAAAAAAACCAAAGGTCTTAAGCAGCTCATAAAGTTAACCATAGTGCACACCTGCCTATCCTAGAACGAGTTCTAGAGGCCAGTGATGTGGCTCAAGCAGGCAAAGATGCTGCTGCCAAGCCTGATCACCCTATTTCAATCCCCAGAACCCAAATGGTAGAAGACCACTGACTCCCATACCCTGTCCTCTTCCACATATATTACACACACACAAATAAACAAAACAAATTTAAGAGTGGATTTCTGAGACCAGAGCAGCCATTAGATAGTCAATGATAATGCAGGGTTTATCAACTTCATCACTATTAAATGAGCTGATAAAGGTCGTGTAATGAAGAGCTGCCTGTGTGATCAGAGGATGTTTAGTAGTATTCATGGCCAATACCCGCTAGAAGTCAATAGCATCCCTTTCCCCAACACTGACAAAATACCTTCAGATACTGCCAAATGTTCCAAAAGGCAAATTCACCTAGTTGAGACAGACAAGATTAGCAGTTACAGAACACTTACCAAGGAATTGAAGTAAGGTGAACCAATTTCCAGAGATATACTGTGGTACTCCACAATTATGTGAGTTCTGAACTACACTTAGGTTTACAGGGCCTGGTGTGTTTCCTGATAAATCCTAATGTTAAATAGTTTCTGTTCTTCTCTCTCACAAGCTCTCACTCTGCAGTCATCTCTTCGTTTCTCTGTGTAACGTTCCAATTAACTCCCATAATTTAAGGTAATTTAAGTTTCTCTCATGTTAAAAAAAAATACCTAGCAAGGGCTGGCTAGATGGCTCAGCAAGTAGAGATATTTGTCACAAGTCTGGGTACCTGAAACCCACATAAAAGTGGAAGAAACTGACTCTATACCTACATACACATCATGCACACACCTCCAATAACAAAAAAACGTGGGGCCACATGCATGTTAGACAAACACTACCACTAAGCTGCACTGACAGAACTCTGATATAATGTCAGTTTAAACAATTATCAGCCAATTCATGATACCATGCCCTTTCTCCACCCATTCATGAGTGATGTGGGATTCACCTCTGTATCCTGTGAACACTATTGGTTAATAAAGAAATTGTCTTGAGCCTGCACAGGGCAGAATAGAGGTAGGTGGGGAAAACTAAACTGAATACTGGGAGAAAGAAGGCGGAGTCAGAGATACACCATGTAGCTGCCCCTGGGAACAGACAAGCTGGAACCTTACTGGTAAGCCACAACCTCGTGGCGATACAGAGATTAATAGAAATGGGTTGAATTAAGATGTAAGAGCTAGCCATTAAGAAGCTAGAGCTAATAGGCTAAGCAGTCATTTAATTAATACAGTTTCTGTGTGGTTATTTTGGGGCTGAGCAGTCGGGAACAAGCGGCCTCCTACAACACATGAGGATCAAGAATTTAGTACCTCATAAAAAATAAGTTAACTAGCCGGGCGGTGGGGGCCCACGCCTTTAATCCCAGCATTTGGAAGGCAGAGGCAGGCGGATCTCTGTGAGTTCGAGACTAGCCTGGTCTACAGAGCTAGTGCCAGGACAGGCTCCAAAACCAGAGAAACCCTGTCTCGAAAAACAAAAAAAAAAAAAAAAAAAATAAGTTAACTACAAGAACAAAAGAAGCATTTATATAAGCAAAAATATTCAAAACTGTTCTAAAATACTCAAGAAAAGTAGTAAGAAGTCAGTCAGACTTTTGAGATGGAGTTGCTACGTAACCCAGACTGGACTCCACCCCCCAAGTGTGATTACAAATGTGTATCACACCTGGTTTCCAAGATAGAATTTTGACAGCCTTTAAAAACAGCAGGTACATAAACTGTTAATTTTTTTGTTTTTTTGCTTTTTGAATTTTTTTTGTTGTTGTTGTTGTTGTTTTTTGAGACAGGATTTCTATATAGCTTGGAGCTTGTCCTGGAACTCACTCTTGTAGACCAGACTGACCTCGAACTCAGAGATCCACCTGTCTCTGCCTCGTTTTTTTGTTATTGGAGGTGTGTGCATGATGTGTATGTAGATATTGAGTGTTGGAAATAAAGGCGTGCACCACCACTGCCCAGCTAAATATACATTTTTAAGATGCTACAAATCCCTGGACAGTGATGGTGCACACCTTTAAACCCTGGGAGGCAGGGGCAGGTGGACCTCTGTGAGGTCAAGTCTAGCACTTTCTACAAAGTGAGTTCTAGGTGAGCTAGAGCTGTTATACAAAGAAACCCTACCTCCAAAAACAAAACAACAAAAGGATGACTATAAATCAACATGTTATATACACTGCACAGAAAAAATACACAGAGATGCAACTCAGTAGAAAATCATTTGCCTGGCATGTATCAGGTCTTAGGTTCCATCCCAAGCACAAAATAAAGACAAAAAAAAATGCAGGGTTCCCTATAGTTCCAGCTACTCAAGGAAGCTGAGACAAAAGGATCCCTTTGAGCCTAAGAGTTCAAGGACAGGCCAGCCCTGTAACAACAAAGTGACACCACCTCACTCAAAAAAAAAAAAAAAAAAAAAGATAAAAACGAGACCAGTGATTTTACAATTAAGTACAGGCAGGGTAGTACTCACTTATTGATTTGTTAGACAATCACAATTATCTAAAAATAATTTTTTTAGTTTTTGGAGACAAGATTTCTCTGTAGCTTTGGAGCCTGTCCTGGAACTAACTCTTGTAGATCAGGCTGGCCTGGAACTCACAGAGATCCACCTGCCTCTGCCTCCCGAGTGCTGGCTCCTGAGTGCTGGGATTAAAGGCTGTACCACCACTGCCCGGCTTCTAAAAATTATTAAATTTCCCTCTCAACATAGTACTATGAAGTTGGATTTTTCTTCATGTACTTTGACCAGAAAACAGCAACTGATAGAGCTCATTAAACAACCCAGTTGTATTCTATTAAGCTAAACACTAATTTACAAAATGTAATACAACTACCACTCTTTGGCAATCTAATTGGCATATTGTTAGGTATCATTAAAGATGCTACTCATATTATCTATTTTTAGATTTACTTATTGGATATGTGTGAGTGTGTTGCCTGTATGTATTTTGTCCACCATATGTATGTGACCTATGAAGGTCAAAAGAGGGTATCTCTGCAACTAGAATTAGGGATGACTGTAAGCTACCATGTGGACAGTGAGAACTGAACCTAGGTCTTCTAAAAGAGTAAGCAAGTGTTCTTAACCACTGACTCATCTCTCCAGCAGTTTATATTAACTTTTAATTCAGGCATTGATACATTTGAAGATGATTACTTATAACACAATAGCTATAACATATATAACAATATCAACAAAAGCTTCTTAATCCTACATAAGAGCTCGGCAGTGGCAACTGCCTTTTTAATCCCAGTACTCAGGAGCCAGAGACAGGCGAATCTCTAGACACTTGAGGCCAGCCCGATTGATTCAGGAGCAATTTCAGGACAGCCAGAGCTATACAGAGAACCCCTGTATCAGAAAAACAAAACAAAACAAATAAAGACAAACAAAAAGCTATTTAGAATCTGTGGTAATTTGAAAGTAATTGCCCCATAAACACAAAGGGAGTGGCACTATTAGGTGTAGCTTTGTTGGAGGAAGTGTGTCACTATGGAAGTGGGATTTGAGGTCTCATATATGCTCAACCATGTTCGGTGTCTCAGACCACTTCCTGATGCTTGTGAGTCAAGACTCTTAGCTCCTTCTCCAACACCAGTGGCTACCAGAACAGCATGGGCCAAGTCCTGCCCAGATGATAATTAACTAAACTTCTGGTGTCTCTTCACAGCAGTAGATCCTACATGATCTTTAAGAGGACAAAGGAATTCTGAAATTTGAGAACAAGAACAATAGCCACAAGTGGTGGTACAGACCTGTAATCACAGCAGTTGGGAGGCCTGGGTTACACAGCAGGAACCTATGAAGGAAGAGGAAGAGAAAAAAAGGAAAAGAGGCTGGGTGTGGTGCTTCACACCTGTAATCTCAGAGGGCTCTAAGGTGAGACGCTCTCACTCCAAAAGACAGTAGGGAGGAGGGAGAGCACAGTGGGTGTTTACCAACAGAGAAGTGGAAGTAGGTATACTTCAAGGCCAGCCTGAGCTGCTTGGAGCAAAGGGAGGGAGCCACTACATTAAAATAACAATGTCTTTTTATTTACTCCTACAGGATAAGAATGAATCAAAAATTCGTAACATCCAATTCCCAAACAGAAAAGACCCACAGTCCTACAAATTGCCCTTGCTCCAGTGAATAAATTCCCACCCCATTCTCAGTCAAAGAACTATAATGAAACTCATGGAGGCCACACATACACACAGACACACAGAGACACACACAGAGAGACATAAAAGTAGTAGGGATTCTGAGAAGAATGCCAATGGGAGAGAGGGAGAATGAGAGGTGAAAATGATTGAGATTTATCATAAAAATCAAACTGCCATCTGGCTGGTGGGTCTCCACAGAAGGAGTAAAGGAGTAAAGGTATAAAAGGTTGCTGGGCAAAATAAAAGTTGCTGTTCTTTCAAAAGCAAAAATGACAGAGAATAATGCTTCATTACCAACTAGAATTACAGTAATAAAGTTTCTGTAAATATAAAGCCAAAGAATTTTCACTGATGCATGTACACACATAAAAAGCCTAAGCTTCAAAAGGGTTAACAGAATTCTAATAATCATCTTAGTTCATTACCAACAGTTGAGGTTATTTAGTGAACTCTAGGAAGGACAAACGTCATAAAAGTCATAGAAAAAAACCGACTATTATAAAAATACATCATTTTGAATTATACAGCGCTAGTCACTTATAGGACAAATAACAATCAACTCTGTGTGTTGAAGTCAACAAAGACCATCCCGCAAAGGGAGTTAATGATATTCATCATAGTATCCTTTCTGTGAAGTATAATTTCTCAATTTAAATGTAGGCACAAAAACCTGGCAAGGAACAGATTAAATAAGATTAAGATAAATAGAACTTGAAGAAGGTAGGGCAACACTGAGGAGGCTCAGCTTCCCCGGAGTTCTGGTGAGAGACAGATTCTCCCCAGTATAGCCACTCTTAGCTTTCAGGATCCATGAAGAACCCTAATTAAACTCATTGGCATTCCCACCCCAAAAGTAAAAGGGACTAGCAGAAAAGAGAAAGGTGATCAGAGGGAATGGCAGAAAAAGAAGAAAGGGTAGTGAGGGAGTAACTATATATAATTGAAAATATGAATACATGTGTGAAAATGTAATAGTGAAATAATTATAACATACTAATCAGCAACTTTTAGAAATTTTGTTCATTAAGAATTTCTATTGCTAGGTATGGCGGCACACGCCTTTAATCCCAGCAGTCTGGAGGCAGACACAGGCAGATCTCTGTGAGTTTGAGGACAGCCTGGTCTAGAGAGTGATGAGCTCCAGGACTGCCAAAGCTGTTACTCAGAGAAACGCTGTATGGAAAAACCACACAAGCACACACACGCAGGCACGCACACGCACGCACGCACACGCACGCACAGCGTGTCTACTACTACTAACTTCCTCGTTTCCTCAGACGATAAATTAGGAGTTTCCAAATTAAGCAGTTTCATTTAGTTTTGTTTTGTTCATGATAGTCTCGGTGGGAATTTTATAAAGTTTTTTCAAGTTAAAAAAAAATTCATTAGAGTTAGTACCCTATGTAAAATGCAATCACAAAAGTGAAATACAGCTTCAGTTCACTGAAACCTTGACCAGCACAGCTGAAATTGTGTTTCACCAACTTTCTTACTTCTGGTCCTAGAGCCCTGGCTCATGTTAAGCTATACACTACGATCGACATCCTGAGCTTTGAGTCAGCTCTCTCCTCCCACATGATCAAGTATCAAACTCAGCTTGTCAGGCTTAGCCTTTTTACCAGCTGAATCATCCCCTCGGCCCTCATTCCTACTTTGTAAAAATTGTTTAGATTGGGGGAGGAGCATCAGGTCACATCCTCATTATTTCACCAAATAACATGCAGTTTTGTGCCTGGTGCAGTGGTGACCGCCTTTAATCCTAGCACTAGGGAGGCAGAGGCAGGTGGATCTGAGTTCCAGGCCAGCCTGAACTATATGGTGAAAACGGGAAAGAAAAATAAAAACAGTTGTTTTGTAGTATCATTTAGGGACTGCATGGGTGCCACTGCTTCTTGCTACAAGAAATCCATTTCTGCTAAGACTACAGTACTTCTTGTATCTTCCTGTACTTCCCACTCCCTCGCCTACCGCCACCCACTTGCACAACGCACCATTTGGAGGTGAGGTGTGGGGATCCGATTTTTGGACCTCTGGTGACACAGACAGGTTACTCTGCCGGTGCAAAATCTGACGAGCGTGATCAAAATCTAATATCCAATTCACTTCCGCTCACACCTCTCCACCGTACAAAACTTCCTGGGGCCCTCAAAGGACCCTACCTGTGCTTCGGCCTCCATCTCCAGGTTGCATTACTTCCTGAGATGGGGAACCGGGCCATCGCTCCCCTCCCAAGATGAAGACGCGGAGTCGGGATCCCCCACATCCTGCCCGCAGGCTGCAGGGCCTCAGGGTTCAGGCCGGGTCAGCGGGAGGCGCCGCTGCCGCAGCCCCGCTGCCGCAGGAGACTGGAGAGCGACGGCGGAAAGACGGACGGACGGAAGGAGGGCGGGAGGCCGGGGGCGGGGACCAGGCCCCGGCTACCTGCGGACTCCGAGCGCAGGCTGCCGGCAGTCGCCATGGCTGCAGCCACCTCCGGCCGTCCGAGGACCCGGCTCCTCTGCGACTCTGACAGCCGGCAAGCAACGGCAGGTGACGCGCGACCGCCCACCTCAGGCGCCCGCGGCTACGAGCCTTCCCGCTGGTTCCGGAGGTGCGAGCAGCCGGGACCCACGAGGAAGAGGCGTGCGGCGGGCGACAGCGAGGACAGCCGCCCGCCGTGGCGAGGGCCGTGGGGATGCTCACCTACCTCCCTGCTGCGCGGCCGGCGTCCGCCCGGAGCCTGGGGCGCTCACATCCGGGTACCCGGAGACGCTCAGCTGCTTCTGCCGCGACCGTCGCCGCCCGCGGCAAACACCAAACTTCCGGCGGCGGCGGCGGCGACGCCTCTCGGTTCAGATGGGAGTTACCTGGGGCCGTCGTGGGTGCGCTTGCGCAGCGCTTCTCCAGCCCTAACCCGCTCAGCTGACGTACCCAGAAGACGAAGATGGCCGCTACGCTCCCTGCGTGTCACGCAGTTTTCACCCGGGCCGAGACAGCCGGGCGTCGGGGAAAGAAGAGCGGAGTCCACACTCGGCGCAGGCGCACTGGGAGGCCTAGCGTGTGCGACTCCGCGGGTGGGCGCCCTTCGGGACGGTGGCGGCGCCCCCTGTCGGTGACGGCTGGTCCTCGTGCTCGTCTCCGGCCCGGGAGATGGGACGGAGGGCCACATTGTGGAAGAACAGAGCTATCTTCTGACTGCCACATGCCAGCTGTGGCATATGTACAAGCCGTGGCATATGTACAAGCAGCAAGCCCTGTAAGATCTGAGCACCTCCACAGCCTGCAAACGCGAAAGTGTAATACATTGCTCACTGCTATACTCAGGAAAAGAGGAGCTGAGTATGGAGTGAACCCCTTCCTTAGACTGGTGGGGACAAAGTCAACCCACGGGCCAGCCCTGCTGAGGATGCCTCTCTATTGCCTGCTACCTGCTGAGGGGGTCATGGCAGGCAGAACACTTTATCCTAAAATCATACTGTGTTGTTTACACTTTATCTAAACAATGTCCAATCTGTGGATCACATATTCTAGTCATGATACACACACATAAATGAGAACTATAATAAATTTGTAAAGCCCCTTTAAACTCACCCAAGGCCCCAAAAGGTGAGGGGTTTGCTCAGAATTTCCATCATTTTCTGTGGGAGCGAATCCTTTGATCTTTCTTTAATAGTGGCCTTTAAACCCTGCACTGGTGGCACACGCCTTTAATCCCATTTAATACAAGCACTTGGGAAGCAGAGGCAAGTGAATCTCTTCCAGTTGGATCAAGGCTAGCCTAGTCCACAAAGAGTGAGTTCCAGGACAGCGGGGGAGCATTAACATAAAGAAAAGGATTAAATGGCCATTCTTATCTGAAAACTACACCAGATCACGGGATTCACCCTTTCTTTACCAATGTTCTTATGCCTGAGAAGTTAAGAGCCTAAACAAAACTATAGTTTCCACTAAGTTTACTGAAGTTGATATTCAGACAGGCTAAGGCTTTTAGAAGTGTCCAAAGAAAGGGCCAAAAGTAGTTGTTTTGGGTTTCTGAGAATTTCAGTAACTCAGGCCTCTCATTTTCTTTGTAGTTTAGAATGACCTTGAACTCCCAATTCTCCTGTCTCCACCTCCTAAATCCTGAGCTTCCACGTCCAGAATCCTGATTTATGCTTTAATGGCATGTAGGAAATGGCTCGATAAAGTTTTCTTCACTATAAAATTATAGAACCACGACGTGATGTGAGACACGATTGCTTCTGACAGCACCAATATAGTCCCCCAAAATGATAAGCACCAAAGATATTCCACTTGGAGTTTGTTTTCTTCTTGGCACAATTGGCCTTTGGGCAAGGAACTGCCCATGCCTCGACCATTGACAAAGTACATGGTGTCCATACTGGATACGCAGAACAGAAGAAAAAGACTGCCAAACTTTGCCAAGACAGTGTAAGACGGTTCAAAAAAATTTCCTGCCTCTAAAAAATGGTCTGTCAGTTAGGCTAGGTATTAGCCAAAGTTGGTAGCTTCAACATTGCAAGTGAGACTTTGATTACTCTGGTAGCCAGTTGTCTGTCATATACTACACGCTTTGGAAGCTGCTTGATTGCACTTACTGCCTACTTAAATAATATTAGATAATATTACCCTTCTCATGCCTTCGATGAGGTTAAAGATAGATAGTCATAGTTACCTTCCCCTTATGATTTAGCCAAGCCATTTTTTTTTTTTTTTTTTTTTTTTTTTTTGGTTTTTCGAGACAGGGTTTCTCTGTGGCTTTGGAGCCTGTCCTGGAACTAGCTCTGTAGACCAGGCTGGTCTCGAACTCACAGAGATCCGCCTGCCTCTACCTCCCGAGTGCTGGCTCCTGAGTGCTGGGATTAAAGGCGTGCGCCACCACCGCCTGGCCTTAGCCAAGCCATTTCTGATACAAGACTTCGACTCTTTAAAATAAAATGTTTATTAAAACATTTAGCATGTGTTCCTTGCTTAATATTGTTCATGCTGGTTGTAATCCTAATTTTATACTTGATATCTGTTCCTAGTGTATGGAGTTTTGCATTGGGTTTGAAACTCTCTTATTTAAACAAAGGGGGTTTGTGATGGGGAATGTCTGTCAGCTGATGATCTTTAAGAGGTGGGACCAGGTTAGGGCATGACCTTTTGGGTACCCTGAGAAAAATGCTAGGTCGCCCAAGGTTCTCTCTCCCTGTGGTTCCTGTGCTACACAACTGAGGCTGGACTTCTCTTTCCTGTTTCATGAGTTTGCCCCTTCTAATAAAAAAATATAATTTGTTTATCTTGGAGTTAGCCTGGGTTTCTCCAACCTGTGTCATTCTACAGTGAGGTTTCCTTTCAGTTTATCTTTACTGAGTTCACACCAGTGCATACACACACACACACACGAACATTCTTACAAAATATACCTTCGTAGTAATGTGTTCTGCTCCATTAGCTTTAGATAAGAGCATAAAAACTCATGTCAGACCATATGAAATCATATGTACTTACCTTTGGTAAAGAAGTAATTTTGATGAGCCAGCCTACCTCCATCTTAGACTTCAAAGTCATCTTGTAGTAAAAGACAAGCTAGGTTCATTCGTGTTTATAATCAAAGCTTTGTTTCTCAAGGATTGTGCTTTGTCCCAACTGTAATCGTAACTGCACATAGTTCTATACTGCCTGTTCTAGGAATGGCAACCATGTATTTGTTTCAAAATGTTATTTATAACCATCTTGCAGCCCTTCCTTTGTTTAAAACAGCTATGACTACCTAATGTTATGACCACTATGGTGGTCTGAAAGAAAATGTTACCCATAAAGAGTGACACTCTTAAGTGTGCCCTGTTGGAGTAGGTATGTCCTTGTTGGAAGAAGTGGAAGTGTGTCACTGTAGGAGTGGGCATTGAGGCTTCCTATGCTCAAGCTATGCCCAGTGTCACAGTTGCTTCTGCTGCCTGTGGATCAAGATGTAGTATTCTCAGCTTCTCCAGCACGGTGTCTGCCTGCGTGCCACATGCCATAGTGATAACGGGCTGCATCTCTGAAACTGTAAGTTGCCACCTCAATGAAATGTTTTCCTTTGTAAGAGTTGCTGTGGTGACAAGACACCATTGTCTCTTCACAGCAATAGAAACCCTAACTAGCACAACCACCTTGTGACCACCTTGCAATTATGCCTTTGTTTCAGGAGGTCCTTAATGACTACCTTGTTATACTTATGTTCTACTCTGTAACCTTGCCTACTTTGCCTGTAAAATCCCAGATCAGGAAACCCCCTACCCCTGAGCTATAAAAACTTTGTCTTCCTCATATCTAGTGCTGACCTCTTGAACCCTACTTTAGGGGGAGGCAGTTCATATACATAAATTTTAAAACGTTGCTTTAATTAATTTTTCCATGATGATTTGGATTTGTGGTCTTTCTCCTTGATTCTTTGTTATACATACAGATATAGACATAGAAAACATAGATAGATAGATAGATAGATAGATAGATAGATAGATAGATAGATAATTTAGATAGATAGACAGACAGATAGATAGATAGATAGATAGATAGATAGATAGGCATGGAACCATAATTCTAGAACTCAGTAGAATGAAACAGGAAGATCAAGAGCTCTAGGTAAGGTTGACCTCAGGTACAGTGGAAGATCTTGTCATGTTCCCTTAAAGTAATTTAAAGTATAATTAATAATCTGTTTATTGTAGATGTTCATCTTTAAAACTATATATAATCAGTTATTTAAATGTGCAGTGAAAAACAAAATGTTGGCCAGGCGATGGTGGCACATGCTTTTAATCTCAGCACTCGGGAGGCAGAGGCACGCAGATCTCTGTGAGTTCAAGGCCAGCCTGATATACAGAGCAAGTTCCAGGACAGGCTCCAAAGCTACAGAGAAACTCTGTCTCAAAAAACCAAAAAAAAAAAAAAAAATCCCAACACAAACCAAAGTATGATTCCTGCAGCGTTCACCCTGGAAAACTGATGAATTTACTGGGGTTACTCACAGCAACTGCACTGTAGAGCCTTGACCCATAATCGAGATGGAGCCCCACTTCAGGTACCCTTCCTCACGTATATACTGTACCTCCAGAGATACCCTGTTCCCCAGACAACCACATGTACTTGTGTAGCATGCCTGGCAGGAACTGGTGAAATCTGATGAGGCCCCCTTCTTTTATGAGGGTTCATCAACAGTCATCAACAGGGTGAGACACTCTTGCAAACAGATAATAGCTAGTCTGTTGAAGATGGTGGTTGTTTTGCTCAGAGGACTGCATTATACAACATTTGGGGGAAAATAACTTTCTCTGGCATTATTGTTCATATTTTGAAGAGCATTTCCCACTTCTGACTCAATGCTAGAGGTCTTTGTACTTTAACTAAACCTCAATTATTCTGTAATATCACATATGACAAATTTGTTTTGCCTTTTGTCAATGGTTTTCTTCTAGAGTTTTTTTGCCAATGAACTTTGGAACTTGGCACAGTTAATCTGCTTATCCACCAAAAATTCATGATGGTCCTTGGCCAAATTTTTAGTCCCCTCCAACATAGAATAAAGAATTCAGGCTTTACAAATAATGGCGAATGAGAAGGTTAATATTGAACTGATAAAAGAGTACAATCCAAAATGGGGGAACTGCAGTATAGCTGGGAAGTGGTGGTACATGTCTTTAATTCCAGCACTCTGGAGGCAGAGGCAGGAGGATCAAGGCCAGCCTGGTCTACAGATTAAGTTCCAGAAAAGACAGCACTACACCATGAGACTCTGTTTTGAAAACAACAAAGTAAATAAAATAACTGCAGTACAGAAAAACATTCACCTTAGGAAGAGAAAGGGAGGAACTGGAGCTGTAGCTCAGCCATACAACTCCTACCTGGATCCAGGAGGCCTAGACTTGGTTCTTCATCATGGGGAATGGCTCGTCAGGTGAGAAATCAGTTATCTCTACCTTCAGGAGGCAAGGATGAGGCAAAGGCAAGAGGATCAAGGCGAGGTCTGCCAGACAGAGCTACATAGCAAGACTTGCTCTCAAAATAAAGGGGTGGGAAGGACTTCTCATCTGATGCAAACTCATGAAGCCTATTTGCCTGAGTTGGGTCTCCAGAAGCCACATTGAGGCACGAGTAGTGAACGGACTCCACAAAGTTGGTTTCTGATCTCTGTTTGTGCCTACACACAAGTGCACACACACAAGTACACAATGATAAAATGTTTGAAACAAAAACAGCAACAAAAATGGGCCAGGAAGCTGTTTTGCAGGTAAATGCAGGGGCTTCCTACTAAGCCTGACACCAGAATTTGATCCCTGTAACCAACAAGGTAGAAAGCAATTTGCCCTGCTCTCCCTTTTCGCCCTAGCACTCCTGCTGTATATGTTTTCTGAGATAGAAACATTCCACCCTGGAGGAAGCTCCTTAAGCCAGAAAGTAAACAACTCAAAGTAACTTCAGGAAGTCCCCAAAACTGATCAGCTTCACTAGGCCCCTCCCGTCCAGAATAAGTAATAAAAGCAGAGAGACCCTCTCTGAAGAGCAGAGCCAAACTTCAAAGAAGACTCTCTGAGGTGAGCTGCCAAGAATACTCTGAGATCAGACCACCTGCCTGGAAGATGTTTAGTCCAACTGAGGCACATGGGCACGCTCCAGCCTGTAGCTGCTCTAGGCTGCTAGCTCTCTGAGCTGTCCCTAATGTTAGACTGCTACCGCAGTAGCCGGCTCTGCTGCTGGAACAGTTATGTCACCACCTGGGGTCAGGTGCCTTTTCCTGTCAGCACTGTGACATGTGCGCCCCTTAAAAGTGTCTGACAAGCACAGTTTGCTGTCTTGCCTCTTGCTCCTCTCTTGCCTCTTCTTTCCTCTCCTGCTTTTCTTATCTTTCTTGTTTGCACCAGACTTTTCCTTTTGGGCCAACAACCAGCTCCCAAATCATGACACGGAGACTATCATAGTTTTGAATGCTTGGCCTACTTCAGGCTCATTTCTGGCTAGCTCGTTTAATTTAAGGTAACCTGTTTCTCTTTATGTACCTTGAGGCTTTTTACTTCTTCTGTGTATTTTTTTATTGCTTCTCATGTCTGCTGGCTGGCTGCTGCCTGGCTGGTTCTGGGCATGTCCCTCTCTTTCTCTTTATTCTCTCTTCTTTCATTTCTCTCTCCTCTCAAGCCTAGATTTCTCCTCTTATTAATTCTCTCTGCCCACCAGCCTATCATTTCTCTGACTAGCTATTGACCATTCAACTCTTTATTAGACCAATCAGGTGCTTTAGGCAGGCAAGGAGAAACAAATGCAACACATCTTTACATAATCAAACATGCCTTTACACAATAAAGGAATATTCCAGAGCATAAAAAATGTGACATATCTTCATATAGTTAAAACAACATTCTACAACACCTGTTTTCTCTGTCTGTCTGTCTGTCTGTCTGCCTCTCTCATGTCCCCACTCTAAGATGGCCTTTTATTCTTCTCTTCCCTCCTTCCTCCTCCTCCAATAAACCTCTTGCACTAACTCTGTTGCTCATGTCATGTTTGCTTAGTGGCATACTTTGGCAGGGTCCACTGAAAGATACCCAGTTTGCCTTTCTTTTTATTCTTTCAACCTATACTGGGGTGGACTTTGGTTGTCTTTGTGACATTTCTGCTCCTGTAAGTGACTCCTTTAAGGAACACTAGCCTACTCAAACATGTGGCTTTGGCAGGCCTTGCCCTTCTCCCCCATTCCCTCTGCTTTGGTAAAAACCAATAGAGTTACATTCCTAAAACTAGCCCCAAGGTCTATTCCCTTATTTGGCCGCTTCCTCCTTCTGAGGCTGACTACCAAAGTCCAGAAATCAAAAGCCCCCATTAAATTAATCACCTCCTTCTAACATGGGAATTCTCCCTTTACCTTTATAAACCACCATTTGCCTCTGCGTTTCCTCTCCATTCAGAGGCAATCCTTTCTCCCTCCAGGAAAATCACCCCTTCCCTTCTCCCCACCCGCATCTCCTCTACCACAGCATCCTAGCCCATTCTAACATGGATCTCCCCTTTTCCTGCTCTTAAAAATCACTCCTGCGGCCGGGCAGTGGAGGCACACACCTTTTATTCCAGCACTCGGGAGGCAGAGGCAGGTAAGTTTGAGGCATGCCTGGTCTACAAGATCTAGTTCCAGGACAGGCACCAAAGCTACAGAGAAACCCTGCCTCAAAAAAAAAAAAAAAACCGAACAAAACAAAACCCTCACACCTGCAAGGTCATTTGCTATTGTTTTTCTGTGGAAAGCAGCCACTATAACTTCTCTTCCCAGTTTAATAAAAGATCTCTCTGTGAAAACAGGTGTTTGGGTGTGGTTGTGGGGGGGAGCCCCCCGCTATGTGGGGGTGCCTCTTTCACCCATCACCCACACTCCTATAAGTAACCCTGCCAAAATTCACTGGTTCACCAAGTTGGACTTTGGAAGAATCACTGCTCTGGTCTTTGTGGGGCTCCCTATCTTGGGTGAGTAGATGTATGTATGTATGTGTTGTGTCTCCCTGGGAAAAGTTTGGTTTCTTTGGTTTTTCAAGATAGGGTTTCTCCATTTAACAGCTCTGGCTGTTCTGGAACTTGCTTTATAGACCAGGCTAGCCTCGAACTCACAGAGATCTGCCTGCCTCTGCCTCCCAGATACTGAGATTAAAGGCGTGTGTCGCCTTGGTGCAGCCATGAATTTTTTATTCTTAAGAGAGAGAAAGAAATATTTGATAATCCAAATAAAAACTTATCCAGATCAGTTTGAAGTGATTAGTGTCCACCTAAAACTAATATAAGCTACTTTTTTAAAAGTCATTTTGGCTATTATAACTGGAAGCTGTGGGGGAGCAACTGACCTCAGACCATCCTGAAGCTCAAATTATGTCAACAGGATACTACAATGCCCACCTCTATAAGTGTTGCAGTTCTGAGGGAAAAGGTACCCTGGCAGTCAAGTAGAGGAATACAAGTCATACCGCACAACAAACCTCACAAAAGATTTACTGGGAAGAACACAGGAGAGTGGCTGCCTCTGCTCCGGAGAGAAGCAGCAGAGAACTGAGAGGGAGGCAGGCTTATTTGGGGGCTCTTAGGGGCAGAACTTTTGGAGGGGAGGTATTGGTGGGATTTCAACTCCTAAGTTTGGGACAAACTCAAGGATTGATGTAATTTTTAGCCCTCGGAGTGTGCTCGGGCCCTTTTACCCTGCACCTTTTGCTCTCCTCTGCATCCACTCTCACGGAGGCTCTGCTGACATCAGGACAAAGATCACTAGAGCTCAGGACAGACGGACAGCAGTCGAATGACAGTCCTAGGAGAAAGTTCTGATTGGTTCAGCCTTGTGATCTGCCACGCCTGAAACAAAGGCTATGGCCTTCGAGTGTGTTTTCTGGCTAAATTAAGAACTGTGACTCTATCTACTGGACTTGTTAGCCACATTTGTTTTCCTCGATGACTCCAAACTTGTTTGGTTTAGGTTCTGTTTTTGAGACTGGGTCTCGTGTAGCTCAGTTGTCCTGGAACTCACTGTGTAGCTAAAGACCACCTTCAATGTCTGAGCTTTTTGCCCCTATCTCTCAAGTGCCAAGATTAGAGACATTTATATACCATCACGTCAAGTAATGTGCTGTGCTGAAGACAGCACACAGAGCCTTGTGCATGCCAGGCAAACACATCTCCAACTCAAGATGTAGTTTCCTGTACTTTCTTATAATAATAACACCCAGTTCAGGAGCTGGAGAGATGGCTCAGTGGTTAAGAACACTTTGAAAGGATCTGGGATTAATTCCCAACACTCAATGGCAGCTCACAACTGCTGTAACTCCAGTTCCAGGGCATCTGACACTCTCACACATAATACATGCAGGCAAAACACCAATGCACATAAAAAGTAGAAATACATCATTAAAAAAAAAAAGACTGGTGGTAGCGGCACACACCTTTAAACCCAGCACTCAGGAGACAGAGGTAGGCAGATCTCTATGAGTTTGAGGTCAGACTTCCAGGGTTGCCAAGGCTACATAGAGAAACCCTGTATTGAAAAACAAACAGCCCCAAACAGCAACAAAAGCCCACTCATTTCTTTAAACAGGCACATTGCCCTCACTCACACACTCTCATTTCCTTACTCTCTTTTCTTTGCTGTGACCAATCTCATTAATGAAGCATATACAGTCTCTGCTACGTCACCGAGCACAGAACAATCCTACTCTCACACCCACCCTATTGCTTGCAGCAAATAGAATGTTTACTTTGTTTCATCCTGCTATCTTAACTTCAGATCACATAACAGTTTCATACTGTGAGAGGGTAAGAAATTCTTTTTTAAAAAGTTCACGGCTTCAGCAGTATCTTGCTGACCCTTGCAACATACTAAATTTAAAAAAATCAAACTCCAAAATAAAGACAAAGAAAACATGTTTGTTATTAATCTAACAACAATGCTTTTTCTTTTTCTTTTTTGGTTTTTCAAGATTGGATTTCTCTGTGTGACAGTCCTGCCTGTCTTGAAACTTGCTTTGTAGACCAGGCTGGCCTTGAACTCACAGACCTCTCTCTGCCTCTGCCTCCTGAGTGTGAATGCTGGAACTAAAGGCATGCACCACCACTGACAATGGCTTTTCAATTTAACATCTGAGAGAATTGACACTAGCATATGCATGCAATTATGCCGTGCCCACATGGCTGAGAGAGAATGAATAGGTGTCAGCTAGATTGTAAGATTACAAGCACAAACATCTGAAAAGAAGAGCTAGCTTGATGAACTACAAGACTTTAGACATTCCCGTCTTACTGAGGGGGAAAAGATGGGTCAGAAGGAAGGAGGGCCCCAAGGTGGAAAGGTTATTGTGGATTCTAAGGAGTATCTGGTGTTCAATGCTGGCATTACTGCAGTGGATGACATGACCAAGTTTTTCATTCTACTGGGGGAGACATTTGTTTGTGAATATTAATCAAGGACTGAAGGTTTATCTTGACATTACTGAAACCATCTTGAGTGGTAACTATAACAATTACCCCTGAGTCACCCTGGTCAGTTTTCCCAGCATAAAACAGACAAAATCCTGAGAGAGGTGTGTGAAGCTTTATCACCAGAGCTTGGCTTAAGAATGTGCCTGATTCTAATCTGATAGTAGCCTGAGACAGACTGCATACAGTCTGACAGGGGAGACAGACTGCGTACAGTCTGACAGGTGAAATCACTTTTACGGGGAAGAGGAGAGTTGAGATAGAGTCTACTCATGTGGTACCTGATGGTCTCAAATTTGCACCACCATGCCTAGCTCCGAAATAACCTTTACCCTATTTTATAACCTACCTATTTTCTAACCCAAATCTCAAGGACCTATGTGGTTTTTTGTTTTGTTTTGTTTTGGTTTTTGGTTTTTGGTTTTTCGACACAGGGTTTCTCTGTGGTTTTGGAGCCTGTCCTGGAACTAGCTCTTGTAGACCAGGCTGGTCTCGAACTCACAGAGATCCGCCTGCCTCTGCCTCCCGAGTGCTGGGATTAAAGGCGTGCGCCACCACTGCCCGGCTCTATGTGCTTTTCTTGATGTCCAGGCCCATGCTTCTGTTATAAGTCATCCGTAAACTGCACATTGCAATTCTGGACCTATTGCCTCCTTCTTTGGTCTCTTAGGCCCTGGGACCAGCTCCCATACATCGGGGCAGGGATGTTTTGTGGGGAATAAAAGCACTTACATCAAAGCATAATACTAGAGATACTGGATGCTGGAGAGTGCAGTAAACAGATTCAGTTTTTTTTTTTGTTTGTTTTCAGACACTAATTCTCCCGAGTACAGTAGATAAGTAAATAATTGTAAGACTCAAACAAATATGATAGTAAACCAGTATTATCCAAACTTCTTATGATAGTGGGAATTATCTACAGTATAATAAGAAACACATATAGATGTTGAGTAGTTACAATGTGTTTACTGCAAATAAGGAGTTGGATTGTTTTATTTAATTTCAACTAAAGTATCCACATATAATTTTTTAAGTCGAAGAACTTACTATATAATGAAGGGCTTATTTAAAACTCTGTCCTGAGAATGGCTTTCCTATTTTTAAGAAGGTGCTCAGTAGAGGATTAGTACAATTCACGTCCCCAGAGGAAAACCATTCTGTCCAAAGATCTGATTGGCTCAACTTAGTTGTCAAACCGACTAGGGACAACTTGCGGGACTAAGTTCTCTGCTTCCAGCATGTGTGTCCCAAGGATCAAACCTAAGTCTTAGAGGTTCTCTCAGAACTCCCATAAATGGTTTTAACGTTTGTGAATCCTCCTGCAGACGTCTTCCACCAGCCATCACGCATTCAGAAGGCGCAAAGCACTCCTCCCGTCGCTAGGGGCCGCTGTCGCTCTCCCGGCCGCCGGAAGGCAGCGCGGCTTCCGCGTTTTTCGCCGCGCATCCGCAGCCCTCTGCGCGCTCTTCCGGCCATTCATACGGCTTGTCTGGGAGTCTTTGGGGCCTGAATTCCGTGTCCGGAGGGAGGCTGCAGCGCTAGGATGAAGCTCGTGAGGTGAGGAGGCTCCCCAGGCGGGGCGAGGGCGGCGGGAACAAGGTTTGGGCGGGCTCGGAGAGTCGGGCTTCTTTGCTCGCAGGGAGGCGGGAAAGCCGCGTGCGCGCGGCCTGCTAACGGCCTCCGCCCGCACGCCCGCCCTTCTCGTTGCCGCGGGAGCTCGGGCGAGGGGTCTGCGCGTCCCTGCCCCGCGGCTCTTCCCGGAATGGAGAGACCCAACCGCCACTGCCCACCTCCAGTGCCCCGGCTTAAACCGAGCGGTGACCGGTTTTCCTAACAAGTCGGGCTCCTTGCACCGAAGAGAACTAGCATGGCTTTCTTTTCAGATAACGATGCCGACTTGCTAGACGCTTTAGATTAAGTTGTCCTTTATTTTGGACCGGTTATCCGAACAGTGTAACGGCTTTCGATTCACGAAAGATCATGTTCCGGGGTGGGACAGAAATTAACAAGTTACTTTCGCCCTATTGCACAGATTGTGTCGGTTAGTGGAGCCTTGTTTGCTGGTGTGATTACTTCCAAACTAAATAGACTTGAGGCCAAACCTGAAACGGCATAATACCTAAGCCAGTGGTAAGAAATACTTAGTTTCTTCAGTCAAGAACTGTTTTACCCGACCAGACTGCCGTTGGCCATCTCTTAAAGTAGTTGTACAGTAATCAAGAAATTATCTTATGGCGGGGGGGTGTTTGGAGACAGCGTTTCTTTGTGTAGCCCTGGCGTCCTGGAACTCACTCTGTAGACCAGACTGGCCTCGAGCTCACTGAGATCCGTCTACCTCTGCCTCCTGAGTGCTAGGATTTAAGGCGTGCGCCACCAAGCCAGGCTACAAGATTGCGTTCTTTGCTGTTTAATGATGGAGGCAAAATAAATTACTTCTGCTCTTTTTGAAATAGTAACTACTCTGTTCTGGGGGAGTTGGTACAGAAGGCATTTAAGGTTAAAAATAAGTAAAACTCCACCGGCTCTGGGGATGGTGCCCAGAGAGCTTCCAGTAACCATTTCTGCCTCTGAGCTACAGCCCCAGACAATTCGTGTTTGGACTATAATGTTAGGTAGAAAGGCTCAGAGTTTAAAGTTCGCTCTTGCCATTTCCATACTGCCTAATGTATTTGCAGTAACTTAACGGTTTCTCATTTAAAGATTCTGTTAGGATAAATTTGCTTTAAGGCGGTGGTTCCACCTAGACCTCCAGGCAGCATCCTAGGCACGTTCTCACTCTGCTACTGGTGGAATTATTTTTTTCCCTTCAAGACAGGGTTCCCCCTGGCTAACCTCTAACCTCTGCTGTCCTGGAACTCTGTAGACCAGGCTGGCCTCGAACTCAGAAATCTACTTGCCTCTGCCTCCCAAATGCTGGGATTAAAGGCTTGACAGCCTCTCCTGCTGATGTGAGAGCGCCAGATCCCATTACAGATGGTTGTGAGCCACCATGTGATTGCTGGGAATTGAACTCAGGACCCCTGGAAGAGTAGCTGGTGTTCTCAGCCGCTGAGCCATCTCTCCAGCCTTGATGTGATTTTTTTTTTTTAATGGTTTGTCTTGAATCCTAATTTTTGTAGTGCACAATATAGACATTTCTTATAGGAGAATGTGAAGATGGTTGTTTTGATGAGTGTGCGTTTTCAGCGGGCTTTCTCGCTTGTGCCTCAGTTAGTGGGACTGCAGTCATCCTTTGTCCCATTGCCTCCTCGCTCAAACCTGGGAAGTGGGCTTTTTTGGTTACTTTTCTCCTAATCTGCCTGTCATCTGTCAAATTGCCAATTTTTCTATTTTTCTGAATGAAAATACCTCTCACCATGTCTTTGGTTTTCTGATCAAATAGTGAGAATTTAGATACTAAAAGGACCCCATGTACCTGACTGTTTGATGTCCCACTTGCATTAAAAAGAGAATTCCAGCCCAGCGGTGGTGGCGCACACCTTTAATCCCAGCACTCTGGAGGTAGAGGCAGGCGATCTCTGTGAGTTTCGAGGCCAGCCTGGTCCACATAGTGAGTCCCAGGACAGCCAGGGCTACACAGAGAAACCCTGGGGTGAGGGTGGGAGAATTGGAATCCCAGCATTGGGGAGGCAGAGTCTGAGTTAAGGCTAGCCTCATCTACAGATTGATGAGTGTGAGTCTGAGTTAGAGGCTAGCCTCATCTACAGATTGATGAGTGTGCATTCCACAGAGAAACCCTGTCTCAAAACAACAGCAATAATAAGAAAATTCACACAATGAAGGATTCACTGGAAAATTGAGACCCTGGAAGTCACTGTGTACCCCATGCTGACTTCAGATTTCTGAATCATCCTGCCTCAGCCTCCTGAGTAACTAAGATTACAAGTCTGTGTCTAGATTTGTAATCTTAAGGAAATTCTTTAGCAGAATATTATCTCTAAGAAAGGATCCTTTTTCCACATACCCTTTCTTTCTGAAACAGTTCCTCTTGCTGTTCTGTTTTGTTTTTCGAGGCAAGGTTTGAAGCTTTCATGGAACTCTCTCTGTAGACCAGGCTGGCCTCCAATTCACAGAGATATACCAGCCTCTGCCTCCCTGGGTGCTGGGGTTATAGGAGTGCACCATCACTGCCTATTCCAGTTCCTGCTTCTTGAGTGCTGGGATTAATTAAAGATCTTTGCCCCCATGCTTAACAAAGTAATTTTTAAGGTTGGATTCCTTTAGTTGCTGAAACATTCAACCCATGCTCAGTGTAAATTATAATTCACTGTTGCCTATAGAAAGGCCCTGCTACTTACTTCCATAGTAGAATGGTGGGGAGAATAGGATGGTAATATTACTTGTGCAGTTTAGTGTAGTGGACACTGTAGTAGTTTACAAAGGATATTGAAAAAAAGTAAGATAATTTAGAAAATATGAATATGAAGTGTTGTTAGATGATACTGTATGATTATCGTTGCATGGCCATTTGGCTAAAATAAAGCATGGGTGATGGTGTAGAATTATTTCACTGCATGTAATTGTGGTGTTGTAAACTATAGATTAGAAAGTCTGAACATGAAGTGTCTGCCAGGTGCTGCAGTGTTCTCGGTTGTGGAGTTAGGGTTGCTGTGGAAGAATGTCCTCATCAATGCCAGCACCCTTCTTTCAGATGGGTAAGGTGAAAGTGTAAATACTGAAGAGAAAGAACAGAGAGGCAACATTTTGATAGTTTGTGACCTCTTCAATTTTATTCATTTGCAGTATAGCATGATAAAAAAAATTAGGGCAGAGGAAGAGTAGATGAAATGAAAGACACACAGGTTAAAAAAAAAAGACACACAGGTTATTCACCATGTATTGAAAAGACCCCTGTCAAGGGGAGAGTTATAAAGGAAGTTTTTTTTTTCCGGAGGTTTACATTTCTAAATCTATAAAAGGAGAAAATGCTTTTGCAGCTCTACTATGGGAAACACCATCTTAAAAGTCTGAGCTACAAAAGGCTCGTACCAGAATAAAATGGAAAGAAAAAGCCAGAAGGCTGGAGAAATGGCTCAGGTTAAGAGCACTGGTTGTTCTTCCATAGGATCTAAGTTCAGTTCCCAGACCCACAGCTGCCTGTAACTGCAGTTCTGGGAACCTAGGGACCTCTTCCAGACATAGGCGCCAGACATGTGTTGCACACATACACCACACAGGCAAAACATTCATACTGTATTATATATAAATATAATTTTTGTTTGTTTTTCTTTCTCTCTGTAGCCATGGCTGTTCTGGAACTTGCTCTGTAGACCAGGCTGGCCTCAAACTTACAGAGATCCAATCACCTCTGTCTCCCGAGTGCTGGGAGTAAAGGCATGTACTACTACCTTGCTTAAATAACATTTTTTTAAAAATATTTATTTATTTATTATGTATACAGTATACAATATTCTGTCTGTATGTAAATAACATTTTTTAAGGAAAAGAAAAAGCCAGGCGTGGTGATATGTGATTGGAAATTGTAGTCAAATGTGTCATGGACTGATAAAAGCTCAAACTGATGGAGAGTGTGTGAATAATCAATTCACAAAAGAAATACACATTCTATATTCATTAAAGGTACTAAATCTCAGGCAAATTGCCACTATCTCTCCTTCTTTCCTCCTCTTTCCTTTGTTTTTATTATTGTTGTTGTTGTTATTATCTAGATTTATGTGTATGCATCACATATTTGTCTGATGTTTATGGAGTAGTTACAGACAGTTGTAAGGTGGCATGTGGGTTCTGGGGACCTAACCGGGGTCCTCTGGGATAAGCAGCCAATGCTCTTGACTAGCTGCAAAGCCATCTCTCTAGCCTCTTCTTTGAAACAGTCTCATTTGGCCAGGCTGTATAGCTAAGCCCTTGAATTCCTGTTCCTTCTACCCTCATTTCCCAAGTATTAGGATTACAAGCATACATATTTCCTAGCTTTGCTCATTAGAAAATAAATTATTACTATTCTTTGTGTTCTTGCACACAAGAGGTGTACATGTACATTACAAGACAATTTGGGGGAGTTTATTTTGCCTTCCACCAGGGTCCCAGAGATTAAAACTCAGGTCCTCAACCTGTATAGCAAGTGCTTTTGCCTGCTGAGCCATCCTGCCAACCCTGCTTGGTATTTGAATTCATTAGTTTTGTTATTGATGATTGTTGTTTTTGAGGCAGGATCTCGATATATAGCCTTGGCTGGCTTGGTGCTCACTTTGTAGACCAGGCTGGCATTGAACAGATCCACCAGCCTCTGCCTTCCTGTTGAAATTAAAGGTTGCCACCATGCCTGGTTCAATTTTTTTTTTTTTAAGATAATTATCAGGGTACTGGTGGTGCACACCTTTAATCCCAGCCTTTGGGAGGCATAGGCAGGCAGATCTCCATGAATTCCAGGACAACCAAGGCTATGAAGAGAAACCCTGTCTAGGGGGCAAGAAAGATTACAATTATTTGTGTGGAGGGTTGGCATTACTGTGTGTACAAAGGTCAAAGGACCCTAGGGGGAGTCAATTCTCTCCATCATTTTGGCTCCAGGGATCAAACTTGGATCGTCAGGCTCTGCAGCAAGTGCTTTACCCTCCGAGCCATCTTGCTATGTATGTCCTTCACTCTCTTTTTGCATAGATAGAAAATAGGAAGATTGGTTATTGATATTGGTGAGTGTTTGCATAAATGAGTTTGTAATGTTGAAAACGTTCACAGTGAGATAATTGGTATTTCCATATAGTAGACTGCTATCTAACTCTTGGGATATTTGTTTTTAAGGAATCATCTCTAGTGTAAACTGCTAAATAAGGTCTAAGTGTTAGGATGCTATTGAAGAATGGCCTACTTTGTGTGAAGTCAGATCTTACATGTGTGCCTATGAGTTATAAGAATATCCCTAGTCACCAAGAATGCAGGGAGAGAAAAGAGGTTCTTTATCTCTGCCATGTAACCTTATGCTACTAGTGATAAGTCTTATTTTTTGTGGCTTAAAATTAGTCTAGAATCTTTTATTTTATTTTTTTAAATTTATTCATTTATTATGTATACAATATTCTGTCTCTGTGTATGCCTGAAGGCCAGAAGAGGGCACCAGACCTCATTACAGATGGTTGTAAGCCACCATGTGGTTGCTGGGATTTGAACTCAGGACCTTTGAAAGAGCAGGCAATGCTCTTAACCTCTGAGCCATCTCTCCAGCCCAGTCTAGGATCTTTTTGTTAAGATAGTATCTCACTTGCTGTATAGACCAGGCTGGACTCCATTTCACAGAGACTTAGCTGCCTCTGCCTCCCAAGTGCTGGAATTAAAGGCAAGCCCACCACACCTGATACTACTCCAGGATCTTGAATGTCTTCATTTGAGGTGGTTTTCTAGCAGTTTACAGTATTTTCTAGTCCAGAGCTCAGAACGGTTTTGAACCTGGTTCAACACAGAATCACAGACTCAAGCATGAACTTTGTAGATGACATTATTGTGTCAGATATACATTTGAATACTCTTATAGTCCATGGGCTGTGGTTTGGACACCCCCAATTCTTCATCCAGTGTGGTCCAAAGAAGCCAAAAAGGTAGGCACACCTGTAGTAGACAGATGCTAGATGACAGCTTATTACTTCATTCCTTTATAAGTTTGAGAGTTTAGTTCAGGAAAGTTAAATACACTATATTATTAATATGAATTGTTAAAATATGTTTATGTGTATGAGTGTTTTATCTGCATGAATGTAGTGCACCAGAGCTTGCCCGATGCCTGTGAACATCAAAATAGGGCTCCAGGCCCCTGGGACCTGGTGGTTTTAAGCTTTCATGTGGGTTCTGGGACTTAAACTGGGTCCTCTGCAAGAGTAACAAGTGCTCTTAGTTCTGGTCAAGTGTCCAGATCCCATACGAATTGTTGCAGTATCATTTTGAAGGTTTTGAACTCTAGCAATTTCACCCTACCAGCTTCACAAAAAGACTTCTAAATGTTACAGGTAAAATTCAGTACTTTTTATTTTATAGATTTTTGATGAAATTGAGTCATGAAACCGTAACCATTGAATTGAAGAATGGAACACAAGTCCATGGAACAATCACAGGTGAGGATATATTCTTGTGCTACAACCAAACCACATTGCCAGGTGCTTTTGTTTTTATAGCTTGTATACCTTTGCTTGTGTGTGTTCTTCTCCATAAAATGTTGCTTCTTTCAAAACACTTCTGAGACTTTACACTTTTATTATGTTTGTGTTTCACATTTGACTAATTTTTTTATTACTGTTACTATATATGTATGATTGATTTCATTATGGTATTTTCATACAACTGTATTTTTATCTTTTATTGTCCTCTCCTCTTCCGCTACTGCTTTCTTATTCCCACCTATTCATCCTCCATGTGCCAGTCTTTATTTTTTACTGACCCACTGAGTTTTGGAACAATTTCTTAGCTAATAGTAGGCATTCCAAAAGTTTTTTTAAGTGATTATTTAAAGAAAGAAAATAATATCTTAATATGTGTTCATATTCTCATGTAAGTCTAGTGTTTTAGTAAACAAAGATGTAATGGGATGTCATTTTATGGTTATTCTCGGACTTGATGGTACCAATTGTGAATGGAACTTGCCTATTAAGTTTTGTATGGTATGGCACCATATCTAAGGAAGTACAGCTGCTACCCTTGTTAAAGTGTCCTGATTAGTGATTTGGTCTACTTCCTGCAGAACACAGTTGGGCGTTGTGGAAGAGCTGGGGTGGGTTTTGTTGTGGTAGTGTTCCCTCCGCCCTCTATTTCTAGGTAGTCTTATGTATTCTAGAACTACTCTCAAACTCTCTGTGTATGGTTAAGGATGGCCTTGTTTTCCTGCCTCTAGCTCCTGGGTGCTGGGATTATAAGTGTACACAGCACACCTCTTTTATTTGGCAATGGGGGTTGAAACCAGGGCTTCATATCTAACAGCTGAGCTATCCCCAGCCCCCAGAATGGCAATCTTGCTCTTTTTTTTTTTTTGTCAAAATCTAATGATAAAAGCTCTACTACTAAAAAAAAACAAACAAAAACACAAGTTTCACCATATACATAATAGGTGCTTAGAAATGGATGTCCCAGGAGGAAGGTTTCAATAAACTGGGAGGACAAAATTTAGTAAAGATCTTATTCCCTCTAGTGGACAGTCACTGTTGAGACTTCAGTATCTTATATGAACACACACACACTTATACACTCAGCTCAGTCATCACAGTGTGCTATATGCCATGAAGGTAGTGAGAGACTAATTAATGTCTTAATGTGTAGGTCTTAGAACATAAGAGATCGTAAGTCTCTCTGCTTCTCCTTGCCTACATAAATCAGTGTCCCTAGGAGGCAGAGGAGGTGGAATATATCGAGGCTATATCATAGGAAGGGGAAAGGATTTGTTGGTCCTTTTTTTTTTCCTAAGACAGAATTTCTCTGTGTAACCCTGGCTGTCCTGGAACTTGATCTGTAGACCATGTTTGCCTTGAACTCAAAGATGCACCTGTCCCTGCCTCCTGAGTACTGAGAGTAAAGGCCAACGTTCCCATTTCCCAACCCTCTTCTTGTTTGTTTTCTTTTTTTTTCTTTTCTTTTTCTTTTTTTTTTTTTTTTTGATTTTCAAGACAGGGTTTCTCCGTAGCTTTATGGTTCCTGTCCTGGAACTAGCTCTTCTAGACCAGGCTGGCCTTGAACTCACAGAGATCCTCCTGCCTCTGCCTCCCAAGTGCTGGGATTAAATGCATGCATCACCACTACCCAGCAAAAAAAAATTTTTTTTAAATAAATAAATAGACATGTTAAGCTGGTTGAGGTGTTGGTTGCCTGTAAACCAAGTAAGCACTAGGGAGACTTAGACAGGAGAATCACAAGTCTGAGGTCAGCCTGGGGTGCAAAGATAGACTTTGTCTTAGGAAGGTAGGGGAGGAGTTCCTAGAGACAGGTGAAAAATAGCATAGGTCTTTAAAAAGAAAGTTGAACATGGTTGATAGAATGTTGGATAAGGAAAATTATGGAGACAGCGGGAGAATTGTGCCACAAACACTATCTAATCCTGGGACAAGAATTCCGTTTTGAAAGTAGTGGGCTTAAGACATACGCAATATTCACGTTCCTTCACAGCTTGCTATATTTCATTTCCTTTGTCTACCAGATAGGTTCTTTGTAGTCCAGCTCTCCTTGAACTCGTGGCACTCCTCCTGCCTCAGCCCCTTGAATGCTGAGATTCCAGGCATGACTTAAGCATACCATCATGCATCCTATTCAGTGCACGTACTTAGCCTGCACAGTAGTACCATGGCTAGGAAGGGGCTTTATAAAGGAGCAGTTACTGGTTTATATTGCATCCCCCCATTGTGCATGTAACTAACAGATTAGATAACTTTTTTAATTTAAGGATTTATTTTTTTTTTATACAGTGTTCTGTCTGCAGGCATGCCTGCATGCCGGAAGAGGGCATCAGATCTCATTATAGATGGTTGTGAGCCGTCATTTGGTTGCTGGGAATTGAATGTAAGACCTCTTCTTCCAGAGGTTTTACATTCTTAACCTCTGAGCCATCTCTCTAGCCTCCAGATAATACTCTACAGGATTATTTCAACTGTGGCAAGATAGATTGCCTTCTGGTAATTGTTCTGTTTTCCTCCTTAGGTGTAGATGTTAGCATGAATACACATCTTAAAGCTGTGAAAATGACCCTGAAGAACAGAGAACCTGTACAGTTGGAAACATTGAGTATCCGAGGAAACAACATTCGATACTTTATTCTACCAGACAGCTTACCTCTTGATACATTACTTGTGGATGTTGAGCCTAAGGTGAAGTCTAAGAAGAGAGAAGCTGGTAAGTGTGAAGGTGTTTTGTGTATAGTGTATTTAAATCTTAATTCACTGTTGAAAATACCTTTGTGAACAACAAGGGTGTTTTGTTGCTTGGAACATCTTATACTTATGAGTGCATGTGACAGCTTCTGAAGTTGCTGTGGAGACAGGTCAGCCATGCCGTTCTTATGTAATCTCAGCATTCAAGAGGCTGAGACAGGAGGAGTGCCACAAGTTCAAGGAGAGCTGGACTACAGAGAAAGAACCTATCTGGTAGACAAAGGAAATATATAACAAGCTGTGAAGGAATGTGAATATTGTGTATACCTTAAGTTCACTACTTTCAAAACGAAATTCTTGTCCCAGGATCGGATAGTGTTTGTGGCACAGTTCTCCCGCTGTCCCCATAATTTTCCTTATCCGTCATTCTATCAAGCTGTGTTCAACTTTTTTTTTTGGAGGCTGGCGGCACAGCTGCCTCTTCTTATTTTAGATACTTTGTGAAAATTCATTGTGAATCTTCTTGCCCATACAGCTAAGAAAACGTTAAATTTTGTTGACTTATTGGCTGATTCTCTTGTCTTTGTGCCTTCTCATTCTAGCTTCTGCTGTCAGTTGGCACAGACTTTATCTCAAGCCTCCCTTCAGTTTTCATAAGCTCCTGTTGCTGTTGTCTTAGGGTTTTATTCTTTTTTTCTTTTTTCTCTTTTTTTAGGGGGCGGGGTTTGGTTTGGGTTTTTGAGACAGGGTTTCTCTGTAGCTTTGGAGCCTGACCTAGAACTAGCTCTTGTAGGACAGGCTGGCCTCAAACTCACAGAGATCCTCCTGCCTCTGCTTCCCAAGTGCTGGGATTAAAGGTGGGTGTCACCACCGCCCGGCAGGGCCATTGTTTCATAGATGTTTAATATGCTGACTTTGAGGTGGTTTTTGTTTTGTTTTGTTTTGCCTTTTGCCCAAAGATGCACTTGTGTTGT
Source organism: Microtus oregoni (assembly GCF_018167655.1). NCBI lineage: Eukaryota > Metazoa > Chordata > Mammalia > Rodentia > Cricetidae > Microtus > Microtus oregoni. The sequence goes on along the minus strand of NW_024543070.1, from coordinate 42,316,389 downwards.
AGCCTGCTAGAATTAGTTATAGCACTACAAAAGCTCTTGGGGTTATCATTCTTTTTCTCGTTTAAAAAATTGTAATACGTAGCTTAAGAAACACTGATTCCATCTGTCCCTTTAAATCCCTCGCCTTGTACCGTTTTTCTAAATCTTAAGCCTTTTTGTGTTGTGTTTTGGTTCCCTCTACTTTTTCTTTCCCACCTACTTGACAAAGTAGTGAAAAACTTTACAGGATGCGTCCACATTTGTTCAGCCTTGTGTCATATCATTCTTTGTATCTAAAGATCCCGTTTCTCTAGAAGCAATTTCTTTACTAAGTGCGCACCTATGATCCCAGCACTTGAGAGGCAGAGGCAGGCTCTTTTAGTTTGAGGCCAGCCTGGTCTACAGAGTAAGAACCAGATCAGCCAGAACTAGAAGAGACTGTCTAATTAGGGTTTCCATTGCTGTGAAGAAACACCATGACCACTGCAACTCTTACAGAGGAAAACATTTATTTGGGGTGACTTACATTTTCAGAGTTCAGTCCATTTTCATCATGATGTACAGACATTTTGCTAGAGAAGTAGCTGAGTGTCCTGCATCTGGACTTGTAGGCAACAGGAGTGGTGAGACATTGGGCGTGGCTTAAGATCTTTTGAGACCTTAAAACTTGTCTCCACGGTGGTGACATACTTCATCCAGAAAGGCCACATCTACTCCAGCAAAGCCACACCTCTTAATAATAGTGAGACTCCTTTTGGGGGCCATTTTCTTTCAGACCACCACAGAGACCATATCCTAAAATGAACGGGTGGGTGACTTTACAGGCTCAGTGATAGGCCACTTGCCTGACCTTTCTGCGTGAGGCCCTGGGTTTGATCTGACTACCAGGGGGGAATAGACAGATCTTAAAATCTTAGTCTGAGTACATCAAGCAGGTACACTGGTTTGTCTTTCTGTTTTGTTTTTGTTTTGTCTTTTGTCCTCATAATGTTAAGGATATATGGCTGTGGGTTAAAGTACTAAGTTATGGTTGAACCAAACAACTTTTCAGGCTCTGTTGTTATTAGATTGTCATTTGGTATAATGTACTTGGGGTTTGTTGATTTTGGGCTAACTTGCTTGGCTTCTATTCTAGCATAGGGTATAAATCGTCCCCCTGCTGGCACTTTTTGGTTTTACACGGTAGTAGTGGTGTTTTAAGAGGTGTGGATAGTAAAGGGGTAAGCCTGTGTGGTAGCTGGGCACTGACTATTGAAGAGAATTTCACCTGCTTTAACTTTTTCCCCAGTTGCAGGACGAGGTCGAGGCCGAGGTAGAGGAAGAGGACGTGGTCGCGGCAGAGGAAGAGGGGGTCCTAGGCGATAATGTCTTTCAAGATTACTTCCAAAGTGATATGGAATTGGGGGATATTTTTTGTACAGGTTTTGTTTGTCAGTTTTTAATAAACTTAAGTGTGGGATGAAGTTTTCTGCTGATTATCAAATCAAAGTTAAAATGTCTCCTGTATACTCAGCACAGTATGTTCAATTCCTGGTGTCAGTCACATGAAATATGTGTGCACTGATGAACATGCATTAAATTTCTTTGAGTCCATTATATGGTGCCCCTTTTGAGATGAAATAAACTCTTGGTATTTCAACAGAGTCCTTTTGGGATCGGATGTAAAATTCACTTTCGTTAGTTTTACTCTGGAACCAACCTTAACCGATAAAAGCAAGCAAGAAAAAAACCCTTTATTTAATTAATTTATTTTGCTTGCCTGTGGTGGCACATGCCTGTGGTGGCACATGCCTTTCTTTGGTCTCAGCACTCAGGAGGCAGAGACAGGCAGATCTCTGATTTCCAAGACAACTAGGGCTACACAAAAAACATTGATTTTTGTTATTAATGCATTTTTGAAAAGTTATCAATAGAATATAACCTTAGATTCTCTAGAAATAAAACTCAGATGTTCATTAGATTTTCATTTGATCAGTGTAGAAGCCTTTATTTGTGCAGTGTGCCAACCAATAACTTCTTTGTCAAATGTTTATAAAGTTTTGTTTTTGGCTTTTGAGTCAGGGTCTCTCTACATAGCCCTGGCTTTCCTGAAACTCACTTTGTAGACTGGGCTGGTCACAGGGTAACTCACAGGGGTCTGCCTGCCTCTGCCTCCCATGTGATGAGATGTGTGTCCCCATTCCAGGCCTCATCAGGAGTCTTAACCAAAGTGAAAGACCTGTTTTGATAGCAGAATAATTTTTAGTTAATAAGAATTTTTATGTTTCTGTTTGCTCTATTTATTGATTGATTGATTTTGTTTTTTGAAGCAGGGTTTCTTTGTGTACCTTTGAGTCTGCTCTGCAGTAAGGGTTATCAGCTACCTGATGTGTATGGTAGAAACTGAATTTGGGTTTTTTACTTTTGGAGATAGGTCTTGAAATTTTTTGTCTTTTGTTTTGAGACAGGTTTTCTCTGTAGCTCTGACTGTTCAGGGTTTAACTCTGTAGACACGGCTGGTCTGAAACTCAGACATCTTTATTTCTCTGCCTGCTGAATTAAGGGATTAAAGGCGTGCGTTACCTCCATCCTGGCACACGTAGGTCTTACCATTCTTTTTTATTAAATTTTCCGGGAGCTAGGGAGTTGGTTAGATTTGTAAAGTACATACATACATACATAAACATGAGGCCCTGAATTCAAGAAAGTTAAGATGTGAACACCTTTAGTGCCAACATTGGAGGCAGATGCAGGCAGATATGAGTTCAAGGGGGCAGGGTTAGAGATAAGTGGATCCCAAAAGGCTCTTCAGCTGACCCACCTATTCTCAATTTTAGACCAGTGAAGGGCGCTTTCTCAAAACAAGATGGACAGTAACTCTGTGACACCCCAGACTGTCCTCTGGTCTTCATAATTATGTACACATAGATAAACAGAAATTTTCTGCAAGGGTCATTAGTTTCTAGAGGATTATTGGGGCTGGAGAGATGGCCCAGACAGTACAGGTTTATCTTCTAGAGAACAAGATCACATTCCTAGCACCCAGATGGCAGCTCACGTTGCATGTTTCTGGTACACAGACATGCATGTAAGCAATTTTGCACAATATTTGATCACTGTTAACCATAAGATTGTGTTATTGTTAAAAATCTAATTGTGTAGTTCAATTCACACAACAAAAACCTTATTGTAAATAGGATTAAAGTCAACCATATGTCAGGAGGCTGAGCAAGCAACCAGTTGACAGGAAATGAACAAGAAAATACCTTGGTAAGACGGAATCAGAAGGATGGATAGAGAAGACGCATAGGAAGGAAGGGACATTGAGTTAGAGGAATCTTGAGAAAGGCCTTTTTCTGGAATGTCAATGGAAGAGGAAGGTCAGCTAGCTTGCTGTGCTTTCTCTTCCTTCTAGAGCTAGCAGGCTTTCACCCCAGCATCTGGCACCTGAGTCTATTGGTAAAATCAAACAGTTGAAAACAACAACAGACAAAATGCCTGTGCACATTTTAAGTTTAGGGTCTGGGCTGGTGAGATGGCTCAATAGATAATGATACTTGCCCTGAGCCTGCCAACGTGAGCTTGATCCCTGGGATCCACTTGGTAAAAGGTGACCGCAACACCTACAGGTTGTGCTCTGATTGCCATGTGCACATTATGTAGCCTGCATGCTTGTACACATATATGCAAACACATGCACACAAGTGAAGCGCTTTAGTGGGTGAAGAGAAAATGCTGTGCAGACCTAATGACCCGAATACGGTCCCCAGATGGCCACTGACTCCTGGGTGTGTTCTCTGATCTGTATAGTTGCCCTTTTCTCCTCTCTGAAACATGATAAAGTAGCCATTGTGAAAGTGGTATACAAATTTAAAGACAAATAATGATTGTTTGAGACATGTTGGGTAATTTCAGCCCTTACCATCAGTTTGAGACTGTCTAAAAATGGTCTTAGCAGTATTTTAGCTGATTGGTAAATTTAAGTACTTATTCCACAATTGATATGCTTATTTTGTTTATAGGGGATTAAAATTATACATCTGTTCTATGATCAGATGACTTTATCAAGTGATTCAACAAATGTATGAAATCCATGATTGATACTTTAGATACTCTTGTTTTACATTTATGTGTATGAATGTTTTAGTGAAATGTATGAATGTGTAGTACATATGTGCCTGGTGTTGGAGGTCAGAAAAGAGTGTCAGATCTGAAACTGAAGTTAGTTGTGCATATGGGTGCTGGAAACCGAAACCCAGTCCTCTGCAGGAACAAGTTCTCTTAACCAGCGAGCCCCTCTTTAGCTTCTGGTTTTTGAGATAGGATCTCATAGTCAAGATTGACCTCAAACTAATCCTGTCTCAACTTCCTGAAGCTAGCATTTTAGGGATGTACCATTGACATGAATATCTTAATAGTAAATTGTGTACTGTCCCACCCATATCCCTTGGATTCCACATTGGGGAATTCAACTGGAGGTTAAAGATGTGCCTGAGATTGCTGAACAATTAACAGTGCTTGGTACTGGAAGGCGAGGGGAGGGTGGAGGAAGGGAGCAGCCAATGTCTCTAGCAGACCTGTGCTTGTGAGACACTGGCCACTGAGGGAAGGATGGGCGCATAACATCAAGAAACCATGGGCATATGGGGTTTTGTTTACTTGTTCCCATGCCGGGGAAAAAAAATTTAGGCATTAAGGGACGTATGATGTCAGACAGCCCCAATTTTAAAAGATTTTAAAAGGCAGTCCAAGATCATTTGGGGATCAGGCCTCGAATTGTAGGTGTCCATTTTGCAAATCTATGCTGGACCTGAAGCCTAGCGCAGTGCGTCCACTGTGGTAGGTTTTGGGTCAAAAAAAAAAAGAGGTGTGAGAAAAATTCCTTTGAACACAGTCTCTCCTGAAAAAGGGATCCCACGGGACAAGGCAAGTCCTTGTCCCGGTAACAGGTTGGGAACCTGGTGCCACCGGTGGCGTCTTTTGCAGGGCAGCTCGAAAATAAAAAACCGTGGGCTTCTCAGGCAATGGGTTGGAGAGACAACCCTAACAAAGCGGATCTTAGCCTGGCGGAGAGTAGGTGCGGGGAGAAGGGTGTGTTCCCAACACGAGGCCCAGGGCCAGTGGGAGAACAAAACACCCCCGCGGTGGGACCTCCAAATGAAAGGTTTCTGCACCCCATCAGCCTCTCTGCTGATGCAATAATCCGAATCAGACCAAATCAAACCAAATTTGAAAAAGCCCAGGTTTAATGAATATAAATGCTCCCAGATGGCTTTCCAGCACCCCCAGGAGGACACTGGAAAGGAAGACTGGAAAACCACAGGATTGTTTCCTGGGGGGCAGTTTAAATACCCTTTGGGAGTGGTCTTGAGTATTTCTGGGGAGGGGTCATCATTTGGTAGAGTCTGGACTGAGGCAACTCCCAGGGGAGGGGACTTGGGATGAAACTTCCACTTGAACATTTCAGACTTCTTGGATATATGAATACCAGGGTTTGGGGTGAGGCTTTAACCCAAAAATTCCCAATTCTTTGGGTATAGGGGCATCAGCTCAAGTCTGGCTACTTTCTGTGGGCATGGGGCTACATGGGGGAGGAAAGAGTTGGGAGTTGGTGGACTCATGCTTAGCGGGAGGTGTGGGTGGAGAGGCGTCCAGTTAACTGCCCTTCTGGAGAACTCGGGTATCTGTTCCTTGAGGGAGATGAGAAGGCAGGTTGTTAGGAGACTCTATGAATGGGGCCAGTCATGGGACGGGGATTAACTGCCAGGAAGAGTGGGACGAAGATGTACCCTGGTTGTACAGGGGATGCATGGGTGAAAGAGTGAGACACGAGAGCAGATATGTCCTTTAAAGCCAGATTGTAGTTGCTGAGTAGGTGCCCACTTGAGCCTGGAGAGGTGGTACCAGTGGTGAAGGCCCAGGAGCTGGTGCGGGTGCTGTCATTATCTGGAGGGCCCTCTATAAGTTGGTCTTGATCCAGACCACAGGAGTGACTTGTAAAGTATTCTTGAAAATGGCTGAGGTCAAAATGAGCTCTGGAGACTGTTAGTTTTCACCAGACCAGATTTTTGGATACAGCAGCAGAACTTTTCCCAGGAACCTACAAGTATCTGTAAGACAGCTGGAACAGATTCACATCTTGGTGTCATAGCAAAAGGGTATGGCTTTAGGCTAAAAGGCATGAGCATTTTAGAAGACAATTAAAGGGAATTGGAAACTCGGAATCTCTGAAGATACGTCTGAAACCTGTTAATCCTGGATTATGAAGCCTGTGAAAGAGGTACACTTGTCTGTGTTTTTAGCAGGAAGCTTAACAAATGAAGTAATGAGTTACCAGTACCAGAATCATCATATGCCCTCAGACAGATGTGAGAGGGAAAAGTAAAGATGCAGAAGTGAGAGAACTTTTTTCAGCCACTCAAGCAATCAATCCCAAGTCTCTCTGTGGTCTGCAGTGAACACCAGTCTTAGAAACAGTATATTTGCCTTTAGCTGCTGAGCCCAGGAGGCCTGACAGATTTCCCTGTGCGGGGAGGGTTCAGTCTACCTGTCTGAGCAGGATGAGACAATCGACCTCAGTGTAGTGCCATCCGTTTTAGGCAGCTGATGAGGTCAAAGGCAACTTTTGCTGTGTGGGTGGCTTTGCCATACCCAAAGGCAAGCCTCCAAGAGGAAGGTCTTCTGCAAACATGCATCTTCTTGGAGGAGCTATAGGATGCTGCAGGAGCTGGCATGTCTATCATAAGAAGCTTTTTATTAAATACTGTCAGATCTGTAAAGGCACATGAGAATCGGGGTGCCATTACCTGTCAGATGTATTTAAATTAGACAAGATAAATTCGGACATACAGTTTGCCCAATCAGTTACAGTTTACCAAAGTCAGTAGAGGCAAGAAGATTAGAAGGAACATTTTAGTGAGCCTAAGTATACTGGAGGGGGAACGTCTTCTTGGTAGGGCCAGCACACATGAATACTCTTACCAAAGATGGCACTGAGGTTTCTGTTTTGACCTCAACCAAAAATGGCAGCTATCTATGTGTTTGTATTTTTCCAGAGCTGTTGTAATCCGGAGTTACAAGTTTTACACTAACTAGTTATTTTTTGTTGTTTTTGATTTTGTTTATTTTTCAAGGCAGGGTTTCTCTGTGTAGCTTTGGAGCCTGTCCCGGAACTCATGCTGTAGACCAGACTGTCCTTCAACTCACAGAGATCCACCTGCCTCTGCCTCCGAAGTGCTGGGGTTAAAGGCATGCATCACCACTGCCCAGTACTAACTAGCTCTTACAATTTAAATTAACCCATATTTCTCTGCCATATGGTGGTACCTTTTTTCAGTATGGCATGCTTATCTTGCTTCTCTCCATATCCTTGGACTCTCCTGACTCTACCTTTCTTCTTCCCAGTGTCTTCTCTGCTCTGAAAATCATGCCTAGCTATTGGCCATTCACCTTTTTTGTTTTGTTTTGTTTTTCGAGGTAGGGTTTCTCTGTGTATCTTTGGAACCTGTCCTGGCACTTGCTCTGTAGACCAGGTTGACCTTGAACTCACATAGCCTCTCAAGTGTGGAGATTAAAGGCATGCACCACCATGGCCCAGCTGGTCATTCAGCTTCTTATTAAAGCAATCCAAGGGCTGGATGGTTGCACAACCATCTTAATGACATCTGGTGTCCTCTTCTGGTGTGGTGTGTAGGCATCCATGCAGCAGGCAAAATTAAACAAAAAAAAAAAACAAATAAACTTAGCATTAAACCAACCTGAGAGACAAATCTTCATAGTGTACAAAAGATGAGTCCACAGCACACACGTTACATTACAGAGAGAGAGAGTGAGAAAAGAAAAACGTAACATGGCCAGCAAACACGGCACTTTTACCGCTGTGCTCCTGACCACAGAGAACTTCTATTTTACTGAAAGGCATATCATGGACTTATGCTAAAGAAGGCAGAATTACCTATATCTTATGGCCATTGGATAACCAACCAAAGTGCAAAAAAAGTGTCCTTAAGTAGACCACACAGAGGCCATTCCACAAGACTAGCACCTTGTAAGCTCAGCTAAGAAGGCACAAGTCAGGTGACAGATTTCACTATCCTTTGCTCAAACTTATGACAGAAAGGATTTATTTGGATTATGAATATTAGGAGGCAGATTACTTACAGAGCCTGTGGATAATTAGCATTCACAACAATTATTATATTTTGATAGATTTCAAGCTAAATAACTGGGTACAGAGGTAGGGAGCTGAAACAGAAGCACAAAAGAAAAAAAAAACCAGCAAAACCCTGTCATCAAAGCAAAAATACATGAGACCAAGCCAGGTTACAGAAACCAAGAAAAAAAAAATAACAGAACAACAAAAGAAGAAAGTTGTTGGTTTATATCAAAACTGAGGTGACAGTGTACACCTAACCCTAACCTTACCCTAACACTAAACCCTACCCTAACCCTAAACCCTAACCTTACCTTATTATTCATTTTCTTTGCTCTTCCAGCATATTTAAATTTATATATCAGCCAAATCCCTCAGATGATCTATACTATTTTCAGAAAAGGAAACAAACACTAAGTAATTTAGTTAACCCTACCTTAACACTAACCCTAACCATAACCCTAGCCTAATACTAACCCTACCCTAACCCTAACAAAACCCTACTCTAACCCTAAACCCTAACACCAACCATATCCTAACCCTAAACCCTAACCCTAAACAATAACCCTAACTCTAACCCTAAACCCTAACCCTAACCGAGCTGCAAAGCCTCTTTCTGGGTTGTACTCTGAGTTGATATGGGATTCCCCTCTGTATGCTGTGAATACCATTGGTTAATAAACAATCTGTCTTAGGCCTACACAAGGCAGAACTTAGGCAGAACTAAACTGAATGCTGGGAGAAAGAAGGCAGAACCAGAGAGAAGCCATGTAACTTCTAAGCTACAGCCTCGTAGTGATACACAGATTAATGGAGATGGGTTAGCCAGAAATATGTGTAAGCTATTGACCAAATAGAATTGCAAACAATATGGTTTCTGTGTGATTATTTTTGGAGTCTGGGCAACTGGGAAACAAACAAGTGACTTCCTTCCAACACTGAGTTTTTCATGTCTCAATCAGTATACTGACTAACAACTAAATTACTTAGTGTTTGTTTCCTTTTCTGAAAATAGTATAGATCATCTGAGGGATTTGGCTGATATATAAATTTAAATATGCTGGAAGAGCAAAGAAAATGAATAAATTTGGTGGGATCATGTAGCACCTGCACCACGGGATGGTTCACAAGTCAGGCAAGGGACTGGAGATTGAAACACATATACACACAGACAGAGACACGAGTCATCCTTGAAACAAGAATGCCAACTTTATTGTGTTCCAGGGCAGCTTATATAGTGCTTTCCCTGACTAATGACCACGCCCTGGCTCTTGGGATTTTTCAGCTACAAACACACCAGAAACCACTCCCCTGCCATCATGAGGGTCTTGTGCCCAGAGCAGCTGCAGGCACAGGAAAACAGGTTGTTCACTCTGGCAGGCAGGGGTCACAGACAGTTCAGGGTCTGAGGGTCTGCAGTCCCCAACAGCATCATGTTAGGATCTTCAGTAAAAAAGCAACAGGAGCTACCTGGAGAGATTAATAAGGAACTGATTCCTGGGCTAATGGAGGGTGAGAACTGTTAGCTGCCCTCTAAGCTGTGGTCATAGAAAAGGGGCCAGTGGAGTACCATGTCAGCTCCAGTCTACAAACCAGGAGCGGTGATGGTTTAAGTCTCAGCTCAAACACACAGAAAGCAAATACCCCCTTCCCCTTTTGACTCTGGGAAAACTAACAACAGACAAGATGAAACCAGCCCATACTTAGTCAGGCATTTTCTTTATTCAGTATACTTAGTTTCATTTATTTATTTATTTATTTGGTGTTTTGAGATAGGGCCTTACTATAGACCTGGCCTGAAGCTCACACTGTAGACCAGGTTGGCCTCAAGGAGATCTGCTGCCTTTGCCTCTCAAGTGCTTAGGATTAAAGTCCTGTTCCACTACACCCAACTTGGTTTATGGTTTTTTAATTTTTTTAAACAAAAAATGTTTTAAACTTATTTGTTTGTTTATATTTGAGACAGAAGCTTGCTATGTAGCCCTGGCTGGCCTGGTACTTACTTTGTAACCCAGACTGATCTTAAGCTTGCAGCTGTCCTCCTGCCTTGATCTCCTAAGTGCTAGAATTACAGACATGAGTCACACACATAGTTTCAAAGTCTGGCTTTATATCCAGGACTTCTACTAATAAAACAGAAATAAAATAGGGTAGATTCCTATGCAATCATGGTGACCTGAGTTCAATCTCTGGAATCCATGTGTATTAGTTATTGTGTTAGTGTTCTGTGTCACTGTGACAAAATACCATGACCGGAAGCAGCTTGAAGGAGAAAAGGGTTTATTTTAGTTTATGGTTCCAAGGAACAGCATCTATCACACAGCGAGGAAGGCTTGATAACTGGTAGGGAAAGTTAGGCATGGTGGCAGACTCAGGAAGCTTGCCTGTAATTTTTTCATCCAAATATAAGAAGTGTGTGTGTGTTGGGGGGGGCAGCCTATAAACCTTAAACTTACTCCAAACAGTGCTACCAACCAGAGACCAAGTGTTCAAATCCAGGAGCCTACAGTATGATGGAAAGGTGTAATGAGGAAACTAAGCTCTGAGGGTTGTTCTCAGACCCTCCCACACATACAAACTACAGTATGATGGAAAGGTGTAATAAGGAAACTAAGCTCTGAGGGTTGTTCTCAGACCCTCCCACACATACAAACAAGTACTAATAAAACTGGTTGGGCAGGGTCATGCACACCTTTAGCCTGAGCACTTGGGAGGTAGAGCCAATCTCTGTTGAGTTCAAGGCTAGATTGGTTTACATAATAAATTGCAGGCCTGAGGTCCATGGAAAGACCTGTCTCAAAAAAAGTGAAAGAAAGGAAACTGGTTATCTCAAGCCAGGTGTGGAGGAATATGTCCATAATTCCAGCACTTGGCATGAGAGTCAAGACCAGGGGTTCAAGGTCAGCACTCACTATCTTGTGAATTCAAGACCAGCCTGGATTCAGGAGACCCTGTCTCTGCTGCTGCTACTACTACTACTACCAATAATAATGATGATGATTATATGAAATGCAGATTGACCAACTCTGTCTCTTTTCCCAGTTTGTTCTGTGAAATATGATGTGGCTAATTGGTACCTTGGAGAACCCCCAAACATTACTACATACATAGAGAGTGTTGGACCCTAGAGTCCAAACACCGAGCCCCCAGAGACCACCTCTCACACCACGGCTGATGTGAAAGCATGAGGATTTTATTAATTCTGTCATGACAGGGTCCCCCAGCATTCGGGAAGCTGAGAGACCTCGAATAGCTGGTACAGGCTACTTTTAAAGGAAAAGCCATAGAAGCAAGGGAGTATCTAGGGGTTGTTCTTTGACTATTATGATTGGCTTATTCGAAAGGGCTATTACCAATAATCAGCTGGAGAGCTGTTGTCAGATCAGGTGAGGTAAGAGGTCACTTTGACCCTGTTTCCCAGGGACTGAGTCAAAACATACGTGTGTGGGTAATTGTTCAGGAACTGAGTCAACATCTTAAAGGTTATCTCGTCCCAATTTCTGGACAACATTCACAAAGACTCAGGGAAATGGAAAGTTCCCAACATTTCAGTAACTGTTAGGTCCTTGGTTCCCAGGGGGAAAGGGGCAAGCATTACTGCTGAGACTGAGAGAGCTCAAAATTTGTCAGAAATGGCTTCAGAATTGTCTTAAAGTTATACAATAGGATCCTAATAATAAATTTGGTCATCAACTCCTGATGTATATTCATTATGTACATGTATGCATAGATCTGTTTATCTGTAAATCTTTTACTCTTACTCTGTGGCTGGCTGGGTGGCTGGTACCCGATGTCCTCCTCTTCTTGTTCTCTCTTGCTCCTCCATCTTTTTCCTCCCAGAGTTCTCCTTCTGTTTATATTCTGCCTGCCAGTCCTGCCTGTCCTTGCTACACTGCCTCGCTATTGGCCACTTAGCTCTTTAATTAGACCATCAAGTGTTTTACACAGGCAAAGAACCACAGTTTTACAGAGTTAAACAAATGCAGCATAAACAAAAGTCACACACCTGAAAATAATATTTCCCCAAAAGGGGGTCACAAACTGTAGGTTGAAAACAATTGTTCTAGACTTTGGTGTGAGAATCCCTTTAGGGGCAAAATTGTCTCAACTGGTTCAGGCTGTTATTACAAAACACGATAGACTAGTGCTGGCTGAAGTATGATCTAGCTAATTCCCAAAGGCCTCATCTCCAAATTTATGTTTTTGGAAGGTCAAGGAAACTTTAGAAGCGTGTCTTGTAAGAACCGTCTTGAGGCCATTGGAGACATGTCCTCTCCTTTTCCTATTCTTTTCTTTGTCATTTTTTTGTTTGATTTTTGTTTTTCGAGCCAGGGTTTCTCTGTGTAGCCCTGGCTGTCCTGGAACTCACTCTGTAGACCAGTGGTGGGGATTAAAGGCGTGCGCCACCACTGCCCGGCTCCTTTATAATTATTTTGGTGTGTGAGTGTTGGTGCACGCATGCCATGGTATTCATGTGGAACTCAAAGGAATGCCATATTGTAGTTTTGGGTTTTTTTTTTTTTTTTTTTTTTTTTGGTTTTTCGAGACAGGGTTTCTCTGTGGTTTTGGAGCCTGTCCTGGAACTAGCTCTTGTAGACCAGGCTGGTCTCGAACTCACAGAGATCCGCCTGCCTCTGCCTCCCGAGTGCTGGGATTAAAGGCGTGCGCCACCACCGCCCGGCCCATACTGTAGTTTTTAAAAACTACAGTGATTTTGTGGGTGGCACACGTGTGGGTGACAGGGCAGAGCTTGTAGGAACCAGTCGTCTCCTTCCACCGTCTGAGATCCAGGGGTCAAACCCCTGCTAAGCCACCTCACTGGCCTGCCTCCCATTTTATTTGTGGCAGGGTTTCTCCTGTGTGAATGTGGTGTAAGTGTGCCACAGTGCAGGCATGGGGGTCAAAGGGCACATTTAGATGTTGGTCCTCACCTTTCCCCTTATCTGACAGTGTCTCTGTTTTTTTTTTTTGTTTTGTTTTATTTCTTCACCATGCATGCCATGCTAGCTACTCTGTGAGATTCTCCAGATTGTCCTGTCTGTGCTTTGTCTCCATGTGGGAGTGGTGGGATGCAGATGGTCACCCTATTTCATCTCACTTATTTGAGTTGTGGGCATTCAAAATTAGGTCCTCAAGCTTGCGCAGCCGGTGCTCTTACCACCGAGCCTCCCAGTTTTCTTTCACTTTTCAGTCATGAGGTGTGACTCTCCACATGATGTCTGCCACCAGCCAAAATGCAACGAGGCTAACCAACCATGGACCGAAGCCTCCAAAACTGAACAAAAGTAACTGTTTTCTTTTTATAACTTGATTATCTTATATGCTTGTTATAGTGATGGAAAGCTAAAAACTGGATAGATTATAAACAACAAAAGCATACTGCCCAGCGTCCTGGAGCCTGGGAAATCAAAAATCAAGACATAACTGGCCGGTGTGGTAGAAACCCAAGTTCTCACAGATGGCATCTACTCACTGTGGCCTTGCATGGTAGAAGGACGAATGGGCTCCCTTGAAACTCATTTTTTATCTTTGAAACAATTTTGAAGGTGTAAGTCACAAACAATGCCACATCAGTTTGGAATTATGATTAATAGGGTGGTATTTATTTAAAGGGGAAAAAACTTACAGATCACTGTCCCAGGCAACAGCCCTCTACGCAACCAGGAAGGGAGTCTAGTCGCCTGCAGAGCAGGAAGTGAAGAGCGAGAGGAGAGGGAAGTGGCCGCTTTTTTAAAGGGAGAGAGACCAAGCCCCAATGGGCTGGTATCTCAGCGGCTATAGGCTGGAGGAGGGAGGACCTCCCGCAACACAATCTTTTATCATTTTACATACTAATCCCAGTTCCTCCCTTCCTTCTGTTACCTCCACTTTCCAACCACCTCACCCCCCTATCCACTTCTCAGGGAGGGTAAGGTTTCCCATGGGAAGTCAACAAAGTCTGGCCCATCACTCAAAGCTCTTTTATAAGTGTATTAACCCTGCTTGTGGAACGGCTAAGTTCCATAATATGAGCACACCGAAATTTACACTACTGCACAAGGGCCAGTTGCATTTCCTCTAATCCTGTTGCTGTTTGTCACCAAAACCAGTTCAGGTTCTAACCACAGAGGCCACTCTTTTATTCTTACACACAACCAAGCCTTTGTGTTAAAGGGCACATGTGCTTATTGTAGGTAGAAGTGATATGATACCCTAGGGTGTGGCTGGTAGCTGTTTGGTTAATACTGAGGAGTCCAGAATATCATAGTCTAGAATATTCCATTGCTTTAAATTGAAGTCTTTCCCTTTGAGACATAATACCTGTAGCCTACGTACTATGCACCAGGCTGGTCTTGAACTCATGGCAATTATTACACATCTGGTTCCTGATTATGGAGATTACAGCTGTGAGTCACCAGCTTTCTCAGAAAAAAAAATCTATTTTATTCTACTTTAAAAAATTGTGCTAGGTGTGGTGGTGCATGCCTTTAATCCTAGCATTTGGGAGGCAGAGGCAGGCAGATCTCTGAGAGTTTGAGGTCAGCCTGGTCTACATAGTAAATTCCAGGACAGCCAGGGCTATGTAGAGACACCTGTTTCAAAAAACCAAAATAAATAAAGAAATAATAGATTTGTTTATTATGGTATGTGTTGTATGAAGTAAGGGCATGTCACTTTGTGGGTATGTGGTTGGTTCCAGGAATTGAACTCAGGTCACCACACTTGCCTGACTAGTGCCTCTACCCACTGATTCACCTCATTGGCCTCAGCACAGAAGTCTAATGGGAGAGGATGTTTAGCTATATTCTTTTTGAAAGTGGAATTACATGCCATTTTCATTTTTTCCTTATTGTTTTTGTAAGCATTGCAGCCCAGGTTGGAAAGGTATCCTGGCAGTCAGGAGCCAAGGAATTCCACAAAATCACTGTAAATTTAGCAGCTTACAGCCTGCTCCAGGGAAAGGTTTCCCCAATGCAAGTGTAACAACTCTGCTCAACAAGGGGAAAGGTCCCCAGGGAAGTGTTACACTGTGTTCCTCTGCTCTGGCTCCAGCAAAAGTTGTTACATTTGGGCTCTGCTCCAGGGAAAGTATCACATCACAACAAACCTCACTCGAGATTTATTGGAAAGGAAGAATCTACCAGAGTGTCTGCCTCTAGAGTGAGAAGCAGTAGCCAACTGAACAGTACAGAGCTTATACAGTGTTCCTTCAGGGGCGGAGCTCTCCAGGGTGGCTTGGGATTGGTGGGGAAATCTCAGGGATCAGTGGGATTTCATGCTCAGGGACCTCAGGAATTGGTGAGATTCCATGGTCAGGTATAGGTGGGATTCTGCAGTCTGATTTGGGCAATCTCAGTGATTGGTGGAATTTGTAGCTCTGGTCCTAGGGGTCAAGTCAGGGGCAGGGTGTGTTTACCTTGTCCCTTTTTACCTTACTGCTTTGTTTTTGAGACAAGGTCTTATGTACCTCAGGGTGTCTTCAAACTTGCTACATAGCCAAGCATGATCTTGAACTTTTGGTTCTCCAGCTTCTACCTGTGCTGGGATTACAGGTGTGGATCATTGATTCCAGTTGTCTAGTACTGGGTGTGTAACTTTGTGAATGCTAAAGAAGCTCCATGCCTAGCATCTGCTATTTTCATTATAAATCATTCAAACATACATGCAAGAGAATGCTACACTGAGTCCTGTATCTTCAAGTATTAACTTGTGGCTAGTTCCATTTCATATGAGTCACTATGAAGAATAAAGTATGTCAGGACGTATACTCCCCTGACCATTGGACAAAGGCAGGAAGAACATAGCCTTGTGGGTTTTGCTTTTATAAGTCCATGTCTAATGTGATTCCGTGCTATTCTCTGGGAATCCGGGGTATGGACCCGACCAGTATTTAATAATAAAGTTTGCTTCAAATTTCTCTAAAAAAATATGGTAGTGGTCTTATTTTCACCCAGTAGAATTAATATTACCTAACACATTTTCCAATTCCCATATCCACCATGATTATTCTGAAGCAAATCTGAGATATTTTATCTGCATCTTACTGTTGTGGGTTCAAGACTCTGAAACAACCCGAGCAGACACAAGTGAACTCTAGTGACTGTGTGATAGAGTCAATATTAGGCCATCGTGAAATTTCATTAGCCAAGGAAATTAGTTCATTACTTTTCAACTTAGCCTCAAGCAGACTCTTGGGACAAGGGCAGAGAGCAGCTACATTCTCTGAACTTACTATATAGCGCAGGATGGCATATAGAGTAACAGATCCAGAAGCTAGCAAGTGCTTATTGAATTTCTGGCTTTTGAAAATGCCAGCTTAGAATGCAAAAAGATACTTGGGCCTATAAATGTTAGATCAGCACCAATGGATAAATGTATCCTGCATACAATGAATGTTGAGACATTTGACTATAATACAGAGATTGTGTAGGAGAAACAATTTCCAAAGATAGAAGGAGATATCAAAATGCCAAATGTTTAATTGTGGTAGAATAGGCCTTCTGAGAAAGGACTGTAGACAAGGCATTTCTAGAAATAATGTCTGCTCTAGGAATGACAAATATAGGAGGTCTCAATCTCTTGGATTATGTAGAAGATGTGGCAAAGGCTGATAATGGACCCATAAATGCAGATCAACAAAAGACAAACAAGGCAACCCATTACCATTAAGAAACTTCTTGGAGGGCCTCTCACAGGCCCCCAGGAAAAATGTAGTCCAGTCATTCCCAGTCACTGTGAAGGACATGTCTCCCTAGAAAAATTTAAAAATCCATTGCCTACTGTAAAAAAAATGCTGTTCTAAATAATGGAATAAACATGGATGATGAATCAAAAATTCCAGTAGGAAATAGGAAACTTATATTTTGCCAGACTTATATAAATGATCAAAGACCAAAGTTGATAGTGCAAACAAATAACATTATAATTGAAGAATTACTGGACATGGGTATGGATGGAACTGTAATTACTCTAGAATCTTGTCATCTGAATTGGCCTCTTCAAGAGGCAGATGTTCAATTCCTAGGAATTGGAATCCTATCCCAAGTAAAACAAAGCATGAGATGGGTTGAAGGCATAGAGCCAGAAGGACAAAGAGGAACACTGAGGCCATATGTGGCTAATATAACAGTAAATCTTGGAATTCCTTTCCCTTCCTTATTGCCTAAGGATAGCCTCTTATAGCTATTTATTTCAAAGATTGTTTCTTCACTATACCTTTACAAGAAAAAGACAGAGAAAAATCTGCCTTCACAATGCCTACTTATAATAATTTTCAGCCTACTAGGATATATCAATGGACTATCTTCCCACAGGGAATGCTCAATAGCCCCACCCTGTGCCAATATTTTGTAAGTCAGACATTGGAAATAATATGTAAGCAATTCCTAAGTCTATAATATATGGATGACATTTTGCTATCTGATTCAAACATAGATACATTAGAAAGAATGTTTGAAGAAGTAAAAAAAAAGTTTTGCCAAGCTGGGTTTTGATCCTACTGCACGTACTAGCTGTGTGGGAGCCTAGGCTGTTTGAATGTTCACCTTACTAGACCTGGAAGGAGGTGGGAGGTCCTTGGACTCCCCACAGGGCAGGGAACCCTGACTGCTCTTTGGGCTGATGAGAGAGGGGGAGTTGATTGGGGGAGGGGGAGGGAAATGGGAGGCGGTGATGGGGAGGAGGCAGAAATCTTTATAAATAATAATAATAATAATAATAATAATAATAATAATAATAATAAAAGTTTTGCCAAATGGGGATTGCAAGCTTCTCCTAAAAAATACAAAGAAGAGATTTTATCAATTACTTAGGTTATAGAATAGATTTATAGAAAATTAGAAAACAAAAGGCACAAATTAGGAGATACCAATTGCAGACTCTTAATGACTTTCAAAGATTGTTTCCAATCTATGACCTGCTGTTGGGATAACACCTGATCTAATAATTAATTTAAACAAAACCTTAAATGGTGACAAAGACTTAAATAGTCCCATGGAATTAACAGTTGAAACTGAGAAAGAATTAACTTTGATTGAAGAGAAATTACAGAAGGCACATGTGGATCAGGTCAATCCAAATCTTAACTGCATTCTACTCATATTGCCCTCCAGAATTTCCCCTACAGGAATTTTATGCAGAAGGAAGATATTATGTTAGAATGGATCATTTTACCACATAAACTGAGTAAAAAATTAAAAAGACTTATGTTGAAAAGGTCTCTGAATTAATTATAAAAGGAAAATTGAGACTTTGTCAATTAGCAGAAATAGACCCAGCAGAGATATAGTGCCTTTTACTGCTGATGAAATTTAAAAATTATGTACAATGAACCCCAGCAAAGAGCTTGTGCTAATTTTTAAGGAGAGATTTAATAGCAATTATCCCTAAAGCGATAGAATTGATTAATTAGCGCTAGAGAACTACTTGGATCCTTTCCTGCATTGTATGTGACACACCAATAACTGGAGCCCATACATTCTATACTGATGCAAATAAATCAGGAAATAAAAATATGTACACCACAACATTGACACCTATTCAAATATTCAATGGGCAATTGCTTTGAGCTCAGAAAAGGCTGATTCAGTAATAACACATTTATTAGAAGTTATGCACATCATGGTTACATCAGCACAAATAAAGACAAATAATGGTCCAGCACATGTCTCTAAGAAAATAAAATAGGGTTTTGCTTATTATAATATAAAGCATATTACAGGTATACCAAACAATCATACAGGTCAGGCAATTATAGAAAAAACAAATCAAACTATAAGGGATACAGAAAGGGAAGGAAAATACTGCCCAGAAATAGATTTTATAATGCTTTATTAATGTTGAATATTCTTAATGCTAATGAGAAACAATGGCAGCAGAGAGTCATTGGATAATAGAAGAAATGTCTGAATTAAATCAGCTAGTATATTTCAAGGATGTGTTGACCTCAGAATGGAAACCAGGAGATGTGCTACATTGGGGAAGGAGTTTCACTCTTGTTTCTACAGAAGAAGAAAAGCTATGGATACCATCAAAACTAATAAAGATTCAATTTAAAAAAAAAGAAACCTTTTGAGAAAGAGAAATGTCAGCTCATTCACAGAGGTGACATGATGGAGGAAGGTCATTGGTTAAATAAAAAGAAACTGCTTGGCTCTCATTGGTTAGAGATAGGTGGGAGGAGTAAACAGAACAGAACGCTGGGAGGAAGAGGAAGTGAGCTCAGACTCCACAGCTCTCCTCTCGGGAGCAGACGCCTCAGAGAGACGCCATGCTCCCGGCTCCTGGGCAGACACACACGAGTGAAGCAAGCTGCCAGGTTAGACATGCTGAACCTTTCCCGGTAAGACTGGTGCTCACAGATTATTAGAGATAGGTTGATCAGGATGTGAGAATTAGCCCATAAGGGCTAGAGCTAAAGGGCTCAGTGTTTAAATGAATAGAGTTTGTGTGTTGTTATTTCGGAGCATAAGCTAGCCGAGCAGGCGGCTGGGGTGCTGGGGATGCAGCCCCGCCACTCTTATTACTACAGTGACAATCATACAGGTGGTAAGGAAACTTCATAAGGGTTGGGGCAGGGTTCTGTTCTTGTCTTTGTAGGAAAATACCTGTCTTCAAAAAATTGAGGGACCTTGGACAACTAGAAGAACCTAAAGAACCTAAAGAAGAAAAGATAACTATCCAGAAAGAATCACCAAGCAAAAGAAATCTGACTTATGGTGACATATCATCTGTGGGGTAAAATTTCTTTACCTGAAAACACACACACACACACACACACACACACACACACACACACACACTAAACCTAGCTTTGGAGTTAGCCAATGATTATCCTTCTCTAAATCCAAGCATGTTGTTAAAAGAAAAATTCAGTGTTTCTGTCTTATATCAGGAGCCATATGGTATGGGACAAAAAGAAGACAGAATTTAGGAAAGATTTTACTTTTTCCCCATAAATATTTTTGTCTCTATCATACCTTTCATTGAATACATGTCTGTATGAATAATATTTAAGTTTTCCACAATGATCCTTAAATTTTCCTGAAGTAATCTTTGAAGTTTCCAGGAAGAAGATGGGGCCCCACAGCAACAATTCCACCTGGTTGACATGATATCATGATACTGATAGTGCTACTTTAAGGTCAGTTTTGGGTACCAGCTGCTCAAGATGATTCCAACTTGGTTAGCTAAAATGGTGCACCTTCTTACAACATTCTGGCCAGAACTTCAAATGAGAATTTCAGAAAAACTCTACCAACTACTCAGAGACTATTTGTGGTTATACCAGACAGTAATCTTGAAACTCATTTTAGTTTTACAGAATCCCATTAAAAGAACATCAGCCCCATTACAGCTGGAAGTAATTCTAGAAGATGACACTCCCTCTCCCAACAAAATTTGTCCTCAGGGTTAGAGACTTCAATTTGGGGTTGATTATAACTGGTATAGGGTTGTGGGTCAGGGCGAAAATTATGTAGGTTCAAGGACTTCTTTGGGAAAAAAAGGGAAAATTGGATTGGATAATAGGTACATTAGTATGAGCTTACACTAATAATAATAGTGAGGAATAGAGTGGATACCTGTGAGCTATTATTTATAGACAATTTACATTGGTATAGATTCTTGTATATTGATACATATTCAAATTATCTTTGTTATACTGAATATGCTCCAAGGTAGAGGCCAGCCTGGTCTACAAGAGCTAGTTCCAGGACAGGTTCCAAAGATATAGAAAAACACTGTCATGAAAAACCAAAAAAAAAAAAAAAAGAATATGCTCCTATTTCTGTTTACAATATTTTTATACCTATATATGCATAGTTATTTTGCCATATTGTATGCATGCATGTTTTTACCTCTGCTTAAGACATTTTGTACATTGATACAATTTTAGGATATATTTATAATACTGTACTAAGCATTTCTACCTCTGATCAAGATATTTATACATTTTTTACATTTTGAGGTAATTGTCCTCATTGTTGCACAGTTATTTAAAGATTGTCTAGTATTCTAATATGAAATATGTATTAAGAACTATAGGTCAATAGCCACCCATGTTTGTCATTCTTATAGTTAGACCAATCAGGTTCTTTAGATACATAGAGATGGTACTCTGCATAGACAGGTAATCTTCAACCACTTCAAAGAACTGTAGAATATGGCACTTAAATAACTTAGGGTTCTGTTGACATGAGACAGGATTGCTCTTGGCAGCACCGATCTATTCCCGAGAGAATGTTGGGGGCCAAAGATACTCCACTTGGAGTTTGTTTTCTTCTTGGCAAAACTGGTCTTTTGGCAAAGAACTGCCCATGCCTCGACCACTGATAAAATGCACAGTGTCTGGACTGGACAAGCAGGATACAAGAAAAAAGACTGCCAGACCTTGCCAATACAGGGTAAGAAGGTTTTGAACATTTTCCTGCCTCTGAAAATGGTCTCTCAGTTACTCTAGGCCTTAGCCAAAGTTGGTTGCTCCAACGTTGCAAATGAGACTTTGGTGATTGCCCAGGTAGCCAGTTGTTTCTGTCAGCTACTGCACATTTTGGAAGTTGCTTGATTGTACTTCCTGTTTATTCAAGTAATATTATCTCCCTTCTCAGGTCTTTGATGGAGTTGAAAACTAGAAAGTCATAGTTACTTTCCTCTTATGACTAGCCAACCCATTTCTTTTCTTCTTCTTTTTTTTTTTTCCGAGACAGGGTTTCTCTGTAGCTTTGGAGCCTGTCTTGGAACTAGCTTTTGTAGACCAGGCTGGCCTCGAACTCACAGAGATCCACCTGCCTCTGCCTCCTGAGTGCTGGGATTAATGGCGTACCCAATGACCACCCAGCAGCCAAGCCATTTCTAGTACAAGACTTAGACTTCTTAGAATAGGATAACTATTAAAACATTTAGCATATGTTTCTTGCTTGATATTGTTTATGCTCATTGTAATTCTAATTTTTATATTTGATATTTGTTCTTATTATATATAGTTTTATATTAGCTTAGA
This sequence comes from Microtus oregoni, assembly GCF_018167655.1. Lineage (NCBI taxonomy): Eukaryota > Metazoa > Chordata > Mammalia > Rodentia > Cricetidae > Microtus > Microtus oregoni. The sequence goes on along the minus strand of NW_024543070.1, from coordinate 42,294,301 downwards.
ACTCTTTTATTTAGACAAAAGGGGAAGGTGCTGTGGGAAATTTTCAGCCAATAGCCTTTAAGATACTGGCATACTCTGGGTGTGGCCACAGGTACTGTATAAAGAGATGTAGAAATGTGTGCAGCCTCTTGGCTGCTGGGTTCTGTTTCTGTTCCCCACTTGTGTAGAGGACTGTTGATCTGTGAGTTTACCCCAAAATAAAGAACCCTTTATTATACTCCATTCTGAGCTGGTGTGGGACTACTTTATTGTACTAGTCCACAGAGAGCATTTCAAAAAAACAGATTACTATCAGAAATAAATATATTTTAGAAATCAAAACAACAAAAGAAACTATACACTGTAACTATTCCTGTATTAGCCAATGCAGATATTATAATATAGGAAAATAAGTTCAGTGCTTATTTTGTAATTTTCCTTGGTCTTAGAAAAAGTGGGGGCCAAAGTGCTGTCGTTTAGTGAGAACAGGAGCTAAAACAGAACACTTCTTAGGGATTCATTATCACCTGGCAGATTGTCCTCATCTATTTCAAATTAAGTTCTCAATGCTGAGAGCTCTCCTTGTGACAAGTGCTATAATAGGCTCAGAAGAACTGTGAATTTTTTTTTTTAAATTATCACTTTACTCAGATGTCTGCAGGGGAGACAGACTGCTTCACCAGAAGCTCTGATGTCTGCAGGGGGACAGACTGCATCACAAGATGCTCTGATGTATGCAGGGGGGACAGACTGTGTCACCAGATTCTCTGATGTCTGCATGGAGACAGACTGCATCACCAGATGCTCTGATGTCTGCATGGGGAGAGACTGCAACACCAGGTGCTCTGATGTCTGCATGGGGACAGACTGCATCACAAGATGCTCTGATGTCTGCATGGGGACAGAATGCATCACCAGATGCTCTGATGTCTGCATGGGGACAGACTGTGTCACCAGAGGCTCTGATGTCTGCAGGGGGAGAGACTGCATCACAAGATGCTCTGATGTATGCAGGGGGGACAGACTGTGTCACCAGATGCTCTGATGTCTGCATGGGGAGAGACTACATCACAAGATGCTCTGATGTCTGCAGGAGGGACAGACTGTGTCACCAGATGCTCTGATGTCTGCATGGGGAGACAGACTGCTTCAACAGCATCTTTGAAGCTTGCATGGGGACAGACTGCATCACCAGATGCTCTGATGTCTGCATGGGGACAGACTGTGTCACCAGAGGCTCTGATGTCTGCAGGGGGAGAGACTGCATCACCAGATGCTCTGATGTCTGCAGGGGGACAGACTGTGTCACCAGATCCTCTGATGTCTGCAGGGGGACAGACTGCGTCACCAGATGCTTTCATTCAGAGGCTGAAGAAATCCATCCTCTTCTCAATCTACCCAAGTGAATTTATAATACTAATGTCTAGTTTAGGAGAACTGGGTAGAATTGTGGCCTATTCTGGTTTTCTACCTTAAGTACTGCTAAAACTGGCCAGGCACCATGTTCCTGGTTTTAAATATTTTGGTAAAGTTGTATTTTATTATTATTATTAGTAGTATTTCATTATGTGTATGTCACACATGCAACAGTGTGCATATGAATGTCAGGGAATATTTTGGGGGGATTGGTTATCTCCATCCACCCTGTAGGGTCCGGGGGTTGGATTTAGGTTATTAGATTTGATGGCAGATGCCTTAACATGCTGAGTCATTTTCCTATTCCAACTTTGCATTGTTTATCTCATTCAATACCCACAGTTCTTCTGTCTGTTGTAATGAGATGTTATAGTGAGGGGAAGGAGCTGAAATTGAAATAGTACAGCCGGGTAGTGGTACATGCCTTTAATCCCAGCACTTGGGAGGCAGAGGCAGGTGGATCTCTGTGAGTTCGAGACCAACCTGGTCTACAAGAGCTAGTTTCAGGACAGGCTCCAAAGCTACAGAGAAACCTGCTCTCAAAAAACCAAAAAAGAAAAAAAAAAAGAAAAAGAAAAAGTATACCCTGCTTTGGTTTGGAGATGTTTTATATTTGAGATTATAGGTGCATACCCCATAACACCCAGGTACTGGTTTTATGTGTGTGTGTGTGTGTGTGTGTGTGTGTGTGTGTGTGTGGTGTATTGTTTTTTTCTTGGTTGTTTTCGAGACAGACTCTTGGTGTGTACACTAGGCTGTCCTGGAACTCATGACTATCCTTTTGTTTTAGACTCCCAGATGCTGGGATTATAGGCATATATCACCAGCCTGGACAAGATACTGTTAGTCTGATATTGCAGTTAGCAGATAGTTGTCTATACTAAGGAGTCTGGCTGCATTGCTTGGCAATACTACAAAGCATTCACATCCATCTGAAATTCTCATGTTTTCTTCATGAGTGATTAACTAGCATTTGAATGTCATTGTCTTGGGTTTCCTCACAGCCTTCGATTCCCATCTCTTCTGCTTGCCATGTTTCTTACAGTCCTTTGCATTTATTTTTTATTTTAAAAACAATGAGTATAATACATTTTTAAAAAGTTATTACCATTTATTTTTGTGATGCATGTGTGTGAGTGCACATTTGCCATGGAGCATGTGTGGGATCCGAGGACAGCTTTCAGCAATCTGTTCTTCCCTTCTGTGGGTGGCTTCCAGGGATTGAACTCAGATTGTCAGGCTTGGCGGCAAGCCCCACCTGCCGAGCCACACACACTAGAGAATTGTCTCCTATTCCCCAGACCATAGTAGTGTGCGTCACTCGTCTGTATCGCCTGTGGGATTTCCCTGTGTATAGTTCTGTTCCATCGCACACACAGCTTTGTACCCCACTCTTCTCTTTACCCTAGTAACCCTTTATACCACCATAAAGGCTAAATACCCCAAATATCAAAAAAAAAAAAAACCAAAAAAAACAAAAAAACAAAAAAACCTGAACCATTTGGAGACAAGTCTCCCGTAGACCACATGGAAGGAGAGCTGACTCAATTGTCCTCTGATCTTAATACATTCATCACGGCACTCATTCTCTCTCTCTCTCTCTCTCTCTCTCTCTCTCTCTCTCTCCCCAAATATTAAGTAAAATAAAATAAAAATTAAAGTTCCATCAGCTAGGAGTGTGACTAATCCCCTTCCGTGAGCTGCTGTGTGCAATGACCTGGTCATGTCTGGAAAACACTACTGTGGGAAGCGTGTGAGGTCCTGAGTGAGTATTGCCATGTCCAGGATTCTGCTTCATACCTAGAGGGACATGGCAAAGCCTTCCTTGGGGTCCTAAGTGTGAAAAGTGACAGCGTGTTCAAACAACGTTCACTGTAGCTCTCCCCACCCCACGTTTACAGCCTGAAGACTGCTCCTCTGTGTAGGGATAGGTCCCGCCCCTTGGGGGGCGTGTTCACCTCGGGCTAATGTCTGCCTATAAATTTGGCGAGTGTGCTCCCAGCCATCACTTCTGCTTTCCTGGTCTCCGCAGGAACGGTGGTTCTGTAAGTCTATTTCTACATTAAAGCTATAGATATATATATATTTTTACAATCTGTCTGCATTTGTTTACGCCGTTACATTTTGGCATCCAACGTGGGCTATTTTGCCCCCGACTCAAGCGGGTAGCCCGCTAGCTAACACAGCACCCTCCTGGGTGCTGTTTTTTAGTTCGTTACTCCGGCACTGGGGCCGAGTCCGAGACATACTCGGCCACACAGGCCCATTCTGCCTGCCTTGGCTAAGTTTGCAGCAGAACACCAATGCCTGAATTAGCAGAAGCTCAAGTACCTGCGGTTTTGCAACAAAAGCTGCTACAGCGGCAGATTTGGTCTGATACAAAGTGACTTGGCTGGGCAGTGGTGGCGCAAGCCTTTGATACCAACACTTGGGAGGCAAAGGCAGGCGGATCTCTGTGAGTTTGAGGCCGGTCAGGTAGTGGTAGCACACGCCTTTAATCCCAGCACTTGGGAGGCAGAGGCAGGCAGATCTCTGTGAGTTCGAGGCCAGCCTGGTCTACAAGAGCTAGTTCTAGGACAGGCTCCAAAAACACAGAGACCACCACTGGCAGGAACTGATCATTGCAGGTAAAAAATTTTTCTTTTATAAATAAAATGTCTGAACACATTAGTATTCAAGAATTTAACAGTTTTTTTAATTGTACCATGTGGGAGATTTTACAAGAGGTGTCTATCACCCCACATCTATGGATCCTTCTGGGATTCGTAGTTTTCATTGGCACCAAATGGTTTGATAATAGAAATATGATAAAGTCTTTATGAGACGAATCCAGGATTCTTAAGGCAGAGATTGAACGCTTAAAAACAATTGAGAATGACAACAATCTTCTCAAGAATCAGTTTGAAGTTCTCCAGGCTGATGTTAAGGAGAAATTCATTACTATGGAAGAGGGAACAGCTGATCTGGATCGTAAGCTTCAGTCCCTTTCTGTAGGAACTGAAACATTAGTGGCTGATGTTAAGGAGAAATTCATTACTATGGAAGAGGGAACAGCTGATCTGGATTGTAAGCTTCAGTACCTTTCTGTAGGAAATGAAACATTAACTGAGAGAATCAAAACTGCTGAATGTGACAATCGGATTTTGTCTAAAGCTTATGACAGATTGGCGGAAAGATTGTCAATACAAGAAGGCACAGTTTATGCCAGAAAAATTATGTCCAAAGATGAGATGTTATCTCTAACGGACAAACTTCATACTTTAGAATCCTCAATGAAGGCTTTGGAACATAATTCTGGACAGGAGATTCAGACATTGCAGAAGGCAATGGTGAATAGAATTGAAAAGATTGAGGAATTCCTAAGTTCTGATGAAGAAGAGCAAAGGGTAGAAAGGCAAATTTTAACTACATCGATGGGCAAATCTCTCCGGGACAATTTCCACAAAGCTCTACCTACAGCTCTACCTGCCTTTCCAGTAATAACAACAGAGAAGGTGATTGGTTCCAAAAACCCTAGGGTCATCAAGGAGGATACATGGGAGCCTGTCCGTATGAATGATCTCAAGGAAATAAAACAGGCAGTCATGACTTTTGGGATGCAAGCCTCTTTTGTTAAAGAGATGCTAAGATCTTGGGCCACGACAAGCAGAGCAACCCCCTCAGACTGGCTCCAGCTGAGCTCTGCGGTACTCGAGAGTGGACCGTAATTGGAATGGAAATGCTTATTCAGGCAAGAGGCTAGACTCTTAGAACAGCAGGAAAAAGCAAACGGAATTGACATTTCCCTAGATCAAATTCTAGGTGAAGGGCTCTTTTCTGACCCTCAGGAACAAGCTAATTTGGATGAAAACACACTCTCCATGTGTACTATAGCAGCCTTAAGGGCTTGGGACAGGGTACAAGACCCAGGACAGAGAATGGAATCATTTGTCAAAGTTAAACAGGGTCAGAGAAAACCCTTTAGTGACTTTTTACAAAGATTAACTAAGGCTGTACAAATAGGGATATCTGACCCAGAAGCAAGATGTATAATGATTGAGTCTTTGGCTTATGAAAAAGCAAATGTGGAATGCAATAGGATTTTGGGGCCTTTAAAGCTCAGATCAGCGCCCTTGGAAGAATGGGTCTTGCATAAACTCAATGTTGATACATTTGATTATGGCACTGAAGCATGGGTAGAAGAAGCAATTTCCAATGGTAAAAGGAGACAACAGAATACCAAATGTTTTAATTGTGGCAAAATGGGTCATATGAAAAGGAATTGTAGACAACGGATTTTCAGAAATAATAATAATAATAATAATAATGCATCTTTCAGAAATAATAATAATAGTGCATCTTCTAGAAATAACAGAAATAGGAGGACTCGGCCTTCAGGTTTATGTAGAAGATGTGGAAAAGGCAGACACTGGACGAATGAATGCAGGTCTACAAGAGATAGACAAGGCAACCGGATACAGCCGGGAAACGTGAGGGGGGGGGGCTCACAGGCCCCCATGGCAAACATGGTTCAGTCATTTCCAGTTTCTGCAGAGAACGTGCCTCATCAGGACAATTAGGAAGCCCCATGCCTACTGTTACAAGCAATAATGATCAGAAAGATAAGTTATGTGTGTTTTGGCAAACTTCTATAAATGATCAAAGACCTAAACTGAGAGTGTGTGTAAATGGCATTTTTATTACTGGCCTGCTGGACACAGGTGCTGATGTAAGTATCATTACCCCAGAATCTTGGCATCCGTATTGGCCTCTTCAGAATGTTCAGCTCCTGGGAATTGGAACCCCATCTCGAGTAAGGCAGAGCACGAGATGGGTTGAATGTATAGGGCCAGAGGGACAAATAGGAAAATTAAAGCCATATGTAGGCAATATTGCAATGAATTTATGGGGTCGTGACCTATTACAACAATGGAATACAGAAATTAACATTCCTGCTAATTCTAGAGCCTATATTTCTGAGAATAATATTAAAAGATATTACAAACAGAGAAAACTGGCCATTCGGGCTGTACAAGAACAAGCAATTGATGTCCATTCAGAGATACCAACAGCCTTGCCTCTAAAATGGTTGACTGAGAAACCAATATGGACAAAGCAATGGCCTTTAGCTGAGGAAAAGTTACAGGCTTTAGAACAGCTGGTACAAGAACAATTAGATGCTGGACATATAGAAGAATCTACCAGCCCTTGGAATTCTCCTGTATTTGTGGTTAAGAAAAAATCAGGTAAATGGAGAATGGTGACAGATCTCAGGGCCATCAACAAGGTTATTCAACCTATGGGCCCTTTGCAATCTGGAATTCCTTTGCCCTCTTTATTACCAAAAGGATGGCCTCTCATAGTTATTGATTTAAAGGATTGTTTTTTCACTATACCTTTGCAAAAAGAAGATAGAGAAAAATTTGCCTTCACAGTGCCTACTTATAACAATTCTCAACCTTCGAGGAGGTACCACTGGACTGTTCTCCCCCCAGGGTATGTTAAATAGCCCCTCCCTGTGCCAATATTTTGTGAACCAACCATTGCAAATAATACGCAAGAAATTTCCCAAATCTATAGTATACCATTACATGGACGACATTTTGTTATCCGATTCAAACATGGATACCTTGAACAGACTGTTTGAAGAAATAAAGATACTTTTACCTAAATGGGGATTGCAAATCGCTCCTGAAAAGATTCAGAAGGGAGATTCTGTTAATTATTTAGGTTATAAAATAGGTTTGCAAAAAATTAAGACACAAAAAGCACAAATTAGGAGAGATCGCCTACGGACTCTTAATGACTTCCAAAGATTGTTAGGAGACATTTCCAGTCTATGACCAGCTATTGGAATAACACCTGATCTAATAATTCATTTGAACAAAACCTTGGATGGTGATAAAGATTTAAACAGTCCCAGAGAATTAACAGCTGAAGCAGAAAAGAAACTGACAATGATTGAGGAAAAATTACAACAGGCACATATGGACAGGGTGAATCCAGAGATTGTATTCTCGTCATACTACCATCAAAAATTTCTCCTACAGGAATTTTAATGCAGAGAGATGATATTATTTTGGAATGGATCTTTTTACCACATAAACCAAGTAAGAAACTGAAAACTTATGTGGAAAAAGTCTCTGAGTTAATTATAAAAGGCAAGCTGAGACTTCGTCAACTAGCAGGCATAGACCCAGCAGAAATTATAGTGCCTTTCACTGCTGATGAACTAAAGAAATTTTTGGAAGGTAATGAACCATGGCAAAGAGCTTGTGCTAATTTTTTGGGAGACATTAATAACAACTATCCAAAAAGCAAGAGGCTTAACTTCATAAAGAGAACCTCTTGGATTCTTCCTCGAATCGTCCGTGATGCTCCAATAACTGGAGCCCGTACATTCTATACTGATGCCAATAAATCAGAGAAGGCAGGTTACAAATCAGAAGACTTGGGTAAGGTGGAACAAAGTCCGTATAATTCTGTCCAGAAGGCGGAATTATATGCCATTCTTATGGTGCTAAGGGATTTTAAAGAACCTATTAATATAGTCACTGATTCACAATACGCAGAAAGAGTTATTTTACATATTGAAACTGCTGAATTTATACCTGATGATACAGAACTAACCTCATTGTTTATCCAGGTTCAAGATTTGATCAGGAACAGGCTCTGCCCTATGTACATAACACACATCTGATCCCATATGGGTCGGCCAGGTCCTCTAGCACAAGGTAATGCAGAAATTGATCAATTATTGATTGGTAGTGTGCTACAAGCCTCTGAATTTCATAAAAAACATCATGTTAATAACAAAGGTTTGAAGAAAGAATTTTCAATTACATGGCAACAAGCTAAGGAGATTGTAAAGAAATGCCCTACTTGCTCTTTCTATAACCAAACGCCACTGCCTGCAGGGGCTAATCCAAAGGGCACCCAAAGGAATGAAATCTGGCAGATGGATGTGTTCCACTTTGCAGAATTTGGCAAATTAAAATATGTTCATCACACCATTGACACTTATTCAGGCTTTCAGTGGGCAACTCCTTTAAGTTCAGAAAAAGCTGATTCAGTAATCACTCATTTATTAGAAGTCATGGCTATCATGGGTATACCTACACAAATAAAGACGGATAATGGTCCTGCTTATGTTTCTAGGAAAATGAAACGGTTTTTTGATTATTACAATATCAAGCATGTTACAGGTATACCATACAATCCTACAGGTCAAGCAGTCATAGAAAGATCAAATCAAACTATAAAGGATATGTTGAACAAACAGAAAGGGGTGGAAAACACCCCCAGAAATAGGTTACATAATGCTTTGTTAACCTTGAATTTTCTCAACGCTAATGAGAAGGGAACAACGGCTGCAGAAAGACATTGGATAATGGAAAAATCTACTGAACTAAATCAACCAGTTTATTTCAAGGATGTGCTGACCTCACAATGGAAGCCAGGAGATGTGCTACATTGGGGAAGGGGTTTTGCTCTTATCTCCACAGGCGAGGAAAAATTGTAGATACCATCAAAATTAATAAAGGTTCGGTTTGAAGAAGAGAAGCCACTTGGAAAAGATAAATAACAATTCTTTCATAAGGATGGCGAACATACTGATGGTAAGAAGTACAGATAGGTTGGAGGCAGGGTTCTTTTCTTATCTCCACAGGAAAATACTCATCTTCAAAGAAATTGAGGGACCCTGAATATTTAATATTTAATGTGATGGATGGACACATTTTGTAAGTATTAATTTGTAGGGATAAATCCCGCCCCTTAAGGGGCGTGTTCGCCTCGGGCTAATGTCTGTCTATAAATTTGGCGAGCAAGCTCCTAGCTTCTCGCTTCTGCTTTCCTGGTCTCCGCGGGAACGGTGGTTCTGTAAGTCTATTTCTACATTAAAGCTATATATATATTTTTTTACACTCTCTGCATTCATTTACGCCATTACATTTTGGCGTCCAACGTCGGGCTATTTTGCCCCCGACTCAAGCGGGTAGCCCACTAGCTAACACAGCACCCTCCCCGGTGCTGTTTTTCAGTTCGTGACTCCGGCCCCAGTGCCAAGTCCGAGACACACTCGGCGACACAGGCCCATTCTGCCTGCCTTGGCTAAGTTTTGCAGCGGAACCCCACTGCCTGAATTAGCAGAAGCTCAAGTACTTGCGGTTTTGCAACAAAAGCTGCCACAGCGTCAGATTTGGTCTGTTACAAAGTGACTTGGCCGGTTGTGGTGGCCCACGCCGGTAGGATTTGCTGAAGGAGGCAGAGGCAGGAGGATCACAAGTTTGAGGCCGGCCAGGCAGTGGTAGAGCACGCCTTTAATCCCAGCACTTGGGAAGCAGAGGCAGGCAGATCTCTGTGAGTTTGAGGCCTGCCAGGCCTTGGTAGTGCACGCCTTCAATCTCAGCACTTGGGAGGCAGAGACAGGCGGATCTCTGTGAGTTCAAGGCCAGCCTGGTCTACAAGAGCTAGTTCTAGGACAGGCTCCAAAAACACAGAGACCACCACTGGCAGGAACCGATCATTGCAGGTAAAAAATTTTCTTTTATAAATAAAATGTCTGAACACATTACTGTTCAAGAATTTAATGATTTTTTTAATTGTACCATGTGGGAGATTTTACAAGAGGTGTCTATCACCCCACATCTATGGATCCTTCTGGGATTCGTAGTTTTCATTGGCACCAAATGGTTTGATAATAGAAATATGATAAAGTCTTTACGAGATGAATCCAGGATTCTTAAGGTAGAGATTGAACGCTTAAAAACAATTGAGAATGACAACAATCTTCTCAAGAATCAGTTTGAAGTTCTCCAGGCTGATAACAATCTTCTCAAGAATCAGTTTGAAGTTCTTCAGGCTGATGTTAAGGAGAAATTCAATACTATGGAAGAGGGAACAGCTGATCTGGACCATAAGATTCAGTCCCTTTGTGTAGGAAATGAAACATTAACTGAGAGAATCAAAACTGCTGAATGTGACAATCGGATTTTGTCTAAAGCTTATGACAGATTGACGGAAAGATTGTCAATACAAGAAGGCACGGTTTATGCCATAAAAATTATGTCCAAAGATGAGATGTTATCTCTAACGGACAAACTTCATACTTTAGAATCCTCAATGAAGGCTTTGGAACATAATTCTGGACAGGAGATTCAGACATTGCAGAAGGCAATGGTGAATAGAATTGAAAAGATTGAGGAATTTCTAAATTCTGATGAGGAAGAGCAAAGGGTAGAAAGGCAAATTTTAACTACATCTGTGGGTAAGTCTCTCCGGGACAATTTCCACAAAGCTCTACCTACAGCTCTACCTGCCTTTCCAGTAATAACAACAGAGAAGGTGATTGGTTCCAAAAACCCTAGGGTCATCAAGGAGGATACATGGGAGCCTGTCCGTATGAATGATCTCAAGGAAATAAAACAGGCAGTCATGACTTTTGGGATGCAAGCCTCTTTTGTTAAAGAGATGCTAAGATCTTGGGCCACGACAAGCAGAGCAACCCCCTCAGACTGGCTCCAGCTGAGCTCTGCGGTACTCGAGAGTGGACCGCAATTGAAATGGAAATGCTTATTCAGGCAAGAGGCTAGACTCTTAGAACAGCAGGAAAAAGCGAAGGGAATTGACATTTCCCTAGATCAAATTCTAGGTGAAGGGCCCTTTTCCGATCCTCAGGAACAAGCTAATTTGGATGAAAACACACTCTCCATGTGTACTATAGCAGCCTTAAGGGCTTGGGACAGGGTACAAGACCCAGGACAGAGAATGGAATCATTTGTCAGAGTTAAACAGGGTCAGAGAGAACCCTTTAGTGACTTTTTACAAAGATTAACTAAGGCTGTACAAATAGGAATATCTGACCCAGAAGCAAGACGTATAATGATTGAGTCTTTGGCTTATGAAAATGCAAATGTGGAATGCAAAAGGATTTTGGGTCCTTTAAAGCTCAGATCAGCGCCCTTGGAAGAATGGGTCTTGCATACACTCAATGTTGATACATTTGATTATGGCACTGAAGCATGGGTAGAAGAAGCAATTTCCAATGGTAAAAGGAGACACCAGAATACCAAATGTTTTAATTGTGGAAAAATGGGTCATATGAAAAGGAATTGTAGACAACGGATTTTCAGAAATAATAATAATAATAATAATGCATCTTTCAGAAATAATAATAATAATAATGCATCTTCTAGAAATAACAGAAATAGGAAAACTCAGCCTTCAGGTGTATGTAGAAGATGTGGAAAGGGCAGACATTGGACGAATGAATGCAGGTCTACAAGAGATAGACAAGGCAACCTGATACAGCCGGGAAACGTGAGAGGGGGGGCCTCACAGGCCCCCATGGCAAACATGGTTCAGTCATTTCCAGTTTCTGCAGAGAACGTGCCTCATCAGGACAATTAGGAAGCCCCATGCCTACTGTTACAAGCAATAATGATCAGAAAGATAAGTTACGTGTGTTTTGGCAAACTTCTATAAATGATCAAAGACCTAAACTGAGAGTGTGTGTAAATGGCATTTTTATTACTGGCCTGCTGGACACAGGTGCTGATGTAAGTATCATTACCCCAGAATCTTGGCATCCGTATTGGCCTCTTCAGAATGTAAATGTTCAGCTCCTGGGAATTGGAACCCTATCTCGAGTAAGGCAGAGCACGAGATGGGTTGAATGTATAGGGCCAGAGGGACAAATAGGAAAATTAAAGCCATATGTAGCCAATATCGCAATGAATTTATGGGGTCGTGACCTATTACAACAATGGAATACTGAAATTAACATTCCTGCTAAATCTAGAGCCTATATTTCTGAGAATAATATTAAAAGATATTACAAACGGAGAAAACTGGCCATTCGGGCTGTACAAGAACAAGCAATTGATGTCCCTTCAGAGATACCAACAGCCTTGCCTCTAAAATGGTTGACTGAGAAACCAATATGGACAAAGCAATGGCCTTTAGCTGAGGAAAAGTTACAGGCTTTAGAACAGCTGGTACAAGAACAATTAGATGCTGGACATATAGAAGAATCTACCAGCCCTTGGAATTCTCCTGTATTTGTGGTTAAGAAAAAATCAGGTAAATGGAGAATGGTGACAGATCTCAGGGCCATCAACAAGGTTATTCAACCTATGGGCCCTTTGCAATCTGGAATTCCTTTGCCCTCTTTATTACCAAAAGGATGGCCTCTCATAGTTATTGATTTAAAGGATTGTTTTTTCACTATACCTTTGCAAAAAGAAGATAGAGAAAAATTTGCCTTCACAGTGCCTACTTATAACAATTCTCAACCTTCGAGGAGGTACCACTGGACCGTTCTCCCCCCAGGGTATGTTAAATAGCCCCTCCCTGTGCCAATATTTTGTGAACCAACCATTGCAAATAATACGCAAGAAATTTCCCAAATCTATAGTATACCATTACATGGACGACATTTTGTTATCCGATTCAAACATGGATACCTTGAACAGACTGTTTGAAGAAATAAAGATACTTTTACCTAAATGGGGATTGCAAATCGCTCCTGAAAAGATTCAGAAGGGAGATTCTGTTAATTATTTAGGTTATAAAATAGGTTTGCAAAAAATTAAGACACAAAAAGCACAAATTAGGAGAGATCGCCTACGGACTCTTAATGACTTTCAAAGACTGTTAGGAGACATTTCCAGTCTACGACCAGCTATTGGAATAACACCTGATCTAATAATTCATTTGAACAAAACCTTGGATGGTGATAAGGATTTAAACAGTCCCAGAGAATTAACAGCTGAAGCAGAAAAGAAACTGACAATGATTGAGGAAAAATTACAACAGGCACATGTGGACAGGGTGAATCCAGAGCTCGATTGTATTCTCGTCATACTACCATCAAAAATTTCTCCTACAGGAATTTTAATGCAGAGAGATGATATTATTTTGGAATGGATCTTTTTACCACATAAACCAAGTAAGAAACTGAAAACTTATGTGGAAAAAGTCTCTGAGTTAATTATAAAAGGCAAGCTGAGACTTCGTCAACTAGCAGGCATAGACCCAGCAGAAATTATAGTGCCTTTCACTGCTGATGAACTAAAGAAATTTTTGGAAGGTAATGAACCATGGCAAAGAGCTTGTGCTAATTTTTTGGGAGACATTAATAACAACTATCCAAAAAGCAAGCGGCTTAACTTCATAAAGAGAACTTCTTGGATTCTTCCTCGAATCGTCCGTGATGCTCCAATAACTGGAGCCCGTACATTCTATACTGATGCCAATAAATCAGGGAAGGCAGGTTACAAATCAGAAGACTTGGATAAGGTGGAACAAAGTCCGTATACTTCTGTCCAGAAGGCAGAATTATATGCCATTCTTATGGTGCTAAGGGATTTTAAAGAACCTATTAATATAGTTACAGATTCACAATACGCAGAAAGAGTTATTTTACATATTGAAACTGGTGAATTTATACCTGATGATACTGAACTAACCTCATTGTTCCTCCAGGTTCAAGATTTGATCAGGAACAGGCTTTGCCCTATGTACATAACACACATCCGATCCCATACGGGTCTGCCAGGTCCTCTAGCACAAGGTAATGCAGAAATTGATCAATTATTGATTGGTAGTGTGCTACAAGCCTCTGAATTTCATAAAAAACATCATGTTAATAGCAAAGTTTTGAAGAAAGAGTTTTCAATTACATGGCAACAAGCTAAGGAGATTGTAAAGAAATGCCCTACTTGCTCTTTCTATAACCAAACGCCACTGCCTGCAGGGGCTAATCCAAAGGGCACCCAAAGGAATGAAATCTGGCAGATGGATGTGTTCCACTTTGCAGAATTTGGCAAATTAAAATATGTACACCACACCATAGACACATATTCAGGTTTTCAATGGGCTACTGCCCTGAGCTCAGAAAAGGCTGATTCAGTAATCACACATTTATTGGAAGTTATGGCCATCATGGGTATACCTGCGCAAATAAAGACAGATAATGGTCCAGCATATGTATCTAAGAAAATGAAACGCTTTTTTGATTATTATAATATAAAACACATTACAGGTATACCAAATAATCCTACAGGTCAGGCAGTTATAGAAAGATCAAATCGTACTATAAAGGATATGCTGAACAAACAGAAAGGGACTGATAATACCCCCAGAAATAGATTACATAATGCTTTATTAACCTTGAATTTTCTTAACGCTAATGAGAAAGGAACGACAGCAGCAGAAAGACATTGGATAATGGAAAAGTCTGCTGAACTAAATCAACCGATTTATTTCAAAGATGTGCTGACCTCTCAGTGGAAGCCAGGAGATGTGCTACGTTGGGGAAGGGGTTTTGCTCTTGTTTCCACAGGAGAAGAAAAATTGTGGATACCATCAAAATTAATAAAGTTTCGATTTGAAGAGGAGAAACCTCTTGGAAAGGAGAAATGACAACTCATCCACAACGATGATATTCATACAGGTGGTAAGAAAAACATATAGAATGGGGGCAGGGTTCTGTTCTTATCTCCACAGGAAAACACTCATCTTTGAGAAATTCAAGGGACCCTGGATGTTTGGATACTGACAGATGGAAAAATACCTGCCCAATAGGAAATATCAAGACAGCTGAATGGGTTGTGTAAGTAATATTAAACCATATTTCTAAATTTATAAAGCTGGTTTTGAAGTTGGACTCTGGCTCAGTCCCTCTCCAATTCCAAGCCTGTTAGTAAGAGAAAAACCCAGAGTTTCTGGAGTTTCTGTCTCATGTCAAGAGCCATGATATGGGACAGAAAGAAATATGAGTTTAGAAAACATCTTTGCTTTTCTTCATATCTATCATACTTTTCATTGAATATATCTATCATGTCTTTCATTGAATATATATATATGTCTATATATGTCTATATGATTAATGTTTAAGTTTTTCATAATGAACAATGAGTTTTTCCTGAAGTGACATTTGAAGTTTCCAGGAAGAAAATGGGGCCCCATAACAACAACTCCACCTGGTTGATATGACGTCATGATACTGATAGCGCTACTACAAGACCTGCTTTGGGTACCAGCTGCACAAGACAGTTCCAACTTGGTTAGCTGAAATGGTGCACATCTTATACAACATTTTGGCCAGACCTGCACGAAAATACTCAGAGACTATTTGCAATTTTAAAAGACATTATCTTGAAATTTAACCATCATTTTACTTTCACAGGATCCCCCAGAAAGAGCGTCGCCCCTGTGACAGCTGGAAGTAATTCTAGAGAACGACGTCCCCTCTCCCAGTAAAGTTTGCCCTTGGGTTTAGGGACATCATTTAGGGGTTGATTATAATTAGTATATGATTGAGGGTTGGGGGAGGAATTTTATAAGCTCAGGGATCATTTTGAAAAAAAAAAAAGAGGGATGATGGGATAATAGACAAATATATTGGTATAGATTCTTGTATATTGATACAAAGTTAAATTATATTGACTATTGTACACATGCATGTTTCTACCTCTGTTTAAAACATTTTTATGTATTGACATATATTGTATTGATATATATATATATATATTGTATATATTTACCATATTGCAGTGTACATTTCTAACTCTGATTAAGATACTTATATAATATTTGTGTATTGATATATATTTACCTACTGCAATGTATATTTGTACATTGTTTATATTTGGAGGTCATTGTCCTCATTTGTTTCACAGTCGTTTATTGTCTTAGTCTTTAAGTTAGATAGATGTTGAGAATTATATAGACTAATTGTCATCTAAGTTTGTCATTTATAATTAGACTAATCAGGTTCTTTAGATATATAGAGATTATACTCAGTATAGATAGATAATCTTCAACCTCTTCAAAGAGCTGTAGAAAATGGCCTTTAATCTAACTCAGAGTTTCGTGATAGTGAGACACAATTGCTCCTGGCAACACCGCTCTATTCCCGAGAGAATGTTGAGCACCAAAAACACTCCACCTGGAGCCTTTCTATTTGGCAGAACTGGCCTTTGGGCAAAGAAATGCCCATACCTCAACCACTGACACAGATACAGAGCGTGCATCAATGGGTAAAACAGGACTGTCATATCCTGCCAAGACAGGGTAAGATAGTTTTGAAAAGTTCCTTGCCTTTAATAATGGTATGTCAGTTATGTTAGGCCTTAGCCAAAATTGGTTGACTCAACGTTGCAAACGAGACTTTGGGTGATTGCCCAGGTAGTCAGTTGTCTCTGTCAATTGTTGCACATTTTGGATATATCTCGTTTGTTGAGTAGTGTTTATTCCCTTCTCAGATCTTTGACTGAGTTGAAGATTATATAATTGTAGTTACTCTTTACATTATTTGGACTTCTTGAGATAGAATGTTTAGCAAAGCTTTTGTTCTCAATATTGTTTGTTGTATTTATTATTTGTTGTTATTGTATGTAGTTGTATTTGGTTTAGTTCTGTCTTATTTAGACAAAAAGGGGAGATGTAGGGATAAGTCCCGCCCCTTAAGGGGCGTGTTCGCCTTGGGCTAATGTCTGCCTATAAATTTGGCGAGCAAGCTCCTAGCTTCTCGCTTCTGCTTTCCTGGTCTCCGCGGGAACGGTGGTTCTGTAAGTCTATTTCTACATTAAAGCTATATATATATTTTTACACTCTGTCTGCATTCATTTACGCTGTTACATTAATTTATATATATATATATATGTCTTATTAAACATTTCTTTATAAATATATAGAGCTGGTTTTGAAGTTGGACTCTGGCTCAGTCCCTCACCAATTCCAAGCCTGTTAGTAAGAGAAAAACCCAGAGTTTCTGTCTCATGTCAAGAGCCATGATATGGGACAGAAAGAAATATGAGTTTAGAAAACATCTTTGCTTTTCTCCATATCTATCATACTTTTCATTGAATATATCTATCATGCCTTTCATAGAATATATATATATATATATGTATGTCTATATATGTCTATATGATTAATGTTTAAGTTTTTCTCAATGAACAATGAGTTTTTCCTGAAGTGACATTTGAAGTTTCCAGGAAGAAGATGGGGCCCCACAACAACAACTCTACCTGGTTGATATGACGTCATGATACTGATAGCGCTACTACAAGACCTGTTTTGGATACCAGCTGCACAAGACAATCCCAACTTGGTTAGCTGAAATGGTGCACATCTTGTACAACATTCTGGCCAGACCTCCACAAAATACTCAGAGACTATTTGCAATTTTAAAAGACATTGATCTTGAAATTTAACCATCATTTTACTTTCACAGGATCCCCCAGAAAGAACGTCACCCCCATGACAGCTGGGAGTCATTCTAGAGGACGACGTCCCCTCTCCCAGTAAAATTTACTCCTGGGTTTAGGGACATCATTTAGGGGTTGGGAGGTTGGGGGAGGAATTTTATAAGCTCAGGGATCATTTTGAAAAAAAAAAAGAGGGAATGATGGGATAATAGATTTATAATTGTGAGTTACTGCTTTTAGACAAATATATTGGTATCGATTCTTGTATATTGATACAAAGTTAAATTATATTTACTATTGTATGCATGCATGTTTCTATCTCTGTTTAAAACATTTTTTATCTATTGACATATATTGTATTGATAAATATATATTGTATATATTTACCATATTGCAGTATACATTTCTACCTCTGATTAAGAAACTTATATAATATTTGTGTATTGATATATATTTACCATATTGTAATGTATATTTGTACAGTGTTTATATTTGGAGGTCATTATCCTCATTTGTTACACAATTGTTTATTGTCTTAGTCTTTAAGTTAGATAGATATTGAGAATTATATAGATAAATAGTCATCTAAGTTTGTCATTTATAATTAGACTAATCAGGTTCTTTAGATATATAGATATTATACTCAGTATAGATAGATAATCTTCAACCTCTTCAAAGAGCTGTAGAAAATGGCCTTTAATCTAACTCAGAGTTTCATGATAGTGAGACACAATTGCTCCTGGCAACACCGCTCTATTCCCGAGAGAATGTTGAGCACCAAAGATACTCCATCTGGAGCCTTTCTATTTGGCAGAACTGGCCTTTGGGCAAAGAAATGCCCATACCTCAACCACTGACACAGATACAGAGCGCGCATCAATGGATAAAACAGGACTGTCATATCCTGCCAAGACAGGGTAAGATAGTTTTGAAAAGTTCCTTGCCTTTAATAATGGTATGTCAGTTATGTTAGGCCTTAGCCAAAATTGGTTGACTCAACATTGCAAACGAGACTTTGGGTGATTGCCCAGGTAGTCAGTTGTCTCTGTCAATTGTTGCACATCTTGGATATATCTCGTTTGTTGAGTAGTGTTTATTCCCTTCTCGGATCTTTGACTGAGTTGAAGATTATGTAATTGTAGTTACTCTCTACATTATTTGGACTCCTTGAGATAGAATGTTTAGCAAAGATTTTGTTCTCAATATTGTTTGTTATATTTATTATTTGTTGTTATTGTATATAGTTGTATTTGGTTTGGTTCTGTCTTATTTAGACAAAAAGGGGAGATGTAGGGATAGGTCCAGCCCCTTGGGGGGCGTGTTCGCCTTGGGCTAATGTCTGCCTATAAATTTGGCAAGCGTGCTCCCAGCCATTGCTTCTGCTTTCCTGGTCTCCGCAGGAACGGTGGTTCTGTAAGTCTATTTCTACATTAAAGCTATAGATATATATATATTTTTACAATCTGTCTGCATTTGTTTACGCTGTTACACCTCTGCAGAGACCACTCCTATCTAGAGGAGCTAAATCTGATTCCTTGATCCAGCCGTATAGCACAAACCCTGTCTCTGTTGATCTGTAACAACCCTCATCTCATTGTCAGCTGTATGATAACAATGTTGAGCTTCTGGGACACGCAGCTTCCCCATCAGAGACTGCAGTCTGTCAATATGTTCTTCATTTCTCCCATGCTCCTCGTCAGGCCGAGTGCCTTCACTGTGCACAGCTGCTGCACAGTTTTCCTCAGTTCTCCACGACCCCTGGTTCTCAGTCTTCCCCACAAGATGGCTCCTGAGCCTTGGGGGCATTATTGGCAGTGAATGTCTACTGGGGGGGGGGGCTCGTTCTCTTTGGAGGCAGACCCTGCTAGGCTGCTCATGTCGCAGTGGAAGACCTGACATTAAGTGAGTTCACTTTCATAAAAAAAAAGAAAGAAAAGAAAAGAACACATGAGGGCTGGAGAGATACTCAGTGGTTCTTTCAGAGGACCCAGGTTAACTCAGCACCCTCATGGCAGCTCACACTCCTCTAGCTCCAGCTCTAGAGCTATGACACCCTCACACAGACATGCATGCAGCTCAAACACCAATGCACATAAAAAAGGCTGGAGTGGCTACAGCAAGAACTGGAGGGGAAGAATTTGATCAAAATATATTCACTTATGAAATTATCACACAATTAACAAATAGTTTTGGAGTTGGGCATGGTTACAACTTTGTATCCCAGATATTCAGAAAACTGAAGCTGGAGGGCTGAGAGTTTGGGATCAGTTTAGGCTACATAAAGAGACATGTATCAAAAACAAAAACAAAACAAAAAAACCCTCAAAATTCAAACAGTTTGAGAGCCAGACTTGATGGCACACACCATTAATTTCAGTCTTGGAAAGAAGAGGCCAGTGGATCTCTGTAAGTTGGAGGCTATCCTGATTTACATAGCGAATCCTAGGTCAGCCAGGACTAAACAAAACAGTTTACGATGGCAGTACTGCAGACAGGACCACAGAGATGGCAAAACTTCTATAAAAGGAATTTGCCAATAACTACCAAATTATTGTTGTTTTTTTCCCGTGGTACTGGAAGATTGAAGTCAGGGCCTTGGACATGGGCAGACACTCTTCAGCTGAGCTAACTAACCCGATGCTTAAATTATTTTTTATTTTTAAACTTAATTTTAAAAATTATTACACATAGCCGGGCGGTGGTGGTGCACGCCTTTAATCCCATCACTCGGGAGGCAGAGGCAGGTGGATCTCTGTGAGTTCAAGGCCAGCCTGGTCTACAAGAGCTAGTTCCAGCACAGGAACCAAAAGCTACAGAGAAACCCTGTCTCGAAAAATCAAAAAAAAAAATTATTACACATAGTGTGTGTGTGTGTGTGGGGGGCGAGCTTGTGATACCTTTCCACCCAATTAAATATCCTGTAGCCCAAAGTGGCCCCTCTCCACTCTTGGCCCTTGAACAACCCCCACAGTGCTGCAATTACAGGCTACATGCTCAGCGGCGTGCTCAATTTTATGTAGTTCTGGGGATTAAACCGAGGCTCTCTGCATGCTAGGCAAGTGCCCCAGCCTGAAGTGTTCTTCAGTGGCATATGACGTCAGTCTATATCCTGAAAACAGTGAAGTAAGAAGTTTTCTTGGTAATATATTCATGAAATTATCAATTGCATACTTTTCAGATATTTCACTCTGGGCCTTTTTTCTTTCTTTGAGACTCTGCAGCCCTGGCTGACTGGAGCTCACTACAATCCAGGCTGGCCTCAAACTCACTGTAATCCACCTGACTGTGGCTCTTGAGTGCTGAGATTAAACCTGTGTGCTGCCACACCCAACAGGGCTCTACTTCTATAGATAAAAATTCACAAAGAAACAACTTAAAATGATAGAATTTATTTTAATATAGTGATATATGTATGCACATGTACTATTTTAAAAATAAGCATGTAAATGATAATTATAAAACACAGGTCAGCCCTAATTGAATATTATCAGGATAAAAGAGCAGGTACAGGAGGCAGTCTAAGGGCTGCATTTGCCCTCTCAGGTCAGAACACACGCGGTGCAGCGCTGTGTCCCTGGTCAGTGCTGAGCTTTCAGGAACGCCCGCTTAGAGCTTACATTCAAATCATCACAATCTCTTAACAGTCATTAAGTCACTGGACTGGGTAATCTAACAATACTAGTCTAAACGAAAACCCTGAGGATTAAAATCTTTTACACAATAGTTTTGGTTAAGTGCAATTCATGTTTATAAGGACTACTTAATTTAAGGTCGTATTTGGTAAGGCAGAGTAAAAATAAGAGCTACAGCAGGAACAATCTACACTAGCTTTAGTTCTTGCTACAAAGTTGTTTTGTTTCCCACAGCACTGGACCTCCTCACCATCTGCTGGCTTGCCAGCTTCACACTCCAGAGTTGACATGTGCATTGAGCTGAGGTGATCCAACAAAGTGGCTCAGACTTAATGTGCCCAAGGAACTACATGTTGTTGAGTTCATGTCCATGCTCCACCATGGCTTGCACAAATTGCTTGAAGACTCGATCCATGTAAGTGCATTGCCTAGGCCAGATTCCCTCCAGAAAACCAATATGGCCTCCATAAGAAGTAAGGACCAAAGCGACATTAGGGTTTTGCTTAGCAGTTTCTACTGGGATAGCTTGAGGGATCAAAGCATAAGATGGGGTGTTGGTGGTAAAGAGGTGGGAGCGGGAAGGACAGGGAGAGAGGAGGGAGAGAGAGCATTAACATTGTTAGGTAAAGCACACTTTATCATTTCTAATCAGTAAAAACATTCTAATCATTAAACAAATATTTGTGATGAGTGTGGCTAAATGGACTGAGTTTGACTAATTTATACAATCATCTATATTCCTATAACAATACCTATTTCTACTAGATCCTTATTTCTAAAGGAATCAATCCAAGATTTTACATAACCTAACGTGCAGGCTGTTTATTGGCTGTGAGACAGCTCAGCTACCAAGGCGCTTGTCCCCTGCCTGATATCCTGGGTTTGGTCTCTGGGACCCACATGGCACAGTGATGGAACTGACTGAGACCTTCCTAATGCTCTGTAGTACTCGTGAGAGTGCGTGGATACTCGTGCACAAACACATCTAGAAAGACCAGATAAAACAAAATAAAAACACAGGCTGATTCTTGTTTTCTGAAATTAAAACTTAAGCTAACCTTTGTGAGAGTTGTAAATCCATTCAGTGTAATTTTGCTCATATGTGAATTTAGATGTCTAAACATGATTCATGATTGATAACTGTACAAAGGACTTGAAATCCCAGATTTCAAATATATATATATATATATATATATATATATATATATATTTTTTTTTTTCCTGTCTTTCTGATTCTCTGTTTCTCAAACAGCTGGAAAACAGCTCTAGAGTGACATAAAACAACTCCCCAGGAACGGCAGTGTTTGTGCACCCCTAATCTGTTAACTCACAGGAACAGCAGTGTTTGTGCACCCCTGTCCCGTTAACTTTAAACAGAAACTTCAAGGTCATGAATTAAAGTTGCTTTCTTTTTCTCCTAGGTGGTAGTGTTCAGACAGTGGAAAAATAAAATATGTGTGTGCGTCCACAAGTGCAGGGCACATGCCCCAAAGGCCAACTGGGGACCTCGTGAATACTCAATCTAAGTTCTCCCACCGGGCTCCCCCCAGCACTCTGAGAGAATCTAACCCTGACTGCAGACAGCCCAGCCTTGTGAAGGGTGTTGGCTGCCTGTTCCCGCAGGCTGCAGACAATTGTCCACTATGTGGTAAGACTGTTTTAAGGGCCTGGGAAAAAACAGGAAACAATGAGTTGGAACTTCACCCTTGTGGGTCAGGTTGAATGCTGGGAAACTCTTGTTTGTAGCACAGGCAGCAAAGGATAAAAACGGATGGAGAAGCATCAGATCTGACCCAGTGAAAAGATGCGAAGCGAGCACTGTGTAATTTAACAGACACCAAAGCCAGTTTCAGTTTCTTTTCTTTCTTTGGATTTTCGAGACAGGGTTTCTCTGTAGCTTTGGAGCCTGTCCTGGAACTCGCTGTGTAGACCAGGCTGGCCTCTAACTCACAGAGATTCACCTGCCTCTGCCTCCCGAGTGCTGGGACTAAAGGCGTGCGCCACTGCTGCCCAGCTTTCATTTTCTTATCTACAAGGGAAGGCCCAAAGTGCCAGTTATTAGAAATGACCTCTGGGTAAACGTGACCTCCAGAGAAGCCATGGGCGATTTAAGGCATCTGTGTACGTTGGGATGTTCTAAAACTTTACAACACAATCGTTAGGGTTGGAATCTGGGTAATTCTGTTTAGTGATGGCTGAATTCAGGGCCTCAAATGAACCAGGCAAGCACCCTACCACTGAGCTCCAGCCGAACCCAAAATAAATGCTTTTAATTAAGTATTTGGAGAAAATAAAAGATTCTTTTCTTGAGGTGCTGGAGAGATGACTCAGTGGTTATGGGCACTTAAGATCTTCCAGAGGACCCAGGTTTGAGTCCCAGCTCCCACGTGGCAGCTCACAACCATCTGTAACTCTAGTTCCAGGAGCTGTGATTCCCACTTCCGGCATCTGTGGGCACCAGGTGCAGACACACATGAAAGCAAAACACCCAAACACATTAAAGCTTACAATTGATTTAAAAAGATTTTTTGGAGCCAGGCATGATGGCTCACACTTGACACTCCACAACATGGGGGTGGAGGCAGGAGGATCACGAGTTCCAGGGAAGCCTGGGTTACAGAATAACATCCTGTGTAGACAACAACAAAATAAAATCTTTACACAACAGTAGGAGGGCAAGCCTTTTGATACTGAAGTTTGTAAGACTACTTTGTAAGTTAGTAAGATGGCATACATGTTTGATAAACAAATACGTATGCTTATTGCTGGTTTTTAAATTAGGAGACTTCTTTTTTTTTAATAGTTTTTTTTTTGTTTTAAGATTTATTTATTATGTACACAGTGTTCAGCCTCCATGCCTGAAGGCCAGAAGAGGGCGCCAGATCTCGTTACAGATGGTTGAGAGCCACCATGTGGTTGCTGGGAATTGAACTCAGGACCTCCGGAAGAGCAGTCAGTGCTCTTAACCACTGAGCCATCTCTCCAGCCCCCTAGGAGACTTCTTTTTAAAATTTATTTTTGTTATTTTAAATTACGCATGTGTGGGTCAGGTTGTGTATATGAGTGAAGTGCCTGTGCAGGCCAGCAGGTGGTGATAGGTCTGGTGTTACAGGTGATTTCCTGTTGCCTGATGTAGGTGCTGGGAACTGAACTTGGGACTTTGGCAAGAGCAATACATGTTTCCAACCACTGACCCATCTTTCCTGCCCAACTGCTATTCTTAAATTAAGAGAGTATGGAAGTTAATTTTGGAATAATTTTCTTCCTTAGTCTTTCCAGGAGAAATAAAAAAAACTATAATCTATTTTCATTTAGAAATAAATTTTTGGCTCAGATTTGCTTCCAGCATTGAAATACTCAAGGACATTGTGTTTCTAAAGTTTCAAGTCCTCTTTCAGGTTAAAGGGGAAGAAAAACTTCAACTTTTTTTTTTTTTTTGGAACTCCAGGAAAATGAGGTGCTCTCCCCAGGGAAAGATGCCAGAGCATAATCTGCCCAAAGGCCCTGCCTTCAAGAACCAAAGACCATAAACACGAGAACACACAATCAGCTCTCACTGGGCCTGAGTCTCTGACAGCAGAAGGGAACCCTGAAAACACTGCTCATGTGGTCTGAAGTACTTTGATACTAAGTTCTAAATGCTAACTTTTATTTGCTTGTTTTTATGTTTCAAGATAATGTCTTCCTGGCCCAGGTTGGAAGTTATTAAAGTTATCAG
Organism: Microtus oregoni; assembly: GCF_018167655.1. Taxonomy (NCBI): domain Eukaryota; kingdom Metazoa; phylum Chordata; class Mammalia; order Rodentia; family Cricetidae; genus Microtus; species Microtus oregoni. Next base: position 42,269,360 of record NW_024543070.1, on the reverse strand, counting down.
GGTTCAGGCCTCAAGCTCATTTCTTCTTCTCTTCCTGGCCCAGGTTGGAAGTTATTAAAGTTATCAGGGTTCAGGCCTCAAGCTCATTTCTTCTTCTCGCGCCAGTGTCCCAAGGGCTGGGATTATAGGCATGGAGCTCCATGCAGGTAGCGTTTTAGTAAAAATTATAATAGAAGACATTATATGACTGCTGTACTTCCTTAAAAAGAACATTTTCAAAGTTAAACTAGGAACTGGGGAGACGGCTCAGCAGTTGGGGCTCAGTTCTCAGCACTCATGTCTGGTGGCTCCAGTTCCAGGCATCTGTTGCCCTCTTCTGACCTCTACGGCCACTGACACGCACAGGGCATACACGCACACGGCATACACGCACAGGGCATACACGCACAGGGCATACACGCACACAGGCATACACGCACAGGGCATACACGCACAGGGCATACAGCACACAGACATACACGCACAGGGCATACACGCACAGGGCATACACGCACACAGGCATACATGCACACGGCATACACGCACAGGGCATACACGCACAGGGCATACATGCACAGGGCATACACGCACAGGGCATACACGCACACAGACATACACGCACACGGCATACACGCACACGGCATACACGCACACAGACATACAAGCACACAGGCATACACGCACAGGGCATACACACACAGGGCATACACGCACAGGGCATACACGCACACGGCATACACGCACACAGGGCATACACGCACATGGCATACAGCACACAGGGCATACACGCACACAGGGCATACACGCACATGGCATACAGCACACAGGGCATACACGCACACAGGGCATACACACACATGGCATACACGCACAGGGCATACACGCACACAGACATACACGCACAGGGCATACACGCACCCAGACATACACAGAAATCAAACTAAAAGATGTCTTTGAAAGAACAGTTAATTCACACTGAAGTGTGTAGACAGATAGATTCTTACCATGGCTGGGTGAGAAGACATCATCCGCGGCATTCAGGCACAACACCGGGATTCCCACGGACTTCAGTCTGCGGTTTGGACTGGCGTCGGTGTAATAATCATCAATTGTTCGGTATCCAAACATGACTGAGGTGAATCGTTTATCAAACTCTCTAATAGACTTAGCCTAAAAAACAAATCCAGGCTGAATCTACCCTTGGAGTCATAAGAGGAAATAAAAATATTAGGAAAAGCTACCCCTTACCTTCATGACCTGGTCCATGTCGATTTGTTTGACAAACATATGCTGGTGCCTAGAACAAAAGAAATTCCAAACTAAGAATTGAGGTAATCTCTACCTCAGTCATACCTAAAATACATAAGAACAGGTAATGAAACAGACTAACTAGTACAGGGCACAACGCTGGTACTAAAATAGTATTTGCTGGGCTCAGTGGTAAAGACATATGCTCTCAAGCCTGTTGGCCTGGACCCACATGATAGAAAGAATTTCTTCACAGACAGTTCTTTGACCTACTTAGCATACTGTCCACACAAAGTTAATAAAAGTATAATGAAAATAATTTTAAGTTTGCTTAAAGTCTGTGTGTGTGTACATACACACGTGTGCACATGTCGAGGTTAGAAGACAGCTTTGGTATGGGTTGCCGCTTTTACCAGGCTAGCCCCACCTCTGCCTCCCATCCTCTCACAAGGGCTGGGGCTACAGACAGACACTACCACATACAGACTGACAGACACTACCACATACAGACTGACAGACACTACCACATACAGACTGACAGACACTACCACATACAGACAGACAGACACTACCACATACAGACTGACAGACACTACCACATACAGACAGACACCACCACATACATACAGACTCACACTACCACATACAGGCTCACACTACCACATACAGACTGACAGACACTACCACATACAGACTGACAGACACTACCACATACAGACTGACACTACCACATCTTGCCAGCTCACATGCTCCCATTTCTAAAACACACTATGCTTGTAAGAACATGCTTAAAGAGCTGGATTATTCAACATGGGACACTCTTGTGTTTGTCTGTTTTTCTGCGACAAGGTCTCTATGTAGCCCAAGTTGTCCTGGAGCTTACAATTTAGACCAGGCTGGCCTTGAACTCACAGAGATCTGCCTGCCTCTGCCTCTTGGGTACTGGGATCAAAGGGGTTTACCACCACACAGGACATTCTTAACATACTACCTTGAGAAAGAATTAGGTTTGAAAAAGACTGACAACCAGAAAATCTAAGGAAACAGCCCAAACATCACCAAATACACTCCACACTAATGTAGTTTTCAGAATAATTTAGAATAGCAAAACAAACAGAGGGGCACAAACACAGAAAGAATACATTATGCCTTTTTCTTTTGGTTTTTCAAGATAGGGTCTAAGATGGCTCAGTGGGTAAAGGTGCCTGCTACCAAACCCGATAACCTGAGTTTCTCTGTCTAACAGTCCTGGCTGTCCTGGAACTTACTTTGCAGAACAGACAAGCCTCAAACTCACAGAGACATGCCTGTCTCTGAATCCCACTTGGGAGTGCTGGGGTTAAAGGTGTGCACCACCACCGCCCACCTTCATTTTATCTATATTTTTACCTTATGATTTTTGGTATGCATCCATAATATAAAGAATATTTTAGTACTGTAATAAATATGTTTATAAATAAATATACATATACTGGTAATGTTAAACTCTAAAATTTCATACTGCTGGATTGTGTAATCTAAAATGTTTGGCAACAAAAAGTTTAAATATGACTTACTTCTTAACTGAAGACTGGAGGCAAGTTGTCAAGTAGTAATTAAACAGCAGCCAGTTTAGCGGCTTCTCCAACGACTCTGAGCAAGCGAAAGTATTCCAGCCAACTGAGAATGTTGCAGCTGCCATCAGAGGAGTTTTGGACCCAATTTTGCCCAGGTAATTTAGAAGCAGCATTCTAAAATGGTGAGAAACAAGAAGACTGTGACTGGTTCGTCTCTCAAGAGTCCCTTTCTAAGGGTGCTTCACAAGGAGAGGCAGAAGCAGCAAGGATGCATTGCTTAGTCTTTCTTTTTCTTTCCTTTTTTTTTGAGATAAGGCCTCTAGAAGCTCAGTTGACCTTGTCCATTCTACTCTGTGAATAAGCCTGAATACTCGACCCTTCTACCTTAGCCTCCCAAGAGCTGGGCAGCACCATCACCCATGACTACTGTTTAAGTCCTGCACACTGGAAAGGCTGTCTTTGTTCTTTCCTCATATTCATATCCAGAACTCTTTACATGTATTTGCGCATGTGCACACGCCACAGTGTAGGGAAGTCAGCGTCAGTTCTCGCCGTCCACCATGTGGGTCGAACCTGGGTCACCAGGCTTTGTGGCAGGCACCTTTTTCCACTGAGACATTTCATCTGTCATGTTCATATTTCTATTTAAAAGCATCTGTTTCCTTCCTGAAACAGGGTCATGCACTCTCCCATCTGCCTCTTGAGTCTTTGGAGGACAAGTGTGTACCCATATGCCTGACCCACATCCTTACTTATATTGCACTTCACAAACTGTAAGACAATTTATTACTATATGTTTCATAAGAACACGAAAGATAGTTACCCTGAGCGGCTCTTACGCGCAGCTGCGCACTGGATCACCAGGGGCTTTGGGAAGTCCTTACTACTACTGTCTGGCCCTCATACCCTGAGCTCCTGAGTTCTCTGGTCTGGCTGGTTGGTCACCCTTCACACCTGTCCCCAAAGCACTCTACAGTCCACTATTAGATTTTATGAGCAGGGCATTTGGACCCGGAAGTTACTGAACTTCTTTCTCTTCTTCTGTTTCTTCATTCTATTTCCTCAATTTTTGCCAAGTTCTATTTGGGTAAGAGGGACAAAAACTGAGTCTAAGTTAGAGTTCAATGGCTCAAACCAAGGGTGACACCCTAGTTCTACCTCTCAGTATAGTTTCTTCCAGACTAGCTCTGAAATAGGAGAAAAGGATAGAATAATTCCTCCTTACTTTTACAACTCAAAAGTTTACAAAACATTTGTTTTGTTGTTGTTTGTTTTTTGACAAAGGGTTTCTCTGTGTAGCCCTGGCTATCCTGAAACTTTTTCGGTAGACCAGGCTGGCCTTGAACTCTCAGAGATATAACTGCCCTTGCCTTCAAAGTGCTGGGATTAAGGGCACGGACCTGCCCATCAAAATTCCAGCAAAATTCTTCAAAGACCTCAAAAGAACAGTACTCAACTTCATTTGGAAAAGCAAAAAACCCAAGATAACCAAAACAATCCTGAGCAATAAAAGAACTTCTGGAGGCATCACAATCCCTGACTTCAAACTCTACTACAGAGATACAGTACTGAAGACAGCCTGGTATTGGCATAAGAACAGACAGGAGGACCAATGGAACCGAATAGAAGACCCGGATGTCAATCCACACATCTTCAAACACCTGATTTTTGATAAAGAAGCAAAAAATATCAAATGGAAAAAAGAAAGCATATTTAACAAGTGATGCTGGCATAACTGGATATCAACATGTAGAAAAATGAAAATAGACCCATATCTATCACCATGCACAAAACTCAAACCAAATGGATCAAAGACCTCAACATTAAGCCAGCCACACTGAACCTTACAGAAGAGAAAGTGGGAAGTACACTTGAACGCATTGACACAGGGAACCACTTCCTAAATAGAACCCCAGCAGCACAGACACTGAGAGAAACAATTAATAAATGGGACCTCCTGAAACTGAAAAGCTTCTTAAAGCAAAGGACACAGTCAACAAGACAAAACGACAGCCTACAGAATGGGAAAAGATCTTCACTAACCCCACATCAGACAGAGGTCTGATCTCCAAAATATACAAAGAACTCAAGAAATTGGACACCAAAAGATCACATAATCCAATAAAAAAAATGGAGTATAGAACTAAACAGAGAACTCTCAACAGAGGAATCTAAAATGGCTGAAAGACACTTAAGGAAATGTTCAACATCCTTAGTCATCAGAGAAATGCAAATCAAAACAACTCTGAGATTCCATCTTACACCTGTAAGAATGGCCAAGATCAAAAACACTAATGACAACTTATGCTGGAGAGGATGTGGGAAAAAGGGAACACTTCCGCATTGCTGGTGGGAATGCAAGCTGGTACAGCCCCTTCGGATGTCAGTGTGGTGATTTCTCAGAAAATTAGGAAACAACCTTTCTCAAGACCCCAAAATACCACTTTTTGGTATATATCCAAAGGATGCTCAATCATGCCACGAGGACATGTGCTCAACTATGCTCATAGCAGTTTTGTTTGTCATAGCCAGAACCTGGAAACAACCCAAATGCCCCTAAATCAAAGAATGGACAAAAAAATGTGGTACATTTACACAATGGAGTACTACACAGCAGAAAAAAAATAACAACAGCTTGAATTTTGTAGGAAAATGGATAGAACTAGAAAACATTATTTTGAGTGAGGTAACCCAGACACAGAAAGACAATTATCACATGTACTCACTCATAGGTTTTCAAACATAAAGCAAAGAAAGCCAGCCTACAAACCACAATCTCAGAGAACTTAGACAACAATGCAGACACTAATGGAGACTTACATAGATCTAATCTACATGGGAAGTAGAAAGTAGAAAAAGACAAGATCTCCTGAGTAAATTGGAAGCATGGGGACCTTGGGGAAGGGTTTAAGGGGGAAGGGGAGAGGCAGGGACGGGAGCAGAGAAAAATGTAGAGCTCAATAAATATCATGGAATAAAATAAAGGCACGGGCCATCACTAATGGCTTTAGGGCAGGAAATTTTTATGAAAAATGAAATTTAGCTTTTGAAAATATTTTTTTCAAAAAATTTTAAAATTATTTATTGTGTGTGTATGTATGTGTACATGTATGTACATTCTATAGCAAGTTTGTGGAGGTCAGAGAACAATTTGAGGAAGTCAGTTCTCTCCTTCTGCATAGATCCCAGGATAAAACTCAGGTTGTCCTGCATGGCAGCAGGTGACCTTGCCTGAGCTGTTTTGTCAGTTCGGAAAAGAAATTTTTTTTTGAGACAGCACTTCTCTATTTTTAACTCAGGCTGGTTTAGAACTTGTAATTCTCCTGCCTCACCCTCCAGGAAAGCTAGACTTATGGATGTACACCATCACTTAGGAATTGAAAATGACCCTTTGAAATAACTATAAGATTTGCATACAATGCTTTCTGTCCTGTGAAGAGTTCATCCTTCGGTTCTTATATAATAACTTTACGTTTCAGCTAGAGGTCAGATAATGGCCAGAGGCCGGTAAATTACATAAACCACAATAGCAGGAAAGGATCTAAAGCAGAAAGACCCCGAAATAGGCAAACCAAATCTTTAGAGGCAATTCAGGAGTAAAATAATGTCAAGATGCTACCTCAAAAGGTTATTTTAGATGATTTACTTTAGAAGGCAGGTCTCTGTGGGTTCGAGGCCAGCCTGGGACAGCTAGACTGTTACACAGAGAAACCCTGTCTCGGAAGGGGTGGGGGAGAGGAGTATTAGGACTTAAAAAAAAAAAAGAAACAGGTCTTCCATTTAGAACTACCAACTGAAATATTAATTTACTGGCCTTCCAACTTTTTGCTGTGTGCTCCACTCCAAGGCATGCTGTGTAGATAAAGTAAGATCCTGTCCCATCTCCCTGCTCCAATCCACTTCACCTAGTGCCCGAGACAGGGGCTTTATCACACACTGAAAAGACCACACAAAAAGGCCAAGAAGTGACTCAACCGATTAATTTATTATTTTGAGGAGCTAGGAACTGCAGCCAGGGCCTTCCACATTTTAAGCATGTGCTCTACTCAGTACCACCTGAAACAATAATAAAGTGATTATGAGGTTCAGTTAATAGTCAGAGCTGGGAATGAACTGGAGAAGTGGGCGATACTGATGGAACAAGATTACCCACGAGCTGATAATTACTGAACCTGAGGAATGACTCTTAATTTTCATTTTATGTGTTTGGAATTTTCCACTTATTTAAAAAGTATTTACCAACTCACTGGGAGAGTAGAATCTGGGTCTAGAGCTTCAGAGTTTCTTGACTTAACTCAGTTCTGGCTCAAAGCCCATACTTGGCCCCAACATCGCAGGCACTGGGATGACCCCAGTCTGTGGCTTCACTGGGCATGAAACTCTTGCTTAGACTATGCTTTTGTCAGCTGCATCTCAAAGGTAAAAAAGAAAAAAAAGAAAAGAAAGTGCACTCACTTGGGAACGTGTCAATGTGTCACAGTGCTAGGCAACTAGAAGGTGTGATTCCTTCAAATAATTTACAAGACATTAATATTCAGCCAGCTGGAAAAGCTAATCTAATTGGTGAGAGTGGCCTTCGGGCACCAACGCTTCAACACTGGATGAAAGGACCTTTCCCAAGAGTTTCTGAATAGACAACTGGAACCTCTTTATTTAAAGGCTAGCCTTGAAAAAAAAAGGCGTGAATTTATATGATTAAGGGGGAAAAGTTCAGCCCTCATTCTGTCTTTTCAGATTCACACTGTGGGCTGGAGGGAAGAGATGCTAGAATCTGTCTGCCAAGCACAACCTGACTCTGCTCGTTTCCACGCTGACTCAGGGCTCTGGGCAGAGCCTCCTGTTCATGGTCTTTTACTTTCCCGCACATACACTCTGGAGATATTCTAAAAACAGAGACGGCAGATACAGCCAGAATAAAGTTTAAAAATAGTTTCTATTTTAAATGTTAACTGGCTTTTAAAGGTTAAAAAAAAAGAACAATTTACTTCTATTTTCTGTATTGTTTGCTTGCATATATGTCTGTGAACCTTGTACATGCAGTGCCCATGGAGGCACAAGAACTCACTTAGGGTCCCCTGGAACTGGAGTTACAGATTAGTTGCCATGTGGGTGTTGGAAACTGAACCTGGGTTTTTTTTTTTTTTTTTTGTTTTTTTTGAGACAGGGTTTCTCTGTGGTTTTGAAGCCTGTCCTGGAACTAGCTCTTGTAGACCAGGCTGGTCTCGAACTCACAGAGATCCGCCTGCCTCTGCCTCCCAAGTGCTGGGATTAAAGGCGTGCGCCACCACCGCCCGGCTGAACCTGGGTTTTTTAAAATTTATTTTTAATTAAAATTTTTTTTTTGTTTTGTTTGGTTTTTTTTTTGAGACAAGGTTTCTCTGTAGTTTTGGAGCCTGTCCTGGAACTAGCTCTTGTAGACCAGGCTGGCCTTGAACTCCCAGAGATCCGCCTGCACCTCTCAAGTGCTAGGATTAAAGGCGTGTGCCACCACCGAACCCGGCCGAACCTGGGTTCTTCATTAAGAACTGCCACGTGGGTGCTGGGAACCGAACCTGGGTTCTTAACTAAGAACAGCAAGTATTCTTAATTGCTGATACATCTCTCTAGTCTCTCATAATCAGCTTTTCAAATAAAGGTGAATGGTCATTTAGTGTGTCTGACTGAGTACCAATCATGTGGAATAAAATATATGTATGGTAAAATATTCTAATGAAAAGGAGATAAATAGCATTTATCTTGTAGGGTTTGGTGGGAAACATGTCTACAGTTTTATATATATGTTGCAGAACATTATTTTAAGGTGTGTTACTTTGTTTATGCTGCATTTGTTTAATTGTGGAGCTGTGATTCTTTGCCTGTGTAAAACACCTGATGGTCTAATAAAGAACTGAATGGCCAAGAGCAAGGCAGGAGCAAGGACAGGCTGGGCTGGCAGGCAGAGAGGATGAATAGAAGGAAGGAGCGAGAGAACAAGGAGAGAGGACTTTAGGGGACAGTCATCAGCTGGCTAGTAAAAGGGAAAGTAAGCTGAGGCCTGGCTTAAGAGAGAATAAGCCTCCATGTGTGATTCATAGAGAGCTGGGTGGAGGCCCCCCAAAAGCCAAAGAAAGTAAAAAAAAATTGGTATTCCAATGTATGGCAAGAGTAAAGGAAAATTCAACAACATACAGATTTCTATTTTTTTGAAAATTTATTTTGCGGATAAGAAAAACCAAGATTTGCAAAAGAGAATCTTTCAGTAGATAAAACTTAAGAAAAATGAAATAAAATAGTTTGGGGTAGAGGTAAAGTGTTTGCCTAACACGCATTAATCCTAAATTCAAGCCCCAGCACTGTAAAAAATAAATTAAATAATTAAATTAAAAAGTAAGCTTGGTGGCTGGAGAAATGGTTCAGAGGCTAAGAGCACTGGCTGCTCTTCCAGAGGTCATGAGTTTAATTCCCAGCAACTGTGTGGTAGCTCACAACCATCTGTATTAAGATCTGGTGCCCCCTTCTAGCATGGAGGTGTTCATGCAGGAGGAACATTGTATACATAATAAATAAATAAATTATGGATTGGTATGTGAAAAATAAATAAATTTGAAAAAAAGTAAGCATGAGGGGCTGGAGAGATGGCTCAGCAGTCCGTGCACTGACTACTCTTCCAGAGGTTATGATTTCAGTTCCCATCAACCACATGGCGGCTTGCAACCATCTACAATAGGATCTGGCGCCCTCTACTGACCTGCAGGCACAAATGCAGGCAAACTACCGCATACATAATAATAATTAAAAAAGATTAATGCCCAGCGGTGGTGGCATACTCTTTTAATCCAGCACTTGGGAGGCAAAGGCAGGAGGATCTCAGTGAGTTCAGGAGCAGCCTGGTCTACAGAACAAGTTCCAGGACAGCCAGAACTGTTACACGGAGAAACCCTGTCATGAAAAACAAAATAGAAGTATGCATGAACAATGGTGAGGGGATCTAAAGTACAGGGAAATAAATACTAAATAATAACTTTTAGATTTCTTTAAGTGAGTTCTCTCTCTCTATATATACACACACTCACACCCACACACACTCTACAAACAGTTATTAGTGTTAGACATCACTCAAGTATAAGTATGGCAAGAGAGAGTTCCAGAAAGGGGCTGGAGATGCTCCATCCTGACCAGAGCTCAGTTCCCAGCACTCACAGCAGGCTGCCCACAAACACTTGTAATCCCAGCTCCCTTAGTATTCAGACATCCGCACTGGCCTGACCTTGGGGTTCCGACAGGATTCGTCCCCAGTTGCTGCCACTGAGAGCTCCACGCGTGCACAATCACTAGGTTCCCCTTTAAAAGGGCCCTGCCCACCTCCTATCTCTCTCTGTCTTCCTCTCTTCTTCTTCAGTTACCATCCCCAGAGGCTGGTCTTCCCTTCCCCTCCCCCCTTCCCATTCACTTTCTCCCAGTAAAAAACCTTGAGACCTGAGCTCTGTCGCGTGGCATCTTTCTCTCACGTGCTGCTTTTTTCAAATGACAACCTGCTCCAAGGGATCCAATGCCATCTACTGATCTTCTCAGGCACCCACCCCCAGCACAGCATATACATGCACAGACAAACATACATACACATAAATAAAACTTCAAAAAGCCCCATATAAACCTCAATGTAGGGGCAGGTGCATAAACCAACCATCTTAGCTTAATAGCATCTGGAATGGGAACTAACAAAATCAAGTTCACCTGGCTGCTTCCCATGGAGGACTTACAGAACCCAGGAAAATGTTAAAGTCGGCCTGAGTTGATTCCTTCTGCTACACATGACTCAGCCATTCATGGTTCAGTGTTGAGAGAGCTGTGAGGACTGCTCCCTTTGCTTTTAGGAGAGGAGGAGAGGGGGAGAGGGGGAGAGGGGGAGAGGGGGAGAGGGGGAGAGGGGAGAGGGGAGAGGGGAGAGGGGGAGAGGGGGAGAGGGGGAGAGGGGGAGAGGGGAGAGGGGGAGAGGGGGAGAGGGGGAGAGGGGGAGAGGGGGAGCCAGTCGTGAGGACTGCTCCACTCTCCAGCAGTTTAGAGAGTCCTTACCCTCCCATTGACACGCCTGCTGCCAGAAATGGGGCCAAAGGGTACAGGCTGTGGACATGGTGGATGACTGTCTCCAAGTCCTCAGTGTTCGCACAGCAGTAGGTCCGTGGTGTCTGGCATAATAAGAGGGCATTATTGTTAAAATATGAGCGGCATAATAAGAGGGCGTTATTGTTAAAATATGAGCGGCATAATTTGTAGAGCGTAGACATACTTAGTTAAAAAACACAAGCAAGAAGTCGCAAATATAAAAAATAACCTTGCTCTGGGGCTGGTGGTGCTGGCGCACGCATTTAATCCCAGCACTTGGGAGGCAGAGGCAGGCAGATCTCTGTGAGTTCAAGGCCAGCCGGGTCTATAAGAGCTAGTTCCAGGACAGGCTCCAAAGCAACAGAGAAATCCTGTCTCAATGAACCCCCCCCCAAAAAAAAAAGATAAAGACTTTGAACGTGCAAGGCAAACTTGATATGAATGGGACTAGCCTGGTACAAATGCCTGCAATTAAAACAGATGCAAACATATACAGGTGTGATAAAAAAATGCAGAGAATTACATTCTATAGAAAAAATAATGTATGTTTCTTAAAAGGAAAAATAATTCTTTATTAAAAAACAAGCAAGCAAAAAAGATTTTTTAAATAATGCTATAAAAAGGTTAAATTCTAGGGCATGCTGGGCATGGTGGTGTATATCTTTAATCCTAGCATGTAGAAGGCATATTTGCTGGATCTTTGGTGAGTTCTGGGCCAGCCTGAGCTACACAGTGAGACCCTGGCAGAGCTGGGCGAGGAGCTAAACCATGGCTAGTTTCTCTTCAGGGAACTGTTTCCTCCACTTTGGGTGCTGTTTGCCCAATGAAGAAGAGAGGTTTCCAAATGCCACTTTTGTGTACACCATGGAGAAAAAAATAACGATATTTTGAAATTTGCAGGCAAATGGATGAATCTAGAAAACATCATATTGAGTGAGGTAAGCCAGACCCAGAAAGACAATTATCGTATGTACTCACTTATAAGTAGTTTTTAGACAAAAAGCAAAGAAAACCAGCCTACAATTCCAGAGAACTCAGACAACAACGAAGACCCTAAGAGAGACATACATGGATCTAATCTACATGGGAAGTAGAAAAAGACAAGATCTCCTGAGTAAATTGGGAGCATGAGGACCATGGGAGAGGGTAGAAGGGGAGGGGAGCAGAGAAAAATGTATAGCTCAATAAAAACAATAAAAAAAATGCCACCTCTGTCTAGACAATGCAATATAAAACCTGACTTATTAAATATTATGTATCCATTTAGTCCCAGCCGTGCTTCAGTAATACACTTAAAATCTTAAATTATGTTAAGCTTATTATGGTCTCCATGTGAAATTTATCAATGGGGCATTGCTTATGGCAGGTAATGGATGCTTCATTTGGGACCTAGGAAGAGGGAACAGACCTCTAAAGAATACAGAGTACACACTGTGAGGTCAGACAAGTTGACATTCAACTATATAACGACTCATTAGCAATAATACAATAATAAAACATAGTGAAGCAATGATACAAACCCTGGAACTAGTTACCCACACTACCTGATTTTAATATTCTGATAAGCCACAACCACACTAGGAAGCTTATAACACACCTCCCATTCAAGCATTAGTGAGCAACTGTAGGAAATTACAGTTTTTATCATCCACCTAATTAAGTTCATCCCCAAGTCACTGCTTTTTAACTACTATCATCTTTTTGAGAAACATGAGTATAAAATACTTCAAAGACAAATGCCACCCTCACAGAATTTATACTGGCTAAGGGTTCCTGGATAATTAATGTGCGCCCACTGAAGCCTGAGGGAGGCCATTTTATATTTCTTTGTACATGAGGAAATGGAATGGAAAGATTGACAGCTCTGATAATGTTTTAAATGCACTTGGAGTGAAAAACCCAACGGCATCAAAAAAGAACGCTTACCACGTTCATTTGTGATAACTACAGAGTTTGTTAGGAGAATTTATGTGTTGTAATAAGGGCGGTGGGCCCGCTTCCTGCCACCCGGCTAGCTTTACCCGAAATAATTACACAGAAACTGTATTCTTTTAAACACTGCCTGGCATATTAGTTCTAGCCTCTTATTGGCTAGCTCTTACATATTGATCTAACCCATTTCTAATAATCTGTGTAGCCCACGAGGTGGCTTACCAGGGAAGATCTTAACCTGCGTCTGTCTGGAGTGGGAGATTCATGGCGACTCACTGACTCAGCTTCTTTCTCCCAGCATTCTGTTTTGTTTACTCTGCCTATCTAAATTCTACCCTATCAGAGGGCCAAGCAGTTTCTTTATTAGTTAACCAATGAAAGCAACAGATTAGAAAGAAATCACTCCCACATCATTTATGTGACAAAATCATCCCTACTTGGTATTTGTGTTATACGTGAATCTACTCTTACCATATAGCCATGAATTGGGTTTTTTTTTTTTTTCACTCCCATTTTCCGGACTTTAAGTGAAGTATGTATGCACCTGTGGGGACACAGGCATACATACATATACACATAGTTAAAAAGATAAAAAAAATGCCCTGTGGAAAATTCTAGACTCAGAATCTTAGCATCAAAAGTACCATAGATGCCACCTAGTTCCTCATTTACAAATGAAGAAAAGGAGGCTCAGAAAAGTTGAGTGATTTTCCACAGGGCACAAAGTGGCAGAAAGTAGACTACATGTTAACAGTAACCCAACTCTTGTCAAGCCCTGAGCTTCCAGGAGCTGCACAGTGACTCTAGGAGGAACAGGTGTGCTCATCTGCAGTAGAACCTTTTCTCTCTGAGCTGGACTTAGCACACTTTTTGTTTATTTGTTTTTCAAGACAGGGCTTCTCTGTGTACCAGCCCTGGCTGTCCTGAAACTCGCTCTGTAGACCAGGCTGGCCTTGAACTCACAGAGATCAGCCTGCCTCTGCCTCCAGGAATTAAAGGCATGTGCCACCACTGCTCAGATACACTTCTAATATTGAATCAGGGTAGCTGAGATTTTAGTTTTCTGCCTGTAACTTAGAATGTTGAATTTTACAGAACTCACTCAAGGTCTATGATCTGTACGCCATTATTTAATGATTCTATTTAAAGCAGAACTCACTCAAGGTCTATGATCTATACGCAATTATTTAATGATTCTATTTAAAGCAACTCTGTGGTAAGGAGGCCACTAGTTAGTTCCTGGCTGCTTAGGCCCGAAATAATCACACAGAAACTGTATTAATTAAATCACTGCTTGGCCCATTAGTTCTAGCTTCTTATTGGCTAATTCTTACATATTAATTTAATCCATTTCTAGCAATCTGTGTATTGCCACGTGGCTGTGGCTTACGGAGTAAAGTTCCCAGGTAAAGTTCTATCTGGCATCTGTCTCTGGAGGGGCTCCATGGCTTCTGTCTGTGACTCTTCCTCCTTTCTCCCAGGATTCAGTTTAGTTTTCCCTGCCTACCTAAGTTCTACCCTATCAACAGGCCAAAGTGGTTTCTTTATTCACCAATGATATTCACAGCATACACAACTCTGTGATTCTTGTGTGAAAGGAGTGTTTCTTCTAACAGGACTAACCCTGTTCTTCAATCCATCTCCACAATGCGATGTTTTAAAACTATACCTGTCCCCCATCTAGTTCCTGCTGAACTGCCCACACTGTTCATAAGAAAACCGATTTTAATTTTGGAATATGAATTTATCAAAGAGTCAGTAAAGAAAAAGCATGTCCCATGAATAAAATCAGCATTTCAACATACAGTTGTTCCTCTTGTTATAGATGGATGTATAAGAGTGACCAAGTATCAAAATGTGCCTGAGAGCATATTACTTTTTAAAAAATAACTAACCATGAAATAAAGAGCCCCAGGATATAGCTCTACCAACTTTGAGACCAGGGTGACTGTGTGCCCTCCTGCCACGGTCCCAGATGGGAATAGTCCATGCTCCTGTAGTTGTCTGTGCAAGGCACACCAGTGCACCAGTGGTTCAGGACAGGCTTTAGAGGAGCTGGCCAGACCTTTTCAGTGCAGAGTCCTGAGAGGCTTTGGACTACACAGTGATCCTGGGCCAGGAAGACTGATGCATGCAGAACATGTAACACTCAAAGACTGGTTTTTTTAAAATATAAAATATCACGGACACCCAACTGCATCTCAGACCAAAAGAGACTGGATCTCTGCAGGGGAAAGATGGAGTTCATGGTCAGGGGGTCTTGGCCTTTCCAGAGGGTCCCAGTATGCAGCCAGGGTTTAGAGCTACTAGTCTAAGGGGAGAAGCCGAGTTCTCGAGAGCTGGACCAGGAATGGAAGGACCCTGCAGTGGCAAGAATGTGAAGGTTTCTGCTGAGTGTCAGAAGCACATGGGTCTGGTGGGGTGTCCATGTCTGCATTCCCGTGTCCATGTCTGGATTCCCGGTCGTCTGGTGGGGTGTCCATGTCTGGATTCCCGGTTGTCTGGTGGGGTGTCCATGTCTGGATTCCCAGTTGTCTGGTGGGGTGTCCATGTCTGGATTCCCGGTCGTCTGGTGGGGTGTCCATGTCTGGATTCCCAGTAGTCTGAGGGCTGTATTAAGCGTCTCAGACCTTACAGGCTCATGGGTCATGCTAAGCACTCATCAAGCAAGAGCTGAGCTAGTATTATTTCTAAAACCTCTTAATTATTTAAGTATTTATTTCTCTTTCTTTCTGAGTAGGAAAGGCTTGATTTCAACTTATACTTCCAGATTACAGCCCACCACTGAAGGAAATCAGGGCATTAACTCAAAAACTGAAGCAAAACCTGTAACAGAATGCTGCTCCCTGGCTCATTCGGCTGCCCTTCTTATACAGCTCTGGCTGACTTGCCCAGGGATGGTGTCAGCCAATAAGACTCTCCTACAAATAATTCCATAATTCCTAATGATATTCAATTATTTTCATAGATCAGTCCTTGTTTAGTCATGGGAACGAATACCCACAACTAGACATTATGCAGACAGAGTCTAAATTGGAGGTTTCCATTGGCCATTGGGTCCTTTCCCTTGGAGATGGAAGAATCACTTGGAAGAGGGCAAGGAAAAATTGTAAGAGTCTGAGGGAATGGAAGTCATTCGGAGAACATGGGCTCAAGGAAACAGCAAGCAGGGCTTGCATGAGTCTGAACCAGGTCTTCTGTGTATAATATAGCCGTTAGCTTGGTGTTTTTGTGGGACTCCTAACAATGGGGGTGGTTGTGTCTCTGGCTCTTTGGCTTGCTTCTGGCATTCTTTTCCTCCTAGTAGGTTGCCTTGTCTAGCCTTGATTTGAGTGAGGAGTTTTGTCTCCTTTGGTTGCCATCTTTGAAGGTCTGTTCTTTTCTGAAAAGGGAATGGGAGTGGCTTTGGGGGAGGGGAGGTGTTAGGGGTAACTGGGAGGAGTAGAGGGAGGGGAAACTGTATTGTATGACAGAAGAATCTATTTCAGTAAAAAAAAATTACAAAATAAAAGAAAAAAAAAGAAAAGAAATCAAGAAAATGCCCCACAGATTTGCCTTCAGGCCATCTTGATAAGGCACCCAGATTCCTGGACTGAGCAGAAGGCCTGAAGAGCAGGCAGCACAACCCAATCAGGACCAGCTGCCCTGCATTCTGAGACTTACTTTTCTCCCTCAGGCCAAATCCTTTCTAGAAGCCTCCTTCTAGCTCTTGTTGTTTTTGTTTTTTTGTTTTTAATTAAAAAAATTATGTTGGGAGAATTATCACTCCCAAGATTAATTTAGGAAGTAGGCAGTAATAACTCAGCGTTTGTGAACAGCTTGGCCTCTTGGATCCCTATCTTTAAAGACCAATCTGTAGGGACACAGGACTCCGAGTTCCCTGCAGTGACATCTGAGGTTCTGCCCGCTGAGGCTGGTTTGTCTGAGTAGGTGCTGGCTCTCACTTCCTCGGAGGAAGTCCCATGGCTTTCCCTCATCCCTGCAAGACTAAGAAGGAAGGAAGACAATATGGTGAAAACATCTACCTCTTGACCCTCTACAGGGGCCATAACTGCCCCTGTGCATTCCCAGTGTGCATTTGTCCTCTACAGGTCTTTCCTGTCCTGGGAAACTGCTTCCCTAAATATGACTTCACCGTTGCCAATTCTTCTGGGGTAATGTCAGCTAGAGACAGTTCCTTCCTGTTTGACCTTTGCTGACTCCTCTTTTCTTCTTTTCTTTCTGCCTACCTAAAGTGTTTCTTCCTCTGGGGTTCAGCACACTAAAACCCTTTCTGAAGCAAGGGGAAGTATAAACACACACAAAACTTCCTCCACACTTGGTTCTATGATGGAAAGAAGGACTACAAGGCTCTTCATGCCAAAGATAGACCTAACCACCACTTAGGCATCACGATGTTGGACTAAACTGCACAGAATCATGTCCTTTTGGAACACAAGCTATTTTACTGAATGTCCAAAATAGAGTTATACTTATATCCTTTTATTAATATTTAAAAAGTATTATAATTGACATGTTAACACATTATGGAGTATTGCTGTGACAGACGTGACCATATTGTTTCGGGGAGGATTGTGAAAGAACTTTGGAACTTAGTGCAAAATGCCATTGAGTGTTCAATGCTTAGTGAACTGTTCTGTAGGAGCATGGGAGACAAGGATGTTGAGGGCAGATGGAGACCTGGCTGGTGAAGTCAGGGCATCTGTTATTTTGAATTAACATTCTGTGGTTCTGGTTGGTTGGGGCTGAAGCATTAGCTGCGTTTGACTTGATCCCAGGACTACCAGAGTGAGACCTTTGCTTCTTCTGGGTACTCGCTGCCAGTCGGCTGGAGGTGGGGAAGTGGAGGTGATTAAGAAGGGACCAGCATGACTGCAGCGAGCTTCTGGGAAGGGTTTAGTGAGAGCACAGAGAAGCTGTGTTCCAGATGCAGCTGAGGCTGTACTAGAAGACAAACTGTGTGTGCTGTAGAGACGTGACCCAAGCCCTTTGGAGGAGCCCAGAAGACTGTGTAAGTGACTCCCGGGCTCTGGACACTGGGTCACACACAGCTGGAGTTGGCTTTTGCTTTGTTCAGACTGTGCCCTGGTTCTTCCCTCCTGAAGTAAGAAATATTTAACTTAATTTTAATTTTTAAAAACTGGAGCCCACAACTAAGAGACTTTGAAATTTTAAAGAGATTTTTAAAAAGAGAATTGTTAAAAGGAATGAATTTTTAATGGTTTGAATTTGTAAAGACCATTGGCTTCTTTTTCTTTTTTTTGAGATGGTTTCACGGTGTAGCCTTGGCTGTCCAGGAACTCCCTCTGTAGTGTAGGCTGGGCTTGAACTCACAGAGACCTGCCTGCCTCTGCGTTCAATTGTCAGGGGGTCGATCATGCTGGATAGTTTTATGTCAGCTTGACACAAGCTAAAGTTATCTGATAGGAGGGAACCCAACTTAAGAAAATACCTCCATAAGACGGGGCTGTAGGGCATTTTCTTAGTGATAGATGGTGGGTGCTGCCATCCCTGGGCTGGTGTCCTGGGTTCTATAAAAGAGCAGGCTGAGCAAGTCAGTAAGCAGCTCCCTTCCATGGCCTCTGCGTCAGCTCCTGCCTCCAGTTCCTGCCCTACTTGAGTTCCTGTCCTGACTATCTTCAGTGATGAACAGCAAAGTGGAAGTATGAGACAAACCCTTTCCTCCCCAAGCTGCGTTTAGTCCCCGTGTTTTGTTGCAGCAACAGAAACCCTGACCAGGACACATACTATTAACATATTATTAATATATTATTAACTGACTGGATATGTACTTCTTGTACCCTAATGATGTAATGAGTTAACACAGTAGCAATTATGCCTTGGATGGTAAAACTCTTTAATTTTAGAAGAAATTTTTGTATTCATAATTCTGTGTGAACGTCAAATGTCCTTGTGAAGGAGCATTTTTAAACTTGTGTTTTGCTAAACAGAAATGGGTGATCTGACCTATCACTTAGCTGTTACTGATGAGGAGAAAACTTGAATATGTAACTTATTATTACTGAGACTTATTATAGTAGTCTTTGTCAGACTTTAATAACAGAACTTCTGGGAGGTGTTTATCAGGATAAACCAAACATGTACAAAACCCAGAGAACAAGTTACTTATTATTATTCTCTTGCTTAGAAGTCAGTGAATTTTTTTAAAAAAAGCCAAAACCAGTGTTCATCTACGTAGCATCACTGTAAGAACTAACCACCCTCGAGGTCTGGGGATGAATGTTACGGCATGCTTTCAGAGTCAATTCCCAATGTAGTTTTCTATTTTTGCTTCTCTCTGAGATAGTTCTTATGTAGTGCAGGGTGACTTCGCACTGGTGAGCTCCCTGTGTCAGTCTCCAGTGTTTACATCACACCCAGCTCCCGTCGCACGCATTTCTGTAGCAGGGACTTAGGAAGTCCAGACAGCCCTTGAATCCTGGTCTTTCTCCTGCTACTTCCCTAGTGCTGGGATTGTAGGTTTGAGCAACACTGGCCTCCAGTCTTTCAATTCCCTGAGATCTTCCATTTTAGCAAGCATCAGCATCTACCAGTCAGACAACCTAAAACTGGGGCTTAGTGCTCCCTTCTTTATGTCCCACAATATAATTAATATTTTTTCTGGGTTGGTGAGATGGCTGAATGGTTAGAAGTGCCACTGTGCAAGCCTGACAACCTGTGTTCAGTATCCCAAACCCACGGAGGAAGGGAGAAAAACTACTCCTGGAAGCTGTCCTCTGATCCCCACACGACCCCCAATAATAAAACACACTACTGGAAGCTGTCCTCTGACCCCCACCCGACCCCCAATGATAAAACACACTACTGGAAGCTGTCCTCTGACCCCCACCCGACCCCCAATGATAAAACACACTACTGGAAGCTGTCCTCTGACCCCCACCCGACCCCCAATAATAAAACACACTACTGGAAGCTGTCCTCTGACCCCCACCCGACCCCCAATAATAAAACACACTACTCCTGGAAGCTGTCCTCTGACCCCCACCCGACCCCCAATAATAAAACGCATTAGTAATTTTCCGGCCCATTTTCCCCTCTCTGTCTATCCCGCATGTTTTCAAACTTCAAACTCTGCGCGAGTCTTTGGTGCCGTCTCAGGCTTCCACTCAAGCTCCGTTTCTGCCACCTCCATGGCTCCGCACCAGGACCATGGTCAAGTCATTCCTGCTTCCAAAGAGTGATAATGCAGTACTGAGCTTCTTAGGATTATCACATACTTTGTTAAAACTGAGCCCATGCTTCTAGAAGAATATCTGCTACTTTATGAAGAGTAAGGGAACTTATCCTATCGGTCCTCACCGACACAGGTACATGCCAGAGCCCCACCTCTGAGTCCTATTCTCCCCATGTCCCACTTTCTTCATGTGGAAGACGGGAATGACCATGGCTCTATTTCCATAGATCACTGGGTTGACTCTACTCCCGAAGATAAGTAAAAAAGACATAAGTGATATATCCTAAGGACTCAAAAATATTATTCAGAATTACCACCATCATTATCCAGCCACAAGTAATAGCTTTCTTGATATACTATGACAACCTCTTGAGGGTTCAATGTCATAGCCTTAAATATGCAACTAAGAAGGTGACTATCATGAAACTTCCCACGCCTTCCAGGAAACTGGTTACCCATTTGCTGTCTTTTATAGCTTATAGAACTTGCTGAAGTTACACTTGGCAATGAACTACATCTATTTTTTTTATACTTCACTGCAAGTGAACCTTGAGCTTCTGAGAAGGACAGGCAGGCCCCATTAATTTGTACAATCCACTCTATTGCCTTAACCACAGCAGATCCTTGTCTCTCTGTGGGACCGAGGAGACTCTGCTTGTAGTATGCTGTTCCCTTCAGACCTCACTGTGTTGGCCTTGAATTCCTGAGCTCAAGCAATCCTCCTACTTTAGCTTCCCAGACAGCTGAGAAGAAAGACGCAGTGAGCACCGTGCCTGACTCATCCTACAGATCTACTTACCAAATGCGGCAGCGATGTATAAGAACTAACTAGGAGTCAGAGGGGGAAACATGATTTAATTTAAAATGATTTAAATAATACTACTCCTTTGTAAAACCTGCCTGTAAATATGAATACAACACACAGCCAGTGTATGTCATGACAAAACTAAATCTCTTTTCTGCTTTTTGATGTGGGATTTCCCTCTGTATGCTGTGATTACCATTGGTGAATAAAGAAACTGTCTTTGCCTGCTGATAGGGCAGAACTTAGGTAGGGGGGAAAACTATGCTGAATGCTGGGAGAAAGGAAGGAGAGTCAGGAGGAGCTGTGGAGCTGCCACTGGAGACAGACATGCTGAAAATTTGCTGATAGGCCACAACCTCATGGTGATGCACAGATTAATGGAGATGGGTTAAATTAAGATGTTAAAGAGTTAGCCAATAAGAATAACACAGCTTCTTGCTGTTTGCTGGTGGTGTGCCACAGCTCCTTTGAGAGAGGTTTTCCTGATTCAGCAGTAGCAGAAAAAAAAAGCTGCATGGTTTTGAAATGCTGGCTTTCTGGGCCATGCTGCCAGCACAAACTCTGATTCTTTGTCGGGAGGTCTGGCTATGGAGCATTTAAATGGATTTTGAGAGCAGACTGCTACAACTTGCTTAATGGCAACATAGACTGGCTGTGTGCCTAAAGGTAGGGCTAGGAGCATGGATCTCAGAGGCAGCAAACAGCTCCACCATGCTGGGCTGAGCGGGGCAAGCAGGCAATGCTGTATTACCACCACCAATGGCACTGCTTAAGTTTTTATGAAGCACTTACCATTTTAAGAAGCACTCCTGGACAGTAAAGAATTACAGATACACAACAGGAATGGGGGTCTAAGGAATTGTTGTTTGGAAAAGAGGTTCTTCTTTTGTTTCCACAGAGGGTGAGAACCTGTGGGATCCTTCTAGACTAATGTGGTTTGATGGACCGAGACCCCATGAACACCCCCTAAAATTACTTTGCCCAATAAACAGCAAGAAAAAGTTTAGACAGAACTATGCCCATATTCCCAAATATTGTCTATAAATGTTTGTTTATATTTAAAGAGGGATATGCTATAGAGATTTGCATGAGTATGAATCTGAATTTATTGATACAAATTTAAGGTCAATTTTGTTATACTGTGTGTGTGTATAATTTCTGCTCTTGATTAAGGTATTGTGATTGGACAGTTCATTTAAAAATGTAATGTATAATTAAGAAATATAGGTTAATAGATAATCATCTATAATAGTCAAGTCTGTAGTCATGTTAGTTAGATTTTCTAGATGTACACAGATATATTTCAGTTAGATAAGTATTCTTCAAATCTTTCACTTCAGAATATGGCATTTAAAATGACTTTTCATGACAATGAGACACATCTGCTCCTGGCAGCACCAATTACTTCAAGAGGATGATGGGCATCAAAGAGGCTCCTTATGGAGTTTATTGGCCATTTGGGCAAGAAACTGCTCTTGCCTGGACTGCTTCATGAACTGGGCATGCAGGACCCACAGAGAAATGACTGCTGAACTTGTCTAAAGGTGAGATGATCCTTGGGGGTTCCTGCTTCATCAAAGAGTCTGCCAGACATTCTTCAGGACACAGAAGAAAGTGACTGACAAACTGTCAATATAGATAAAACTGTCTTTGAAATTTTCTGCTTCATGGAAAAGTCTTCTGGATACTATTGGCCTGTAGGATGAAGATGGATGCCCCAATGGTACAGAAGAACTTTGGATGACTGTTCAGGCAGCAAGATGTCTCTGTCATTTCTAGAGTTTTGGAAGTTGCTTACAATGCACTTTCTGTTTACTTAGGTAATATATCCTTCTGGGGTCTTTGATGAAGTTGAAGCATAAACAGTTGCAGAGGTTTTCCTTAGTTATGATAAAAGATAAAGTAGATATAAATATTCTAACTGTAATTCTTGCTTGATAACTGTTTTGTTATATGAAATTTTACTATGCTAAAGTTAAAACCTTTCTTTTTATTTAAACAGGAAAAGGGAGGTGATGTGGGATTTCCCTCTGTATGCTGTGATTACCATTAGTGAATAAACTGCCTTGGCCTGTTGATAGGGCAGAACTTAGGTAGGCAGGGGAAAACTAAGCTGAATGCTGGGAGAAAGGAGGCAGAGTCAGGAGAAGCCATGTAGCCCCCTGGAGACAAACACCCGAACTTTAGCCAGCAAGCCACAGCCACGTGGTGATACACAGATTACTTTAAATGGGTTAAATTAATGTGTAAGAGTTAGCCAATAAGAAGCTGGAGCTAATGGGCCAAGCAGTGATTTAAATAATATGGTTTCTGTGTGATTATTTCTGGTCTGAGCTGCTGGGTGGCCGGGAAACAAGTGGTCTCCTCCTGCAACAGTTTTTTGTTTTGTTTTTGAGACAGGTTTCACCTGTGTAGACCAGGCTGGCCTCAAACTCACGGAGATCCACCTGCCTCTGCCTCCCTGGTGCTGAGATTAAAGCTGTGCACTACCATTGCCTGCCTAAATCTCTTTTGATAACAGAAAAGCACGTATTACTCCACTGTTTTTGTTGTTTGAGGTGGTTTGAGTAAATCTCTTTTTATAACAGAAAAGCACGTATTACTCCACTGTTTTTGTGGTTTGAGGTTTGACTGAGACTGGCCTCACTGACTCACATATCTGAACGCTTGGACCCTAGTAGGTGGAACTGTTTTGGGAAGGATTTGAAGGTGTGACCTTATTTGAAGAGGTGTATCTCCAGGAGTGGCTTCACACTAGGTGCAGACTTGGTTTCTTTGCCTGTTGCCTATGGATCAGAAGTAAGTTCTCGGAGCTACTGATGTCTACGTGCTGACATGCTCTTTACCATGATGGCCATGTACTCATCCTATGAAACAGTTAGCATGGTTTTTTATAAGTCGTCCTGGCCATGGCTTCTCGTTACGGCAATAGAACAGTAACTAAAATCCTCCAGGGCCACCTGGCACTGGGACTGAGTCTACCTCACACATGCTTGGCAAGAACTCTAACCACTTAGCTTTATCTATAGACTATACTGGTTAATTTTTAAAGAAAATGTATTTTGCATTAAAATGATAGGCATAGCTGGGTGGTAGTGGTGCACACTTTTAATCCTAGTGCTGTGAGGCAGAGGCAGATAGATCTCTAAGTTTGAGGCCAGCCTCATCTACAGAGTGAGTTCTAGGACAGCCAGGACACTGCAGAGAAACCATCTCAAAATCAAAAACAAACAAAAGCATAAAAAGCTATACATTAATATCTCCTGATGTTAGGATACAGTCAATATGGACGTCATTATGAAATAAAAGTGTTGGTGACTGGGAGACAGCTCAGTGGTTGAGAGAACGTCCTGCTCTCCTGGAAGGCCCCAGTTCAGTTCCCAGAGTCCATGAAATGACTCACAAGTGCATGTAACTCTAGTCCAGGGTCTCTATCTATACACATACTAACACATACATGAAATGACTCACAAGTGCATGTAACTCTATTCCAGGGTCTCTATCTATACACATACTAACACATACATGAAATGACTCACAAGTGCATGTAACTCTAGTCCAGGGTCTCTATACACATACTAACACATACATGAAATGACTCACAAGTGCATGTAACTCTAGTTCCAGGGTCTCTATACACATACTAACACATACATGAAATGACTCACAAGTGCATGTAACTCTAGTTCCAGGGTCTCTATACACATACTAACACATACATGAAATGACTCACAAGTGCATGTAACTCTAGTTCCAGGGTCTCTATACACATACTAACACATACATGAAATGACTCACAAGTGCATGTAACTCTAGTTCCAGGGTCTCTATACACAAACTAACACATACATGAAATGACTCACAAGTGCATGTAACTCTAGTTCCAGGGTCTCTATACACAAACTAACACATACATGAAATGACTCACAAGTGCATGTAACTCTAGTTCCAGGGTATCTATACACATACTAACACATACAAGCAAATAAAAGAACTATAAAGTATACTAATTTGAGCTGGAAAGCTTTTCCTACTATGACCTTACATTAACTGCAATACTAGTTTCAATAAAATATAATGTGCTTTTCATTATAAAACAGAAAATTATTCTTTTTCAAATTGAAACTTGTCTTTTAAATTTACTTACCAGGAGATTCTCTCCTGCCACTCCTCTGTTATTAAAAACCACACACCTAAAAATGAGGAAAGCAATTTTGTTATTTGTCCACACAGTCCTCCCTAGTGATGTGCTGCTGAGATCATCTTATTGACACTGTCCTACAGCTTTCAAAGAGTAAAAAAAGCTGGACCAGGGAGTAGCTCAGTAGGTAGAGTGCTTGCCTCATATGCATGGAACCCTGGGTTCAAACTCTAGTATTGCATATGATGATTAGGGTGCTGTAAGCCTACAATGCCAGCACCCGGGGAAGTAGAGGCAGGAGGATCAGAAGTGCAAGGCCATTTTTACCAAGGTAGCAGTACAAAACTTCAGACTGGCTTGGGAGAGATGGAAACCTTGTCTCAAAACCAGCCTGGGAGAGATGGAGACTCTGTCTCAAATATCTGCCAAACCAACACACTGAAAAAAAAATCTGTTTTTAGGGACTTTGAGATAGCTTGGATGGTGAAGGCGCTTGTTGCCACGCCTGAGTTCAGTCCCATGATCCACAAGGTTTAAAAAGAGAACTGCCTCTTGCAAGTTGTCCTCTGAGCGTGTGCGTGCGCACACACAGACACACACACACACTAAATGCAATTAAAAATGCCTGTAATAATGCAATATTTTAACACCAAGCAGTAGCATATTAGTAGTTCAAAAATGTTTAACAATTCTCTCTAAACCTAGGGTCAGATGTATGCTAGCAAACACTCTTACCACTGAGCAATAATCAACTGTCCTAAAAAGTTAAAAAATTCTGTATGTGAGCTGAATTAGAAAGTTTTGTTACTTTTCCTGCTAAAAGTATGCACTTTTCAACATTTTCTATAC
Organism: Microtus oregoni; assembly: GCF_018167655.1. Taxonomy (NCBI): domain Eukaryota; kingdom Metazoa; phylum Chordata; class Mammalia; order Rodentia; family Cricetidae; genus Microtus; species Microtus oregoni. The sequence continues at coordinate 42,243,573 of NW_024543070.1, read as the reverse complement.
ATATATATGTCTCTGATAAGCATTTTCAGAAAAATTTTCTGTCAAACATGTTTTTGCTTTAAATGTTTTATTTACATTGTATTCGTAGCACTAATAGGAGTTTCTCCATACATTAGAGAACAACTCTTATTCCTCAGGGTTCAGCAAACACAGAAACCAGAATTAAGGGAAAAAATTTACTTTAGCAAAGTATGGTGGCACACACCTTTAATTCTACTACTTGGGAGGCAGAGGCAGGAGGTTATGAACTCGAGGACAGCCAGAGCTACATAGTGAGATCCTGTCTCAAACAAATATTTACTTTATTTTTAATTATTTGTATGACTATTTGTGGTGGTTTGAAGGAAAATGGCCCCTAAAGGGTGTGGCACTATTAGGAAGTACGGCCTTGTTGGAGTGGGTGTGGTCTTGTTGGAGGAAGTGTGTCACTGTGGAGGTGGGCTTTGAGGTCTCATACATGCTCAAGCCATGCCCTGTGAGACAGTCCACTTATGGTTGCCTGTGAGTCAAGATGTGAGAACTCTCAGATCCTCTAGTGTCATGTCTGCCTGCATGTTGCCTTGCTTCCCACCATGATGATAATGGACTAAACCCACCTCAGTTACATGTTTTCCTTTATAAAAGTTGTGGTGGTCATGGTGTTTCTTCATAGCAAAGAAACCCTAAGATACTACGTATCTGTGTGGGAATGTACATATGAGTGTGGGTGTCTTTGGAGGCAAGGAGAGGGAATCAGATTCCCTGGGTCAGTGGTGTGAACTACCACGTGGGTCCTGGGAACTGAACTCTAGTCCTCTGCCACAGCAACAAGTACTCTTACTGCTGAGTCATCTCTCTAGGTCTTTAATTTTTTTTACTTTTTTTTTTTTTTTGATTTTTCAAGACAGGGTTTCTCTGTGGTTTTGGAGCCTGTCCTGGAACTAGCTCTTGTAGACCAGGCTGGCCTCGAACTCACAGAGATCCGCCTGCCTCTGCCTCCCGAGTGCTGGGATTAAAGGCGTGCGCCACCATCGCCCGGCTTAATTTTTTTTTAAAACATCTTATTTGTTTACACACACACACACACGTGGGTGTGCATTTACCATGGTATAAGTATGGGCGTTAGAGGACAAATCTGTTCTTTTCTTCTGCCATGGGGGTCCTGGGGATGGATGTCACATCATCAGGCTTGGTGTCAAGCACATTTACACACTTAGCTGTCTTACTACTCTCAAGACTAGAATTTTATAAGGGGGGAAAACATTACCCCTGGTAGTGCTACAAACACCTGGTATGGTGGAATGGACACCAATATAAAATGGTATGGTGGAATGGACACCAATATAAAATATTTAACTCTCATTTAACTTTCAGTTAACAATTATTTACATATATTATGTATTAATACACACATATATAATATATACTACAATTATTGGACAAAATTTTGACTCATACCTATATAGGTTCTTACTGAGTTAGTGAGTATATATGTTTGTATATGTATTTTCATGCCAATGAAAATTCATTTTGTTTTTGTCCATTTACCTGTGTGATCAAGCCCGTGTAAATTCCAAGTTTCTTCTTTGGGGTTCTGTCATCATTGTGCCGGTTCAGAGCAAAGGTGAGCTGTTAGCCTATAGGACACGCTCAATTCTGACTCACCTCTAAGGGTTCAAGGCACACCACCTCCCCATTGTAGGTGGTGGACTAGATCTGGTTATTAACTTCTTCATTCTGTCATTGGTGTCTGAAGTGCCATCTATAGAATTTTTAGATCTAGCTAAAAGGAAATAAACAACTTAAAAATCTTAGGATCAGGCTAAGGAGATGCTTAGTCTAGTACAACCCGCCAAGCAGACAGTAGTGCAGCACTTGTGAGCCCAGCACCATGAAGGCGGACCGGAGTTCTCGGGGCCTCCTGGCCCGAGGCTCAGGTAAGCGGGAAGCCTCCATACGCATGCGCACAAATGTGTTCATGCACCCACATGTACATGTGCGTCCACTAGAAGACACAGAAATATTACATCACAGCTGGATGTGGTGGCACAAGACATTAATCCTAGCACTTGGATGGCAGAGGCCAGCCTGGTCTACACAGAGTTCCAGGCTAGCCAACTAGGCTACACAGTAAGACTTTCTTCACTGACGGTCGTCCTCTTGTTTAAAGAGATAGGATGTCCGGACTGGAGAGATGGCTCAGAGTTTAAGAGCACTGGCTGCTCTTCTAGAGGTCCTGAGATCAATTCCCAGCACCCACATGGCGGCTCACAACCATCTGTAATGCAATCTGGTACCCTCTTCTCGCCTGCAGTGCAGGTAGACATTCAGACAGAACACTGTATACATAATAAATAAATAAATCTTAAAAATAAGAGAGATTGGATCCCCTACCTTTCCCAGGCTTGTCTTAAACTCAGCTGGAAGTCACCCTTCGCCTCAGCTTCCCAACTAGTTGGACTGAGAGAACATTCCACTATACCTGGCTTTCTTCTACCTTCCTCGAGACCACCAAAAAGAATAGTAAGACAGACTAAATATAAATAAAATGTAAGTTGGCCACTAAGACTCATTGTATAAGTACCTAAGCTGCATGTGTGACCTTGCACCTGAACCTCCTGGTTAAGTAAGAATCGCTTTAGGGAGGAAACTTTACGGACAGAGTCGAAGGGCTTCTGAAGTAAGATGTCACCTGACTGCAGTGTGAGAAGGCCACACAGCTGGAGAGGGGAGAGAAAGAGATGGTTTGCAAATGCATGCAAAAGCAGCCTATCCACCTGGGACTGTCCTCCAAGCTGCAGACAGTTTGTGTGCTTTTCCCCAGGGCACCACAGAAAGTGGATCACAGCTCGGGGCTCCTGATTAGACCTCTCCGTCTCTGTCACAGCTGTCTCCTTCTAGTTTGGATGTGGGCAGAAGGGTAAGGAGAAATGAGGAAACTGCCCAGTCAAGTTGCCATCTCTTCCACCAGCTGGTGAGAGGTGGAGACAAGCCACCAGCTAAATTAGCATTCTCCAAACAACTTTTCCATTTGTCCAAATGACTTTAAATGGTGTATACATAAAAATGGGACTACTAAAAGGTCTTCCTGCGTCTTTACCTGTTGAACTTTTTCTTCTCAGCGAGAACAGAATCAACGAGAAGACATAACAAATGAACACATATGGTATGCAGAGGGCCAAGGGGTGGTATCTCTCTGTCTGAAGGAACAAGACCCCCATAGCTTCATATGTTTGAATACTTGATCCCTAGTTGGTAGAACTCTTTGGGAGGATCAGAAGGTGTGACCTTGTCAGAAGAGGCGTGTCTCTGTGGGTGAGACTGAAGACTCATGCTATTCTCTGTAGCAAGCTTTCTTGTCAGACTGTCTTTGGACCAACATCCCACAAATAATGAACCAGAGACTATTATTAAATATAAAAACTTGGCACTAGCTTAGGCTTTTTCTCAACTAGCTCTTATAACTTAATTAAATCATTTTTAAAAAAATCTATTTTCTGCCATGTGACTTGGTTACTTCTTAGCACAGCACATCCAACTTGCTCCGAGTCTGCTGGTGAAACTGGGCACCAAGATTCTTCCTCCCAGTTCTCTCTGTGCCAAAAAGTCCCACCTTGTCTCTCCTGTCTAGCTACTGGCCATTTAGCTCTTTATTAATCCAATCAGAAGGCGCCTTAGGCAGAGACACATCTTTGCAGTATAAACAAATGTTCTGCAACAATTCCCAGTGTGCTCTCTGCCTCCTGCTTGTGGTTTTAAGCTGTGAGCTCTCAGCTGTTCTTGCTGCCATGCCTTCGCTCCATCACCATGGACTCTAATCCTCTGAAACTCTAAGTTAAATTAAAAGCTTTCTTTTATAAATTACCTTGGTCAGAGTGTTTTATTACAGCAATGGAAATATAGCTAATTCAGAAGTTAACCTCAGCGGTTAACTGTGAAGAGCTCACAGTGCCTGTGCAGAGGACTTGAGCTTAGCTCCCAGCACTCATGTCAGGCAGGTCACAACAGCCTGCAACTCCAGCTCAGTGGACATGATGCTCTTTGGCCTCCATGTATATAGACGCATAATTGAAAAAAAAAAAAGAACCTTAAAAAGAAATCTGGTAGGAAGAATGTTCTGAAAAAAAGAGAACACATTAACCAAAATTTCACATGACTTGCATGTACTTCCTAAGAGTTCCTGTGTGGGAATTGTGAGGTGTTAAGAGATTAGAAGTTAAATCTATGATGTTAACAGGTGGGCCCTTTGGGAGATGACTGGGGTCAGACAGGGTCATCCAGGTGTATTCCTACTGTCAAAGAAGAGTGAAAGACAGGACACACATGTGAACACTGCATGTCTCTCCCCAGACAGAAGGAAGGTTATTACCATATGTGACACCTTGGTCTTGGACCTCTGGAAAGTGAGTCGAATTAAACCTCTTTTCTCTATCAATGTCCAGAGTCCGGTATTTTATTATAGTATAATGCACCAGGGAAGCAGACGAGTTTTCTCTAATGAAAGTTAAATAAACAACATCGAGCTGGGTTTCGATCTTCAGCACTCTAGGCATTTGAGATGGAATGACTCTTTGTTGCAGGGCTGCCATGTGTATTATAGAATGTGCAGTAATATCTCCGGTCTCTGCAAATTAGAAGCCGGTAAAAATGCCCCAGGCACTAGAATCAATAATGTTCTCAGGAGTTGGGAAGAAGCTCGGTGATAGACTTGACTGGCACATATGATGGCCTGATTCCCTAGTGCTCTTTGAAAAAAAAGGCTCCAGATGTTGCCACATGTCCCTGGGTGCAAAACTGCGCCTTGCTCGTGAAGCATTCTTACTGTGAGATGGACCAGAGAGTCCGGATGTGCTCAGGGTGCCATAACACATGTGGGCTTCCCTATACACACAGACACACTGAAGTGCTCAGGAAAATGAAATATGTAAGATAAACAGATTTTATCACACTGTCTTGGATATTTTCTAGCTCTACCATGCAGTTATTTGTTTGTTTTGTGAGATAGGGTTTCTCTGTGTAGCCTTGGAGGTAGGGGAACTGCCTCAGTAGACCAGGCTGACCTTGAACTTGAGATCTGCCTGCCTCTGCCTCCAGAGTGCCGAGACTGAAACTGTGTCTGTGATCCTGCTGACTGTAAAGGATAAGGGAGGAAGCTACTTTTCCTGTGGTATTGATGACTGCAGACTCATAGTTGCGAAAGAGGAACACAGAAGGCTGCAGTGTGTGCTGCCAGGTCTGATAACCCTGAATTTGACCCCTAGGAAAGAATCAATTCCCACAGACTGTCCTCTGACCTCCATGCACACCTGATGAACATTTGCCCCTTCCCCCACAAAACAAAAAACTAAAATATAATGATAAAATATAAAAGTAGAAACAGCAATCAGAAAGGGGTCGAGTGAGAGAAACCTTCAGGAATCAGCTGCCACTACCCCTGCCCTGGGAGCTGCAGCAGCGGACAACTAGTGCTCTGCCCTCCAGAGCAATGGTTCTCTGTTCAGCCAAGGTCTGAGAGAACAACCAGCTCTGGAAACTGCTGCTTCTGTCTGTAATTTCACATGTGCAAAAGCAGCTACGTGTCTCCCCAGTATCTGCATTGCAGTGTGTAATCTCAGGTGAGGTGTATATGTAATCTTCTGATTGCATCTCAATCTTATGGGCACGTACATCCATGGGAGGTCAGGAAGATGACTTCTCATTAAGCTGTATAATTTTGATATATAGAAAATATACTAGGATATGCTTCATAGCTAGATCTACTGCCCCACAAGGACTGTGAGACACTTAACAGCCTGCTTTGTTCCTTTACGCAAACTACACACAATTAGCTCACTTTTACCTCAGTCTAAGTTCAAACTGGGCAGGATGTTTCTGCATATGGATCATAAGTTAAAACTTTACAGATATGCATAAGGTCAGAGTTACAGATGTTAAACCAAGGTTATTAACACAAAGCAACCTAAAAAATCATGCCAATTCTTCCTTTACCAAGTCTGGCTGATGAAGACCCATCTTGCAGCTTGTCTCACCAGGCACTGTGCTTCTTATCAGTCTTATACCAGGAACCTTGAAACCTTGCATTGCCATGGTAAATGGCTCTGTCCTTACCCAAGGAATGTGCTGTGACCAATGAGCTGCAACTCTTGTAACTTTTTTCTCACTGCCTCAAGCCTCATGACAAACATGTATTTTAAGGTAGGTGAACAAAGAAAAGAGAATTGAAACAAAGGAAAACTAGAAAGAATTAGAACTTAGAAGAAAATTAAAAAAAAATAGACAGAAAAATAACAAACATGACCCTAACAGCATGTGTTTGAATTTATTCAGTACTTCTCAGAAAATCTCAAGTTCTGTTTTGCTATGCTGTGGAGCTTTTCTTCAAACCCTTGGAGTAGCCTTGAGAGCTGGTCTTTCAGGGCCACCCATAAGCAGGCACTGTGACTACTCACCACCCTGACGGGCATGTCTGCACACTTTGCACGACTACTAATATTAGAAAGACCCATTCATTCAGAATCCTCATCAAACAGAACCTACTGAACCAAAAAGCAAATCAAAGCCTGTAAGAGAGAAACAAAACAACAACACACAAACATTCTCCAGGGAATACCTTCAGTTCCACTGAAGGCCAGGAGCCGAATTTTCAGCTGATGACACAGCACAAGAGGGTTCAACGCCCGGTGAGTGGCACAGAACGGAAAGCTCTATGGGTTTCTGGGCAGAACTGACAGTGGAATAGACACAAGGCAAGAGGCCAACATACGCTGTCCTAAGGCTCAGAGAAGGAAGATGCTCTTAGCTGAAACAAGGCTGCTGTGGTGGTCTGAATGAGAACGGCCCTAGATGTGCATGTTTTAAATGTTTGGGCCCCAGTTGCTAGAACTGCTGGGAAGGATTAGGAGGCATGCGCTTGTTGGAGGTGTGTCAGCAGGGGTGGGCTTCACGGCAGGCCCAGTCTAGCTCCCTCTGCCTCTCAGCTACTGCTCCAGCACCACGCCTTCCTGCCAACTGCCATGCTTTATACCATGATCATGAACTAACTCTCAGAAACTGAAGGCAGGCCACCAATTAAATGCTTTCTTTGCAAGTTGCTTAGTCATTTGTGTCTCTCACAGCAACTGAAAAGTGACTAACACAGTGATCTAAAGGATAATAAATGTGCATGTGGGAAAACGGGAATCAGATCTCATAGATCTGGAGCTATAAGCCATTGTGAGCCACGGACACAGGTATGGGAACTGAACTCAGGTCTTCTGCAAAGGCAGCAAGTGTTCTTAACTGCTGAGCCATCTCTCCAGGCCTAGGTACTGAGCTCCAAGGTTAGAGACAATGACAGGGGCTCCGGTTCCAGCACAAGCTTTGCTTATCAGGCCAACCCTGCCATAGAATAGGGGCTGTAAACTTTCACAACGTAGGAAGCAGGTAGAGCACAGCAACAGAGTAGGCAGAAACTGAAAGCCAAGTTGACATAGAGAGAATAAATCAGCACTTGGGAGTGGGGGCTCCCTGTTTAGTTTTGTGATGAGTAGCAGAAGTTGGTATTTTCTGTGCAGTCAAAAATCCAGCAGAACTACTTCATCTTATGATCATGAAGAGTATAAAGTCTGAAACAACTATTATGGCTGGAAATAGAAAAGAGCTCTAAATTCTAGATAAAAACTGGGCCTCAATCTCCACATTACTCCCCTGTTCCAGCTCGCTGCCTGGCAGGTTCTGAGCAGCAACCTTAAGGCTGTCAACTAGACATATTAGTGGCTGTTCATCATAGATGATAGATACAGAGTTGAACTCTGAGTTTAGCCAACCTGCCTGCTAATAAAGAAAATCAGTATTATCCAGGAAAATATAACAGAATCCAGCCTTTTGATTTCCTTTTTCTCTATGTAGCCCTAGCTGTCCTGGAACTCACTTTGTAGAGCAGGCTGGTCTCAAACTCACAGAAACCTGCCTGACTCTGTCTCCCGAGTGCTGGTATTACAGGTGTGTGCCACCACTGCACAGCTCAGCACCCAGAATTTTTAAAATGGGCCATCTACAACACAACTCAAAATTAGTGAACCATGAAAAAATGAGAAAACAACCCACACTCAAGAAATAAGACAACTGTTCTCGTGTAGTCCAGATGGTAGAATTAAAACAAACATAGAACACTTGGGATTCTGTGTGTGTGTGTGTGTGTGTGTGTGTGTGTGTGTGAGAGAGAGAGGGGGGGGGGAAGGACAGCACCTACAAAAACGGAAGTTCCTGAGTGAGGCTGGAGAGATGGCTCAGCAGTCCCAGCCCTGGCTGCTCTTTCAGAAGACACACAGCGGTCTGTTCTGGGATACCTCAAGCCATCTTTCAGAAGACACACAGCAGTGTGTTCTGGGATATCTCAAGCCATCTTTCAGAAGACACACAGCGGTCTGTTCTGGGATACCTCAAGCCATCTTTCAGAAGACACACAGCGGTCTGTTCTGGGCTACCTCAAGCCATCTTTCAGAAGACACACAGCGGTCTGTTCTGGGATACCTCAAGCCATCTTTCAGAAGACACACAGCAGTCTGTTCTGGGATATCTCAAGCCATCTTTCAGAAGACACACAGCGGTGTGTTCTGGGATATCTCAAGCCATCTTTCAGAAGACACACAGCGGTGTGTTCTGGGATATCTCAAGCCATCTTTCAGAAGACACACAGCGGTCTGTTCTGGGATACCTCAAGCCATCTTCTGGCCTCCCCAGGCATTAGGCACGCACACTGTGCATAAACTTTATACAAAACAAAGATGAATAAATCTTTTAAAAATGGAAATTCCAAGAGGCTGAGGATATAGCTAAGTTTAGCAAGCACAAGGCCAAGTTCATTGCCCTCGATCATAACAAATGGGACATCAGCAGTTGGTTAATATAAAGAGAGGCAGGTGTGCTGGGACATTCCCTAGACTCAGGAGGCAGAGGCTGCCAGCACATCTCTGGGAGTTCAAGGTCAGGTTATCCTGGTCAGCACAGCAATTTCCAGGCCAGTCAGGGCTCCACAGTGATATCTTGTCTACAAACAAAAATACCAGTATCAAAAAGCCTGCTATACATGTAATTGAGACTCCAAGAAAGAGAAGACAGGAAGAATAAAGAAAAATTGAAGAACATCCCAAAATTTTCCAATTTTGATAATTAGTGAATTTATATATTAGAGAAAGGGAAAGTAATAGGAATTTTAAAAATAGAAACTGAATTATAAATGGTATACCTTAAATCTACCATATCATTAATTACATTATTTATAAAAGGACTAAAAATTCCAATTAAAAAGTAGAAACTGTTAGACATTTGAAGAGTTACTTGCCATAAACTGAGCACCTAGATGTCCAAAGGTATGAAAAGTTATCAAAGGAGATTTGAGTGGTGGGTACATACTGATAATGCCAGAATGTGGAAGGTGAAAAGGAGGGGCGACAGAAATCCAAGGCCAATAGCACCCACAAAGAGGAAGTCAAGGTCAGACTGGGCTGCACAACACCTTGTATCAAAAAGTTGTTCGGGTTTATCAAACAGCCTAAAAGAAACCATACAATTATCTGTAGCGAAGTCGTGAAGTTCAATCTTGATCTTGTGACATACTAATTGTAAAACTTTGATTAAACTATCACCAAGTCATTAAAGTAGCTTGGTGAATTCAAGGCCATCGTAAGCTGTAAGACGAATCTTAAGACAGCATGGACTACATAAACAAAGCATGTCTTGGAATTGAGTGTTTATAAAATAAGACTGTGTATAGTACATAGTAGGGAATCTATTGCTGGCAATCAATCAACATGTTAAGCTAATTTGAAATATTCATTTCCAATTGACATGATTGTACAAATTAGCAGATGATACTGCATCAATATATGTATCCAACGTGTAATAATCAATTCAGGCTAATTAAATGTTTCTAGTTCCTGGCTTTCACCATTTCTTTGTGTTGCAGCCTTCCCAGGGTTCTCATCTGGTTCTTAATAAGACATAGAAGCTTTTGCTGTAAACTGCACATACTCATCCCCCCACCCCTGGCTACAGAACAGCAGGACTGATTTTTCTCTGTTTGGAACTCTTTATTCGACTCACTACTTCTCTGTCCCCTCCCCTTAAAGGCTAAAAACTAATAGCCACAAGATAGCAATTCTGGTGATCTCTGATGGAGTTAAAGTCACAGCCACAAGATAGCAATTCTGGTGATCTCTGATGGAGTTAAAGTCATAGTGGCCCCATGGCTTTAAAAACCAGAACAGTCAGTTACTATTTTGAGAATACAGCTTAATTTTTAGACACAGTGTTTTTAAAACCAGTGGCTGCATGGATGAAAGTTTCAAACACTTCCTACCTGTGAGGAAAGCGAAAACCTCTAACACAGCCGCATCAAGACTGCTCTTTCGCCAGGCTGTGGTGGTGCACACTTTTAATCGCAGCACTTGGGAGGCAGAGGCAGGCGGATCTCTGTGAGTTCCAGGCACATCCTTTGGCTTACGCACTGCCCTGCCAGGCACATGACTCTAGGCTTTCTTGGAATGGTTTCTTTGGGCAATCGACTGCCCGATGCACCTTACTTCTATCTTGTCCTTCTAGAATGACTAGGCTCTTCCAGAAGCAAGATAATGACCCTCATTCACGCCCACAGGCTCCGAGACCAATACTTTCTAGATGTTTGTTCTTGGCAAGAGCCCAGGCAATGTTCTTTACATAGACTGCAGGTGAGCCTCACAATTCTAAGAGGTGGAAGGTACCCTCTGCAAGAGAAGTGGAAGAGCAAGGGGAGCAGGACAAGATGTTTCCAGAAGCACATGCAGCGTGTGACCCAGCTGGGATCTGAACTCCTCAGAGCTGACTCAAAGACCCCTCCCCTCTGGACCCAGCTCACTGTTCCCTCTAAGCTAGTAACACAGGCTGCCAACTCTTATAACAGAGCTCTGACCCTGAAAGGGCTGTGCTTACTTTTGTTTTAGCCTCCGTGTGTGCGTGCATGCGTGCGTGCGTGTGTGTGTGTGTGTGTGTGTGTGTTGGAGATGGAAGCAAAACCTTGGGCATGCTAGGCAAGTGCTTGGCCGCTAAGATGCACCTTTATCTCTGAGGAGTATTTGACAGCGGACTATCTAACAATGGGACCACTTGTCAGGGTCCACCATAATTATTCTTCTAGTCTATCATTAAACAATCTAAACTTTTCATCAGTGTTTTCTAATATGTTTAACCTAGCTAGTCTCAAGAACAATAAGTTATAATTACCTTATTTTTCACACTTAAAAACATTATTTATACAAAAAGTGAGTTATCAAGATAAAAAGTTTCTGATGCTAACTTAAAATAGTTTCTAATCTAAAATGGAGGAGGCAGTCAGAACAAACTGTTTCAACAGCTCCATCTTTCTTAATCTGGTTTTTCTCATTCTTCCTCCTTTGGAGGAATCTACAGATTGCCCCAAGGTATGTCTAATGATGCTGGAAACATGACATATTATTGAAACCTGTGATATCATGGTCACTACACCCCTACAAAAATCCCAAACAGAAGTAAAGATAAACTTGAAAGCAGTCAAATTCTAACCTTATTTAAACCATTTCCTAAATGAGTCTCTCTCTTTGCGGCCAACAAGTGGGTTCTGCAGTGAATAAAAGGCCATTGTCCTGTCAGACCAAACCACAAAAACAGTGCTTTCTCTAAGTAGGGAAAAAAAGCAGTGAAATATGTTTCAAAACAGAAGTCTTAATGCTGAAAATTCCCAACAAAATTAAAAAGACTGCCCCCTTTCTTCTGACTCAGCTTCCCTCTCCCTCCCATTCTGGGCAGACTTATCAAGTGTATGCCCAGCTTCTGTGCTGGCTCCTCTGAGGACATTGGATGAAATGACAACACGTTAGGGAAGTTTCTGGGGATCAAATCCAGGGCCCCACATATGTGAGGTGAGCACACCAGCACTAACTGAGCCCCAGTCCTCAGCCGTGCACGTGTTTTCTACTCTCCTTTTATTTTCTGGGTACTGGAGCTTCAGTAACGGGGCCAGGGAGGGGGCTCAGAGGGCAAAGTCTTCACTGTGTGAGCGGGAGTTCAGACCTACAGTGACGGGGCCAGGGAGGGGACTCAGAGGGTAAAGTCTTCACTGTGTGAGCAGGAGTTCAGAGTCCCATATATAGACAGGCATAGCAGAGAACACCTGTAACCCTTGTGTATGGGGATATGACAGAGAAAGACAGGCAGCTTCTTGGGTTCACTGGTCAGCCAGTCTTGCCTATTCGCCAAGCTCTAAGCAAACAACAAAACAAAACTAAAAACCATGGATGGTGCCTGAGAAACAACAACCAGGACTGTCCTCTGGCTTCTTCATTCATGCATGCATGCGCGCGCACACACACACACACACACACACACACACACACACAGTGTCTGGGCTCTGGGTACTGATGTACACCAGACAAGCTGTGACTGTCTCCTGGACTTTCAGGACAAAGACATGTGTGCCTTACGTTTATCTTCCTTTGGTGCTGGGGATACATCCCAGGGCCTCTCATATGCTAAGCCAAGCACTCTAACACTGAGATACCCCTTAGGCCAACTTGAATTTTGTTGAGGCCATTGTGAGTTTGGGTTTTCTGTCACTTGCAGCCAATTCTGGGCCTGCAGACTGCACGCTTCCCTGTTTCTGCTGTCACTCCAACTAGACCATAGCCTCCTAGGGAATATAGTTCTGATACTGCACAGCACAAAATACTTAATGACTGACCTAGATTCCAACGAGCTTGTTATTACGTAATTCTGGACAAGTCACTCTTTAATATTAGCTGGGGGGGGGGGTGGAGCATAAGGACGAATGACCAAAAAAGGCCAAGGTAGAAAGCTGATCCAGACCAAGTCAGGGTCACTGTTCCCCCCTTGTCTGTGTTTCAGCCTAGGAAATCAATTCAAACAAAGAAAAAAAAATTAAGAAAATAGGATATTATATATTCAGGTATAAAATACTTCCTATTAGGCTATGCTGCTACATGTAGGTTTCTTTTATTATTAAAGACTTAATTTTCCTGATGAGTGTTTCATTATGTTGCTCAGGAATGGTCCCAAACTCCTAGACTCAAGTGATCCTCTTGTTTCAGTCCCTTGAGCAGACTACAAGGATAAATGTCACAAAGAGAGACTTTACATGTTTGGATGAGCATGAGTCTGTGTGGCCACAGTGTGCACGTGGAGGCCAAAGGCCGCCTAGAGGTCAGTCTACAAATCCTACTCTGTTTGAAACAGGGTCTCTCTGTCATTTCTTTCTGTTTTGCATGCCAGGCTAGCTGGACCACGTTCTCCTGTTCTGGGGTTCTCCTGTCTCTATTCCCATATCCTGGGAGGAGTCACAGGACCGCAGACACCTGTGCTATGCCTGTGGCATCTGGCTTTTTGTTTGTTTTTAACATGGTCCTGAGGGTTTCTAGCTTAGGTCCTCATTACTTGAATGGTAAATGATCTTTATCATCTGAGTCATTTCCCAGCGACTAAATTGAGACTTTTAAAGAAGTCAGCAAGGGAGCTGGAGAGACGGCTCAGCAGTTACCAGCACTGGCTACTCTTCCAGAGGACCCAGATTTGACTTCCAGCACCCACATGGTGACTCACAATCATCTGTAACTCCAGTTTCTAGGAATCTGACACCCTCACACAGACATACATCAGGTGAAACATAAATGCACATGAAATAGAAGTAAATTTTAGAAGAAGAGGAAGGGGAGGAAGCAGCAGCAGCACATGGTGATGATACCTATCAATCATGTGTAGCACTTGGACAACTGAGGCAGCCTTGACAACATACTGAGTGTTACGCTACAAAGTGAGACCCTGGCTCAAAGAAAAAGAACTTTTTGTTATTGGAGGGAACTATCCTTTTCCTATGTTCATGGGATGTTTTTCTATAAACCTTGAGACCTTTCTTATGTCATGTGCCCTCTAGGAAACGTTTGTCTCAACAGATTGATAAAATTGGAAAGAATTTATCTGGCTCAACAACAGTCTCCTCCAAGAGGACATTTTGCAACCACAGTGCTGTGAAGATGGTCACTATAAGCAGGTCAAATATTCTCTATCCAAGACTATTTACCTTTGACCTAGTTAGAATACCTTTGCACATAATTATCTTACATAAACTTTGGCCTAGTTTCCTTCCCATCAATTGTTCATTTTGAGTGAGTGGAAAATACTGTGTTTACATTGACCATACATAAATCCTTTGGTTTCATTTATCTATAGGCTGTAGTTAGAATCTCTCTCAAGACTCAGCATCTTACCAGACAGCATCAGTTCCTTGCTGCCCTGACAGAACTCATGCCCACTCCCAAGTCCTCTCTTTTATACAGAATAATGAGTGGAGCTGACTCCTTTGCATCGTATGAATGTTCATCTCTGTCTGCATCGTATGAATGTTCATCTCTGTCTGCATCGTATGAATGTTCATCTTTGTCGACAAAACACTGTAAAAGACATGATGTCCACATGGTCCCGAAGTAAGATGTGCCTTGTACTTCTAAATTATAAAACAGTTACTACTCTGGTCAGACTGGAACACAACAGAAAGAAGAAAAACACTTTTGAAAGACTCAGTGTGTGCAGTTAAGTACTATATACACCTCAACTAAATTCTCTGATGTCAGAGAGGGAAGTATGGTGGGACAATTCAGTTAACTTCTGGGATTACTCTAAGTGGCAGTCCCAACAAGAGCGTCCAGGTTGAACCCTGAAGCCCATCTCTGTCCCACAATATTACAGAGCCTTCCTCAAGCCCTGTCACCTGCTAGATTCCAGCCACACCCCTCAGGACTCAGAACAGCCTTCTAGAAGTCAAGTTTTCAGATTTACCTTTTATTTCAGTGGTCTTGAAACTACCTATCCTTTCTGTAGGAGTCTGCAATCCCTGCTCAGGACTCTGGGATGACTATCTCATCTGCCCTGTAGTAGACTACAGAAGAAACACTGGAGGAGTTCTCAGTTTGGGCCTCAGAGGCCCTGACAGCTTTGATTTTTACTTTCAGTAAACCCTATTCCACCGAAAGAGCAGCCCAGGGTGAGCCTAGCGTAGATGACAGCAGAGCTAAGTGGTCCCAGAGTCCCCAAGCATGTGGCTGTCTTGACAGCTAATCACATATGCACAAATAACCCTGGATAAGATGGCACTTAGTGACCTTAGCCCAACTGTCAGCCCCTGGGACTGAGCAGAACGGTTGTTTTAAACCGCTGACCGTTGGAGGGTTTGTTCAGTGGCGAGAGTGAACTGATACAGCCTCTCCAACTTAGGTCAGAGACTTGAAATTGTTTCTCTCAAGGCTCTACTTGTAAAACTCAGAATTTCTTTGTGTTTGTGTGTTTATGTGGTGCACGTACTTGTTAGTATGAGTGGCTACATGTGGCTGCATGTATGTAGAGGAAAGAGGTTGATGTGGAGGGTCTTTCCTCAGTTACTATCTGCTTCAGTTTTTTAAAAAAGGGTCTCTAAGTAGACCTGAAGCTCATCCATCTGGGTAGACTGGTGGCCTATGAGTTTCAGGACTTGACCTCCTCCATTATCACCAGTGTTGGGGATACAGGCACATATCTATCCAGCTTTCTTTAGAAAAAATATTTATTTTATGTATATGAGTGTTTGTTTGCATATATCACGTTGCATGCCTGGTGTCCATGAAGTCAGAAGAGAATCTGGAACTAGGCAGTGGTGAGATACCACGTGGGTGCTAGGAATTCAATCTGATCCTTTGCAAGAGCAGAGTGTGTTCTTAACTGCTGACCCATATCTCCAGGTCCTGCGCTCAGTGTTTTATGTGAATTCTGAGGATCCAGATTCAGGTTCTCATGGTTACTGAGCAGGCACTGTATGACTGAACCATTTCCTCGACCAGACCAGAGACTCTTGGCAGCTAAAAATAAATGGGACTAAGTCCCAAGGTCACCAAAGAGTTTACTTACAATAGCTTGTTCTTTCCTCTTCCTTCCTGCCAAGGCCAGCCTGATCCAGCCCAGAACACATCACACTTAGGCTGAAATACACTATAATCTAGTGTGCATAAGACCCTGCGTTAAGTCTCCATAACTTCATGAACCCAGAGTACTGATAAATGTGTGGTTGAGCAGGAGAAACAGCAGTTCAAGGCCACCCTTGACCAGTTCTTGAAGCTGCTGACAATGAACTGGCACAGCTTTCTCCTTACAAGGTCCCCAGGAAAGTACAAGTTCAGATTCTTTGTGTCTCCTCATAATTCTCAGCACAAGCCTTCCCTACATTTTGGCTACATAATGATGTTGAGATTAGCCTGGCCTACATGAGATCCTGTCTCAAAACTGGAACTGGGGGGTGGCTTTCTAGACCCCTACCTTTTTAGTATGACCAAGCTTTAGATATAAATTAGAAACAAGCTTCAATCTAAGTGGACGTTGTTTAAAATGGAATAACAGTGGGTTCCTGCTACTTCTTAGCAAATCCTAAGTCAAGAATACTTTGAGCTTTTGAGAGAATGTTATTTTCTGGACATAATAGGCTTTGTCTGTAAAAGATCAGAGTTAACTTGTTAAAACAGAATTTTCTGTTATGATATTTCCCTCTTTCTACTGAAGTGTCATAGAAATGAGCATTTTCAGTTTAGAAAAAAGGAGTCGACTCTAAACCCAAGTCACAGAGTGTATCACACCATCAGTTAAAGACCAGCACATAAAAAAGCAGTACCGTTCAGAGCAGCCTTGCTGTAAGCCTCCAGAGCTGAGTCTAAAATGGAAGGCTGCCAACTCACTTGGAAAAATTGAATTATGGTGGTCAAGTTGAATAATGGTTGTTTAAACATGCTGTGGTATCATCTGGCAATCAGCCATGTGCACCTGCAAATTCAGGTGGACAAAAAAAGGAACCGATGGCCCGTGGAAGGTGATGGGTGACTACAAGCTAAGGCTCATTTTTCACACTGGGATCAGAGCCAGGCAAATAAGATCAACAAAGGTAAGGCCCGAATTCAAAGTGTGAGCAAGAGCCCACTCGGTACACTGTCTCAGGAGCTTGGAATGGCTACTCTGCAGAACACTCTTGAGAGGTGGGTGAGTGTGGGGAGGGGAATGACACTATCAATGCCCAAGTGGTTCTAATATCATTTGTCATTTACCCTAAGTTGTTGTGTGACTAAGAGTCATTTTCTGTAGGTGATCAGATGGGAAATGGAAACAAAAGAGAAATCAGAGTGAAGTAATAATTTAGGAGATTGCTTAATTTATGCATGAAGGAATGTGAGTGTGTATATATTTGAAACATACATCTAAGGAAAAAAATCTTATTTTTTTGTTTGTATGTTTTTTAAGGCAGGGTTTCTCTGAAGCTTTGACTGTCCTGGAACTTGCTCTGTAGACCAGGCTGGCCTTAAACTCAGAGATCTGCCTGCCTCTGCCTCCCGAGTGCTGGAAATAAAGGTGTGCAACATCACCTGGGAGAAAATTTGGGGGGGGGGCAGGCATGTTTTTCTCCATGTACCTTAATAGCCTGGAACTTTATACAAAGATTAAGCTGGTCTTGCACTCACAGAGATCTCCCTGCCTCTGTTTCCTAGTGCTGGGATTAAAGGCTTATGCCACCATGCTCACTCAGCCTGAAATATTTATGTCAGTAAGAATTAAGTGAAAAATGGGAAATAATCTTTCATAGGTACCTGTACCCTAATTCTTCACTGAGTTGGATCATGTGCAGGATGTAGGATTCCTTGCTTGTTCCAGTGAGGCCAGGCAACAGCAGGATGGTGGGTCTGGTGTTGGCATCCGTATAACATGAGCTGTTATTGTTATCAGACCAGTCCAGGGAGATCTGGCCTCCATCCGCTGTCTTGATGAGTTCACTGAAAATGACCATTCAAAGGCATTACTGAGGAGTGCTTAAGTTGCACCTTGGTGTTTTCATTCTATAAATATGACATTATCTGGTCATCTCAAAATAACTTACCACATCCAGATATACATATCTATGAGTCACTTTCTTTCATTACAAAAATATTACCAAAATTAATACCATATTTCCAGCAGTTCCAATAAAAAGTAACAGGTAAAAAATGAACTTCAGAAGGGACTAAATCAGGGTAATTGGGGTGTATATGTATAAACGTGGTCAAAATACATTATATATATGCACAAAATTGTTCAAAAACCAATAAATTATTTTTAAAATGAACTTAAAAAAGAATAAACGTCAAAGAACTTCAAATATTTGGGAGGGAGTGTGGAAAGTCCCTGCCTAGTATGCACAAGGCTTTTGATTTATCCTTGGTATCACACACACACACACACACACACACAGCCCTTCATATATTATATTAATCATTTCTTTATTACTCTCAAATGCATAGCATTTAACCCCTATTAATTGAGGTAATACAGAGACCAACAGGGCATTCTGGGTAAGCCAACTCTGTTCTAACTACAACTCTGACTCAACTAAGCAGGCCCTCACTGAATATTACAAAATTTACTTTTTGAATGACTTCCCACAGCATTGTGGGCCCAATAGTAGAACCGGCAGGGAGAAAAGGAACTCCAGAAAAAGACCATATGACTCAGGGAAATTAGTAATAGACACCATTTAAATCTCTGGTTAGATATGTCCCCACCCACACCTGCAACATCAGAACATTATCTTCAGAAACCCATGCGTTTGTTACTATGAGTTCTTTCGTGGGGAGACACAGAACCTGAAGCGATTGTAGAGCCTCAAGGACAAATTGGAAAACAGTACTCCCCCCAAACCAATGTGCTTCTCACATCCCAGAAATTAGCTAGGACTTCCATTCTGCCCGTTAGGAAAACAGAAAAGAAAAGAAAAAAGGCGGGAGCAACATATTTTTTCTGGGGCTGGAGGTGGGTGGGTGGGCGCGCATTCTTCCAATTTACTTTCATTTCATTTTGTTAACCACAGATGTATTAACTTAGAAGTGGAAGCGGGTATTAAAACCTGTGATTTGGAAGATAATAGGTCAAAAACACATTCACTTACTTCCTGTACTGCACCAGGGGCTTGGCAGTGATGAAGGGTCTCAGCAGTGTCTGTCCTCGGCTCTCCCAGCACCATACCGTCGGGTAATAGGTTTCTGTCACCACCGGACAGTGGTCCTGGAGGAAGCGGCTGAAACTCTCCCCTCCAGTCACTAACTGGGGTTTCTGCGGGGAGAAGCAACATCGGTGAGGGGTCCAGAACAAAGTTTACCGCGGCCGTAAACCAGCAACCAGAGGATTTATAGTGCTCCCACCCGGAGGCCGCGCGCGAGCCCTCTGATTCAGTCTCCCCGGAGACTGACGCACAGAAGCCACAATCACAACAGTCCCAAGATGCACTCAAACGCATCCCGCATCCCGGGGGGGGGACGGGGACGAAACGCGAACTGAGCGCCGGTGTCGTTCCCGAAGTACCGCAGTTGTGCTGGCCGGTCCGGGGAAGGGGACACCGGGAGAACCTGGTGGCAGGACCCTGGACCTCCGCAGGCAGCTAGTGTCTCCGCGCGCCCTCGGGGCCCCGGAGCCAGCCACGCTCCGCCGCCCCCGCCCCCGGCTCACCTTGGCAATGCTGCTCAGGTAGTAGCAGGCGTAGGCGACGCTGAAGCCCAGGATCAGCGACAAGCCCATGCCCGAGCCGAAGAAGCCGACGCGGACCTGGTGCTCCAGGTAGAGCGCCAGCTCCCGGGACAGCACCCGCAGGTCCATGGCCAGGCTCTGCATGGCGCGAGTGCGGCGCAGCTGCAGCGGAGGCCGGCCTGCCTGAGCGCCGGGAGCCGCGACGCTGGAGAGCGGCGCTTGCGGGGAGGAGCGCGGCCTCAGCCAACGGCGGTCCGGGAGGCGGGGCCCATCCCGCCCCGCCCCACCCGCGAACCTTCCAGACGCGCGCTGGACCGCCCCGCAGCGGCGGACCTGCGGTGTCCCTGGAGAGACGGGAGGGAGCGCGTGAGCTTTGCGGAAGAAACGGCCCCGCTGCCACCTACCGCCGTGACCTTGAACAAGTAGACGCGGGAGGCAGCGGTTTGGAGAGAAGCGGGCACTAGTTTCGGATTCCAAAGTAGATGCGGAAGGGAAGTAGATGCTATGTAGGGAGAGAATCTTCCATTCCACCGGAGCTTGCGTCCCTAGGAAAACTATCCAAAGAAAAAACATCCCATCATGCTCAACTTTCAGTCTCCCGGTGAATCTTTTAAACAGCTAAAGGCTATTAGATGAAAACTGGGTCTTCAAAAGGTCAGGAGCCGGAAATAAGATTCAATCATGTGGTTGATGAATGCTGTGAACTCGCAGGTATCCATATGGCGATTCGGGCTGACTACTCAGGAAAGCGTTTATGAAGGAGGTTCTCTCAGGCTTGTTTGTGGCAACGTGACAGAAGTCTGAGGATAGTTAAAGCCATTTGAAACATAGGATGACTAGACGTAAGCAGGGAAACAGTGAAGGTAAGGGCTGAAATCAAGTTTATACAGTGCAAGGGATCCCGCTCAGGGCTTTGTGCCTGGTAGGCACTCCCCAGCTGAGCTACATCCCCCAGCTATCCGTTGCTTATTTTTACATCAGCAGGTGGTAGTTATATTTTATGGATTAGAGTGTGAGATGGCAATCCATGTCTAATCTATAATAATCAGATCAGTAACTAGCATATCCGTTCCTGCAGACATTCATCACTTCTTTGTGTTGGGAGCACTGTAATTTTGAAATAATCAAGTGTTCAATCAGTTAGGATTATGCATCAATGATCTCTCACTTGAGGGAAATAAGATGGGTTGGAAGTGAGCAATTTATTTGGCTTTGACTTGGTCATTGAGCTTATTGGGGTTGGTGACGAGCCTAATGCAGTTACTTTCACTGAACAAGGTTCTCTGGATTTCCTCACACTCACCTTGTTTTGCTTTTGTTTCTTTAGAGGAGCATTCTTCAACCTGTGGGTTGCCACACCCGGGTTGAATGACCCTTTCGTAGGGGTGGCATATCAGGTATCCTGCATATCAGATATTTACATTATGATTTGTAACAGAAAATTACAGTTATAAGTGTCAGTGAAATAAGTTTATGGTTGGGGGTCACCATAACATGAGCTGCATTAAAGGGTCTCAGCATTAGGAAGGTTGAGAGCCACTGGTCTAGACAGTCTTAAAGTCTTAAAGTATTTCAGGCTGGCCTCCAGGTCACCGTGGAGCTGAGAATGACATTGAACTTAAGATGCTCTTGCTTCCATCTCCCAAAGACTGAGTTTAAGGGATTGTACTAATACCATGTCCAGTTTTATGGGTTGCCTGGTATCAAAAGCACTCTACCACTGGGCCGCAAGGCCCTGCCCTATAGCAGGATTGACGTGCAGCTCACTGTAGCCTGGTGCCTGCCTCAGTCTCCCAAGTGCTGGACGTAGAAGTGTGTGCCACCACAGCAGCATGGAGGTTTCATGTGTGACATCAGGTCTTGCTGTGCAGGATGACAGACTGGGCTAAACTGGTGGCAGTCTTGTCTGAATCTTTCAGGTGCTGCAGATTACAGGTCTGTGCCCCTGTGCCCAGCAATGTGTGTTGTTTTGTTTCTGTGTGTGGTGCTGGGAATTGAGCCCAGGACCTCATGCAGGCT
The DNA here is from genome assembly GCF_018167655.1 of Microtus oregoni. NCBI lineage: Eukaryota > Metazoa > Chordata > Mammalia > Rodentia > Cricetidae > Microtus > Microtus oregoni. Next base: position 42,222,012 of record NW_024543070.1, on the reverse strand, counting down.
AGAAAAGTGCTCTACCACTGACCTGCATTCCTGACGTGCCTTTCCCGCACTGTACCTTGATGCCTAAGCCTCTTTCTTGTTAGAACATTTACAGTCTTCCTTAACACAATTTATAGGTGAGAAAATGAGAGTTCTGGATTTTATTCACTTTCGACTAACTTCTTTGATGATCAAGATACCAAAGACTTCAAAATTAGAGGCAACAGAGGAGAAAACACTTAAGTTGCAGAAAAATGCTAAAGGGAAGGGTTGTACCAGTTGTGGCAACACAGGGTTCTTAGAGTAAGAGGAAAAGCCACTTTGAGTTTATTGTACATAGAAATGTATTGTAATAGCATTTGGCTGTTACAAGGAGAGGGTCCTGTGTTTCTCCCGGCTGCCTGGCTAGCTTATACCCAAAATAACCACACAGAAACTGAAACTGTATTCATTAAAACACTACTTGGCCCATTAGCTCTAGTTTCTTATTGGCTAATTCTTACATCTTAATTTAACCCATTTCTATTAATCTGTGTATTGCCACGTGACTGTGACTTACTGGCGAGACTTTAGCCAGCATCTGTCTGTCTCAGGCCAAAGATCCGTGGCTTCTCTCTCTCTGCCCTTCTTCCCAGCATTCAGTTCTGTCTTCTCCGCCTACCTAAGTTCAACTAGACCAAGGCAGTTTCTTTATTAACCAATGAAAGCGACACACAAACAGAAGGGACTCCTATACCGTTTGGCAGTGGGTGAAATCTTTCCATAGGCCAAACAACTAGGCTTGGGATTTAGAAACAATGCCTTAGAAAGATGAAGATCAGGCATTACTTCTAGGGCAGAGTGCTTATCCAGCATAGACAAAGACCTGTCTTTAATCTCCAGCATTGCATATATTTGACATGGTGGCACATTGCTGGAATCTCAGCAGTTGGGGAGTAGAAGCAGGAAAGGACCAGGAGTTCCAGGTCATCCCCTTCTACATAGTGAGTTGAAGACCAGCATGGGCTGCGCCAGACTCTGCCCCCTCCAAATGCTGCGACACTGGTCCCAGGATGGCAGCCCTCCTGCCATTTTGAAGCCTTCCTCCATGGTGGTGGGCATCCATACTTACCAAGCTCTGCTTTGGGCCATTGGCACTTCCGCCTTTGGAAACAAGCTACTGTGTCTCCATCCCTCTGCTTCCTAAGCTGGCTGCTGTAAGTAGAGCAAAAAATTCAGTTTGGGTTACATCTCAGTTTTCCTGTGGAGGTAGGAAAACAACACCTGGCTTTTGCTGCTTTCCCTGTGTTCAGTGCTAGGGATTGACCCTACAGCCTCATGAAATGTTCAGAAGTGCCCCACCACTAAGTTATATCTCACCTCTAAATCTCAGCTCCAGTCTGTAGTCGGAAGGAGACTAGAGAAAAGGTGTGAGCAAACACTCGACATCTTAGTTCAACTCGGAGACCTCATCTGACAGGGTCTCAGATGTGGTAGACATCACATAGGCAGCAGGTTGTGCAGAGGGGACAAATAGGGGTCACCTTAAAACAGTCTGCTTTAGGCCGGGCGGTGGTGGCGCACGCCTTTAATCCCAGCACTTAGGAGGCAGAGGCAGGCAGATCTCTGTGAGTCCGAGACCAGCCTGGTCTACAAGAGCTAGTTCCAGGACAGGCTCCAAAACCACAGAGAAACCCTGTCTCGAAAAAACAAAAAACAAACAAACCAAAAAAACCCAAAACAGTCTGCTTTACAAAACCCAGCTCCAACTGTGAGGATTAATGTAGTCCTTCCAGAAAAGGGGTAAACCTTTTGAGCACCTTATTATATTATCTCTTTAAGGCCTCACTACTTCTCAGCATTGTTACCTTAGGGACAACATTTTGACATGTCTGTTATGGGATAGTCTTTTTGAACACTGTAAAGATGTGTTGTCGCCAAGGTGTCTTCTGATTGGTTTAATAAAAGAACTGACTGGCTGATAGCTAGGCAGGAAGTTTAGGCAGGACAGCAAGACAGGATGCTGGGAGGAATAAGGGCCAAGTCTTGGAAATCTCCAGAGACAAGAGAGAAGCAAGATGAATGTGCTATGTTGAAAGAAGCTACAGCCATGTGACTGAAGGGGAATAAAATATGGGCTAATTTAAAATGTGAAAGTTAGCTAGTGACCAGCCTGAGCTATCAGCCAAGCATTTATAATTAATGTTAAGTCTCTGAATATTATTTGGGAGCAGTTGCAGAGACATACAGAAATCCCACATAAATGAGTTTCAAAGGTAGCACATAATACTCATATATTATACTTAAAATAAATCTCTAAATAAGTTCAACTCTTCAGTCGACATTCAAAAATAAGGATTGCAGTAAGAAAGTATTTTTGTTACAAGTCTTTTTCAGACTTATTTTTTTATTTTGTGTATGCATGTGCATATGGAGACCATTTGAGCTTCAGGAGCTGGGGTTAGGAACAGTTGTGAGCTCCCTCCCTGTGAACTGCAGTCCTCTTCAAGAGCATCAAGTGCCCTTACCCATGGAGCTGTTTTTTCTCCCTCCACCAGTAGGCGTCACTTTACTTACAAACGTCACAATGACCATTTGTCAAACAGCAAAAACTTGTTTTTAAAAACAACTTAAACTCACTGTAAAGGCATAAACCACACAAAAAGGTCTATTACTAATGGGAAGGCTGAAAACTATTTATTTAATTTGGCAGGGTTTTTTTGTTAAGTAGCCCTGGAAGACCTGAAACTTACTATGTAGACTTGGGTGACCCAGATCTTGCAACAGTCCTCCTGTCTCTGCCTGCTGAATGCTGGCTCAAGATCAGAACATCCTAAGATTTAATGAGAGGCAAGACTTAAATAGAAACACATCACTACATATTTTGTGTAGTATATTTTATACAGTTTGAAATTGGTCTTAGTAAATAGAAATTCAGAGTTTGATATGAGGGGAGTGAAAGCTGAAAGATCAGAGAAGCAGAGCAGCCAGCTACAAGAGTTCTTATCTCTCTAAATGCTCAGACAGATGGGGCAAGATCCTGTCTCAACAAATGCTCAGACTGAATTCAATGAACTCCTGTCTCCTTCCACCTTTTGTTCCCCTCTCTGCCAAGCCATATCCCCTCTAGTCTCTGCTTTCCTAGTGTTGGGACTAAAGGTGTGTGACTCCCAAGTACTGGGATTAAAGGTGTAAGCCATCACCACCTGGCTTGTTTCTTTTTGCGACTGGGCCAATTTTGTGTAGCCCAGGGCAGCCTTGAACTCAGAGATCCCTCTATGGGATTAAAGGTGTGTGCCACCACTGCCTGGCCTCTATAGTTAACTAGTGGCTTAGCTCCACACTCTGATCTTCAGGCAAGCTTTATTTGTTAGATCACAAAATATCATCACAATATACCATATTTTATTGAAGTCTACTCAAATATATAAAATCTACCTAAAAAAATACATTCCAGAAAAATACAAAAGGGAAAGGAGTGGATGATTACAGAGACTGAAAATAGGTGGCTAGATCTGAAAAGCAGAATTGATGTCACTAAATACCTTTAAAATTTTGTTCCGTGTTTTTGTATCACATGTGAACAACAACAAAGGGCAAAGAGAACCTTCTTAGTTAACATTGTTTCAAGGTTAAAAGCTAAACCACAGAAGGTATCTTTGTTATGGTTTTGGTCCCTGGTCCCTTTAAGAGACAAGTCATGCCCACTCTCTCCCCCATCCGCCGAGGCAGGCTGATCTTCAGCTTCCAGCCTAAGCTTGCTCTCTTTTTTATCTTCCTCATGGAGAGGCAGCTTCGCTTCTACCTCTCTCTGCACTTCTCCACTTGCCCCCTTCTCTGTCTCTTTCTCCTCCTCCTCTCTCTCTCTCTCTGCTCCACCTTCCCCCTTCCCCCTCCATAACCCCCTGAATAAATATTCAACCTCACTCTGCATCCATGTCTCTGTCTCCTGCCCGCCCACCGTGTGTCTCCCTGCCTGGGACCAGCCACCGCTCAGGGACCAGCAGCCATCTCTGCCTGGGACTGGCTGCTCCCAGGGCCCATTGTCTGCTGCCACATGGCATGCTAACACAATTTGGGACCTACAGCATTTCTGCTGCCTACTGCTGCCGGGGATCTTGCAGCATTTTTAAAAAACGTACAAAAATCCTGATGTTAACCTTACAAACTTTGGGCTATTGTATCTGTTTGCTATCTGAAAACCAGTAGGATCTGTTAAGGTAAGGGTGTGTTGATACAATTTATGAGCACATTGTATTGAATATACTGTAAAAAGGAGGATTGAGACGAATCTGCTCGGGTACTTGCTCCATGTCATTTTGCTAATGATCATAGGAAATACCTTAAGTCCTGTGTCTTAGAGGATGGGATTTGGAGAGGTTTTGCTTTGGTTTGGGCTCCTGAGGACTGAATATGTGTGCTTGTTCACAGTGTGCGTGTGCTCTATCAGTGAGCTATGCAGTACTGTCTAACACACACACACACACACACACACACACACACACACACAGTCCTTGAAATAAGAATACCCCAAGAATGCTAATTTTATTGTGTTCTGGGGCAGCTTAGATAGGGCTCACCTTGGCTAATGGCCACACCCTAGCTCTCAGGATTTTTTAGCTGCAAGCTCACCAGAAACCACTTCCCTGCCATCAGGAACTCATGAGGGTCTCATGCTCACAACAGCTGCAAGCACAGGAAAACAAGCTGTTTACTCTGGTTGGCAAAGGGTCATAGAAAATTCAGGATCTGAGGGTCCACAGTCCCCAATACTATGCCTCCAACCCTGGAGAAATACACAAAGTGGACAGAGCCGACACAGGCTTGACTGTGGCCTTGCCCAAGGCAATGGAATGCTAGCAATTTCCTCTTGCCCTAGGATTGACAGCTGGCAGCTGTCTAAAGCTGGGGATGTATGCTACTCTCTGGGTTTGGTAAGCAATGTCTAACCTGGCCTAAATACAATGTTAACATTCTAGATGCTTCCTCCTTTTCCTGGGCCATACAGACAGACTGGAGAGTGAGAGGGAATTGGGGCTTTGAATTGTTGATCTGGGAATTTATTTTAAAGACCTTTCTGGTGGCAGGTACATAATGCTAACTGTTTTGTGAGGTGAATGAATTCCTCGCTCAGGATGGGGAAGAGATGAATGGGCACTCATATGGCTAGACAGATCTGCAAACCACCCCATTTAATGGTTTCTGAGAGACTCACTCTTGCTCAGTGTCTTCCAACAGGCCACATTGACTTGTCTCCATAGCTTTGTTCTTGTCAAGGAGTCTCTTCAGCCTTGCAGTGATTGCACTACAGGGGCTGACTCACACTGGGGTGCCCCCCATGTTGAATGTGATTTCATAGGAAGTCTTGCAATGATTGAAGTACAGGGGCTGACTCACACTGGGGTGCCCCCCCATGTTGAATGTGATTTCATAGGAAGTCTTGCAGTGATTGCACTACAGGGGCTGACTCACACTGGGGTGGTCTCCTCCCTGCTGAACATGATTTCATTAGGAAGCCTTGCAGTTGCTACCTTGGCCTTTGAAACACAAGCTGAAGGAAAGAAAGCTGCCATGTAGGAAGTCCTTATATTCAGACCTTCTGCTCAATTAGAAAGCCCAGACTGATCCCATGTTCAGGCTTCTAATTTTGAGGGAAATACCCAGCCAGCCCCCAGATATTCTGCCAACCCAGCTGAGGTACCAGTCATCTGAGTAAAGAAACCTTCATGGATGTTCCATTCAACCTGACCTGTCCATGACTCTGGTCCCAGATATCTCTGCAAAACCACACAAGAATCTCTAGCCAGGGTTGGGAAACAGCCCAGTCAGTGTGTTGCTGGGGCAAGCAGAAAAACCTATATTTGATCCCTAGAATCCATGTGAAAATATGGACATGCATGTTTTTAATTATAAGATGTGTAGGCAGAGACTAATGGATCCCTGGGGCTTATGGGCCAGTCATCTTTGGTAGGCTTTCCATTTTACTGAGAGATCTTGACCTCTGGCTTCTATGTGCACACACATGTACACCTGCACATTCATGTACACACATTTATAAACACATATGTAAATCCTAGTTAGTCTATTATTTTTGCTGTGAGTCCCGAAGCAGCTTGCTGCAGGGTCCCACAAACCAAGGTGTCTGGCCCCAGCCATGCGGCAGCAGGCAAGTCCCGCAGACAGTGAGTCCTCAGAAAGTTCAAGTTCCCAGCGAATGTGCAGGTTCCTGTCAGCAAGTGGTGCAGCGTGTGGGAGGCACATGGACAGATACGTGTAGAGAGCTGCGTGGAGCCGTGCCTAAAAGATGGCGCTGGCTTCCGCCCTCCACGATCCCGAAAGTGAGCGCTCTCTGATAAACAATTCCTTATTTGGCTAAGACCGGACTCTTGCGATCATCACCCGATGATTGCAAGCGGTTTGCATATGCGTGGACCAATGGACGGTGCCCACGTGGCTATCCAGGGTTGGTAGCCCAGGCCTACTTAAGGACTGGGAGAGGCTTGCCTGGGCAGAGAAGAGAGAGAGATACAATTGTAAAAAAGGTCCTGAATCAAACTGCTTGCAAGAAGAGCTCCGGTGTCACATCATCCTTGCTGGTCGAGGCGGTCGCAACAAGTGGTGGCCCGTACAGGGAACCGCTTCTCTTCTCTCTGTGGAGCTCAGAACTTGCTGCAATCAGGAGGTGCACCGGACAGTCCTCAGGTAAGGTTGGGGATCCATGACAAAAGCGGGAGAAAGGAGAGCCACGACAAAAGCAGACAGGTAGAAGTGAGCAAACGTCAAACGGGTTGCAAACATCAAACGGGTTGTAAACATCAAATGGGTGCTTCATTTTCGCACCCAATTTTTTTTGGCTCTCAATGAGCTGCTTTGTTCTACAAATTTAAAGATAAAAAGGAGCACTTTAGAGAGGTTCCTGGAGGAGTGGGATACCATTGCACCTTGGTTTGCGGCCTCCGGCAATCTTACCGTGCCCTCCTGGGAGAAGCTAGGTAGAGATCTCAACTTTGCCACTGAACAAGGTACGGTAAGGAAAGGAGTTAGGCCAGTGTGGAAGTTAGTGCGAGGTTGCCTGGAAGATCAGTGATGTAGTAAAGCGGTGGAGAATGGTCAAGCCGCCCTAGAGATCCTGCAGGAAGAGAGATCCGAGAAAGCAGCTTCTGAGAAGGCTATGTCCGGTGCTGGAACAGGAAAAGGGGTGTCAGGCAGGACTCTGACTTTCAAGGCCCCCTTCTGCCCAGCACGGTGGGACAATTTTTAGGGAGATCATCTACCACCTTAAGAGGCTTACGAGTTCACCCAGGGATAATAGATTCAGACAATACAGGCATAGTTAAAATTATGGTTGAGTCACCAAAAGGCATTACTGCAATTTCCCCAGGTGACAGGATAGCCCAACTTGTTATCTTGCCCAGTCTACATGACAAACATCCCCCTAGAGATATTAAAAGAGGAGAAAAGGGCTTTGGCTCAACCAGTACAGATTTAGCATTTTTATCTTTGGACTTAGATCGAAGACCAACTTTACAATTAACTATTAATGGAATTAAGATCACTGGCTTTTAGATACAGGAGCAGACAAGAGCATTATAGCCAGTAAAGATTGGCCACGAGGTTGGCCTATGCAACTGACATCGCATACCCTACAAGGACTGGGATATGCTAAAGCCCTAATGTTAGTGCTAACTTGTTAAATTGGCAAGATACAGAGGGTCATTCTGGGGTGATTCAGCCTTATGTTCTGGAACTTCCAGTTTCATTATGGGGAAGGGACCTTATGAAAGACATGGGCTTTAAGTTGAGTAATGACTATTCAGAAAAGGTGCAAGCCCTGATGAAAGATATGGGCTGTCACCCAGATTTTGGCTTGGGTAAACATTTGCAGGGGCAGAAAGATCCTATAATTGCAAAGCCACGAAAACCCAGACAAGGGTTGGGTTTTTCTTAGGGGCCGCTGAGGAAGGAATTCCCATCTCCTGGAAGACGGAAGAGCCGGTATGGGTTCCTCAGTGGCCACTCTCTTCTGAAAAGCTGCATGCAGCCTATCAACTAGTTCAAGAACAGTTAAATGAAGGACATATTAAACCCTCTCTGTCTCAATGGAATACTCCTATTTTTGTCATTAAGAAAAAATCTGGAAAGGGGAGACTTCTGCATGATCTTAGAGCTATCAATGATCAGATGAAGATCATGGGTCCTGTTCAACGCGGCCTTCCCCTGCTGTCAGCCTTGCCAGAGAATTGTCCCATTATAGTGGTAGATATTAAGGATTGCTTTTTTTCTATTCCTTTGAACAGTAAGGACAGTGAAAGGTTTGCATTTACATTGCCCTTCATTAATCATGAAGAGCCTGATAGGAGATACCAATGGGTTGTCTTACCCCAGGGTATGGCCAATAGCCCTGCTATGTGTCAGTTCTTTGTTGCCTCTGCATTAGAGCCTTTAAGAACTTGTTTTTCAGGCGTAAAATGTCTCCATTATATGGATGATATTCTGTTAGCTGCCAAGGAGGAAAGAGTCTTGCAGGAAGCCTATGGGGTATTGGTGGAGACCTTAAAACAAAAGGGACTCCATATAGCTCCTGAAAAGGTGCAACAGAGTAAAGTAGTAACCTATTTAGGATCAAAAATAATGCATGATCAAATCATGCCACAAAAGGTAGAATTGAGAAAAGATCATTTGCCTACGTTAAATGATTTCCAAAAATTTTGGGGAGATATAAATTGGATTAGGGGCAGTTTACAGATGGCCAATAATGAGTTGAAACCTTTATATGATATTTTAATTGGAGATGCAGCTTTAGATTCCCCCAGGCAGCTAACCGGGGAAGCCCAACGGGCTCTTTTGACCATTGAGGACGGGTTAGCTAAGGCCTTTTTGAAGCGAGTAGAATGTGTAAATAACATTGGCTTATGTATTTTGCCTACTTGCTTGCAACCCACAGGGATATTATGGCAAAAGGGGCCATTATTATGGATCCACCCGAAAATTTCCCCTGCAAAATCCATTGACTATTACCCTACTGCTGTGGCTTTACTTGCTTAGCAGGGCATTCAAATTTGTTTACAGCATTTTGGAGTCTTACCTAACATGTTGAGTACTCTGTATGATGCTACTCAAGTAAAGACTTTATGTGCTGCTTTAGCTGATTGGGCCATTTTGCGTTGCTCTTACCCAGGGCCTATAGATTGCCACTGTCCTAAACATCCATTGCTGACTTTCTTTAAGGAACACCCAGTGATATTTCCCAAGAGTACTGCTTTACAACCCATTCCAGGAGCCAGTGTTATTTTTACAGATGGATCTAAGACCGGTTGTGGTGCTTATATGGTAGATTCCTCTGAGCCTGTCACACATCAATTTTCTCCTGGAACCACCCAACAAGTTGAACTGGTGATTGTAATAGAAGTGTTTAAGGCCTGCCCTTTTGCATTCAATCTAATCTCAGATTCTTGCTATGTTGTTAATGCCTTAAGATGTCTTGAATGCGTGGGATCCATTAAGTCCTCCAGCCCTGTACATGCGCTGCTGGTACAGCTGCAGCGTTTGCTCTGGCAACGCTAAAATCCCTTTTTTATACAGCATATCCATGCACATACGGGATTGCCAGGTCCTTTAGCTGAGGGCAATGACAAAGTAGACCGCTGTACCAGGCAAGAATGGATGTTTCTCGCCTCTGCCTTACAGAGAGCATATGATTTTCATAAGGAATTTCATGTTAATGCCAGAACCCTGCAACAAAAATTCGCCATCTCCCGTGCTGATGCACGACAGGTGGTTGTGGATTGCCCGCAATGTGTTATCCATCATCATCCACAAACGTTGGGAGTCAATCCACGTGGATTGCTCCCTCTTAAAGTTTGGCAAATGGATATTTCACATATTCCAGAATTTGGCAAGCTCAAGTACGTACACGTTTCCGTGGATACATGTTCTGGTATAATCCATACCACGCCCATGACAGGTGAAAAGGCAGCACATGTGATCGCTCATTGCCTGGAAGCCTGGGCAGCTTGGGGCAAGCCCCAACAATTAAAGACTGATAATGGCCCTGCTTATACTGGACAGAGATTCACCTCCTTTTGTCAACATATGGGAGTTCAATTGACACATGGATTATCATACAATCCACAAGGCCAAGGCATTGTGGAACGTGCCCATCGATCCCTTAAGTAGTTGCTTCAAAAACAAAAAGGGGGAATAGGCCACGACCAAACCCCTAAGAATAGACTTTCCTTAGCCTTATTTACTTTAAACTTTTTAAGCTTGGATAACTCCATCAGGTCTGCTGCAGACAGGCATTCATGTCCGTCCAGTCCTTCCAAAGGAATGGTGACCTGGAAGGACGCTTTGACAGGGGTCTGGCATGGACCCGATCCCGGGCTGGTATGGGCATGAGGCGCTGTTTGTGTCTTTCCACAGGATCATTTGGACCCTATTTGGGTGCCAGAACGCCTGGTGAGGAAGGTGCAAGTGCAGACGGAGGCAGAAAAAGATGTTATGAATATGTCTGGGGATCCTGTGCCTGTTCCTCACCCACTCAATGGAGAAGGTGACAGTGGAGCTGCGATGGGGGATTCTATCAGCATTCCTCAAACCGATGCCAGTTTGCCATGATACACAGGTGTTTCCTCATCTATTCACCACCAATAAGAAGTTAAACTTGCCGTTTATTCCATTAGATACAGAAATTGCCCCCATAGGAGAAAATAGATCTTTAAGTGAAGAAGGAAATTTATGTGTTACTGTTAATGCTTATGCCAATAGTTCCTGTATTACTTTATCCCGCTGTAGTGCAGGATGGTTTTATGGGTATCGTAAGTATGGGGCTCAATCAGATAGTTGTAATTCTTCCATTGCACAAGAGAATATTACCACATCCTATTCTGTGAATGTGGTTTGGTTCAATGGCACATGGCCTTGGTACCAGCATGTTGGTAATTTCTCCATTCCTCCACCACAACCAAAATGGGCCCCTACTTGTTGGGGAACTTATGAAGGGGTGTCCTGGCCGTGGACCGGGTGTCAGTCCAAAGTGCTGAGGTGGGCAGATAAGGGTCAGAAATTCACCTTTTCCCCTGATGTGGTGGGTCCAGAAAAATACCTTCAAGGCATGTTCCAGCAAACAGATATTGTGAATCCCTTTAATATGTGGATGCTTTGTGGAGTTAATGGTAGTTGTTTAGATGCTTCTCCTCTAGTTATGCTTAATGGCGGCAGTTTTGGAGAAGGGAATGTTAGCTGTCAAGTAACAGAACTCAGAAGGAAAAATTGCAGTGATGATGATTCTCAGGAAACTTTGAATGTTACTCACCTTTGTTCGAGGGATTTTCAACCTTTGAAAAGTACCGAGCATTATACAGTTGCCCCTGTGTGTATAATCCACCTTTTGTGTTTATTGTTAGTAACTATAGCTTACGAGATGGTAGTAATGAGACTTGATTTTATACACAATGCTGAAGTGCTTCCCGGCATAGCTTTGCCATGATTGCCCGTGTCCCTTGTTGGATCCCGGTGCCAGTGGATGCGCCTAATGCCATGAGCCTTCTAAGATATAGAAGAGACTTTGGCATTACAGCAGCGATTGTTGCAGCCATAGCCCTTGCTGCTGCCGCAAGCACAGCCGCGGCTGTGGCCATGACTCATACTGTGCAGACAACGCGAACATTAAATAGTCTATCTGCCTTAGTAGCGCAAGCATTGGATGCACAGACTGGGCTAGATAGTCAACTTAAAGGTGGGTTAACGGTAGTTAACCAACACATAGATTTGGTTCAAGAACAGATAGATGTCCTCTGGCAATTGGCTCAGCTTGGCTGTGAATGGAAGTATCCAGGGCTGTGTGTGACCAGCATTCAATATGAAAAATTTACTCATGCAGCTAATTTGTCTAAAGAATTGTCTAGATATCTTTTAGGTAATTGGTCTGGTGAATTCGAACAACAACTGGAAAAGCTGTGAGTGCCGATTGTGACTGTAAATTCCACACGCATGGATCCCGGCCTAGCAGAAGGACTATCCTCCTGGATTATTACAGCCATGGACCATCTGAAAGAGTGGGCTGGGATAGGAGCCCTGACAGGTTTAATGGTGCTTGCCTCCCTGGTGTGCCTGTGGTGTATTCGTCGCATAAGGGTTTCACAGCGTCACAATGCGGCTTTGGTCATATAGGCCTTCATGGCCATTGAAGCAGGGCAGTCTCCCCAAGCTTGGCTATCTACTTTGAAAGAGATGTGAGCACAGAATGCGAGGCTTGTGCACTGAACTTGAGGCAAGCATACATCAACCTCAAGAAGAGCAAGTCTGAGTGTATGTGGGTTGGTGTCTATCTCCACCTCTGTGAAAAGGACACCAGACAGGTGTAATGTTCTCTGGTTGGATGACATCTGGAAAGACATTAGCACATGTCCCATTTCTAACAGAGATCAGACCTCTACTCTTGCCTGTTGCTTTGCAAAAACAAAAAGGGGGAACTGTAGAGAGCTGCGTAGAGCCACGCCTAAAAGATGGCGCTGGCTTCCGCCCTCCACGATCCCGAAAGTGAGCGCTCTCTGATAAACAATTCCTTATTTGGCTAAGACCAGACTCTTGCGATCATCACCCGATGATCGCAAGCGGTTTGCGTATGCGTGGACCAATGGACGGTGCCCACGTGGCTATCCAGGGTTGGTAGCCCAGGCCTACTTAAGGGCTGGGAGAGGCTTGCCTGGGGAGAGAAGAGAGAGAGATACAATTGTAAAAAAGGTCCTGAATCAAACTGCTTGCAAGAAGAGCTCCGGTGTCACATCATCCTTGCTGGTCAAGGCGGTCGCGACAGACACATTGTACAGAATAGAATTGGATATTTATTAGTTAAATTATGGAATGGGAAGGAAAGAGGGGAGAAGGGGGAAAGAGAGGAGAGAGAGAAAGGGAAGAGAAAGAAGAGGACGGAGCAAGAGAGAAAGGAGGGGGAGAGGTTAAAGGAACAGAGAGAAGCGAGATGGGGATGGAGGGAGGGGCTGCAGGGAGTGGGCAAGGCTTGTTTCTTAAAGTGATGAACAATCATAACATTCCCAGCTCTTTTTTATAATAAAAAGTGGGAGACTAGACATCACAGGTTGACGGAATTGGGGCAGCGGATTCTCAAGACTGCCTCTTTCTTATTTGTGGGTGTCTTCTTTGGGGGGAAACCTGAGAAGGCTGGGTGCTGGACACATCTTGGCATAGCTGGTCTCTTTGCTCCTGTCTGGTGTTTGTGGCATGGAAATGTCTGGTGTTTCTTATACCTGTTTAAGGTATTGGCAGAACAAAGAACAAAGTTAAGTTAAGGAAAAAAATTTTAGGACCAGGGAATCGAGGGGGATGTATCTGACCTGTTTAAGGTGGATCCTTTGATTCGGCTCCCTGGAACTCACAAGAATTTTGGGGTTTTTGAAAACAGAAGTTTTAGACACATATATTGTATAATGACTGTGACATATTTTTGTACAATGAAAAGTATTTTTAAGACTATGGAAGGCAGCATAAGAGAGAAATTTGATCTGAAATTTGTTTGGTGAGGTTGGTTTTTTTTAAAAACTGGCAAAACTTATCAGCTATCAAACTGTATCAGAGATCTTTGAGAAGGATAAGATTTTACTTGAGTTACTGATTTAAAAATGACAGAGAACTTACTTGGTTGGCACCCAGAGCTACTCTTTAGGGTCCTCCATTGTCACTGAAGGTTGCGTTTGCCTTTTGCTGTTTAGCGCAGGTCCTGCCAGGCTCCAGAAGATCCTCAGGGCTAAGAAATCTATAGGAAGACAGGCCTACCTTGACCTGTGCAGCTAGGTAAGTGATTCTGTCCACATCTGAATATCTTTAGTTTAGACGAAAGCAGTTTTGCCCAATGGGCAATGCTTGGTCAACTGTGGATGGATGTTGTTATGTGCCCATTTGTCTTCTGTCTTCTTTGGAGGAAGTAGAGTGCTGCTGCTAGGAGCCAACCTGTCTCTTTTTGTTATGAAAAGTCTTTTAATAATTAAGTATTTAAATATCACATTCCCCAGATCTCTGAGCAGTTAAAGGCTGTTTATTAGGTATAACTACAGTATAGAATCTGTCTGGAGAGTTGGGTCTGAGCTTGACTGTACTGGCTCTTAACAGGTAAGATTTATACTCGTAAAAAGACAGAAAGAAGAAACTGCTTACAATAGAAGGTTAATGGCAGAACTGACAATAGTAGAGAACAGCTTAATATATTTTAAATGAGGGTTGGATTAAATATAAGGTATTTTTGTAAGAGACTTAAAAGTACATACCAGTTTAAAACATGAGACTTATTGATTCTGTAGTCTGAAATGAGATGTAATGAACAATTATTATACACAGAAAGAGTGAACAGGAATTGGGCAATGTGGATGCTCTTGGTGGGCCCTACCAAAGGCTTGTCACTGCGTAAAACACATGTAACAGAGTCAATAAGAGGATTTTAGTGAAAACCGGGGGACAAGGCAAGGTATACTTAAGTAAAGATGGGAGAGCTTGGTCACCTGACGGGCTCTTAGCCAAGATGGTGGCGAAGTCACCTGACCCCAATCAAAATGGCAGCAGCCACATGTTGTATGAAAAAAGCCACAATTTTTGATATGTAAGGATTTTTAAGCTTAATAAGAGGAACCTAAAGGAGTGATCTGCCCTGTCACTGAGCTGCCATGCCACACCACAAGCCGCAGAGGGGAGCAAAAGGCTGGAACCGAAAAACTGCACCATGTCCCAAGCCATGGTGGGGAGCAAAAGGCTGGCATTTAAAAAGCTGCACCATGTCATGGCTGGAATTGAAAAAGCCGGCTGGAATTTAAAAAAAGCCAGGGAACATGGATGGTCATTATTCAAAGCCAAAATCGTGAAAACCCATGAAACAGTGGTACCTCAAGGCCTATAACGGGAATGTCTCCCCATATAGGCGGGGTGCAAATTGACACAAATGCCCAGGACCCATGGCAGAGCGTCCTCTGATCTCGGGTGGGGTGACTCAGAAACCAGAGAGGCCTGAGGCCACTCTGAGCAGCGTTTCATGATGAGGGAAGAAAAATAAAAGAGAAGAAATGGAAAAAAAATCTGAGAGACCCTGGGTCCCCAGTAGAATGCACTGCACGGGGAGTGTACAGAGCTAAGGTGGCTGACTGACCCCAGGTCAGTCCAAACACGATTCCAGTTAAGGGAAGCAACCGTGGCAGAATGGGGAGACTCACCAATTGAAGCAGGGAAACCTGTGGTGGGAGTAGAAAAAAACCCTGGTTCAGCATCCTGACCCTGGGAGAGGAGTTCTGGGCAGGAGCGCCTGTCCGAGTCATGCAGCACCAAATGTTATTATTTTGCTGCGAATGCTGACACAGCTTGCTGCAGGGTCCCACAAACCAAGGTGGCTGTCCCCAGCCATGCGGCGGCGGGCGGGTCCCACAGACAGTGAGTCCCCGGAAAATGTAAGTTTCTAGCGAATGTGCAGATTCCCGGTGGCAAGCAGTGCGGCGTGTGGGAGGCACATGGACAGACACATTGTACAGAATAGAATTGAATATTTATTAGTTAAATTATGGAATGGGAAGGAAAAGGGGAGAAGGGGGGAAAAGAGAGGAGAGAGAGAGAAAGGGAAGAGAGAGAAGAGGACAGAGCAAGAGAGAAAGGAGGGGGAGAGGGAAAAGGAACAGAGAGAAGCGAGATGGCAATGGAGGGAGGGGCTGCAGGGAATGGGCAAGGCTTGTCTCTTAAAGTGACAAACAATCATAACAGTCTTCTTAAATAAAAACCCAGATTCAGATATTAAGGGGTGAAAACTGAAAGACCAGAGAAGCAGAGTAACCAGTCACTAGAGTTCTTACCTCTGAAAGCTCAGACACAGCAAGATCCTGTCTCTACAAATCCTCAGACTGAATGCAATGAGCTCCTGTCTCCTCACATCTTATTGTTCCTCTCTCCACTCAGCCATATTCCTTCCTGTTTCTACTTCCCTAATGCTAGGATTATAGGTGTGAGCCACCACCACTTGGCTCAGTTTCTCTTTTAGACTGATTCAATCTTGTGTCTCCCAGGGTGGACTTGAACTCATAGAGGTCCCTCTGCCTCTGCCTCCTGAGTGCTGGGATTAAAGGTGTGCGCCACCACTCCCTGGCCTTTATGGCTAACGAGTAACTAGCTCCACACTCTGATCTTCAGGCAAGTTTTATTTGTTAGATCACAAACAAAATATTAACACACACACACACACACACACACACACACACACACACAGATACACACACACACACAGCCCAGTTGAGCCCAGCCAACCTACAAAACTCTGCTGTAATTGTACTTTGTTGTTTCAGTTACTAGTTTTTTGGGGGTGATCTCACTGTCAACCATAGTTAACCAAAGCTAGTGCTTAGGTACTAGATGAGGTAGTGGCAGCAGACTTCAATTCTAGTCACCTTACTTGATGTCAGTGAGCCAATATGTGATTCAGCTATATGGGGACCCATCAGCAATTTCTGTCACACTTTGTAAATAACTGTTCTGAATGGATGAGAAATTTAAATATCTCAATAATAGCCCCTTTGAATTAAAGAGTTCAGAAGGACTAATATGGAATTTCTCATTACTAATAGGTCTTCCCAGGTATTTTTACCACTATTGAGGGTTTCAAAAAAGATCTTTTGTGACTGTGAGGAACCTTCACTTATTTCACTTAGCAATAGCAGCCCTACACAACAATTCCCAGGATAGCATGTGCGGTGTGTGCCTGTGTGTGTGTGAGAGAGACAGAGACAGAGGCAGACAGGATCCCATCTGTAGTCCCAAGCTGGCCTGCTGGTGCTCACTCTGCAGACCAGGCTATCCTCAGGCTTGTGACAATCCTGCTGAGCCTCCCTTGTGAGTGCTGGGATGACAGGTGAAAGGCACAGTGCCTGGTCAAACTAGTCTCTTAAAAAATTACACAAAACAGGAGGAAAAATATGAAGAATGGATATTTGATGAAGCCAGGTAATTATAAGTGTTTGTATTTTCTGTTTTTAAGGGTATTTATGAATTTATTTTTTCATAATTATATATATAAACATATATATATGTAGTATATTTTGACCATATCCCCCATCATCCGTGTTTTCTCCCTCTTCCTCCCACCTAACTTTTCTTCTTTACAGTAAGTTCTTTTCTTTTTTTTTCTTTTTCTTTTTTGAAAATAGGGCCTCACGTAGGCCAGGTTGGCTTTGAACTCCCTAGGTAGCCAAGGATATCCTTGAACTCCTGAGTCTCCTGTCTCCATCTCCCAAGTGCTAGTATTTCAGACATTCGCCCCAATACCTGTCCTAGAGTACTTAGTGGAGTTACTAAAGTATTTATTAATGAAGTGCTTTCTGGGGCATTAAAATATAAAATCCAGGGGAAGTGTGTGGGAATTGAAATGAAATAGGTTAGCTGACTGCTCCTTGGTGTGAGTTGTACTGACCTCTCTACATCCATGCATTTCAGAGCGAGAAGGTCTGAGGTGTAGCGTAGTTGTAGGGCATAAGCACAGCATATGGGAGGTCCTGTGTTAATTTCCAGCACCAAAAAAAGAAACACACACACACACACAAAACCCAAAATAAACAACAGCAAAAACAAAAAACCAAAAAGGCTGAGGGGAGATGGCTCACTGGGTACAAGGGTGAAGACCTGAATCCAGCCCCCAGAACACATGTAAAGCTGGATGTGGTCATGATCCAAGCACTCCTATGGCAGGGTAGGGATGGAGCCAGAATTCCCAGAAGCTCACAGAACAGCCTGTCAGGCATTCATGGCGCTCTGTATGAAACATGGCAGGAAGTGAGGGCAGGGGGCTGACTGAGATGTAAGAAAATATAACCAGAGCAGCGCACACCTTTAATCCCTGCGTGCGTGAGGCAGACACAGGTGGATCTCTGTGTCTGAGGCCAGCTTGGTCTAAGAACTGAACAAAAAAGCAAAACCAAACTAAAACTACATGAAAAGAATGAAATAAATGTACTAATGTTCTCTTTGTGATTGAAATATACCTGATAGAATTGGAGGGAAAAGAGAGAGGCGTGTGTGTAGGGGATTTCTTTGGAGACTCAGAAGTCTCCGAGAAGCATCTGTGTCTATCTCACTTTTCACCCTGTGGACTTTATAACGACAATGCTGCAGGGGCTGGGATTTAGCTCAGAGATAAAGCACAGACCTGACAGCCAGGTTTCAATGCCCAGAATTGTAAGACAAAGAGAACTAGAGATACATTGTAAGCTGCAAGTCAGGTGGAGATGCTTACTTACTTAGAGCCTGACTTTTACTTTTTGTTTGTTTCTTTGTGTTTGTTGAGGCAGGGTTTCTCTGAGTGGCCTTGGCTGTCCTGGAACCAGGCTTTCCTCAAACTCACAGAGGTCCATCTGCCTCTGCCTCCTGAGTGCTGAGATTAAAAGTGTAACTCACTGCTGGAATTATGGGCATGAGCTGACATGCCCAGCTGGAGTCAATTAAAAAACATTTTAATTTTATATGTGTGTGTGCTAGGATGTATGTTTGTGCACCATGTGGTTGACTCTAGTGTGCTGTACTGCATTTAATGCCACACATCCCTAGAACCTACCTTCTCGGGTCTGTGATAGGTAATTGGTCTGTCCTTTTATGCCATTCTTAAAGGAACTTGTCAGTGTTCAGCAGCTACCAGCCACTCTGTCTGCACAGTGTTTTCTCATTAGCCTGGTTACCATGAAAGAGAGTGCTTTCTCCTCACATCCTATCAGGGTGCACAGAAGAGCTGCCCCACATCACTGGGGTGCTAATGTTTACCATTCGAGTAAAGCAGCACTTGGCAGGTTCCTCTGCGGCAATGTTTCCAGCTGGAAAACCCAGAAGTCCAGTCTGTGGTCTGCGGTCCAGAGGGAGGTAATAAAGGGTGGTAGAGAGCTTGCCTAGGGTGTGTGGGACCCTGGGTACAACTTTCGGTGTTGAAAATAAAAGAGGGGAGTTTGGTAGTGGAAATTAAGTTTCACCCTTTGAAAAAGGGAGTGCTAAATTTATCATTTGGAATACTCCTCTAAATAATATTTGTCTTATTTCCCTATTCACTAGCCTTTTAGTTTATATTACTACAGTCTCAAGTATATTTACTTACTTATAGTTGGATTATAGGTCCCAAGCACAATATTTTATTTTTTTTAAGTTTTGTTACATTGATTGATTGATTGTATGTATGTATATGGTTGCTTCCAGGCAAGGGTACAGGATGGGGGTCAGAGGACAACTTGCAGGAGTTGACTCTAAGTCTTTCATGTGTGCCTTTGGATTGGATGCAGGTTGTCAGACTTGGTATCTCACCACCCTTTGTTGTAAGGAGGCCACTTGTTTGTTTCCCGACTGCCCAGACTCCTGAAATAGCCACACAGAAACTGTATTAATAAAATCACTGCTTGGCCCATTAGCTCTAGCTTCTTATTGGCTACCTCGTACATCTTAATTTAACCCATTTCCATTAATCTGTGTATCTCCATAAGGCTATGGCTTACCAGGCAAAGTTTTGGTGTCTGTCTCCGGCAGGGCTACATGGCTTCTCCCTATTCTGCCTTCCTTCTCCCAGCATTAAATTTATTTTTCCCCTCCTAGCTCTACTCTACCCTATCAGGCCAAGGCAGTTTTTTATTCATTAATGTTAATCATAGCATATAGAGGAGAATCCCACATCATCTCCCTGTTCCTGTTTAAATAAAAAGAAGGTTTTAACTTTAACATAGCAAAATTACATATTACATATTACAGGTATCAAGTAAGAATTATAGTTACAATATTTATACCTACATTATCTTTTATCATAACTAAGGAAAACTATATTATAACTATTATTCAACTCCATCAAAAACTCCAGAAGGATATAATATTACCTAAGTAAACAAGAAGTGCATTTTATAAACTTCCAAAACTCTAGAATTGACAGAGACATCTCACTGCCTGGACAGGCACCCAAAGTTCTTCTGTACTATTGGGGCATCCATCTTCAGCCTACAGGCCCATAGTATCCAGCAGACTTTTCCATGAAGAATGAAATTTCAAAGACAGTTCCATCTATATTGGGAGTTTGTCAGTCACATTTTTCTGTGTCCTACAGAATATCTAGCAGACTCTTGCATGAAGCAGGAACTCCGAAGGATCATCTCATCTTTAGGCAAGTTCAGCAGTCATTTTTCTGTGAGTCTTGAATGTCCAGTTTACCCAGCATACCATCAAGCAGTTCAGGAAAGAACAGTTTCTTGCCCAAATGGCTAACAAACTCCATGAGGAGTCTCTGATGCCCATCATTCTCTTGAAATACATTGGTGCAGTCACGAGCAGATGTGTCTTATTGTCATGAAAAGTCTTAAGCTCTTAAAACATTTTAAATGACATATTCTGTAGTCTTTGAAAGGTTTGAAGAATACCTATCCATCTGAAATACATACCTGTCCATCTAGAAAATCTAATTAACATGACTGCAAGCTTGACTACTATAGATGATTATCAATTAACCTATATTTCTTAATTATAGATTACATTTTAAATGAGCTGCACAAACATAATACCGTAAGAGTAGAAATATACATAATAAATATACAAAAATAACAAAATTGACCTGAAATTTGTATTAATAGACCAAGATCCATACCAATGCAAATTTCTATAGCATATCTTCCTTTAAATGTAAAGAAATATTTATAAACAATATTTGAGAACATGGGCATAGTTGTCTCCAACTTGCTTCCTGCTTTTTGTTGGATGGAGTATTTTTGGGGGGTATTCATGGCGACATTTCAGGGGGTCTTGTTTCATCAAACCACATTAGTCTGGAAGCAATCCACAGGTTCTCATTCTCTGTGGAAACAAAGATAAACCTCTTTTCCAAAGTTACATATCCTTAGACCCAAATTCTGAAGTCAAGATACATTTATAATATACATGCTGGTTTAGCTTAGCAGCCCATACAATTAAATGTCTCTCTGTACTTAGCTCTTTCACAAATAATTCAAAGAAAGAACAATAATATACATAATCCAGACTCTGTGAATTTTCCATCTTTATGTGGCTTATTTTTCTTTACTCCTTTAATCTACGATTGTCTGTACTCTGTCTCTTTAAAGACTTTACCTTGTTTTTAAAAAAACATTTACTTCTTTTTATAACTGTCTATATTCTTTTTCTTCTCTTTCCCAAGCCTAAGTATATTTATCCAACACTGTGACCCAGTTAGAGATCTTTTTTTTAAAAAAAAAAATCTGGATTTGTCTTTATTGTGTATTTATAATTATTTTCTGACCAGGACTGCTTCTTAAAAACCTAAGCTGCATCATTGCTAGAGCAAATACGGCCCTGCCTGCTTGCCTGTCCAGTCCAACATAGTGGAGGAGGGCTGTTTACTGCCTCTGAGCCATGCACACTGCCCCAGTTCCAAGTATGCAGCCGGTCTATGCCGATCCATTAAGCAGTTTGTAATACGCTACTTACAAACTGCATTAAAATGCTTGGTCTCCTGAAAGAGCCAGAGGTGTGCTGGCAGCTCGGCTCAGAAAGATGACATTTTAAAGCCGTGTAGCTTTTTTTCTTCTAATGCTGAGTCAGGAAAACCTCTCTTAAAGGAGCTAAAGCATGTTGCCAGCAAACAGCAAGAAGCTATGTTAAAGTCTGTATTTTTGTGTCTAGAATTCCTTTTCAAGCTCTCTCAGGTTTTTAAGAGGATTTAGTTGGCCACATTGGCAAGCCAATTTGTTGTAAGGAGGCTCCTTCTTTGTTTCCCGGCTGCCCAGACCCCTGAAATAATCACACAGAAACTATATTAACTAAACCACTACTTGGCCAATTAGCTCTAGCTTCTTGTTGGCTACGTCTTACATCTTAATTTAACACATTTCCATTAATCTGTGTATCACCATAAGGCTGTGGCTTACCAGGTAAAGTTCTGATGTCTGTATCCGGCAGGGCTACATGACTTCTCTCCCTACTCTTCCTCCCAACATTCAGCTTAGTTTTCCCTGCCTACCTAAATTCTGCCCTATCATCAGGCCAAGGCAGTCTCTTTATGCATTAATAGTAATCAAAGTACACAGAGGGGAATCCCACACCAACCCTTGATTTATCTTTAAACTTTTGAGGCTTTGGCTGCTGAAGCTCTTTCATTTTGGCAATAAACTCTCTTGGACAGCCCTCCTTGGTTGTATGAGTACTTCCATTATGGTCAAGTCCCACAAAGGATTATTTCTAGTACAGTTACAGGCTTGTTTGGCCATTCCTCTGTCCCAAGTTTAATGCTAGCTACTTCTACAAAGAGCCCTGGTATTTTCTTTCTTTTTTAAAGTCAAGGATGGTATAACCAGTGCCAATGGAGTTTCACAACTATACTATCCATGTCTATTTGCTTATTTGTAATTGTTTTCGTCTGCATCCATTTGAGTATATCTTGTAGGTAAAGATGAATTTTGAAACTCTCATATGATTTCCCTAAGAGTTTATGAGGAAGAGTTACATCTCTTAGCAATGTTCTTGGTTTTCTTTTTACACTGTTGGATGAAACAAAAATTCTATATGCAAGAGGTCCTGTGTCCCTGCACTTCTCAAGCCTGTGACAAACTGGCAGTGGCAGCAGCAACAGAAGAAGACAGACAGAAGAGCTCTTTATTTGTATTTACAGAGAAGTCTAGATGTAGAAAAGCAGACAATGAAAACAATTTCAGGATTTATTCAATTTAAAATATACTGTAGTCTTATGCAGATTATTTTGAGAAATGACAAGTGTCATTAAATTAGTAAGTTATTTGTTAGTTATTTGTTTGTTACTGTGACTTCCCAATCTTAGCTCTGTATCCTTTTTTAGAGATTTATTTATTTATTTATTATGTATACAGTGTTCTATCTACATGTATGCCTTGGTACCAGATCTCATTACAAATGGTTGTAAGCTACCATGTAGTTGCTGGGAATTGAACTCAAAACCTCTGGAAGAGCAGTCAGTGCTCTTAACCTCTGAGCCATCTTTCCCACCCTTAGCTCTGTATCTTATTGTTATAACTACAGACCTAACTTGAGCACTAACTGATTTCAACAGTCTTACTGTGAAGCCCTGACTGACTTCAAACTCATAGCAATTCCCCTGCCTCAGCTTCTCTAGCTTTAAACATGTATTAGAGACTATACATCATAGACATACAATACCAAGACCAGCCTAACAGTTATCTTTTATAGGCTCATTCTAGCTGAGAACCAAGGATGAAAAATCCTCCAGAGTAGAGGAGTTAAGATATAGAAAGCAAAAGCAAGTTGAATTGGAAAGAATGTCTCTGTGGCTAGGAGGCTTAGTTCTGGAAGACACTCAGAGCAGCCAAGGGTCAGATGAGTCTGTGGCTTAGACCTCCAGCCTGTATTATTCATGCTCATCTCTTTAGTCTTGAGTACAAATGTGTGCATGACTTCCTCCAACATTAATTTGTGTTTATTAGATTCAGAGAGTGGGAGCCACGCTGTATCCATAATAGAGAGAAAAATTATCCCTGCTTCCTCCAAGGTGACTATATCTTTTGGGAATACCTTTGTGTGGAGAGGATTAATTACTGACTAATTACCCAACGGGGAGAGGGGAGGGGAGACAGACAAACAGAGAGGCACAGATGGTGTTCCTTCCCTAGGAAAACCCAGGATCATAGTTTTTAATAGACAGGGAAGGAAGGAAGGAAGGAAGGAAGGAAGGAAGGAAGGAAGCAAGGAAGCAAGGAAGGAATGGGGAAAGGAAGACAAATAGACAGACCAGGGTTATAAATGCAATGGCCAAGACTCCAAGACTAAGATCTTGTCAGAACTGTAGCTTAGTTCCTCTGTCTTCACTTCATGCAAAGAAGCAGTTTTCCTTTAAAAATGACTATTATTGTGTGTATATGCATTATTGGCGGTATTACCATGTGTGTGTACATGCATGTGGAGGTCCGAGGACACTGTGGAATCACTTCTCTCAGTTCACCTGGTAATGGGTTTGAGGGCTGGAGCCTGAGTCACTGTGTAAGTGCCCTTTATCTGCTGAGCCACCTCACCAAGAAGCAACTGCAAAAAAAGTATGTTTAATATTTATGTGTATGGATGACTGTTCTCGTGGGTGTGTGTGAGAGAGTGAATGCAACAGCCTGAGTGTAGAGATAAGAAGACAACAATTATTTCTCTTCTTCCATCATGAAGCAGTTTTAGGGATTGAACTCAGGTTGTCAGGCTTGGCAGTCAGCCCCTTTTCATACTGAACCATCTGGTTGCCCAAGAGGCAATTTTCTGATTGTATGGAGTTGGAAAGAGAAATAGTTTTGGTAGTTTTGACATCTGGGAAAACATTCTGTCCTGTTAATACTTAAAATATCTACAAAGATGAATATAGAGTGGTCATGTGAAATGCTGTAAGGATTGCTAAAACTATTCCCTCCTCCCCACCTCTCCCTTCTTCTCTCCTTCCCTTCTTCCCGCCTTTTCTTGGTGTTTTGACAAAGGGTCTTGCTATGTAGCCCTGACTAGCCTAGAATCTGCTAGGTAAATCAGTCTGGCCTTGAACTTGTAGAAATACTTTTGCCTTTGCCTCCTAACTTGAGGAATAATTGGCATGCACTGCCATACCATTGTTAAGCAAGGCAAGTCGTTTAAGTCGGATCTCTGCAGGGTTAGCTGCACACACACTGTGTGCCTGGGAAGATCCGCTCCTGAGGGAGAGTGAACAGGAACTGCAACCCAGGTAGAGGCAGTTTTCTTTTCTGCCTCAAAACTCACTGCACTGAGCAGAATTCTAGGTCCTACTCTCACAAGGTGTTGTAGTTACTTTTCCATTGTTGTGACAAAATGGCATAATCAAGGCAAATTATAAAAGAAAACATTTGATTGGCCTTATGGTTAGAGCACGAGTTCTCAACCTTCCTAATGCTGTGGCCCTTTAATACCTCATGTTGACATGATCCTGGCCATAAAATAATTTCATTGCTACTTCATAACTGTAATTTTGATACTATCATGACTTTTAATGTAAATATCTGATATGCGATCAATCTGATATGAGAATCACTGGTCCAGAGGGTTAGTCTGTGATGATGGAGCAGAAACATGGTGACAGGAACATCTGAGCTTATATCCTGATGTTACACAGAGGGCAGAAAGAGGCACACTGATAATGGCATGGGATTTGGAAACCTCAAAGCTCACCCCCATCAAGGACATATCTCCTCCTACAACCCTTCCCAAACAGTTCCACCAATTGGGGTCCCACCAGGGCCATTCTCATTCACATCACCACACATATATCCACCTGATACAGTTGTGTTTCATCCCCTCCCTAGCTGAGGGGGTCGGAATATGTGAATGTGGAATGGAGTATCACTCTGGTGACCATTGCTTCATATGACAAAGGCAAAGGATTTTGCAGGTGTAATTGAGGCTTCTAGTCAGTTGACTTTGAGTTATCAAAAGGAAGATTATCTTGGGCAAACCTGATCTAAATGGTTGAGTCCTTTCAAAGAGAGTCCTGAGATCAGAGGCTTGATTGCTGGCCTTGAAGCAGCTGCCAGGGGCTCTGTACTGCAATGCATCTGCGAGTTTGGAAGAGGACCTCAGACTTCGGACTAGACTAGACCTCATGCGACTCTGGGCAGAAGATCCAGCTGACTGGATCTGGAGTCTTGACTCACAGAGACTGAGAGACAATACACAATTGTGAAATCACTGATTCTGCGGTGGTTTATAAAGCAGCAATGGAAAATGAGTACAGTCTTATCAGTCATATCCATTCTCTGGTACTTTCATCTATTTGTCTGTTGTCTCTTGTTCCCATGGTTGTTTCTCATCATCAATTGTTTATGTTTATGTTCAAGTCTTCCCAGTCTTATAAATCTCTTCCTAATCACATGTCTCCATGTAGCTATCACCTTCCAAACAATAGCTAGACACCTTGAAATAGTATGGCATCAGATACAACTTACAAAGGGGGCTGAACAAGATAGGCTTTTGTTTTTCTTTCACATGAAAGCGGATAATAATATAAGGTGTTGGCAGTAACTTGATGAAGTCTTCAGTATCTCAAGATGCTGTTTTTCATTGCTTAATGTGTAGTCTTGTGGTTGTTTTATGATTCTCCCAGCCCTTTTAGGTATTGCAGGTAGGTAGAAAGAGAAAGTGTAGAACTCTGCAGCCATTTCTGACAACTCTGATGCCTCTCAGCAGTCATGCTACCCCCCCAGGAACCAAGGACCTAACAATTGCCCACACATGTACTGAAATGTTGGGAACATTCTATCACCTCCCTGAGTCCTTGTGAATGTTCTCCAAATAGAACTCAGTTACTGAATAGGGACAAGATAACCATTAGGCGTTGACTCAGTTACTGATGTTTTGACTCAGGCCCTGAAAAAGGAGCAAAGTGACCCTCAGATGTTTTCCCTTACCTATTCTTATTGTCTGTGCTACTGGGGTTCTACGTAGGAAGTGGTCTCCTGTGTCCATGTGTTGTAGACTACTTCTTACTTTCTCTTCTATCAGATTCAGTGTGGTCAGATTAATATTGAGGTCTTTAATCCATTTGGACTTGAGTTTTGTGCATGGTGATAGATATGGATCTATTTTCATTCTTCTACAGATTGACATCCAGTTATGCCAGCACCATTTGTTAAAGATGCTTTCTTTCTTTCTTTTTTTTTTTTTTTGATTTTTTTTTCGAGACAGGGTTTCTCCGTAGCTTTTGGTTCCTGTCCTGGAACTAGCTCTTGTAGACCAGGCTGGCCTCGAACTCACAGAGATCCGCCTGCCTCTGCCTCCCGAGTGCTGGGATTAAAGGCGTGTGCCACCACCGCCCGGCTTTCTTTCTTCCATTGTATAGTTTTAGCTCCTTTGTCGAAAATCAGGTGTTCATAGGTTTGTGGATTAATATCTGGGTCTTCGATTCAATTCCACTGGTCAACATCTCTGTTTTTCTGCCAATACCAAGCTGTTTTCATTACTGTAGCTCTATTATAAAGTTTGAAGTCAGGGATGGTACTGCCTCCGGAAGTACTTTTATTGTATAGGATTGTTTTAGCTATCCTGTTTTTTTTTTTCCATATAAAGTTGATTATTGTTCTTTCAAGATCTGTGAAGAATTTTGTTGGGATTTAGATGGGGATTGCATTGACTCTGTAGATTGCTTTTGGTAGTATTGCCATTTTTACTATGTTGATCCTCCCAATCTAAGAGCATGGGGATCCTTCCATTTTCTCGTATGCTCTTCAGTTTCTTTCTTCAAAGACTTAAAGTTCTTGTCAAATAGATTTTTCACTTCCAATATACTTTTTGCTATTTGTGGCTATCGTGAAAGCTGATGTTTCTCTGATTTCCCTCTCTGTTTCTTTGTTCTTTGTGTATAGGAGGGAAACTGATTTTTTGGAGTTGATCTTGTATTCTGCCACATTACTAAAGGTGTTTATCAGCTGATCTCCAAAATATATAAGGAACTCAAGAAACTAGACATTAAAACATTAACCCAATTAAAAAATGGGGTACTGAACTGAACAGAGAATTCTCAACAGAAGAAGTTCAAATGGCCAAAGGACACTTAATGTTATGCTCAACCTCCTTAGTTTTCAGGGAAATGCAAATCAAAACAACTCTGAGATACCATCTTACACCTGTTGGAATAGCTAAAATCAAAAACACCAATGATAGCCTATGTTGGAGAGGATGTGGAGTAAGGGGAACACTCATCCATTGTTGGTGGGAATGCAAACTTGTGCAACCACTTTGGAAATCAGTGTAGCGGTTTCTCAGAAAACTGGGAGTCAACCTACCTCAGGACCCAGCAATTCCACTCTTGGGAATATACCTAAGAGATACCCAATCATACTACAAAAGCATTTGTTCAACTATGTTCATAGCAGCACTATTTGTAATAGCCAGAACCTGGAAAAAACCTAGGTGCCCCTCAATAGAAGAATGGATAAAGAAGGTGTGACACATATACACTTTAGAGTTCTACTCAGCAGTAAAAAACAATGATGTCTTGAATTTTGCATGCAAATGGATGGAAATAGAAAACACTATCCTGAGTGAGGTAACCCAGACCCAAAAAGATGAATATGGTATGTACTCACTCATAAGTGGATTCCAGCCATAAATAAAGGACATTGAGCCTATAATTCGTGGTCCTAGAGAAGCTATATAAGAAGGTGAACCCAAAGAAAAACATATAGTTATCCTCCTGGATATTGGAAGTGGACAACATTGCCGGACAGGGGTTGGGAGCATGGGGGTGGGGGTGGGGTGGGGATAAGTGGAGATGGGGAGATATAAGGGAGAAGGGGAGGATGGGGGAGAGCTTGAGGGAATGGGATGGTTGGGTTGGAGGAGGGGTGGTTTTGGGAGCAGGGCAGTTGATATCTTAATTGATGGAGGGGGGTCATCTGTCTATGTGTTACTTTCATTGGTTAATAAAGAAACTGCCTTGGCCCTTTAATAGGACAGAAAATTAGGTAGGCAGAGTAAACAGAAAAGAATTCTGGAAAGAAGGGAAGTTAGGCAGAAGCTATAGCTGTCCTCTCTAAGATGCATGCAGGTTAAGATCCTTCCTGGTAAGACATCACTTCGTGGTGCTACACAGATTATTAGAAATGGGTTAATCAATATGTGAGAATTAGCCAGTAAGAGGCTAGAGCTAATGGGCCAAGCAGTGTTTAAAAGAATACAGTTTCCATGTAATTATTTCAGGTAAAGCTAGTCAGGAGCCAGGCAGCAGGAAGCAGCCCACAGCTCCTTCTACACTTAATTAAAAGAGCCATTTGAGGGTTGGCAAGAGACTTGACTCTGGAGGGGTTCCCAGGTGTCCAAGATCTCTCCAGCTTGTTCCTTGGGCAGCAGAGGAGAGGGTGCCTGAACTGGCCCTATCCTATAGCCACACTGATGATATCTTGCATATCACCATAGAACCTTCATCTGGCTATGGATGGAGATAGAGACAGAGACCCACATCGGAGCACTGGACTGAGCCCCCAAGATCCAAATGAGGAGCAGAAGGAGGGAGAACATGAGCAAGGAAGTCAGGACCGCGAGGGATGTGTCCACCCACTGAGATCACCAAGGCCAGTTGGACTGGAACTGATGGAGCATGTGATCAAACCGGACTCTCTGAATGTGGCTGGTGGTGGAGGCTGACTGAGAAGCCAAGGACAATGGCACTGGGTTTTGATTCTGCTGCATGGACGGCTTTGTGGGAGCCTAGTCTGTTTGAATGCTCACCTTCCTGGACCTGGGGGGAGCTGGGAGGACCTTGGACTTCTCATAGGGTAGGGAACCCTGACTGCTCTTTGGACTGGAGAGGGAGGGGGATGGGGAGTAGGGGGAAGCAGGGAAGTGGGAGGAGGGGAGGAGGTGGAAATTTTCAGTAAAAAAAAAAGAAAGAAAAAGAAGAAGAAGAAGTAAAGTAAGATATACAGAAATAAGAAAGATAAAAGCCAGTCAGATTAATTTAAGAAAAGCTGGCAAGAAAGAAGCCAAGATAAGGCCAGGCATTCATAACTAATAATAAGCATCTGTATGTGATTTATCTGGGATTTGGGTGGTAGGCCCCTAAATGAGCTAAAAGAGTAAACATCACACAAGATACCAGCAGAAGCCAGGCATAGTGGTGCAGTTCTGTAATTCCAATTTGGGAGGCAGAAGCAAGTGGAGAGCTACAAGTTTGGGCCAGCCTGGTTTACATAGCAAGTTCCAGAATAGTTAAGGTGTGTAAGGTTGTTTTTTTTTCTGAGACAGGGTTCTCTGTGTAGCCCTAGCTGTCTTGGAACTCGCTCTGTGGACCAGGCTGTCTTAGAATTCACAGAGATTCATCTGCCTCTGCCTCCCAAGTGCTGGAATTAAAGTTGTGTGCCACCACTCCCTGGCTAGTTATTTTTCTTATTGCCATGACAAAATAGCTGGGAAGGTAACATAAGGAAAAAGAATCTCTTCTAGCTCATAGTTTGAGAATGCAGTTCACCATGGTGGGAAAGACATGGTGGCAGGCATGGACGTTTGCTGGCTTCTAGAGTCAGGATTCAGAGAAAGGAGAGAGGAGGAAGGGATTGAGAGGAGAGAGACGGAGGGGCTGGTATTTAGGTTACTTTATTCAGGGTAGGACCTGGTCCAACCCATGGAATGGTGCTGCCCATATATTTAGGTATATCCTCTCTACCTTTCTGGAAACATTCTGGGTTTGTTTGTTTGTTTGCTTGTTGGTTGGTTTTGATACAGGGTTTCTCTGTGTAGCCCTGGCTGTCCTGGGAACTAGCTCTTGTAAGACCAGGCTGGCCTTGAAATCACAGCGATTCACCTGTCTCTGCCTCCTGAGTGCTGGGATTAATGGTGTGTGCCACTACCGCCCAGCTTCTGAAAATAATGATACAGACTTTACAAATTTCTGATGGGACCTGGAAACATTCTTACAGGCACTCCCAGACATTTATCTGTTAGGTAGTTATAAATTTTGTAAAGTCAACAATCAAGGTAGATGATCAACTTCTCCCATTTTCATCCTGACACCCAAACATCCGAAGAGTATAGCATCTCACTCATGGCCCCTAAAGACACATGCTAACTTCATAATGCATCATTCATATAGTCCATCTTTAAAAGTTCCCCCAATCTAGACAGTTCTAACAGTCTTGAAAAGCATAAGAGTAGTGTTCAGCCCGGGTGTGGTGGCACAGGCAGAGGTGGGTGAATCTCTGAACTCAAGGTCTGCAAGTTCCAGGACAACTAAGGCTGTTAAACAGAGAAACCCTGTCTCAGAAAAAGTAGTATCTCTCTTGAGACATAGACAAATTCAAGTGAGAAGCCCTATAAAAATTATATACTTCTGATGTAGAGTAGCAACGGAGAAATGTTCCCATTGCAGGGGGAGTGTAAAACTTTAAGACAATTCTGAGGACAATTCTGAGCCCTCTTAGTCTCAGCAGTAATGCTTCCCTTTCCCCGCTGGGAACCAAGGATCTAACAGCTACACATGCACGTACTGAAATGTTGGGAACTTTCCATCATCTCTCTGAGTCCTTGTGAATGTTCTACTGAACAGGGGAAAGATAACCCTTAGGTTTTGACTCAGTCCCTGGGAAAGGAGCAAAGTGACCCTCAGGTGTTCCCCCTTACCTCATCTGATCTGGCAACTGCTCTCCAGCCAATTATTGGTAATAGCCCTTTAAATAAGCCAATATAATAGTTAAGGAACAACCCCAAGATACCTCCCCTTCCTTTTGTGGCTTTTTTGCTTTAAAAGTAGCCTGTACCAGCTATTTGGGGTTTTTCTAGCCTCTCTAATGCTGAAAGACCCTGTCATGACAGAATTAATAAAATCCTCATGCTTTTACATCAGCTGTGGTATGAGCAATGGTCTCTTGAGTCAACTCCTCCTCAGTGATTGGACTGTAGGGTCCAACAGGAGAAACATGGGCACAGCAAAGAAAGACTGGACCAAAGCCATGCTGAAATACAGCAGGAAAAACACCAAATGCTTTACATCTGGCATCTGGGCTTTATAGGAGCATCATCTTAGGATGCAATGGGCTTGGAGAACCTACCTGTAAATTCTGCTGCCCACAGCACATATAGCCTCTATCTTGAGCTAACTCCATCTCATGCCTATGGGGTCTCTATGACCACTTGGTGTTCATATTCATAGCTTTATCAGATGTCTGCTTAGAGCCTCTTCACAGGAACTCATACCCTCACACATACTGCTTGACCTTAGTGACTGTAGAACCTTGGTACCAGCCTCTATGACCCTGTGACACTTGTGTTCTTACAGGCCTATAAAACCAGCACCGTGTGAGCCACTTCTGTGTTGTTATGATAAAACATCATGATCAAGGCAGCCTCAGATGGGAAGGTTTATTGTGTTCACAGTTCCAGGTGGATAAGAGTCCATTGTGGCAGAGTGGTGGATGGAACAGGAAGCAGAGAGAGAACTGGGCATGGTATGAGCCTTAATACTTTTGTTTGTTGTTTTTTGACACAGGGTTTCTCTGTGTAGCTCTCCCTGTCCTGGAACTTGTTCTGTAGAACAGGGTGGCCTTGAACTCACAGAGATCCACCTGCTTCTGCCTCCCAAGTGCTGGATTAAAGGCATGCTCCACCACTGCTGCTGAGTCTTAAATTCTTAAAGTCCACCCCACAAAGATGCACTTCCTCCAGTAAGGGACCCCCCAAAAAAAGACCTCCTCAAAGAACACCATCAAATGGGGACTAAGTGTTCAGATGCCTGAGACTGTGAAGGACATCTCATTCAAACTACAGACTCCCATGTGGACAATGCCTCTTCTAACATAGCTGTAGTCTCTGTGGGCCTTGGCAGCTGAGCTTGAGAAAACACGTTCTTAGGCACTTGCTTTCAAATGGGACCATTTTAGTATCATTCTCAGTTTAGGTTCCTATTTTCAAATGTCTGGATGGGGCTTTTCCTTAGGGTTCTGTCCTCTTGTCCCAATCCTGAGTGGGCATTTTTTATGGTGTTCATCTCTTTAATACAACTGCGCCCTCTCCTTCCTCGTGACCCTTTCTCACCCCCTGCACAATTCTCCTAATCTTCTGATCCATTTTCTGCTTCTCACAACAGAACTGGATACAAACAGTGAGCAATAACCATTACACAAGGGTAAATGGTAAGATGGTATCTCTAAAAGTAAACAAACATGCAAACAAGTAACAAGCTTTAGAAGGATGCTAATGGATCAGTGTATGATTAGGATATCTTGATGGATTTATTGTGGCAGAAGGGGCAAAAAGGCTCCCTTAGGCTTCTTTTTAAAATGACTTGTTCTTGCTGGGCAGTGGTGTCGCACACTTTTAATCCCAGCACAGCACTGGGGAGGCTGGCAGAGCTCTGAGTTTGAGGTCAGCCTGGTCTACAGAGTGAGTTCCAAGACAGCCAGGACTATGTAGAGAAACCCTGTCTCAAAAAAACAAAACAAAACAGAACAAAAAAAAAGAGAAAAATTTCTTTAACAATTTCACACACATATCTAATGTATTTTTTTATATTCAGCCCCAATTGGTTTCTCTTATCTCCCACATCTCTCTTCAACTTTCATGTCATATTACTACTATTGCTCTTACCTACTGAGTTTAATTGCAGTGCTTGCACGAGCATGGGTGTGGGGTCAATGACTGAAGCATGGGTGACTTACCAGTGGTTTCTTCACGGGGGAACAATGATTCCTGTCCCTCCAATAACTGCCAGTAGAGGCTCAGTGAGGCAAGGGGCCTCATGAGCTCCTCCATGTCCATGCTGGAACGTGCCTGACTTCATCTTTGATGTAGGAGGGTCATCTGTCTATGTGTTATTTTCATTGGTTAATAAAGAAACTGCCTTGGCTTTTTGATAGGGCAGAAATTAGATAGGTGGAATAGACTGAACAGAATGCTGGGAGGAAGAAAGCAGAGTCAGTCAGATGCCATGATTCTTTGACCCGAGACAGATGTAGGATAGAATCTTCCCTGGTAAGCCACCAGCTTGTGGTGCTACACAGATTATTAGAAATGGGTTAATCAAGATGTGAGAATTAGCCAATACGAGGCTAGAACTAATGGGCCAAACAGTGATTAAAAGAATACAGTTTCCGTGTTATTATTTCCGGGGCTAAGCTAGCCATGTGGGAGTCAGGTGGGATGAAAAGCAGGCCTGCTCGCCTCATCACTACACATCTTTTTTTTAAATTAATTTTTAAAACAAAATTATCTTTTCTCATTTTACATACCAATCCTACTCTCTCCCCTCCTCCCACCCCCTTGACCTTTCCCCCTACTCCACTCCCATCAACTCCTCAGAGAGGGTAAGGTTTCCAACAAAGTCTAGCACATTGCTTTGAGGCAGGATCAAGGCCCTCCTGACTGTATCTAGGCTGAGCAAGGTATCCCTCCAAAGAGTATGGGTTCCAAAAAGCTGGTACAAACAGTAGGGATAAATCCTGGTCTCACTGCCAGTGGCCCCACAGTCTGCCCCAGCCATACAGCACTCACCACATTCAGAGGGCCTGACTTGGTCCTATGGTGGTCCCCGGCTGTCAGGCTGGAGTCAGTGAGCTTCCATTAGCCCAGGTAAGCTGTTTAAGTGGGTAACCCCACCATGATCTTGACCCCTTTGCTCATATTATCATTCCTCCCTCTCTCTTCATGAACTTTGAGAGCTCAGCCCAGTGTTCCTCTGTGGATCTCTGCATCTGCTTCCATTAGTTGCTGGATGAAGGTTCTTTGATGACATTTAAGGATCATCAATCTGACTACAGGGCAAGGCCAGTTCAGGCACCCTCTCCACAATTGCTTAGGGTCTTAGTGGGGTCATCCTGTGGATTCCTGGGAATTTCTCTAGTGCCAGGTTTCTTGCTAGACCTACAATGGCTCCTTCAATCAAGATATCTCTTTCCTTGCTCTCCCTCTCTGTTCTTCCTTCATCTTGTTCCCTCAAGTTCTCCTCCCCATCCCCTTATGCTCCCTCCCCCTTTGCCCTCCTTTCTCCACCACCCCCCACTCCCAGGCTCCCAATTTTCTCAGATCTTGTCTATTTCTCATTCCCAAAAGGATCTATGTATGTTTCTTTTAGGATTCTCCTTGCTACATAGTTTCTCTGGGGTTGTGAACTATAGGCTTGTGATCCTTTGCTTTATGTCTAACATTCATGTATGAGTGAGTAGATACCATGCTTGTCTTTCTGGGTCTGGGTTATCTCACTCAGGATGTTTTTTTTCTAGTTCTATCCATTTGAGTGCAAATTTCAAGATGTCATTTATTTTAACTGCTGAATGGTACTCCATTGTGTAAATGTATCACATTTTTTTTATCCATTCTTCAGTTAAGGGGCATCTAGGTGGCCCAGGTTCTGTCTAATATGAATAACTCTATTATGAACATAGTTGAGCAAATGTCTTTATAGTATGATTGAGCATCCTTTGAGTACATGTCCAAGAGTGGTATTTCTGGGTCTTGAGGTACACTGACTCCCAGTTTTCTGAGAAACCACTATACTAATAGATGTACAAGATTGCACTCCCACCAGCAATCCCTCCTCATCCTCTCCAGCATAAGCTATCATTGGTGTTTTGATCTTAGTTGGCTATTCTGACTAGTGTAAGATGGTATCTCAGAGTCGTTTTGATTTGCATTTCCTTGATGGCCAAGGATTTTGAATATTTCCTTAAATGTCTTTCAGGTATTTGAGATTCTTCTGTTGAGAATTCTGTTTAGTTCTGTATCCCATTTTTAAATTGGATTATTTGGTATTTAGATGTCTAGTTTCTTGAGGTCATTATATATTTTAGAGATCAGGCCTCTGCCAGATGTGGGGTTGATGAAGATCTTTTCCCATTCAATAGGCTGCCTTTTTTGTATTATTGGCTATGTTCTTTGCTTTACAGAAGCTTCTTAGTTTCAGAAGATCCCATTTATTTAGTGCTGCTCTCAGTGTTTGTGTTACTGGTGTTATATTTAGGAAGTAGTCTCCTGTGCCCATGTGTGGAAGGCTACTCCCACTTTCTCTTCTGGGAGGTTCAGTGTGGCTGGATTTATATTGAGGTCTTTGATCCAATTGGACTTGAGTTTTGTGCATGGAGATAGATATGAATCTATTTGCATCTTCTACATACTGACATCCAGTTATGCCAGCATCATTTGCTGGAGATTCTTTATTCCATTGTATAATTTTAGCTTCTTTGTCAAAAATCAGGTGTTCATAGGTGTGTGGATTAATATCCAGGTCTTCAATTTGATTCCATTTGTCTACCTGTCTGTTTTTGTGCTAATATCAGGCTATTTTCATAACTGTAGCTCTATAATGTAGCTTGATATCAGGGATGGTGATGCCTATGGAAGTTTCTTTAGTGTGCAGGATTGTTCTGTCTGTTTTGGATTTTTTGTTTTTTCATATGAAATTGAGTATGATTTTCTCAAGGTCTATGAAGAATTGTGTTGGGATTTTGATGGGGATTGCATTGAATCTGTAATTGCTTTTGGTTGGATTGCCATTTTTATTTTGTTGATCCTACCTATCCAAGAGCATGGGAGATAGTTACATTTTTTGGTGTCTTCTTCAATTTCTTTCTTCAGAGACTTAAAGTTCTTGTTGTACAGGTCTTTCACTTCTTTGGTTAGTGTTACTCCAAGATCTTTTATGTTATTTGTTGCTATTGTAAATGGTAATATTTCTCTGATTTCTTTCTCAGCCTTTTTATCATTTGTCTATAGGAAGGCTATTGTTTTTTTTTCTTGATCTTGTATTCTGCCACATTACTGAAGGTGTTTATCAGTTGTAGGAGCTCCCT
Source organism: Microtus oregoni (assembly GCF_018167655.1). Classification (NCBI taxonomy): domain Eukaryota; kingdom Metazoa; phylum Chordata; class Mammalia; order Rodentia; family Cricetidae; genus Microtus; species Microtus oregoni. Next base: position 42,185,773 of record NW_024543070.1, on the reverse strand, counting down.
CATCAAATTTTTAGAGCCATTTATATATACTATCATATCATCTACAAATAGCAAAAGTTTCACTTCTTCCTTTCCAATATGTATCACCTTGATCTTCTTTTGTTTCCTTATTGCTCTGGCTAGAACTTTGAATATTATATTGAATAGATATGGAGAGAGTGGACAGCCTTCTCTTGCTCCTGATTTTAACAGAATCACTTTGAGTTTCTCTCCATTTAATTTAATGTTGGTTGTCAGCTTGCTGTATGTTGCTTTTATTATGTTTAGGTATGTTCCTTGTATCCCTGATATCTCTAAGACCTTTATCATGAAAGGGTGTTGGATTTTGTCAAAGGCTTTTTCAGCATCTAATGAGATGATCACGTGTTTTGTTTCTTTTAGTTTATTTACATGGTGGATTACATTGATAGATTTTCATATGTTGGACTGTCCCTGCATCTCTAGGATGAAGTGAACTTGATCATGGTGGATGATTTTTCTGATGTGTTCTTGGATTTGGTTTTCCAGTATTTTATTGAATTTTTTGCATCAATGTCCATGAGTAAGATTGGTCTGTAATTCTCTTTCTTATGTTGAGTCTTTGTATGGTTTGGGTATCAGTGTAACTGTAGCCTTATAAAAAGAGCTTGGCAATGTTCCTTCTGTTTCTTTTGTGTGGAACAATTTGAGGACTATAGGTATTAGTTCTTCTTTGAAGTTCGGGTAGAATTCTGCACTGAAACCACCTGGTCCTGGGCTTGTTTTGATTGTGAGGCTATTGATGCCTGCTTTTAATTTCTTACAGGTTTATTTAAATTGTTCATCTGGTCTTGATTTGATTTTGGTATATGTTACCTATCCAAAAAACTGTCCATTTCTTTTACATTTTCCAATTTTATGGAGTACAGGTTTTTGATGTATGACCTAATAATTCTCTGGATTTCCTCAGTGTCTGTTTTTATGTCACCCTTTTCATTTCTAATTTTGTTAATTTGGATGTTCCTTCTCTGCCTTTTGATTAGTTTGGGTAAGGGCTTGTCTATCTTGTTGATTTCCTCAAAGAACAACCTCTTGGTTTTATTGATATTTTGGTGTGGTTTTCTTTATTTCTATTTTATTGATTACAGCCCTTAATTTATTTCCTGTCTTATCCTCCTCCTGGAGGAGTTTGCTTCTTTTTGTTCTAGAGCTTTCAGATGTGCTGTTAAGTTGCTAGTGTGAGATCTCTCCACTTTCTTTATGTGGTGTGGGATAATGGTCTGTATTCTGTCAATTATATTTTAAATAAATGCTGATTGGCCAGTAACCAGGCAGGAAGTATAGGCAGAACAACCAGACAGGAAGTAGAGGTGGGTCAATGAGAACAGGAGAATTCTGGGAGGAGGAAGCCCATTCATCAGCAGTCATTTCCCAGCCACAGAAGAAGTAAGATGTGACTGCCTCTCTGAAAAAGGTACCAAGCCATGTGGCTAACATGTACTAGAATAATGGGCTAATATAAATTATAAGAGTTAATAAGAAGCCTGAGCTAATGGGCCAATCAGTTTATAAATAATATAGACCTCTGTGTGATTTTCTTTGGGACTTAATAATTGCAGGAACTGGGCAGTACAGAAACCCGGACAATTAATAGGGATAGAAGAAAGAGAAGAACTCCCACTCAAAGGTAAAGAAAATGAATTCAACAAAATCATAGAAGAGAACTTTTCCAACCTAAAGAAGGGCATGCCTATAAAGGTACAAGAAGCTAACAGAGCCGGGCAGTGGTGGCGCACGCCTTTAATCCCAGCACTCGGGAGGCAGAGGCAGGTGGATCTCTGTGAGTTCAAGACCAGCCTTGTCTACAAGAGCTAGTTCCAGGACAGGCTCCAAAACCACAGAGAAACCCTGTCTTGAAAAACCAAAAAAAAAAAAAAAAAAAAAAAAGAAGCTAACAGAACACCAAATAGATTGGACCAAACAAAAAAGGCTCCTCGCCACACAATAATCAAAATAAAAAAAAACATACAGAATAAAGAAAGAATATTAAGAACTGCAAAGGAAGATGTCAAGTAACCTATCAGAATTATACCTGACTTCTCAGTGGAAATCATGAAAGCCAGAGGGTCCTGAATTGATGTGCTACAAACACTAAAAGACCAAGGATGCAAGCCCAGACTACTCTACCCAGCAAAACTTTTAATCACCATCTATGGAGAAAACAAGATATTCCATGAAAAAAAAAAAACAAAATGTAAACAATTCTATTCACAAGCCAAGCCTTCCAGAAAGTGCCTTATACCAACAAACCCCAAAAAAGGGAAACACAAACACTACCACCAAAAAATAAGATGAATTAAAAATCACTGGTCATTAATATCTCTTCATATCAATGGACTTATAGCACCTATAAAAACACACAGGCTAACGGAATGTATATGAAAACAGGATCCATCCTTCTGATGCATAAAAGAAACACAATTCAACCTCAAAGACAGATGTTACCTCAGAGTAAGGGGTTGGGAAAAAATTTTCCAATCAAAAGGACCTAAGAAACAAGCTGGTGTAGCTATCCTGATATCAAACAAAAGAGACTTCAAACTAAAAACAATCAGAAGAGATTGTAACATGTAGGGCCGGGCTCGTTGGGGTTTCTGTCCCGCCTGGTCCCCCAGCCATTTAGTCCCAGAGAAAATCACACAGAGATCGTCATATGTTATAAAACAGATTGGCCCATTATCTCAGGCTTCTTGCTAACTCTTGTAGCTTATATTAACCCATTATTCTTATCTATGTAAGCCACATGGCTCAGTCCCTTTTTCAGTGGAGCAGATCATGTCCTACTTCTTCGGTGATCTGGGTAGGATTCGGGAAACAGCTTCCTTTTTCCCAGAATTCTCCTATTTTCATAGCCCCACTTCTACTTCCTGTCTGGTTGACCTGCCTATACTTCCTGCCTGGCCAATCAGCATTTATTCAAAATATGATTGACAGAATACAGACAATTCTCCTGCACCACTTCCTCCTCTTTTTTTAAACAAAGGAAAATATCCATAGTCCATTTTTTGGGAATGTGGGCATAGTATTCCAGGCTACTTCCAGCTGGTTGGGGATGCTGATAATCTTATGGGGATCTAAAGAAAATTTAGAGTTATGATCAAGTCCTGACTGGAGTATCCTGTGAGGTTTGATCATCTCAGGCAGAATCTTTATTCTGTTCTGAGTAGAACTCAGACATCTGGGCTATCTGTTCCTACCAGAGATTTTTCAGGTGGTCTTCCTTGATCAAATCTGATTTTTCTTAACTCAGAATGAATCCACTGTCTCTCATTTCCTGCGGAAACAAAAGCATAATCTCTTCTGCAAAGTAAAATACCTTTTGACTTCAATTAGAGATGGAGAAGGACACTTCATACCCATCATAGGAATAATCCATCAAGATGAATCTCAATCCTGAACATCTATGCCCTAAATACAAGAGCACCCACATATGTAAAAGAAACATTACTAAAGCTTAAATCTCACATCAAATCCCACACACTAATGGTAGGAGACTTCAACACCCCACTCTCCTCAATGGAAAAGTCAACCAAATAGAAACTTAACAGAGAAATAAGAGAACTAACAGATGTCATGACTCAAATGGACTTAACAAACATTTATAAAACATTTTACCCAAACACAAAAGAAAAACCTCATGGAACCTTCTCTAAAATTGATCACATACTCAGTAACAAAGCAAACCTCAGCAGATACAAAAAAATTGGAATAACCCCCTTTATGTTATCGGATCACCATGGTTTAAAGTTAGAATTCAACAACAATACTATTAAAGAAAGCCTACAAACTCATGGCAATTGAACAGTACTCAATTGAATCACCCCTGGGTCAATGAAGAAATAGAAAGAAATTTAAAACTTCCTAGTTTTCAATGAAAATGAATGCACAACATACCCAAACCCGTGGGACACTATGAAAGCAGTGCTAAGAAGAAAGTTTGTAGCACTAAGTGCCTACATAAATGTTGTCGGGGTTTCTGTCCTGCCCAGTTCCCGCAATTGTTATGTCCCAAAGAAAATCACACAGAGGTCTACATTAGTTATAAACTGATTGGCCCATTAGCTCAGGCTTTTTATTAACTATAACTTATATTAGCTCATTATTGAGGCAGTCACATCTTGTTTCTTCTGTGGCTGGGAAATGACTGCTGAGGAATGGGTTTCCTCCTTCCCAGAATTCTCCTGTTCTCATTGACTCACCTCTACTTCCTGTTCTGCCTATACTTCCTGCCTGGCTACTGGCCAATCAGCATTTATTTAAAATATAATTGACAGAATACAGACCATTCTCCCACACCACCTATTATTCTTAGGTTTGGTCTTTTCATGGTGTCCCAGATTTCCTACATGTTTTGTGTTAAGAATTTGTTGGATTTATCATTTTCTTTGACTTATGAATCTATTTCCTCTTTATCTTCAACACCTGAGAGTCTCTCTTCTATCTTTTATATTCTGTTGGTTATGCTTTCACCAGTAGTTGTTGTTCATTTACCCCGATTTTCCATTTCCGTAATTCCCTTAGTTTGTCTTTTTTGCTCTAGTTCGGTTTTCAAGTCTTGAACTGTTTCAGCTGTTTGCTTCATCTGTTTGATTGTTTGCTCTTAGTTTTCTTGGGGTTCTTTAAAAGATTTATTGATTTCTTTTAATTTTATGATTGTCTTTTCCTCCATTTCTTTAAGGGATTTTTTTCATTTCCTCTTTAAGTGTGTCTATCACTTCAGAAAGGTATATTTAAGACCATTTTCTTCTGCTTCTGGGTTATGATGATCAGGTCTTCGTGTTGTATGACCACTGGGTTCTGGTGTTGTGATTGTTTTTTAGGTTGCTGAATGATTTTTTGCATTGGCACCTATTTATCTCTTCCTCTAATTGGTGCTGTCAGTGTCTGTCTCTTCCAATCCTTGCAGATGGTATCTGTGTCTAAGGGATCCTCTCTTGCACTGATTACTGCAGTTGCTGTGTGTGTCTTATGGAGCCACTCTTTGCTCTGTACAGTCCCAGCCTGTGCCACAGGGAGCATCTGAGGTCTTCGTGGATGGGTGGGCTTGGGGGCAGAATGGGACTTTAGCTTACAGGGTCCCATTGATGTGTAGGGGGTGTGGAGCATGCCTGGCTTTATCTTGTTCATGTCATCACAACTGTGGTAAGATCAGGAATGAAGTAGTTGAATTGTGGCCAGGAGACAGCATTTCCCAGCACTCCTGCCCACTGTCTAGTTCACTCGGACTGGCCTGGCATCTGCTATCCATACTGGTCTTGAACTCAGAACATCTGTCTCTGCCTTCACAGAGCAGGAATCAAAAGTATCTGTCACCACACCTGGCTCGAGCTAATTCTGTAAGGACCTGATTCAATTTGCGAGGGTTAAATAAACCCCCCAACTTAACCATTTCCTGGAAATCTTTGCTTTCTCTACTTTTTTCTAAATTAATTTTTTCAAGTTATTACACTGGGGCTTAAATTTTAAGATAGGAAAACTCCAGGGACACACAGCCAGAGTGTAGCATTTAATGTCTACTGGAACTCCTGCGTTACTCTCGGTACAGTTTGCGTGCCACTGTACCATTTGGAGCTGGGCAAGGGCCTGGAGATGGAAAGAACACACAAGAGACCTGGGTCATTCGAAAGGAGATCAGCCGAATGCCTTTATTCAGGCTTAGAAAAAACCCTATATACCTAGCGCTGCACAATGGAATTCCCCCCAGGCAGGTGGGAAATTACCACACCCAAGGTAGAGTAAACAATGGCCCTATAGCTAACCACCTGGTGAGGCAGAGGGAGCACAGAAACAAACAGGATGTTTAGCTGGATGGCCAGAAACTGACCTCAAGATGAACCCTGGGAGCAGGGGTAGACCTGGGCCCTACAGGTCCCTCTTTTATATAAATTATATGACTAGACCTGTCTAGGTGGCATTGGATATCAGGCAATACCCCTTACCAATCATGGGAAAGTGTCCAGGTCAAAACACATTTCCTGTCTTAGGTTAGGGCAGCCCCCCAAAAACCTTTCCTGTCATTGGCTCACTAGTCACCCATCACTGAGTTCAGCCAGTTTGTGCTGAAAGATCCTCCGGGGCAATAGCTAAGAGGACTCACCCCATGGCGACATTGATCTGAGCTTGCCTTTGGCTCTGGCACCATGAAAACATGAAGATGATGCTCCGGCACATATAGGCATTCCTAAGGAGGCTGTGCCTGCTCAAGCCTTAATAAGTTTGCCTGCAAATTGGAGGCCTTTAAGTAAAGTCTCAGCACTGGTGGGAGTTAACCTAGTATAGTTAACTAGAATAATCTCAAGAGCCAATTTGTAAATTGTGCACTCCAGGGTCTATGAATAACAACATTAAGCCTGTAAGTGTATAACCTAGTAGTGGCCTATAACCAAAACCAATTGCAACCATTCATTTGTAAATATTTAGCTCAATTTGAGTGGCCAAGGCATTTGCAACTTGCCCTGATAAGGTATCCATTGTGCTAGCAGAAGCAACTGACAGACTAATGGTAAATCCAGCAGCCATTAGCTGCTCTGGCAGCCACAGCAATGGCCACCATTATCATGGGATTTGTTGATAGGTAGAGGAACAATCCCTTGGCACTCAGACCACCAGAGCCATCTCCTCTGGATCCCAGCAACTCTTCTCTTGTCTCTGTCCTGTCTTCAGGCTTCTGGAAAGGAAAATCCACAGCACACAATAGGCACTCAGGTACCCACACTGGACTGTCATCATCCTGTGGGAAAACACAAACAGTCCCTCTTCCCCACACCAGTATGGAGTTTGGACCATACCAAGTGCCATCTGCTAGATTCTTCCATTTGACATGAGGCATCCCAGAAGAAACTGGCAGCCAGTACTGATCAGCAGCAGTATGAGATTGAGCATCAACAGTTAAAAGATTTTAAATGTATAAAATACAAGATAAATGGTCTCTGGGGGTGGGACCATAGTTTCCCTTTTTTGTTTTATGCAAACAGGCTTTGAGCGCACAATGCGCATGATCCACTATAGCTTGTCCTTGAGGATTATAAGGTATTCCTGTTCTACGAGAAATAGAGAATTCAGAGCCAAATTTTGCAAAGCCAATGCTGGTGTAGGCTGGCCCATTGTCAGTTTTTACAGTTTTTGGAACTCCCATATAGGCGAAAGCCTGGAGACAAGAGACTTTTAACATCCCATGATTTTCCTCCTGTATGGGCTGAGGCAAAAATAAGATGAAAATATGTATCCATGGTTACATGAACATACTGCATATGCCCAAAAGAAGGAACATTGGTAACATCCATTTGCCATAAATGATTAGGAGCAAGCCCATGAGGATTAACTCCCAAATGGGGAACAGCTAAAAGTTCTGTACATAGAGAGCATTTTTAAAAACAATATCAGTGGCCTGCTCTCGAGACATTTTAAAATGAAATCTTAGAGACCCAGCATTGAGATGAAAATGATTATGACCTTTTTCTGCAGCTCCATAAGATTCTTGACTAACTGCACAAATTTGGCGAGTAAGCTGATCAGTCAATGTATTCCCCTCGCTCAAGGGACCAGGAAGGTCAGTATGAACCCGCAAATGCCCTATGCAAATGGGAACAGATAGGGCCCAAAGCAATGTTTGAACAGCCAATAACTGCTTCTGGACTCGAGATATAGAGGCAATATAAGCTGCAGTTTCCAAAGGTGCAAGAATTTTGCTTATTTATTGACTGTCAATAAAAAGGTTAAATGGAATATTAGCATATTTCTCTAGGGCCACTTGTACAGTGATCAATTCAGGCACCTGAGCAGATTTAGCATCAACAGGCTGAATACCAAAATCAGGAGGGGGAGGCTACCACAGCTCTCCTGGTGGAAGACCCATCAGTAAATACATTCCATGCCCCTGCCAGAGGCTGCAAAGAAATAACTTTAGGGAAGCATACTGGATGATTTTTGAAAAAGGTGACCAACTTATCAGAAAGATAATGATTATCAAACCTGCATGGATTAGTGCATAAAAACAAGGTCCAATCTTCAGCCAAATTTTGCAGCCGAGTTATTTCTGCCTGGGTATATGGTGTAATAACCTTATCAGGTAACATTCCAAAGATTTGCAAACTAAGTTTATACCCTTTCATAACATGTAGCACAGCTTATGGATATGAGATAACAATTTTTACAGGTGACACATGTTCATGTACCCATAGTCCTTGCTGCCAAAAAAAACTCCAGGAGGACTATGCTGAGAGGGAAAAATTATCAACAGCAGAGGCTGACTATAGTCAATATAATGAATATGATGAGCAGACACAAGCTTTTCTTCAATAAAGTAATACATTGCCTTGCCTTGCCTTACAGAAGGAGGTTGGATCTGGATTCCCATGCAGAATGTCAAAAAGTGGTTTTAAGACTCCCATGGGAATGCCCAGACTGGGTCGGACCCAATTGAGGTCTCGAAGCAATTTTTTAAAATTATCCAGAATCTTTTGGATGCAAAGAATTGTAAAAACCAATCCTTCAGGTCAATAACTAAAAGATAGTATCCTGCAGGAATACCCACAGGCTGAGGCAGCCCAGGTTGAGTTGCCCCCATTATTTCCATACAATCATTTGCTTCTCTAAGATCTCACAGCAACCTCCACTTACCAGACATTTTCTTAATAACGAAGATAAGAGTATTTCAGGGAGAAGTGGATGGTACTATGTGTTTTGCCTCTAGCTGTTCCTGGGCTAGGGTATGAGCAGCCTGTAATTTTCCTTACTTAGGGCCTATTGCTCTATTCATACAGGTTTAGGAATGCTTTCTGGCTGCTCTGCAATGGCCCCTAAGAAAAAATTTCCTAACCCTGCATGCTGTCCAGGTAACTGTTGTATTATTTTATTGTCTGCTAAAATTTGCATGTCTCCCTGCAGATCTTTTCCCAACCCCTGACCAGGGACAAAGCCCTGGTTTGTTAACATGCACTGCACAAGTTCAATGGTCAGAACTGCTCCCATAGCTTTCAAAACATCTCTTTCCCACAAATTGAGAGGAAGGTGTTCCAGGTCAAATGGTTTTAAATCCCCTTATGGCCTTCTGTATCCTTCCAATCTAAATATTGGGTACTGCCCACTGGAGAACTGGACATCCCTACTCCCTGTAATGCGGGCCACACACAGCAATTACAGAACTATTAGCCCCTGTATCTGTAAGACCTTGGAACTTTTCCCATTAATTGTTAAGGTAAGTGTGGGGCTGTTCTCTAAACTAGAAACCCAAAAAGTGCCAGGGAATCCTGTGGAGCCAAACCCCTTGTCCCCTCGTTCTTGTTTAAAGAAAGGATTAGTAGAGTGAAACACAGGCAAAAGCACTAGTCGAGCTGTTCTTGCTCCTTGAGGAATGACAAGGACTCCTACCCCAGCTTCAATCATGATTTTAATTTCTCCAGTATAATCACAGTCTATAATTCCTGGTAAAACTTTAATTCCTTTAAGTGCTAAACTACTTCTACTCAAGATTATACCTACTGAACCCTCTGTAATAGGTCCATATACTCCAGTCCCCAAGCCTACACACCCATTTGTGGGGTCAATATTGCCCGGGCAGAAGTACAGAGGTGCAGTCCTGCACTTCCTGGGCTCCTTGGATAAGGTCGTTGACAGTGAGGCGTTTCTTTGAGGAATAAATCTGATGGGAACAGCTGGTCTGCTCATGGCCCCATGTTGTAATAGGAGCAGTGGTGCTGCGTCCCTAGCACCCCGGCCGCCTGGCTAGCTTATGCCCAAAAATAATTAAGCGGACACTTTATTCTTTTAAACACTGCTTGGCCCATTTCTATCTAGCCTCTTCTAGGCTAATTCTCACCTATTAATTTAGCCCATTTCTAATCATCTGTGTAGCACCACTAGGTGAACTTACCGGAAAGATTCTAGCCTGTGTCCATCTTGGGTCAGAGCTTCATCGCGTGTGCCTCAGAGAGCAGAGCTATCACATCTACCAGGGAGAGGGGAGCATGGCATCTCTCTGAGCTCACTTCCTCTTCCTCCCAGCATTCTGTTCTGTTTACTCCTCCCATCTATGTTTTAACCTATCAGGGCCAAGCAGTTTCTTTATTGCTTAACCAATAAAATCAATAGATTGATATATGACACTCCCACATCAGCCCCATAACTTGTATTTTGGGGTCTGGGGCAGGCCCCTCCTTCCATTTTCTGACATAGGGATGAGATTTCTTGAATGTCAGTTTTAGAGTGACAGTCATTAGCCCAATGAGCCCCCTTTTGACATTGTGTGCAAACACCTGGATTTTCCCTGGACTGATTAATGTTTGCTTTACCTGCAGGGCCGTTCCTTTTGGTGTGTCCTGATAGTCTGCATTGAAAACAATTCCTTGACCTAGCTTCACCTTGACTCTCCCTAAGGGCAGAAACAATTACCTGTCCCATCACATAAGTGCCATCAATGTCCCTGCATCACCGGGCATAGTCATTTAAACGCCTATTTCTTTGGGGGTGTATAGCCTCTTGACAGTATTTGTTAGCATTTTCATAGGCCAATTACTTTATGACAGGCATAGCTGAGTCCATATCCCCAAAATGGATCTTCCCAGCTGTAGCAAGTGGTCAATAAACTCATGATAAGGTTCTGAGGGACCTTGAAGGACCTTAGAAAGCTGTTCCCTTGCTCCTTTATTAGGCAAAGCTTTCCAAGCTTTGATGATCATGGCAGCTATCTGAGCATAAACAGCAGGGTCATAAGCAATCTGTGCTGCTAAGCCAGCATACTGTCCTGCGTTGGTTAACATGTCAAGGTTATGCTGGGGAAAACCTGCAGTGGTGTTACACAGTACGGTATTTTTGCAATTTTCCTGCATTTCACTTCTCCATAACAAATAATCTTCCCCCGAAAGACAAGCCCTGCAAAGCTGTATCCAGTCACTGGGTGTAAGGTTGAGTTCCGCAAAGCAACAGTGAAGGTGTGAAATTATCTACAGGAAGCAAGATGAAGTTTATTTGTAGAATTAGTACTCTGTGTGACCATTAATATCATGATAGAAAGTTTATATATATATACATATATAACTCTTATAAATTTTGAGATAATATTTATAACTTAGCAAAAGTTTTAAAGAGTCAAAATAAAACAAAACCAGGGAGTTATGAGATTACTGACAATAGAATAGTCCTTTAATTTTGGTTTTCTTTTGTCCCTTATCAGGTGGCTCTTCTGACATGAGACAGAGACTTTGAGTTTTACTTTAACAAACTTACTTGGGTTTAGAGAAGGAGAAAGTCATGCCCCAACTGCAAAGCTAGTTTTAATTTTTTATTGAGTTAGGACTACAGAAAGACCATTTGCCTTATATGCCTATTGAGAATACCAGAAACAAACATTTGGAAAGATTCATAATTTTTTCTGTTGGAAACGTGCTATACCATTAAGCAAATTTGCTCTTTTGAAACATTATTTGTGAATGTTTTATCCTTTCTCTTTAGAAGTCTTTTATGTTCAAGGATTTTCAGATTCTTTAGTTGGATGTTTCTTTTCTCCTAGAAAGACAAAAACAAAACCCTGCCCCAACCCTAACATTGGGAGTTTCCCTTTTTGGCAGGTTATAGCTGATGAAATGAAAGACATTTTCTAGCCTTATGAGTTAATATGGATTGAATGCCTTGCTGTTTGATCAACTGTCCTAATTCTATAAGAATCTAATCTTTATCAATCTTGATGTTTACATAGTTTTTCTTCCCCTGTGGAACAAAAGCAAACTTCTTTCCAAATGTAACACATATCTTGGTTTACATTCTGAGGTTAACACATCTTTGAAGTATACATACTGATTTAATTCATTTTTTTCTACTATGCAATGTGTCTCCGCAGTTGTTGTTCCTTTCTCATTAACATTAAAAAATTTTAAGTTAATAGAGCATGGGCAATCTATGTCTGGGGGTTGTTATTACCTCTTTCTGTTTATGAAGTATCAGAGGCCATGGAAATACACAGCATATGGCAATTGATAATTCAGATGTCAAGCTACCAAGTGACTCTGCTGGAGGTTAATCCTGTCCAGGCAATGCCTGTAGAACCATTGACTCTGGAAACTGTTGGTCACATTTGCTAAAGCCAGCTTGGTGTCTCTCCAATACCTGAATTGTAGTGTGTAATCCCATGTGATGTGTATATGTAATCTCATGATTACATCACAATATTATGGGCACATATTGGTGGGTGGTCAGGAAGATGACTTTTCATTTAGTTATATACTTTTGATATATAGAAAATATACTAGGACATGCTTCATAACTATATCAATGACTGTAGACACTTAAAAGTCTGCTTTGTTCCTTTTGATCACTAACTGCACACAATCAGCTCACTTTTACCTCAGAGAAAGTTCAAACTAGGCTAAAGGCTTTTTGTAAATAGATCATAAGTTTAAAACCCTACAGCTGTGTACAAGGTCAGAAGTGCAGATGTCCAAGGTTGCAACACAAAGCACCCTAAGAAGAGAATGCCAATCCTACAACAGTTGACATTAATAGTAAAATAGTTTCTGTGTGGTTATTTTGGGGCTGAGTGGCCGAGAACAAACAAGTGGCCCCTACAACAGATTGGCTTCAACATGTGCTAACTAAATCCATGTAAAACATGAGAAAGCTTGGAAAGGAATTCTAGTCACAAAAAATCCAAAGTTTAACACAGCTTCATGCTCTGTTTCTGAACAGTGTGCCACAGCTCCTTTAAGAGAGGTCTTCCTGGTTCAGCAGTAGCAGAAAAAAAGAACCACGTGGTTTAAAAATGTCAGTTTCCTGGTTCACCAGCACAAATGGCTCTGACTCTTTTAGGAGGTCTGGCTGTGGTGCATTTAGATGGGGTCTGTGAGCAGCATATTACAAACTGCTTAATGGCTCAACATAGACTCGCTGCATACTTGGAACTGGGGCAGTATGCATGGTTTGCAGAGGCATTGAACATGCCTCTACCATGCTGGACTGGCAGAGCAAGCAGGCAGGGCTATGTTGGCCCTAGCCAGGCCTGCTTAGCATTAAACAAAAACAGTCCTGGTCAGAAAAGGATTACAGATATGCAATAAAGACAGATTCAGATGAAAATGACCTCTAAATGGATCACAGTATTAGGTAAATGTATGTAGGCTTGGGAGACAGAAGAGAAAGAGTATGGAGAGTTATAAAAAAGTAAACAGTTCCTCTTTTTGGGTCTGGCTTACCTCACTCAGGATAGTGTTTTCTATTTCCATCCATTTGCATACAAAATTCAAGAAGTTCTTTTTTTTTACTGCTGAGTAGTACTCTAATATGTATATAGTCCATACTTTCTTCATCCATTCTTCCATTGAAGGGCATCTAGGTTGTTTCCAGGTTCTGGCTATTACAAACAATGCTGCTATGAACATAGTAGAGCATATACTTTTGTTGTATGATAAGTCCTCTCTTGGGTATATTCCCAAGAGTGGTATTGCTGGGTCCAGGAGTAGGTTGATCCCGAATTTCCTGAGAAACTGCCACACTGCTTTCCAAAGTGGTTGCACAAGTTTGCATTCCCACCAACAATGGAATCCACAACCTCTCCAGCAAAGGCTATATCATTGGTGTTTTTTATTTTAGCCATTCTGACAGGTGTAAGATGGTATCTTAAAGTTGTCTTGATTTGCATTTCCCTGATCGCTAAGGAAGTTGAGCAAGACCTTAAGTGTCTTTTGGCCATTTGAACTTCTTCTGTTGAGAGTTTTCCAAAAAGAGAAACATGGGATGTACTCACTCATATTTGGTTTCTAGCCATAAATAAAGGACATTGAGCCTATAATTCGTGACCCTAAAGAAGCTAAATAAGAAGGAGAACCCAAAGAAAAACATATAGGCATCCTCCTGAATATTAACCTTCATCAGGCGATGAAAGGAGACAGAGACAGAGACAGAGACCCACATTGGAGCACCGGACAGAAATCTCAAGGTCCAAATCAGGAGCAGAAGGAGAGAGAGCACAAGCAAGGAACTCAGGACAGTGAGGGGTGCACCCACACACTGAGACAATGGGGATGTTCTATCGGGAACTCACCAAGGCCAGCTGGCCTGGGTCTGAAAAAGCCTGGGATAAAACTGGACTCGCTGAACATAGCGGACAATGAGGACTACTGAGAACTCAAGAACAATGGCAATGGGTTTTTGATCCTACTGCACGTACTGGCTTTGTGGGAGCCTATGCAGTTTGGATGCTCACCTTACTAGACCTGGATGGAGGTGGGTGGTCCTTGGACTTCCCACAGGGCAGGGAACCCTGATTGCTCTTTGGGCTGACGAGGGAGGGGGACTTGATTGGGGGAGGGGGAGGGAAATGGGAGGCGGTGGTGGGGAAGAGACAGAAATCTTTAATAAATAAATAAATAAATGTAAACAGTTCATAAAAAACAAGTCTTTAAAGAGACAGAGTACAGACAGTCATAGATTAAAAGGGTAGATAATAAAATTAACATTAAGAAGTAGCCGGGTGGTGGTGGTGCATGCCTTTAATCCCAGCACTTGGGAGGCAGAGGCCGGCGGATCTCTGGGAGTTCGAGGCCAGTCTGGTCTACAAGAGCTAGTTCCAGGACAGGAACCAAAAAGCTATGGAGAAACCCTGTCTCGAAAAATCAAAAAAATAATTAAAAAGTAATAGAGTAAAAACAAGCCACATATAGATGGAATATACACAGAGTTTGGATTGTGTCTATTATTGTGTGTTCTTTGGATTTTTTGACTGCAGAGAGACATTTGATTTTAGGGACTGCTAAGCTAAACCAACATAAATGTTTTAAAGATTTCTTGACTTCAAAATTTGGGTCTAAGGACATGTTGCTTTGGAAAAGAGGTTCTTCTTTTGTTTCCACAGAGGATGAGAACCTGTGGAATCCTTTCAGACTAATGTGGTTTGATAGACCAAGGCCTCCTGAAAGGTCGCTATGAACCCCCACCCCACAAAAAATTACTTTGCTCAACAAAAAGCAGGAAGCAGTTTGGAGAGAACTACACTCATATTCATAGTAAAATATAAAATACTGGAAATGGGTTAATCTAGATGTAAAAGCTAGCTAGTAATACACTTAAGTGATTGGTCAAGCAGTGATTCAAATAATACAGTCTTCTGTGTGGTTATTTCGGGGGTCTGGGAATCCAGGAATGAACAAGCAGCTTTAGCCAATATGCCAGTGTGATGACAATAGATGTATGTCTCAAAGTTTGTCACTGAACACAGTGCTCCCTGTCTGGTCATGGTCTTACTTTTGTAGCCTTGGAACCTTGTGTTTCCATGGCAATGGCTCAACTTCTTATCATTTACCCTAAGAATGTGTTTTTGATCAATGAGAGATAATGCTTGTGTGTTTCTTTTTCATTGCTTCAAGGCTCCTGAAAGAAAGTTTTCAGACTAGGGAAAAATAAGCAAAAGAGAAGAAGCTAGGAGGAATACTGTGGGATAAATCTCTTGTATCCTGTAAACATTTGTCACTTGTATTGGTTTAATCAAATGCTGATTGGCCAGTAGCCAGGCAGGAAGTTTAGGCTCACATCCATCTGTAATGAGATCTGGTGCCCTCTTGAGGAAGAGACCTGGTCAGTCGTCCTCATCAACTTAGACCATAAAACCCATTACGTGTAAGTTCAACAGAATCACCATATACGTGCCGCTCATGCATGCTTCAGTATTCCCAGGGCATAAATATCATACATTTTCATTATAATAGACCTTACTTGGGGTAATAAAGAAGGCAAGGGAATTCTGGGTTGTAAAGAGCCCATTGGCTGAATCACCTTGTTAATAGCTTAGATATGTTACCATGATTTTATTTTCCAGATTTCTTTTTAATGACAAATTGGAGAATTCCAGAGACTATCAATTCTTCAATATGTTGAGCATTTAGCTGTTCCAGTACCATCTTGTAATTTTTCTGATGTCAAAGGCCATTGTTCCACCCAGACAGGTTTTTTATTTAACCATTTCAAAGGTAGGGCTGTTACTACCTTTGAAAGATCACCAGCTGTTGTGCCCTGCTTATGTAAAACCTGGATAATTGGTGACTATTCTTGATAATTCCTTTTAATATTTCTCTCAGAAGCATTCTTTATTTAATGGCTTATTTCTGAGATTGGAGGAATGTTAATCTGCGTTTTCTATTACTGTAACAAATCATGTCCCTATAAATTTATTACTATGGTAGCCACATAATGACTTTAATTTCTCTACTTTTCCTTCTGGCCCTATACAGTCAAACCTTGTCGAACTTTGTTTTACTTGAGTTCCAATTCCTAGAAGCTGAATATTTACCTCTTGAAGAGGCCTATCTGGATGGTAAGATCTTGGTAAAATTATTGTGATATCTGTGCCTATGTCTAGCCATCCTTCAATTACAGTGCCATTTTTTGGTATGTTTAACTTTAGTCTTTGATCATGTATAGAAGTTTGCCAAAATAATTGTTTTATGATCTCTCCTGAAAATTTTGTGTTGTTTATTGAAGATTTTCTGTCATCCAGAACAATATGCTTTTTTTTTTTTTACAGGGTATGATTGAACCAAATTTGATATTGGGTCCAAGGCATTTCCTGATGGCAAAGGGTTACCTTGCCTGACCCTTTTTGATCTGTATTCATTACTCCAAAGCTGGCCTTTGCCATATCTTCTGCATAGTCCAGAAGGCTAGGGGCTTGTGTTTGGATAATTTCTAGAAAAAGCATTGCTCCTAAAAATGCCTTGCCTACAATCCATTTTCAGATGACCCGGTTTATCACAATTAAATCATCTGACCTTTAGGATTTTTTTTTGAACTTTTTAGAAATTACATCTCTTGTCAAAGCAGCATTATATGTGTGTGGTCCAATATCCACCATATTTTTAATTCATTCAACTATTGGTTCTGATCTTGCCTTTAAAGGTTTAATCACCCTTTTGCATTTTGAATTAGCATTTTAAAAAGCTAAAGATTCAATTAATATTTATCTGAATCCTGTATCTAATACTGTTCTATTTACAGCTGAAGTCAATGAAGGCTTCTTTTGGGCCTTGCATAATTTTGATAAATGTCTCAAATCTGTTTCCTGATTTTTCAGCCTTGTCCCAAGCATTCAAAGCTGTTAGATGACATTGGGCCAAGGTGTGATCATCAAATTCAAACTGTCTTTGCAACTCAGCATATTAGCCTTTACTGAGATGCTAATCTTGGGAAATTTCCATTCCTCTAGTTCTATTTAATTGTTCCATGACCTTAATCTAGTTTCCTTGTTTCATCCTGTTCTCCATTGTAACTGAGGATCAGCTTTCAATATCTCTATATTCTTCCAGTCTTGAGCGATATTCTGTTCTGATTTGCCCATAAATTTAACAACTCCTTCACATAGGGTGAATGTATACCATATGCAATGACCACTTTCTTAAATCTCATCAAATCTTATATTTCTATTGCATTCCATGTAACGTCTTGCATAACATTTGATGTTGTCTATCATCTGGTGATTGTTCTTGTATAGGAACTGGATAAACTAAGGTTATTTGTCTAATACCCAGGGCCACCCCTCTTCAATTTCATCACACAGTGGTATAGTAAATTGTCTAAATTCCTATATGTCTGAGAACTTGTTTTTATTAGTAAGTCTTTCTAAGGCTTGTATCTTATCAGTAGTAAGTCATCCTAATGCTTGTATCTTATCAGTAGTCTTTCTGAAGCTTGTATCTTATCAAATTTTCATATCTAGTACAGTTATCAAACCACTTTTTTAAGGATAAAATATGAATTACCAAGCTGATAATGATTGATATGTCAATCCCAGCCAAGTTAGTTATCCCTTCACTTAATTTTTCCATTTTCAAAACACCCATTGTAGAACTGTAAAGAGACCTAACTTCCTGTACTATCATATTCTTTGTTATTTATATACGTTGGTGTCTTGGCTACGTGTATGTTTGTGTGAGGCTGTTGGATCCCCTGTAACTGAAGTTACAGTTGTGAGCTGCCATGTGGGTGGTGAGAATTGAACCTGGGTCCTGTGGAAGACCAGCCAGTGCTCTTCACACTGAGACATCTCTCTAACCCCCGTATTGTAATATTGTTTCTCATTCTTAACATGGAAAAGACTTTTTTAAAAACCTAATTTCTCCATTAAGAATTCTCAGGTGTCTCACCAGCTCTACTGATGACAGCATAGGTAGAGCTGCGTGTGTAGGGTGTAAGTCAGCTGTAGTAATGACGTGCAGCTGTTTAGGCAGGGAGGGAGGCTATGGCAGAGTGACCAGAGATGATATTTGGTTGTACAGGTGGGGAGAATGGGCACGGCAAGGTGCTCAAGCCGAGCTAACTGCATGCCCGGGTTGGGGGCCATTGTAGGTGCCCACATGCCATGCTCAGAGGGGGCATGAACTGCATAAAGAGTGGATGTAGGGAAATGGGTAGGAAAAGCCCATGGCTGCGATACAGAGTTGGAGGGGACCAAGACACTTACTGAGAGCAGTAGAGGACGGCTGCCAAGGAGTGTAAGGAAACAATGACTGGCTGTCATTGCACCTGGGCAGAGAGCATGGCCAGAGGAGGGTCTGGAGTGATGGGGGAAAGCTGGTGGCAACACTGTGCCACTTTGGCAGGACCTAAGCCAATGCACTGGATGCCAGACAGTGCAGATTCTTTTACTTTAATAACAAAGTTTGGTGGTCAGATATTAAGGTAATAAGCTGATAACTCCACAGAGCAATGGAGAAAAAGATCCCTTGCCCTTCTTTCTACCTTCTCATATGGAAAAGCCCGCAAACTTTCCAAGCCCCTCCTTATTTCTCTCTGAGTCTCTTTATCTTCCTCTGAGTTGGCCAGAAAATTCTATAGTTCATTCTGGCCAGCTGACCATGGACTCCACCCTTTGAATCAAGGCTTAATTCCATTGGTGGTCTCAGAACAAAAATACAAATAAATTTACTGCAACACTGAGGTTATAGGAGTGTGCTATGTGCCTGGTTTTTGTGTGCTAGGGATGGGTCTCAGGTCTTTCTGCATGTGAGGTGTAAGAGTAGTATTGTTGACTTCTAGAGTCATCTGGGGGATGCCTGTGGAGACTAATCTTGATTACAGTAATTGAGATGAAGATGTACTGATAATGAGTAGCCCCAATTCTTTTGGCTGAGTAGTGAACTATGTAGTGCAGAGAACTGAATAGCATAGTCTTTCATTTGCTCACTGGTTCTTGATTGTAAATATGATATGCCTAGCTGCTTCATGCTCCTGCTGCCCTTACTCCTTTGCTCTGATGACCTGCACCAGTGAGCTGTGAATCACGGTAAACTTTCCTCCTTTAAGTCTCTTCTGTCAGAGTTTTGTCACAGCAACAGGAAGAGAAGCTAAGACACCAGTCTAGCAATTTCCCAACTGAGTTATATTCCCAGCCCTAAGACTGACTGCTTCAATTAGACACTCCTAGAACTTTCTGAAGATTTCCCTGCTTCTGCCATTATTGTATTGGATACAGGTCAACACATATCTTAGAAAGCTTCTACTGGTAAGGATGGGTGAAGTCAGGAACTTGAGACCACTAGCATCTGCAAAGGAAGCAAAGGAAAGGAAGGAGGAGGACCCAAGGATCTGGGTCCTAGTGATGTTGCCTGCACTCTTAAATCAACACACATTCATCAGAATTTCCAAGGAATTGTTTTAGTTAGATTACTCAATGGATATGCCCTTTCATTTAAGCCAATTTAAATATATTTTTCTATATTTTAAA
This sequence comes from Microtus oregoni, assembly GCF_018167655.1. NCBI lineage: Eukaryota > Metazoa > Chordata > Mammalia > Rodentia > Cricetidae > Microtus > Microtus oregoni. The sequence goes on along the minus strand of NW_024543070.1, from coordinate 42,166,056 downwards.
TTAAAATAAAAATTCCAACTAATAAAAAAGATTTCTTTTGTTTAAATAAAATAATTTTAGGAAGGAACAGAATGGAAATTACCAAAAAATAAATTATTAAAATAACATATTAACATTACAAGAATTTGAAATGAGCTAGAGAGATGGCTCAGTGGTTAATAGCACTGGCTACTCTTTCAGAGGACCTTCTTTAAATTCTCACCACCCACATAGTAGCTCACAAATGTCTATAACTCCAGTCTCAGGGGATCTGGCATCCTCTTCTGGCTACTAGGAGCACCAGGCACACATTTGGTACACAGACATATGTGATGGCAATCTATCTATCTATCTATCTATCTATCTATCTATCTATCTATCTATCTGTATGTATGTATAAAATGATAAAGGAGGAAAGAGCCGGGCGGTGGTGGCACACGCCTTTAATCCCAGCACTTGGGAGGCAGAGGCAGGCGGATCTCTGGGAGTTCGAGGCCAGCCTGGTCTACAAGAGCTAGTTCTGGGACAGGCACCAAAGCTACAGAGAAACCCTGTCTCGAAAAACCAAAAAATAAATAAATAAATAAATAATAAAAATAAAAAATAAAAAAAATAAAGAAGGAAAGAGTTTGAATCATTTAGAATTATATCCAGTTTCAAGTTGCCCTGCCTACTCCCCCAGCTGCTGAGGCAAGTGGATCTTCCTTCTGCTTCCAACCTGTGAGCTCTTCCTTTCCATCTCTCTTCCAAAGAGGTAGTTGCTGCCGTGGCTCCTCTCCTCTCCTCTCCCTCCTTTGTTTCTCTCTTATCTCAACAGTAAACATACATGCATTTAAGTTACATGTATGTGCGTGTGTGCATGTGTATGTGCACACACACACACACACACACACACACAGAGTGAACAGGAGTTGGGAGAAGTGGATGCTTTGGTGGGCCCTACCAAAGGCATGGCACTGCACAAAACACACATGCAACAGAGCCAGCACCAGGGAACCAGGCAGGGAATACTTCAGTAAAATGGTGGGACTTGGTCACTTGACCTGGCCATTAGTTAAGATGGCAGTGAGGTCACCTGACCTCAGTCAATATGGTGGCGGGCATGTGTTGTATGGAAAAGCCGTGCTTTTTCTGCTGCCGTGGCTCCTCTTCTTTCCTCCCCCTCCTCTGTCTCTCTTGTCCCCCTTCTCCCTCCCTCTCCCCTTTTCCCTTTCTTTCCTTAACCCACTAAATAAATATCCAACCTTACTCTGCCTGGCATGCCTATGTGATGCTGTCTCTTACCTGCCATGTGGCTCCCTGGTTGGGACTGGCTGCCTTTGTGGCCCTCCGTGTTTTTTGGGGGGAGGGGTTTCTTTAAGATATTTATTGATTTCTTCCAATTTTTGTCTTTTCCACCATTTCGGTTTTTTAAAATATTTATTTATTATATATACAATATTCTGTCTGTGTGTATGTCTGCAGGCCAGAAGAGGGCACCAGACCTCATTACAGATGGTTGTGAGCCACCATGTGGTTGCTGGGAATTAAACTCAGGACCTTTGGAAGAGCAAGCGATGTTCTTGACCACTGAGCCATCTCTCCAACCCTTTCTACCATATCTTTAAGGGATTTTTTCATTTCCTCTTTAAAGGTCTCCATTATCCTCATAAAGTTACATTTAAAATCATGTTTTTCTGCTTATTTTGCGTTAGAATGATCAAGTCTTCCTGTTGTATGACCACTGGGTTCTGGTGTTACCATGTTGCTTTTTAGGTTGTTGGATGAACTCTTGCATTGGCACCTACCCATCTCTTCCTTCAGTTGGTGTCAGCAGCATTTTTGCCTCTTGGTCCAATCCCGCAGTTGCTGTCTGTGTCTTTGGGAACCGTTCTAAGTCTGCTCTGTACTGTTGCTGTCAGTGTCTCAGGGAGTCGCTGAGGTCCCTCTTGGCCTACTCTCTTGATCTCTCTTGGTCCACTCTGTACAGTCACAGCCTGTGCTTCAGAGTTCCTCTTATGTTGTGGAGGATAGGATGGTTTGGGGGCAGAGTGGACCTTGTAGCTTGCAGGATCCAATCAATGGGGTGGGGGTGTTGGAGCTGCCTACCTGCATGAAGCTTGCCTGCTGGCTGGCTAGAGAAGCTGAGGCAGGTGGAGGAGGGGCTTGGGGTTTTGCCCCCAGTATGGAGAGCCTAGAGAGTGGAGTGTCCTGCTGAGTGGGTGATCCCTCACATCTTGGTCCTCTCTGTGTAGCTACAGCCCATGTTTCAGAGTTCTTCTGAGGTTGCAGGGAGTAGCATGGTGGTGGTGGTGGTGGTGGTGGTGGTGGTGGTGATAGGGAATAGGAGGGGTTCGGGACGGAGTCTTAACCCCCTTTCTGTAACTGTAACTCCTGGCAAGCTATTATCTGTTCCCTATACAGTCTTGTTACCTTAAGAATGCTAAATAAGTGAGACCTGTGGCGTATGCCTGGGATCTCAGCATTTTGGAGGCAGAGGCAGGAGGACCAAGCATTCAAGATCATTTCTGGTTATGGAACAAACTTGTGGCCAGCCTGGGCTATAGAAGATCCTGCTTTTAAAGACCAGGAGAAGAAAGAAGGCCTGTGAACAGCTGGGCAATGGTGGCACATGCTTTTAATCTCAGCACTTGTGAAATAGAGGCAGGTAGATTTCTGTGTGTTCAAGGCCACCCTGGTCTACAAAGGGAGTTCTAGGACAGCCAGAGCTGTTAAATAGAAAAACCCTGTCTCAAAAACAACAAACAACAAAAAGAAAAAGCCTGTTAAATAAGTGAAAACATACAGTATATAACTTAAAAATTGCCCCTGAAATACATCAGAGTTGTTCAAAGTGTTGATATATTGTGGTTTTTTTTTTTTTTTTTTTTTTTTTTTTTTATAAAACGAGTTTTTGTTCCTGAACTTTGGTTGATAATTAAGACACTCTCCTTTTCAGTGTCTGAGGAGACTGACCTTCCACTTACCGGATACCTTAATCACTTCCTCTGCAGTGGTCCTGTCTCACCTAGGGGAAGATAGTTTACTAACAATAATCAAACCAAAGAAAGCCAGCCATGTGCTGCATAACAATGTTTCAGTCATAACACACACACACACACACACACACACACACACACACACACACAGAATCTACAAAGGGTGCTACACTATGGCCAAGATGCACACAGGTTGCAACATCTAGGCCTGTGTAGGTGCATCCCATGGCATTTCTACAATCAGCAATGCATTTCTCTTTAGTATTCCTGCCAGGTGACACATGACAGCTGCATAACGAAATTTTATAAGAAAATTGAGAATAGGGCTGGAGAGATGGCTCAGTGGTTAAGAGCACTGGCTGCTCTTCCAGAGGTCCTGAGTTCAATTCCCAGCAACCACATGGTGGCTCACAACCATCTGTAATGAGATCTGGTGCCCTCTTCTGGCATGCGGGCATACATGCGGGCATACATGGAGGCAGAATGTTGTATACATAATAAATAAATAAAAATAAAATCTTTAAAAAAAAGAATACAAAAAGCCTTTGATTTAAAAAAAAAGAAAATTGAGAATACATGTGGGACAGTTCTAGAAAAGCTCCACAAAAAGGAACAGCACCTAATAGAACACTCCATAGAGTTGATCAGTATGGGTGCACTTACCGGAGTTTTCTAAATAACATGGGACTCACACTAAAATGTTAGCTTCCTTTCAGAAGCTTGAAAAGCCACAACTTTTATGGTACTTTTTTTTTTTTGTAGTACTGAGGCTCTGTCCCATAACCTGACACACATTAGAGGAATTCTTTACCCTTTAGCAACATCTCTTTCAAGAGTTTATGGGGGAAAAAAAGGATATGGAGAAACACTTTGGTGAAGGCATAGTTTGCATTTTTCAAAGTGCTCATTGACATACTAGGGGTGATGGTAGTTTTTACCACTGTATTCTCTGAATTCAAGCTACACTGTTGCCTGAGATTCCTGGCCCACCCAGTCCCATAGCCTTTCAGTCCCAAAGAAACATACAGAGGTCTACATTAATCATAAACTGGTTGGCCTAGTAGCTCAGGCTTCTTATTAACTCTTACATCCTACATTAATCCATAATTCTCACCTGTGTCAGTCACATGGCTTGGTACCGTTTATCAGCGAGGCGTTTTCATCCTGTTTCCTCTGCGTCTGGATGATGACTGCAGACTGACCTTTCCTCTTCCCAGAATTCTCCTCTTCTGGTCTCCTTGCCTATACTTCCTACCTGACCACTGGCCAGTGTTTTATTAAACCAATACAGACCATTGTCCCACAGCAATCCCCTCTTTTTTTCAAAACAAGAACTCTGAGAATTTCCTTTGTTTAGCTTTTTTCCTGACCATTATCCATAACGACTTGAGACTAACATTCTAAACAAAGACAAACACCCATAACCCATATTTTGGGAATATGGGCATAGTTTTCCAGGCTACTTCCTGCTGATTAAGGGTGCTGATAATCTTATGGGGACCTAAAGAAAATTTAGAATTATTGTCAAGTCCTGAATGGAATATTCTGAGAGACTTGATTATCTCACCTAGCAGTCTTGAGGCTGTTCTGAATGTAGAACTCAGGGGAAACTCCAACAGAGGTCCTCTGAAATGTTGGATCACCTGGATCATCTGCTCCTATTGGAGATTTTTCAGGGGGTCTTCCTTGGGCAAACCTGATATATTTTTTTTTAACCCAGAATGAATCCACAGCTTCTCATATCCTGTGGAAACAAAAGCGAAACCTCTTCTCCAAAGTAACATATCTTTTGACTTAAATTTTAAAGTCAAGGCATTTTCAAAATGCATATGTTAGATTAATCCAGCAACATTTATAATCAAATATTTTTAAATAGCTGTTGTTCCTTCCACAGCCATCAAACAATTCAAAGACAATACAATAACATACAGTATCCAGATTCTCTGTGTATTTTCCATCTTTACATGGTTTTATTCTAAACTCTATTTCTTTTATTTTTATTTTTAAATTTTGGTTTTTTGAGACAGGGTTTCTCTGTGTATCTCTCTCTGTCCTGGAACTCATTCTGTAGACCAGGCTGTCCTCGAACTCAGAGATCTGCCTGCCTCTGCCTCCCAAGTGCTGGGATTAAAGCTGTGTGCCATCACACCCAACTACTCTACCTTCTTTCTTTCTTTCTTTTTTTTTTTTAGGACTTTATTCTTTTTCTTTTCTCTCCCAAGTCTACACATATTTTTTTTTTTTTTTTTGGTTTTTCGAGACAGGGTTTCTCTGTGGCTTTGGAGCCTGTCCTGGAACTAGCTCTGTAGACCAGGCTGGTCTCGAACTCACAGAGATCCGCCTACCTCTGCCTCCCGAGTGCTGGGATTAAAGGCGTGCGCCACCATCGCCCGGCTTCTACACATATTTTTAAACACACTCTAAACCATGTAGAGGTTTTTTTCATCTGACTGTATATTTACTGTATATCTCTCTTTTTCTGACCACATAAGTCTTTAATTTGCTAACTGATATGGCTAGGATTAAAGCTGTGGTTTTGATGGCCGGATCCACCCTATTCCTTAGCTTTCTGAGAGTCTAGCCTCATGGTGGAGGTACTGGCTGGAGCCATGCTTACTGCCACAACTTGGTGGAGTTTTAAAGACCTGCCACCACTAAGAAACATGCTGTGACCTTTTCATGAACACCATTTGAGTGCTTTGTGGCAGAGCCCCTTAAAAGGGCTGCAAGGTTTTTGCAGCTAAACCTGAGCCAGGAAGCCTCTCTTAGAAGAGATACACTTGCTTCTAGCAAATAGAGCCCACATGAGAAAATGTGCTACCAAGTAGCCATGCTTAACTCTGTTCTTTTGTTTCTAGAACTACTTTCCAAGCTGTCTCAGGTTTTATGTGGATGCACGTGTCCATGTTGGCATCATTTGTTGCCTGAGATTTCTGTCCTGCCCGGTCCAGCAGCCTTTCATTCTCAAAGAAACACACAGAGGTCTATGTTAATCATAAACTGGTTGGCCTGTTAGCTCAGGCTTCTTATTAACTCTTACATCCTACATTAACCCATAATTCTTGTCTGTGTCAGCCATGTGGCTTGGTATGTTTTTCAGTGAGGCATTCTAATCTTGCTCCCTCTGCATCTGGATGATGACTGCAGCCTGACCTTTTCTCTTCCCAGAATTCTCCTCTTCTGGTGGCCCGCCTATACTTCTTGCCTAGCCACGGGCCATTCAGTGTTTTATTAAGCCAATACAGACCATTGTCCCACAGCACCAGGAGACAGTTTGTCCATCCAAACCAAGGTAAATACAGTCCTAATGTGGCAATCAGAAAGTTTTAACTCCCAGAGTTATCTGGTTGTGGCTATTAATCACAGGGAATTAATTAGATATACACCTTAAGTAAATTTTGATCTATGTTATCATAAAAACTCCAACTCTGGTAAACACAGATCTGACCTGAGCTACCTTGGGAGGGGTCATGGCCTTTGGCTAGTGTCGGATATAAACTGTTGTACAGCCCCCTAAGAGATGGACCCTGTGATGTAGTTGAAAATCTGTCCTGTGATTTGTTTCTTTTTTTCTTCCCCACCTCCACCAAAAGCATGAAAGAAAGGAAACGTCCCTTTGAGGAATCCTTTCAGACCAGCAGCAAGTATGCTAATGCCTGTGGGCCAGAGGTAGCTTAGGGAGCTATGATTAACCCAGTTTTGGCTCCAGTGGAGTACAGTGATTCTAGGTATCCAATTTTACTTACTTCTTCACTTTCTGAGAGCTTAGTCTCGTTTCCTTTAAGACTGGGTGTTTCAGCTATTGTTCTATTGCTGTCGTTTAAACATCATGACTAAGGCAACTTATAAAAGGAAGCATTTGTGGGCCTGCTTACAGTTTCAGAGGTGAGGAGCATGGCAGTAGGCAGGCAAAATGGCACTGGAGCAGTAGCTGAGGGCTCACATCTGATCCATAAGTGAAGACTGAGAGAGACTGACTGGGCCTAGCATGGGCTTTTGAAACTTCAAAGCACACTCCCAGTAACACATTTCCTCCAACAAGATCACACCTCCTAACACTTCTCAAACAGTTCCACTAACTGAGGACCACACAGTCAAACACACACACACACACACACATGCACACACACACTCACGCTCAATCAGTTCTGTTCCTCTAGAGAACTAATACAGTCACCAAGCAGTGTGCACAGGAGTGAGCAGCACAGTGCTGGTAGCCCAGGAACCGCAGACTCTGCTTCCACACACTTGGAAGATGTCACTGGGACGAATGTATGATGCCACTTGTGTTAAATGGAATTTTAAGTTTGTTAGAGGGGTCACAAGGCTGCTGAACACCTGAAACAGCAGGTCCCCTTTGTTATTTATAAGGGAAGCTGCAGCTGTGGTGGCTTAAATGTGGCCCTCAGTCTTGGGCATCTGAATACTTGGGCCTCAGTTGGTAATGCAATTTGGGGAGGCTTAGGAGGTGTGGCCTTGTTAGAGGGGTGTCGCTGGAAGTGGGTGTTGCAAATTTAAAGATTTATGTCATTTCAAATGTGGTCTCTGCTTGCTGCTTGCAGTTTAGGATGTGAGTCCTTAGCTGTCAGTGTTGTATTCCAGTTATCATGATGGTCACCTGTTGTCACGGTGTCCTGTAAGCCCAAATAAACCCTTACCTTGGTCATGGTGTTTTATTACAGCAATAGAAAGGAAATGAATACAGGGAGTTTTTGGCAGTGTCTGGATACCTACACAGGCAAGTCACTTCCAGCAGCTTCAGGTTCAGGGTGTCCTGTATTCACAAGCTCTGTCTCTGCTAGGGGTGGTGACAGTGGAAGGTGGTATTGGGCTCCTTTTCTCAGGTTAGCGTGAATAAGGGACTCTGGATTGGTTGCAAAATAGCCATAGTTTCAACAACAGCAGAATTTACTCAGTCAGCTTCAATGACATGTCATGTGGTTCCTGTCCTGTAATGGGCCTTTCCTTATATCGCTAGCTCTCTAATAATGACATGGAGACTTTTTTTTATTAATTATGAAAGCTTGGTCTTAGCTTAGGTTTGTTTCCAACTAGCTCTTAACACTTAAATTAGCCCATTTATATTAATCTATGTTCTGCCATGTGGCTGGTTACCTCTCAGTAAGTAGGACATAGCATATGCTATGTCCTACTTCCTCCACATCTAGCTGGTGAATCTCCTACACTTCCAATTCTTTCCCAGAGTTCCTATCTCTCCCCAGAAGTCCCATCTGTCCTCTCCTGTGTAAATATTGGGTGTTCATCTCTTTATTAAACCAATCAGAAGGTACCTTAGGCAGGTGAGGAAAGACAGACACATCTTTACACAGTGTACAAAAAGATTATCCCAACTCTATCCCGTGCTTTTCTTTTTTTTTGCTTCTCTAGTGTTAGGAATATTTCTTTATATTAGCTCCCTGTTGACGCAAAAATTCCCAATCAAGCCAAATCAAAACAAGCCGAATTAAGAAATATCCAGGTTTAATGGGAGAATCTGTGCTCTCGGGTGGCCCCGAAGGGGAAACCAGGAAGCTACAGGAACGCGACCCCAGGGAGGAAGAAAGGGAGACCATGTGTTCTTCTTTTGGGGGGGATCACTTAAGTACCCTGGGGATTGGTACCCCACCCCCAGGGAGGGGTCAGGACCTGGCCTGCTGGGATTTGAGGTCCAGACCAGGCCTGAGGGCTGGGATAGATGTTAGGGACTGGGACCTATGCTCCCAACTTAACATCTAATACTAAGGGATGGTATTTTCTAGTACATTGATGTCGCTTCACTTCTGCAGCTCACCTAACACTTTTTGAAGTCAGTTTGCTATATTTTCTGCTGCTGGACTATTTAAGAGTGATTTGTATTTTCAGAAGTGAATAGTGATAGCTGCACACAGCACTCAGCTAGACAACGTTTGCCCTCCTCTCACATAGGTGTCCTGAGTTCTCGAGAATGGACAGCGACATGTGATCTGGAGTAAAGATCTCAGGAGTTCTGCTCCTCGCTCTTCTCCCTCCGTTAGCAGTCTGAGGGAACAAAGGGGCAACGGCACGAATCCCTGCATCACCTGGGGAAGAAACCTCTCACTTGCTTCTGCCTCCAGAGTGCTTGCAGGGTTTATTTATCTTACCTGTGTAAGTTTTGGATGGCGTCAAGTATTTCCTAAAAAATGGATGTACGATAAACTTATGTGTAAAACAATTGCATTATATACACGACATACCTGTGTATGTTATACATATGACAGACCTGTGTCTGATACAGTGGGTTTCATGATGAATCACATCAATTTTGGAAAATACCAATATAAACATCTCAGGATGTGATCTAGGTTGAGAAAGATCATGAAAACTTTTCTAAAGATTAAAAAATCTTTTTTATAATGTCTATTTTATGGGTTAACTGAAGAGTCCAAGAATAAGAAAATAAAATATAGATTCCAGAAATAAGAATGTAGAAATAAAGAATTATAAAGTTATAAGTCTAGGGGAATGAGAACAGATTGTCAGCAGCTTTCTCAGCAGATCAGGGATCAATTATTCACAGTAAGCTATTTTCTCAGACACTTAAGAAGCCTCCATCAGCCTAGGTCATTTCATTTTACAACTGGCTGTTCTATTTACAAGGCCAGAGCTTCTCTCTGCAAACTGAGAGTAGTGTCCTGGCCATCCTTGATGAACGACAGATATGAACTGAGTTAACCTCTAGGAGACAGAGATACGTGACCTCTGGGTTAGGCACTGTGTCTGTTATGGGAAACTGGCACCCTTAAAGGGGAGGCATGGGGCTCCAGTATACACGTCCGGAGGTACCAGGAGACATTGTGGACAAGGTAGAAACACAGGTTTGACTAATGAGCCCTGGTAATGGAGGTTGTAAAGCACGGCATTCTGTATCTGAGTTTTACCTTGAGATAGTGTGAAAAGCTTTCTGCTATCTTCTAAGTTCCCAGCCTAAGAACCAATTATTCTGATTTATCAACCCTCTGGTATTATTAGCAGTTCCTTTTTTGACTAATTGCTAAAGGCACCTGTTTTCTTGCAATTAGTGACTTTCGCTGTAATCTACTCTGAAACATATTTCATGATAGCTGCCTAGTTACCCATTGACGTTAGACCTCACTACTCTCCTTAGGGTCTACATTGATTGACCCATGGGTTGGGGGCAAGATCATAAAAATTCCTTTGTTCAGGCCTAATGCTTGGTGCCCCTACTATAAAAAGTGGGTTCAGAAACTCTTTTGCCACAGCCTAACAAAGACCATCTCTGGCTGTGGTCTCAGCTAGCTGATAAGCTTCTGTGCCCCTCGGTGGTTTTTTGTTTTTTATTTTTAAGTTTGCTTCTGGTTTTCCAGGAATCTGGTTTCTGGAATAAAGTTTGCTTCTGGTTTATTAGACTTGGTGGTGCTCTCATCTTTGCGTGACCCCCCTGGACCCAACAGTATCAGAACAATGTGGCTATATTACATTTCTTTAGGGACTTTTGAGGCCACCCTGGGCCTCATCAGATGCTGTTGTAAACAGCCGCTCTCCTCCAAACTGAACCGCTAGCTTACATTACCTCTTAAATGCCTTCCCAGTTTAAGAAAGTGCAGATATTCATTTAAGGTAAAGTAAAACTCTTGGTTTTATCTGCTTGTTTTTTTATATATAGTCTCAGTAAGTAGCCTAGCCTGGCCAACGATTTACCATCTGTTGCCTACAGTCTCCCAAATGCTGAGTTACAGGTGTGGGAAATGAAATTGGAAAATAAAGTGCCATTAAAATTTTCTGTAATTTCCTGGGCGTGATGGTGCAATTTGAGAGTGAAGGCAGCGAGTCTCCAGGCCAGACTGGACTACATAGAGAATTCTCTTTCAAACGAAATCCTCGAAGGTAGGGCACTAAAGTCCAGAGGCTGGGGTGTAATTGTAATTCAGCGGGAGAACATGTATGTGCTTAGTATGAGAAAGAGCCTATGTTCAATCCGTATAGCCCCTTCCAAAAGCCAATTTAAATTATCTCATAATAAATACAATCGTATGAAGAGTGGACTCTGCAGGAAGGCAAGCACAACATTCCAAAGGCTTAAAAACACACCACAGTCACGGACTCTGCTTTGTACAGGGACTATTCACCACTTTTAATCTATGCTGTCATGAGCCCTACTCTTGCTCCCTTTAAAAAGGAAGCCCCAAACAGTATGCAATCCTCAATTCACACCCAGTGCACCTGAGAACACCAGCACTCACCTGAGCGGAGCAGCCGCCGGCGCGCAGCCACCCCACACTGCCCTCAACCCCAACTTCCAGGCCTTCGTCCACGCAGCCAATGGGAAGCGGGGCGTTCGGCCTCCCTGGTCCCGGTCGCGCGCATGCGCACTCCCTCGGCGCCCCGGGGACGCTTAGGGATCCGTTTCCTCCTCTTTCTTTCCTGGATCGCGCGATCGCCCCAAGCCCTCCTGCCTCGTCCCGACCGAGAAGCTCCGCGCAGTCCCTCACGAGGCGCCGCTCGGGCCTGGGACGCGGCGGTACCCGGATGTGGAGCCGCTCTCGCCCGGCGGGGACTCGGTGGCGGGGCGGAGCGCGGCGGCGTGCGCGGGGGCTGAGGGAAGCGGGCCCCGGGGCCCGGGTGCCGGCCGCTCGCCGGCCGCTAGCGCCGCTGCCCACCGCGGAGCCGGCTCCCGGGCGCCCAGGCCTGAGCGAGCGGCCGGGGGCCGCTGAGGGCCGGCAGCTTGCCTGGCCTCCCGCCGCGCTCGCCGCCGCGCCCGGGCGAGCCTCCCCCGGCCCTCCGCGCTCCCGGCCGGGGGAGAGCGAGGTTTGCTGGCGGCCGACGCTGTAGCCCGGCCGGGGAGCCCGGGGCAAGCGGCAGAGCCCCCGCCCGCGGCCGCCCGCCCTCGGCCTGCAAGCCGCCGCCTGCGAGCCGTCGCGGGCGGGACTCCAGTGGGAGCGGGGGCCGCGACGGCCCGGCCCGGGCGAAGGGTTCTTCGGGGACCTCGCCGCCCCACCTTTGAGTCGGCCTCACTGGCCGCGGGGCTCGCTGCTGCCCCCGCCGGCGCCCAGAGTGCGGCCCGGGCCCGGCACCCTCACGGCTCCCCCGCCGGCGGCGGCGCCCACAGCCCGGGCCCCGATGAGTAACTCCCGCAACAACCGGGTGATGGTGGAGGGGGTCGGCGCCCGCGTAGTGCGCGGCCCAGACTGGAAGTGGGGCAAGCAGGACGGTGGCGAGGGCCATGTGGGCACTGTGCGGAGCTTCGAGAGCCCGGAGGAGGTCGTGGTGGTGTGGGACAACGGCACGGCCGCCAACTACCGCTGCTCCGGGGCCTACGACCTGCGCATCCTGGACAGCGCGCCGACCGGTAAGCCGGGTCACCGGGCCGGGACAACGCGCGTGGGAGCAAGGGGCGAGGCCAGCCGCGGGACGCCTGCCCTGCAGTGCCGGGCCACGGGGAGTTTGAGGTTCCAAACCCGGTAGACAAAAACTAGTTTCCTAGGAAGGGCCATCAAGTTTCCTAGATGAAAAGCATCGCAGACAACAGATTTCCTTCGCTTTGGGGCAGGGGCCCCGAGAGCCTGTCTGATAAGCATTGACATCAATCAGTCATCGAGTGATAACTGTCTGATGGGAAGCTTGCCTTGCCATATGGTGTGGAGTTGCCAGGGGCCCGTCCCTTGGTGCCTTCTCTTTGTTGAACTATCTTTTTTCCTTCCCACCGGTGACACAGAATGAGAAAGACTTATGAGTTCAGTTGATAAATTACATTTGGGACTGTGAAAAATGCATTTTCGCCCAAATTGTTTAATTATATATGTTTGTAGCAATAGAGCTGTTGATTTCGTGGTGTGTGTGTATGTGTGTGTCTGTGTTGTGAGAATTTTCCAGAGGGAAGACAGCTAATGCCATTCTTTTTCTTAAGATTAGAATCCTGTCTTAGTAACATGAGGTTGAAATTCTATGTATTCAACCTGAGACTTAGTGATCTTAATGGTTTACTCCATTATAGGGGTCTGTTAGTAATTTACACTGTAATTTTTTATGTGACAAACAGAAGAGTTGCTCTCACAAAATACGATTTATTTTAATCTATTTTCACTTAGATCTATCCTTGTTTTGTTTTCGTTTTTTTGTTTTCTTTTGAGATAAGGTTTCTCTGTGTAACCATGGCTGTCTTGGATCTAGCTTTGTAGACCAGGCTTGTCTCAAACTCAGAGTTCTGCCTGCCTCTGTCTTCCTAAAATCATGTGCTCCCACTGCAAGTAGCATGGATATGTTCTTGATAATGTAGTCATTTAGAAAGTTAAAATTGAAATTGTATTATGCTTCAGAATTCTTAAATAAGATACTACTGAAACAGCAAGTTTGGCAGAGGCAAATTCTGAAGTGGATGAGTAGTTGCTCTACCAGCGGAAAGGAGTTAGCATGAGCCCACTCAGTCTTGAACAAGCACCTTATAAACTTTGTTAAACTTTTAAAGAGATGCTCTCATGCAGTCCACTGTCTTGGACTTAGTGTATTGATGAGGCTGACTCTGCATTTTCGATCCTCCTGCCTCAGCCTCCCCAAGTGCTGGGATTTCAGGCATGTGTCACCATACCCAGCTGAAAATAGTGTTTTGTTTTGGCTAGTTTTTGTTTGTTTGTTTGTTTTTGCACTGAAAAGGGCATATGTGCCTAACTCAAAAGGGTAGCCATTGTTACCTGTTGTATATTTTTGCAGTTGCAAACACAGATGTGAATATACTGAAAATACAAATCTCTTTCTCCCCTTAAATAATATAATAATAAACTATATTTAGTTGATGTGGGATTCCCCTCTGCATGCTATGGATACCATTGGTTAATAAAGAAGCTGCTTTGGACCTGTTGCAGTGCAGAATAGGGCAAGGTGGAAATTCCAAGCAGATAGAGGAGGAGAGAGTAGGTGGAGTTGAAGAGAAGCCATGTAGGTAGATAGATGCTGAACTCTAATAGAAATTGGTTAATTTAAGATATAAGAGCTTGCTAGAAATATGCATAAGCTAATAGACCAAGCAGTGTTTTAATTAGTAGAGTTTCTGTGCTTATTTCAGGTCTGGACAGCTGGGAAATGAACTAGCAGCCTCCACCAACATTTAGTTTTTTGCACTTTTCCTGTGTGTGCACAAGGGGTGGATTTTGTCTGGGTGTACAAGTGTGTGGAGGTCAGATGTCGTTGTCTCTTCCTTAGACATTTCATTGCTTTTTGAGACAGGGTTGATCACTGAATGTGGAACTCACTGATTGGTTAGTCAGATTGAGCTGCTAGCCCTAGGGGTCTTCTTGTTACTGTCTCTGTATAGCCCTGACTGCCCTGGAACTCTGTCTGTAGACCAGCCTGGCCTTAAATTCACAGAGATCGTCCTTCTGCCGTCCAAGCAGTGTAGTTAAAGTTGTGAAGCATCGCTGTCAGGCAAAGAATTCAATGGTTTTCCTTTCCTTTTTATTTTTGTTTTTTTGAGGCAGGGTTTCTCTGTGTAACCCTGACTGTCCTGGAACTTATTCTGTAGACTGGGCTGGCCTTGAATTCAGAGATCTGTCTCCTTTTACCTCTGAAGTACTGTTCCTAAAGGTGCGTGCCACTACATCTCAGCAACATAATATAATTAAAAAATAATTCTTTTGAGGAAGGCCTTATTCTTTTTTTTTGTTGTTTTTTTTTTTTTGATATTTATTGAGGTCTACATATTTCTCTGCTCCCCTCCCTGCCTCTCCCCTCCCCACCTTAACCCTCCCCCAAGGTACCCATGCTCCCAGTTTACTCAGGAGATCTTTTTTTCTACTTTCTACTTCCTATGTAGATTAGATATATGTAAGTCTTTCTTAGTGTCCGCATTGTTGTCTAAGTTCTCTGGAATTGTGACTCATGGGCTGGTTTTCTTTGCTTTATGTTTAAAAACCACGTATGAGTGAGTACATGTGATCATTGTCTATGTTTGGGTTACCTCACTCAAAATAATGTTTTCTATCTCCATCCCTTTTCCTGCAAAATTCAAGCTTTTGTTATTTTTTTCTTCTGTGTAGTACTCCATTGTGTAAATGTACCGCGTTTTCCATATCCATTCTTCAATCGTGGGGCATTTAGGATGTTTCCAGGTTCTGTCTATGACAAACAAAGCTGCTCTGAAAATAGTTGAGCACATGTCCTTGTGGCACGATTGAGCATCCTTTGGGTATATACTTTCTCTTCTCTAAGGTTCAGTGTGGCTGGCTTTATGTTGAGGTCTTTGATCCATTTGGATTTGAGTTTTGTGCATGGTGATAGATATGGGTCTATTTTCATTCTTCTACATGTTGATATCCAGTTATGCCCGCACCATTTGTTAAATATGCTTTCTTTTTTCCATTTGGTATTTTTTGCTTCTTTGTCAAAAATCAGTTTTGTAGGTGTGTGGATTGATATCTGGGTCTTCTATTCGGTTCCATTGGTCCTCCTGTCTGTTCTTATGCCAATACCAGGCTGTTTTCAGTACTGCAGCTCTGTAGTAGAATTGAAGTCAGGGATTGTGATGCCTCCAGAAGTTCTTTTATTGCTCAGGATTGTTTTGGTTATCCTGGGTTTTTTGCTTTTCCGTATGAAGTTGAGTGCCGTTCATTCGAGGTCTTTGAAGAATTTTGCTGGGCATTGTATTGAATCTGTAGATGGCTTTTGCTAAAATAGACATTTTTACTATGTTAATTCTGCCTACCCAAGAGCATGGGAGATCTTTCCAGTTTCTGGTGTCTTCTTTAATTTATTTTTTCAAAGATTTAAAGCTTTTATCATATAAGACTTTCACTTGTTTGGTTAGGGTTACTCCGAGATATTTTATGCTATTTCTGGCTATTGTGAAGGGTGTTGATTCTCTGATTTCTTCCCCAGCCCTTTTATCATCTGTGTACAGGAGGGCTACTGATTTTTTTTTTTTTGAGTTAATCTTGTATCCTGATACATTGCTGAAAGTGTTTATGAGTTGTAGAAGTTCCTTGGTAGAATTTTTGGGATCATTTATGTAAACTATCAAATCATCAGCAAACAGTGAGAGTTTGACTTCTTTTCCAATTTGTATCTTCTTGATCTTTTTTTTTTTTTGTGTGTCTTATTGCTCTAGCTAGGACCTCAAGAACTATATTGAATAGATATGGAGAGAGTGGACAACCTTGTCTTGTTCCTGATTTCAGTGGTATCACTGGGAGTTTCCATTTAGTTTGATGTTGGCTGTTGGCTTACTGTATATTGCCTTGATTGTGTTTAGGTGTGTTCCTTGTAACCCTGCTCTCTCCAAGACCTTTATCATGAAAGGATGTTGTATTTTGTTGAAAGCGTTTTCAGCATCTATTGAGAAAATCATGGTGGTTTTTATATTTCAGTTTATTTATATGGTTGATTACGTTGCCAGATTTTCGTATATTGGACCATCTCTGCATCTCTGGGATGAAGCCAACTTGATCATGGTGGATGATTGTTCTGATGGATTCGATTTGCCAGTATTTTATAGTATTTTTGCATCAGTGTTCATGAGTGATATTGGTTTGTAATTCTCTTTCTTAGTAATGTCTTTGTGTGGTTTGTGTATCAGGGTAATTGTAGCCTCATAAAACGAGTTTGGCAATGTTCCTTCTGTTTCTATTGTGTGGAATAATTTGAGGAGTATTGGTATTTGTTTTTTTTTTGAAAGTTTAGTAGAATTCTGAGCTGAAACCATCTGGTGTTAGGCTTTTTTTTTGGATGGGAGACATTTGATGACTGTTTCTATTTCTTCAGCAGTTATAGGTCTATTTAATTTGCTTATCTGGTCTTGATTTAATTTTGGTAAGTGATACTTATTCAGAAAGTTGTCCATTTCTTTCAAGTTTTCCAATTCTGTGGAGTACAGGTTTTCGAAATATGGCCTGATGATTTCTGTATTTCCTCCGTGTCTGTTGTTGTATCCCTCTTTTCATTTCTGATTTTGTTAATGTAGATATTCTCTCTCTGCCTTTTGGTTAGTTTGGATAAAGGTTTGTCTGTTTTGTTGATTTTCTCAAAGAACCAGCTCTTTGTCTCTTTGATTCTTTGTATTGTTTTCTTTGTTGATTTCAACTCTCACTTTATTTCCTGCCATCTAGTTCTCTTAGGTGAGTTTGCTTCTTTTTGTTCTAAAGTTTTCAAATGTTCTGTTAATTCACTAGTGTGGGATTTTTTCCAGCTTCTTTATGTAGTCATTTAGTGCTATGAACTTGCCTCTTAACACTGCTTTCATTGTTTCCCATAAATTTGGGTATGTTGTGTGGTCTTTTTCATTGAATTTTAGGAAGTCTTTAATTTCTCCCTTTATTTCTTCCTTGACCCTCTGATGATTCAGGTGAGCATTGTTTAATTTCCATGTGTTTGTGGGTTTTCTGGAATTAGTATTTCTGTTGACTTCTAGTTTTATACCATGGTGATCTGATAAGGTACATTGGGTTATTCCAATTTTTTTTGTATCTGTTGAGGTTTGTTTTGTTACCGAGTATGTGGTCAATTTTTGAAAAGGTTCCATGAGGTGCTGAGAAGAAGGTATATTCTTTTCTGTTTGGATGGAATATTTTATAGATGTTAAGTCCATTTGAGTCGTAACATCTTAGTTCTCTTATATCTCTGTTCATTTTTTTTTTTTCTGATTAACCTGTCCAGTGGTGAGACGGGAGTGTTTAAGTCTCCCAGTATTAGTGTGTGGGGTTTAATGTATGATTTAAGCTTTAGAAGTGTTTCTTTGACATATGAAAATGCCCTTGTATTTGGGGCATAGATGTTCAGTATTGAGAATTTCTCTTGATGGGTTTTTCCTGTGACTAATATGAAATGTCCTTCTTTGTCTCTTTTGACTGATTTTAGTTTGAAGTCTATTTTGTTAGATATCAAGATAGCTACGCCAGCTTGTTTCTTAGGTCCATTTGATTGTATATTTTTTCCAAACCCTTTACTCTGAAGCAATGTCTGTCTTTGAGGTTGAGATGCATTTCTTGTATGCAGAAGAAGGATGGATTCTGTTTTCATATTCAATCTGTTAGCCTGTGACTTTTATGGGTGAGTTGAGTCCATTTACATTTAGGGATATTAATGACCAGTGATTGCTATCTCCTGTTAATTTAGTTTTCATCGTTGGTGATGTTAATTTGTGCATTCTTTTCTTCTTTGGGATTTGCTGTTAGGAGATCATCAATTGTGTGTGTTTTTGTTGGTGTAGCTATTTTCCTTGGGTTGGAGTTTTCCTTCTAGTATTTTGCGTAGGGCTGGGTGTGTGGTTAGGTATTGGTGAGATCTAGATTTGTCATGGAATATCTTGGTTTGTCCTCCTATGGTGATTGACAGTTTTGCTGGGTATAGTAGTCTGGGCTGGCATCAGTGGTCTCTTAATGTCTGCATAATACTTGACCATGAGCTTCTGGTTTTCATTGTCTCCAATGAGGAGTCAGGTGTAATTCTGAAGGTCTACCTTTATATGTTACTTGGCCTTTTTCCTTTGCAGATCTTAATATTCTTTCTTTATATATTTAGTGTTTTGATTATTATGTGGCAATAGGACTTTTTTTTTGGATCCAGTCTATTTGGTGTTCTGTAAGCTTCTTATATCTTCATAGGCATATCTTTCTTTAGGTAGGGAAAGTTTTCTTCTATGATTTTGTTAAATAAATTTTTTGTGCCTTTGAGTTGAACTTCTTCTTCTATACCTGTTATTCTAAGATTTGGCCTTTTAATGGTATCCCATATTTTCTGGATATTTTGGGTTAAGCTTTTGTTAGATTTAATGTTTAATTAATAGTTAATTCTTTAACTGATGAGTCTGTTTCCTCTATTGTATCTTCAGTGTTTGTGTTTCTCTCTTCCATCCCTTGTATCCTGCCGTTCATGCTTGCATTTGTGGTTCCTGATCTTTTTCTTGTGATTTCTGTTTCTATAATTCTTTTGGCTTGCGTTTTCTTTATTGCTTCTATTTCCGCTTTCAAGTTCTAAATAATTTCTTTTATATGTTTGATTTCTTTTTCTTGGTTTTCTTTAAAGTGATTTGCTGATATCTTCCAGTTTTTTATTTGTCTTTTCCTCAGTTTCTTTAAGGGAATTTCTCATTTCATCTTTAAGCATTTCAAACATTCACTTGAAGTTATTTTTTAGGTCATTTTCTTCTGATTCATCCATATTTGGTTGTTCAGGTCTTGCTATTGTAGGGTCTTTAGTTTTACTGATGTTGTGTTGCTCTTTGTGGTGTAGTGTGTGATCTTACCTTTTCTATTCATCTTTTCCTCTAATAGATGTGGTTTGGGGCTGTCTGAGATTCTGTTGAATAATCTTCTAGGTGCCAGTGAATCCAAAGCTCAGATGGTTGTTCCTCGTGGTACAGTCAGTGTCACAGTTCTAGTTACCCCATAGGTTACTCAGTGTTCCTGGAGATAACTCACTGCTCCTGTGCCTTGCTCTGCTCACTTGCGGTTTGCTGTCTCAGGTCTATTTTGGCTCAGGTGGCCGGCTTTGCCCTGTTTCTATAAATCCTGGTCTGGATCCCTTCCTGCAGAAATCCCTGGCTTGGAGTTGAACCTTGAGGAAGGCCTTATTCTGACTTAGGGTTTAAAGGTACAGTCCATCATGGTAGCAGAAGTGTGACATGTTTGATCACGTGATATTTGCATTCAGGAAGCATATAAAATTAAAACTTTTTTTTCTTTTTCTTTCTCTTTCTCTGTGTGTTGTTTGTTTGTTGTCCCTCCCCTTCCCCCGAGACAGAGTTTCTGTGTGAAATAGCCCTGACTGTCCTAAAATTCACTCTGTAGACCAGGTTGGCTTTGAATTCACAGAGATCTGCTTGCCTCTGCCTCCCAAGTGCTGGGATCAGAGGAATGCACCACCAGCACCTGGGTGAAAACATCTTTTCATACGATATATTTTGATATCACGTTTCTCCCCTTCCCAAACTCCTCCCAGAATCTTCCCACCTTCCTCCCCACCCAACTTTGTTTTCTTTCTCTTTTTCCAAACAAAACCAGAAAAAAAAAAACCATTCAAAAACACAAAAACAAAAATTGAAACAAACAGCACCAGGAAGACACTCAGAGGAGGCTATGGTGCAGTTCTCCTTGGTTGTCTTGAATTCAGGTTCATTTGATACTGGCAGCCTCTGCCATGCTGTCAGTGAGATCAATGTTGTATACCAGAGGTGCCCCAGAGGTGAGGTGCCACATCTGCCTTTGACCCTCTGAGTCTGTCTTTTAGAACATTGGTGATTTTATCTGTAAGGCCTTGATTGGGGGTGCAGGGTCTTCGAGGTGGTTAGAGGAGGACCAATTGAGAGAGTGGCAAGAGGGTCATTAGAGGAAGGAGGGTGAGATCCACTGAGAGGGTGGTAAAGGGGTAAGTGTGAGCAAGAAGAAAACACCAGTTTACCCTTGAAGCCTTGTTCTTCCAAGAAGAAAACTAAAACCACACACTTACCTACCTCTGAAACCCTGGTTTTTTTATTTTTTAAATTTATTTATTTGTGTATATGAGTGACCTGTCTTCACGCACACCAGAAGAGGGCGCCAGATCTCATTACAGATGGTTGTGAGCCATCATGTGGTTGCTGGGAATTGAACTCAGCACCTCCGGAAGAGCTGCCAGTGTTCTTAATCTCTGATCTATCTCTCCAGCCCCCCCCCCCCCCCAAGTTCTTTAGCAGAAAGTGTCACATTATTTTATCTACTCAAATGTTAGATAGTATGCTATGTTCTTTTGTTTTATGAAGAAAACTATGTAGTAGTAGGAGCGGCGGGGCTGCATCCCCAGCACCCGGCCGCCTGCATGGCTAGCTTTACCCGAAATAATTACACGGAAAACTGTATTCTTTTAAACACCGCTTGGCCCATTATATCTAGCCTTTTCTCGGCTAACTCTCGCACTTGGACTAACACATTTCTATTAATCTGTGTAGCCCACGAGCTGGCTTACCAGGAATGATCTTAACCTGCGTCTGTCTGGAGTGGGAGAATCATGGCAACTTCCTGACTCAGCTTCTTTCTCCCAGCATTCCGTTCTGTTTATTCCTCCCACCTATGTTTTAACCTATGAGGGCCAAGCAGTTTCTTTATTGCTTAACCAATGAAATCAACAGATTGATATATGACACTCCCACATCAAAACTATTCCTTTAATATTTATATTTTTAATGTGTGGTGAGGGACAGTAAAGATTATTATGGGATGTGGGTGGAACTTGAAGTTAAAGGAGGTTGGCTATTTTTTTCTATCCCATTTGCCTGTTAACTAAAGACTGTGTGTGTGTGTGTATTTATGCTTGTGTGCACAGTGTGTGTGTGGTGTGTGTGTGTGTGTGTGTGTGTGTGTATTTATGCTTGTGTGCACAGTGTGTGTGTATGTATGTACTTATGCTGTGTGCACAGTGTGTGTGTGTATGTATGTATTTATGCTGTGTGCACAGTGTGTGTGTGTGTGTGTGTGTGTGTGTGTGTGTATTTATGCTTGTGTGCACAGTGTGGCGAAGAGGACAAGCTTTTCATGTACCTTAAAAAAAAACAACAACAGGGTTTTTGTACTGGCTTGGAGCTTGTGAAGTAGGCCAAGGTGGCCAGCCAGGCTCTATTGGGATCTTCTTGTCCCTGTGTCTCTAACTCTAGGGTTACAAATGTACACTACTCTGCTTGTTTTAATATTGTTGTTAAAGTGAATTCTGGGGATCAAATTCAGGTTCTTAAGCATTTTACTGACTGAGCTATGTTAGTTATTAGTCATTTCTTTCTTTTTTTTTTAAAAAATCATTTGTTCATTCATTTATTTTCCTGTCTGTCTGTTCTGTCTACCTAAATATCTGTTGATCTATCTACTGTTTATCTATATTTATTTTGTATTCAGTGTTCTGCCTGCAAGTCAGAAGCGGGCACCAGATCTCATTACAGACGGTTGTGAGCCACCATGTGGTTTCTGGGAATTGAACTCAGGACCTCTGGAAGAACATGTTGCCAGTGCTCTTAACGTTTGAGCCATCTCTCCAGTTCCTTATTAGTCGTTTCTTAAAAATGATTTGACAGATTTGTTTTTTGAATTTTAAACAACTTAATTAATATCATCTGAATCTAAAATAAAGTAGAATTATTTTAGGGTGTAGGTATCAAAGTGTGTGGGTAATATGCTTCATTTCAGCACTGCAAACTATGTGTGGGCTGATTGTGGAGGCTTGTGTCTAATGAGGTGGGAGAATTGTAAGCTTGAGGCCGTCTTGGACTACATAGTTCCAGGATAACTTGAGCTACATGTGAAATCCTGTCCCCCCATTTTCACATTGATCCATCTTGTTTCTTATGATGGGACAGCATTTTTTTTATTTATTGTCAGACATCACCTATATCTAGAAGGGTAACAAATAATGACATTGAGACTTATTTATTAAGTATGAAAGCTCGACCTTAGCTTAGGTTTGTTCCTTACTAGTTCTTATAACTTAACACATATTTTTACATCTATACTTAGTTGTGGGGCTCAGTACCTCATCTATGTGTACTGCCTGTTGTGCTTGCTTTGTGCTTGCCAGTGACTCTCTGCCTTTCTTCTTCCCAGAGTCCTGTTTCTGGAAGTCCCCTGTTTCCTCTCCTGCCTAGCTATTGACCATTCAGCTCTTTATTAAATCAATTAGAAGACACCTTGGCAAAGACACATCTTCACGGTGTAAACTAATATTGTGCAACACCATAAAATTCTTTTCCTTTTTTTTCTGTTGTTTTTTCAAGACAATGTTTTCTTGTAGCTATGGAGCCAGTTCTGGAACTTGCTCTGTAGACCAGGCTGGCCATGAACTCACAGAGATCCACCTGCCTCTGCCTCTGCCTCTGGAATTAAAGGCATGCGCCACCACTGCCCAGCTAGTGACAAAATTATTTTAATTGCTACTGTATAACTATAATTTTGCAACTGTTATGAATCATAATGTAAATATCTGTGGTTTCGGATGGTCTTAGGTGACCTCTGTGAAAGGGTCATTTGATAACCCCCAAAAGAGTCTAAACCCACAGGTTGAGAACCGCTGTCCTAGACCACTATGTCTTTGCCCATGTTCTTAAGTATGTCCCCACAATACTGTCATGTGCAGAAGTAGGGTCTGGGCAGCTGAGAAACGATTGAGCAGTCTCTGTTTACAAACATAGACAAGAGTTATGGGTTAATTTAAGTTGTAAGAGCTAGTTAATAATAAGCCTTAGCTAATAGGCCAACCAATTTATAATTAATACAAGCCTCTGTTTGTTTTGTTGGGACTGAATGGCTGCGGGACCAGACAGAGCAGAAACTTCCATCTATACTCAGAATTTTAATTATTCTAATCAATGTGGGAAGTAGAAAAATAGTAAATAGGGAATGTTGGGATCATGGGAGAAGGTAAAAGGGAGAGGAGTGGAGAAAAATACATAGCTCAATAAAAACAATTAAAAAAGCAAAAAAGAATTTTAATTATAGTGTAGATATGTATACACAGTAACCACAGCTCTCCTTTTAAAGGGAATAAGAGATGGTTTATTTTGCAGTGAATAAACTTATCTCCATTTTTAGTGACTGTGACCTGGGAACACAGATTTAGGTTGTTCCATATTCCAGGTTCCAACATGGAAGCAATTTCATGAAATTTTAGTTTTATAAAACAGAGAAAGTCATAAATTATGCAAGTTTAAAGTACATTGGTGAATACATCAGAGAGGTGGCAAGATGGGGGAGTTTTTCTATAGGTCCAAGATGCTGTTGACATTCTTAGGTTGGTGGAAGCGAGCTGTCTAAGTAAGAGATTCCGGCAGGTTTCTATCTACACGTCACAGGATGTGAGTTCTGACCCAGTGGCAGGCAAGGAATGTAATTAGCCACTGGACCTGACACAGGGTAGTCCCTCCACAGTACTGAAGTCCTGGTCAGTCAGTCTCTGAAGATACAGGTGCTTTTCCGGAGTTTTCATCCACAGACTCTAGGTGACTAACCCTTTCTGTCACATTAGAAAGTTTCATGAGTCCATGAAGCGTAGAACTCTTTTGGATTGATGATGGCAACAGTTATGCCCCAACAGTTTGAGTAATGGTTATTGACTTTTTAATTATTTTTTATGTTAGAAATCTTTGTGGGTGTGGGTGTTGTTTTGAGACATAGTCTTTCTAAGTAGCTGTCCCTGAACTATGTGTGTAGACTAAGCTGGCCTTGAACTCAAAGAGATCCTCCTGAGTGTTGGGAATCACAGGTGTGTGCCTCTACACCCACCTTGACGTTAGAAATCTTTTAGTTTGGACAGAATTTCATGGATTGCTAGATACCGTGCTAATTTACTGGGGCTATTTGTTTTTATTTCTAAAAAGTTTTGGAATTTATTACATAAAACTTAAGATATCTAAATACATAATTAGTACATTTACGTCCCATCAACCTCATCTAGAGGCCGTTTTGCCAATTTGCGTACCTGTGCATTCGTCTCTTGTTGCATTGCCCTCTTTGAAGGTAATTATTGAAAACGAGTTTCTTTCCTTTCCTTGTGTCTTTGTGCTTATGTACTGTTTCTCTGTTTGTAGCCGCATGGTGGCTTGTTCACAACACTTTGGCTGACCCACTTCTTAGGTTCTGGTGTGTGTTTACTACGTACTCCTATTTTCTTGTTCATCAGCAAATGTTTATTTTTTATTTGCTGTTACATCAAGTTTCCTGATTTATACATTCTTGTCTCACTGTGCATTTGCTTCACACACATAACTGCTTGTAGGGAAACTCCGGTTCTCTTGTCTTTCTCTTTATAGGTTTTTACATTTAACCTTAAGCAGTGCTTTGTGAATTTTTTTTAAACTGGTTCTCTTAAGAACTTATTTATTTTTATTTTTGATTATTGATCTTACTAACATGCTGTACTCTTTCTAAATATTTTCCAACAAAATGTTGTTAGCTTTATAAACTCTGTGAACTTAGGAGAGACACTGTGAAAGCAGCAGATGGTCATTTGAATTTTAGTGGAACGGGTCAAAGCTTTCATCTGGTAGTTCATTTAATGGTGGCAGGTGTCTTCATAAAGCTTGGGGAAAAGAGCATTAGCTAACTCTCCAGGGTAATGCAACATGCAGCAGCACAGAGAAAAAGCACTGATAGGTTTAGCTAGGGAACTCTGCTAGAGTTTACAGTTTTAGATGAGAATTCATTAGGGGAGCTTAGGATCCTAAGGGATCAGGGAAATGTTGCCCTTTGTCCTGTTTTAGGTTTTCTTTAACCCCCAGCTTTTGTTTTAAAGCCAGTTGCATTCTCACTGTAAGTCCTGCAGTGCCAGTGGTGGTAGTGGGAGGCTTGCTTGTTTTCTCTTTTTCTAGCTCTCAGTGCTGGTCTGTTTCACAGCTGTTCAGTGGCTTTGCTGGTACTTGAACTGTGGGAACCAAGAAAGGATTTAGATGTGCATTTGTGTGCATTGGTGGTTTTCCTGAAGTATTCTTTAAAACCATGGGTTGTAAATTGTAGAAGGTTGCTCCCCCCCTTTTAATGTCGGTTGTCATTGTGTGTGCCTATATACAGTTTATGAGTTCATGAATGTTTTCATTGTATTTTGTAGAAAATGAACTTAGAGATGAAAAATACATAGATAAGGAGTAGTTACAAACTGCTTTTTATTAAGTGGGGGCCTAAGGATAGAATTTTTCTTATCCCCTTTGTTTAGCTGCTTCATGAGCTGCACAGCAGTTCAAAGGGTGTTGAATGGGTCATTGTGCTTTTACTTTTGGGATAATGGACTACTTGGAGGTCTACTCTGGCTTGTTCAGAAACATAGCCATTTTGTGGGTGTTCACTATTACTGGTACCAATGAGACAACAATTTTGGTTGGCTTTCCTGCAATGAGATAGAGATTGTTGTGTGGTGTGGGTAGAATTGTGGGGAATGGCAGTGTCCACATAAACAGACAGAACTCAGTGTAAGGGTTAAAAAAATCTCAGTAGCAGCTATGTGCCCTCTTACTAATGTAAGATTTTAAGTGAGACATCCAGCATATCTGGTGCATATAGTTTCGTTGTTAAGTGTCCTGTTATTACAGCTCTTGGAGTTAACACATGCTCAGTATAGATTCTTGGGGAAACTGCAAAGGGCAGTTCTATGGCATATTTGTTTAATTTTCTTTCTAGTTTGTCTGTGTAGGTATGTTGTGTAATTTTTAAAAGTAGAATGTTTCATTGTAGATATTTGTGAACTAGGTAAACTGATAAAATATTTTTACGATGGTGACATTTTGTGTTTTAACTATAAAATTTCCTTTGTGGGTTTATATAGTTTGTGTACATATAGCCCCGTATTTTCAGCATCTTTTACATTTTTGCCTTTATACAAATAGTTGAGTATATTTGGGCCTTAAAAAGATTTTGAAAGCAGGATCAAAGTCTCAAATGAATTAAAACCTTTTCCAGGTGTCTTCAGTAGAGACTGTGTCTGTGTTTTTCTCTCATTAGTATCTACTGACTTTTTTGACATAGCTGATAAACCTGGAATAGTATTTTTATTTTTTTCACTCCTAATTTTTTATTTATTTTTGATCATTGAGACAATGGAATCTGTAGCCCTGGCTGGTCCAGAACATGTGGCAGTCTTCCTCACTCCACCTGTGTGTGTATGTGCTGGGGTTATGGTGTATGCACACCCCAACTTTGCAATATTAGTTTTAAACTATGCTGGTTTAAGGAATAATAAAATTGTTTTTCCATTCAAATTATAAAATTACTAATATTCTTCTAATGAAAACTTAAGTAATTTAGAAACAGAAATAACAGAATGTGGGAGCTAGGGAGATAGTTCAGAGAGTCAAGTATTCGCTGTGCCAGCAGGAGGGCCTGAGTACAAAGAGCTGGGGAAGCCCTCTAATACTTATGTACAAATGTGTGCGTCACTCCACATGTAGCTTCTGATATTTGTTTCATGCTAGAAAGACCTCCTTAAAATCGAAACTTTTGATAATTACCTACATTCCCAGGCCCACGGTGTTAAACTACTTTTATGATGTTTTTCTTTCTCTTTTAAAGTCACATTTAGTTCGTTATTTTTGGTATATTGTATTGTAGGAAAACTGTAACAACAAAGCATTTTTTTATTTTTTTTGTTACACTTATTATGGTTACCTAACAGATAACCCAAATGCCATATGCAAAATGATTTATATGTTGGCTCCTATAGGTCAGAAATTTGGAGCCAGCACAAAAATGTCCTGTCTTCACTTTAAAGCATTTGAAGCTTTAGTTGGGAGTCTGGGTGCACTCAGGGATTCTTGGGTGTTTCTCTGTAGCTCTGTCCCCAGGTGTTGGCTGCTTGTGCTTGCTGCGTTGCAGACAGACTTGAGCTTCAGACCAGAAAGGGACCACCGCTGACATCTGCGTAGGCTTTCGTGACCTATCAACATCAGATGTTAGACAGTGTTCTTTCTGAGGAGGGAAGTGGAGCCCGCTTTTCATGGTGGAGAGTCAGTGTCTGTTACTAGGAGCACATGGGCTGACATCTAGATCAGTGTGGTCATATTTTGAAAATACAGGTTGTTACATTCCCTCATTAAAAAAAAATTCCAGTTCTTTAGAAATATAATTAGTATGATTCATATGTAAAACAGATTATGCAGTGATTTCAGTATCAAAATCTGTGATTTTTTTTCTTTCCTGCTTTTTAAAAAAATCACATTTATTTATTATGTATTTACGGAGGTCAAAGAACAGTTTATGGAGTTGTTTCGCTCTTTCCACTATGTGAGATCCACTGATCTAACTTAGAGATGTCTGTCATCAGGCCTGGTGGCAAGCACTTTTATCCACTGAGCCATCTCACAGGCCTCTGTATTTTTAAAAATTCATAAGATATGTTGTGATTCTTGGCATTTCTACAAAAATTTCTATTTTAGGAAAGCTGAAGGATCATTTTCATTGTCCTGTATCAGATAATTATCATCCTTTAAAAACACTTATTTGTTGATGAACTTAAGAATCTACTTGATAAAATTTATGAGAAAATATGTTTTTACTTTGTGAACTTTTGGTAGGAATGACAATAGAAGTAATTACAGGATTATTGTTATAAAATAAATATTTTATATCCTTGGTTATTTGGTGATTAAAACATAGTATAGTTTTATATATCTATATCTTTCTCTCTGTATATAATGCATTCTTGATAATCTAAGGGATGATTACAAACATTTTGTCCAATTTAAGGATTATTTTCATGCTTTCCCATGCTAAATCATTCTGTGATTAAAGAAAAGAGCCAGCCCTTTTGCTCTGAATTCCTTTATGACCCCAGATGGAAGGAATAGATGACAGTTGCAGTTCAGCCGTTTGATGCACACTCAGTGGCTGAAGGATGTAATAATGTGTACATTGATAGATTTAAGTTGTGTAGTGATGCTTTTGTGGTTTCAGATTTCAGTTTACATTCCACTTAGACTAGAGATCTATGGTAATGGTTACTTTCATGATTGATAGAGTCAGACTTAACTTGCTGGTGGGAAGTGGTAGGTGGGTTATCTACCAGCCTGGAGAGCTGTTTTCCTTGGCAGCTTTGGGGTGAAAACAATCGAAAGGAACCGGAAAGATAAATACCAGAGCTTTGGGGAGAAAATGGGCTTAATTCACACACGAATGATCAAATACTCTGTGAGGAATTGGAGATTTTAAATATTGAATATCATCTGAAGAATTGGGCACTTTAAAAGTTCTTTCACTATTTAAAGAATAGAATTTGACCAGTAGGATATGTAATTTTGATCACTAAGTTGTTCGTGTAGAGGACCTAGTACATGTAGTGAATACCTATTAAAGCTCTTAAAGTTCATCACTGTATTGCTTTGGCCTCCATTTGAAAGTAAGTGTTTTCTCGTGACAATATTGAACCTAGCATATTTTGCAATTTTGTGTAACTAGTACATTATAGGATTAGGATCTTAAATTACATACAAACGTTTTTAATCATTTAATATAACACTATAAATATATAGGTCAGAAACCATGTCTGAACTTGTCAGTCCCCAGTCTAATTGTAATTATTTATAGGCCTTTGATTATATTTTATGGTCCTGCCAAGGTATGAAGCCTCTTGTGCTTGCTCTTCTGCGACGTCTTCCTTTCTTTGAGAGGCTTACTTACCTATCATTTCTTTGAAACCCTTCCCTTGCTTATTCTAACTTGTTTTGGTGCTGGCAGTTGGCTGCATAGATACTTTATGCTCTGCTACTGAGGTATATCCTTAGCCCTGCCCTAACTAGAGAATTATTGGCTTTGGTTGATAGCTTTCCTCCCTTTCTTCCATCTCTTTTCTTTTTTGAGATAAGTTCTTCCTATGTAGACTAGGCTGGGCTCGAATTCAGCCCTCCTGCCTCTGCCCTTTAAGTACTGGGACTCTATCATCTCTTGACATTATGGAAAGAGTGATATTTGAATACCTGCCTGCTTCCACTAGGAGGAAAAAAAATAAAGAGTAGGAAAGGAATTACCTCAGTCAGTGTCTTAGTTAGGGTTTCTATTGCCATGAACAGACACCATGATCATGGCAACTCTTACAAAGGAAAACATTTAGTTAGGGCTGGCTTGCTGGTTCAGAGGTTTAGTCTTTTATTGTCATGGCAGGAAGCATGGCAACATATAAGCAGACTTGGTGCTAGAGAATTAGCTGACAGTTCTTTATCTGGATTTGAAGGCAGCTGGTCTTGGAGTGTGAGCCACTGGGCTTGGCTTGAGCTTCTGAAACCTCAAAGCCCACCCCCAGTGACACAGTTCCTACAGCAAGGCTACACCTACTCCAACAAGGCCATATGTCCTAATCCTTTCATGTAATGACACCTGAGCCTATGGGGCCATTTTCATTCAAACCATCACAGTCTGTAAAGAACTTGCCTCTTAAGCATGAATGCCTGAATTCTATCTGGAAGCCATGTCAAAAGCCATTAGTGCTTGTAATTCCAGAGACTGGGGCTTGCTGGTTAGTCAGTCTAGTCTAACTGGTGTGTTTCAGGCCATCGAGAGACATGTCTCAAAGGAGGTGGATGATACTCCTGAGGAAGACTTCTAAGCATGCACACACATGAACACATAAGTACTCATGAATACACTTGTTAAAAATAATTCTGGATGAGTTAGTAGACTCTGATGTCCACTCTCAGAGATTTGTAGGAGACTGAAGGGTTGAACACGAAGCATATTTGATGCTGGTACAGTCTTGGGTTGTCCAGTAGGCACCCCAGTTAACTGTTAGTGTGTGTTTTCTCCTTCCACTTTCACCCAACTTTACTTTGGCTCAAACACAGGTTTGTACTTGAGTTCAGCTCCTCGTTTGGAGTTTGGTTATTTGGGTATAGAAAATGAATAATACACTCTTTCCTTTTTAGGGAGTAGTTACTAGTTACTACTAGTAGCAGTAGTTACTAGTTCTTTTAGAACTTAGTGATAATGTTACTATTTTTGTCCTCTGGTGTTGCTCACACAGCACATAGAACTTTTAGAACATACTGCCTCACCACCAAAGAACATTGCGTCTTCATCAAAGGAGGCTGAAAGTTTCCGAGTTAAAAGACCTCTTTTTTCCCCCTTTAATTTTGCTAAGTTCCCTAAGTTAAAATACAAAGTAAGAGATTTCCATGTTATCTACTGGGAATCTTTAGCATGGTTATTCTTAGTTCATCTAAATCCCACCTTCTTCTCTGCCTGCCTCTAATTTGAAATGTGTTTAACTTTTTATATGAGGACACAAGCTAGTTTGAGCTAGTTTATAGCTTAAAGTGAGTTCGGTTGCTAGGATGTGGTTGTAGAATGGTGGCACTGGTGTCACAAGTCACGTACCACTTAAAACATTTTGGTTTCAGCTTACTGAACCACTAGTGATAGCGTCATCAAAGATAATAAAGGAGACCTGCCCCAATCCGAAAGTTGCTTTCTATAATTTGTCATGGTCTTTGAGTGTCTGTTTCATTCCTATGTGAGCAGTGGGGGAGGTTACAAGTAGGTAACAAGTTCTTCCTTGAAGGGGAGGAACACGCGCCATAGTGTTGTTTTCCATTTAAAGATTTTTAATTGTGTGTTGGCATGTGTGGAGTATGTGTCCTATAGAACCCAGAAAAGGATGCTGGATCCCATGGTGCTGAGCTGTCTTGATGTGGGTACTGGGAACTGAGATTGCTTCCTTTGAAGCACAGTTTATGTTCTTAACCTCTGAGCCAGCTCTTAACACCAGTTGCTAATCTTCCTATTTTGCTCTTTACTGAGTTTGTATGTGTAGGTTCACATGTGCCTTAGAGACTGTGTGGAGGTCAGAAGACAGCCTGGGAGAGTTGTTTTCATCCTGCGTCCATGTGGGTCTTGAATATGGAACTCGGGTGGTAAGGCTTGGTGGCAAGCATTCTGAGCTGCTGAGGTATCAAGGATGACAGTGAATTCATTCCTGAGTCCTTCCCTCTATCTCTTAAGTGCCGGGATAATAGGGTGTATCACCATCCCACCCTTAGCTAATAGTTTTCTAAAATTTAGTGTTTATAGGGAAAACACTTAGTACTGAGCACTTATTAAGTATATGGGTGGTTTGTTTCTATGAGACCACGAAGATAAAAGTCCATTTCTTTTGGAGTAATTATTTACCTGGACAATAGGTTGCAGCATGCTCAACAGTCCTAAAGGGTTTTTTTCCTTCGTGTGTGTGCGTGTGTGTGTGTGTGTGTGTGTGTGTATGTTTGTATCATGCATGTTTGCAGGTGTGTGGGCACACAAATGTTTGTGCATGTGAAGACCCGAGGTTGACACTGTACACTGCTGTACACTCATTGGGGCAGAATATCTGAACTGAATTCAGAGCTCAACTGATAAAGGCTTGTGTAGCCAGCCATCTTATTCTGTGCCCATCTCTGAGTGCTAGAGATAACAGGCAGGCAGCCCACCTGGCATTATATGGGTTCTGCATATCTGAACCTTGGTCTTCATCCTCGCACAGTAAGTACTTTAACCAGCTTGTGATTGTGAGTTTTTATAGTCAGAAATGCTTAGATTTGGGAGAAGATTGTATTTGTGTTAAGCCTAGATTTTCATTTATGGATGAGAGCTAGACAAATAATACTTGTTTGTATTTTACTAATGAAATGAGAGTAGAAAACATGTTTAGTTTATGATTTACATTGATCAAAGTAATTCAGATCTGTCACCTTGAAATTAGATGTGTTGTGTTTTTCCCATCCTTTGTTAAAATAACCTGTAATATGCTGTTGTGTTTTCCCCAACACAGTAGTGTGCAAATAAGTACTTGAGAGTAACCCAAGCATGTGACTGTTTCCATAGGCATCAAGCATGATGGAACTATGTGTGATACTTGCCGCCAACAACCAATCATTGGCATTCGATGGAAATGTGCAGAGTGTACAAATTATGATTTGTGCACCGTTTGTTATCATGGAGATAAGCACCACTTAAGGCATCGCTTTTATAGGATCACTACACCAGGAAGTGAACGGTAAGGGAAACAAGTTTTTCCTTTTTTCCTATTAACTTTAAAGTAGGATTAGGAAGTAGCTTTTGATAATTTAGATTTAGTTTTAGGGGAAAATGACTAGCAGGCTAGACTTGGATTGAACTTGTCGATTTGTGAGTGACTCTGTGAAGGTAAAATTTTATTGTATGTGGGTTTCTCTCTTGTTTCTTTTTTTAAAGACAGGGTCTCATTGTAGAGCTCTGGTTGACCTTGAACTCAGTATGTAGTCCAGATTGACCTCCAATTACTGATTTTTTTATAAGATAATCTTGGCTATTTTTTCTCTAGTGTGGAGCTTGACATTGCTGAACAGTGGGAAATATATGCCCCCTCCAAAAAAAATTGAATAATTTTCTTATTATACCCTTTGTTTTAATTCTATTCAATGAACACTATGGCCTACTGGTTGAGTCAGCAGGTGTTTATTATGAATAAAGACTTGAGAATGGCTCAGATGGTAAAGTGCTTGCTTCATAAACTTGGGGAGCTATGTTTGAATACCCAGCACCCATGGAAAGCTAGGCATGTGACACATTTTTATAGCCAGTGCTGGAGAGGCAGACAGAAGGATACTTGGAGCTCTGGCTAGTCTGTCTAGCTGAACATTGAACTCCAGGTTCAGTGAGAGATATTTTCAAAAAGTAAGGTGGAAAAGTGATTGAGTGACACCCAACATTGGCATCTAACCTTCTCACGTATACATGCACACCTGTACACACAGACACATGCATACGTGAATGCATATACACAGAGAGAGAGCCTATGCGGCAGCTACTGTATTTGTAATTTGTAGGTAGTTTTCTTAAGGAGTTTATAATTTAAGAGGAATGATGATCATGAATGAAAATCATGATGTTTTGGACAGGATAATGTCTTAAGTCTTAGGATTGATGAGGTGGGCGTGGAATTTTAGGTAGTGGAGTCTTCTCGTATAGATAGGATACTGTACTTGAGTAAGTGTGCAGCTAGTGAGAGAGCCACAACTTGGGGCAATCGGGAAGGAGTTTTGAGTCACAGCATCTCACTTCAGATCATGGTCCTGCCACTCACACTGAGTATTTTGGAAAAAAAAATTCTTGGTTTTGCTTAAAATTGAAATTAAGGAATGATAAATAGATTTTAAAAAATGAGTATAATAATAAGATTACATTTAAAAAGCAAAAGCCTAAAATCTGAGTAAAAAGGATGTAGATGAGTAAGGGGCAGCTGGCTCAAATAATTGAGTGAAATCTTTCCCAAGGTTTGTAAATGCTTCTAAGTGTGCAGTACTACAGAGACAGTACAGTGTAGTCAAACTTGGCCTCAGATTCAGTTTAATTCATTGCTCACTTTTCACAGATTCTTAAAGATGTCCCCACCCCCATTCTGAACCCATCTTGTTGTTCTTGACATTTGGCAGAAGCAGAGGTCTATTGTTCTTTGTAGAGAGATCATGCTCTTGAGGTGACCAAAATGCTGCCACTAGCTGTTTGCCCTAAATCACAGCTAAGTGTGTGGTTTGCAGCTCATCTGAGATGCTGTGTTCAGCAGGCCCTGACAGAGTACACTTAGAGACATAGCCTGAAATGGTGGTGCTAGGTGCTTTTTCTGATTCCATTGCTTTATATGTTTTTACGAACCTGAGCAAAACCTTTTTTCATGTGTTAATTCCTCAGTTGTAAAATGGGCAGTTTAATGTTGTCTTTATAAGGAGCTAATAATACTTTCCCCATGTAAAGGCTTTTTTTTAATATACATTTTTACATATAAGTTACTATTTCTCAGTTTTATAAAATGTGAAAACAAAACTTCTTTTATTTTTAGGGTTCTGTTAGAGTCTCGTAGAAAATCTAAGAAGATTACAGCCAGAGGAATCTTTGCAGGTGCTAGAGTGGTACGAGGAGTGGACTGGCAGTGGGAAGATCAAGATGGGGGCAATGGGCGTAGAGGAAAGGTATGGACTTTTAAAAATTGACCATGTATTCTAGAATGTTGAGTTTTTGTGTGTGTGTGTGTGTGTGTGTGTGTGTGTGTATTTTACGTACTAATCCCAGTTCCCTCTCCCTCCCCTCTTCCTACTCTCCCACTTACCCCTCTCCCCAGCCCTCATCTGCTGCTCCTCAGGTAAGGCCTCTTATGGGATCAACAGATTCTGTCACATCACTACATTGAGGCAGGACCAAGGCCCTTCCTCTTGTGTCTAGGTTAAGCAGGGTTTCTCTTCGTAAGAAATGGACTCCAAAAAGCCAGATCATTCATTAGGGATAACTCCTGGTCCCCATACCAGTGGCCCCACAAACTGCCAAACCATCCCCACTGCGCCTGCTATCAGGGGCCCTAGATCAGTCTTATGCAGATTTCCTGGTTGTCTGTCCAGAGTCAGTGAGCACCCACTAGTTCAGGTCTATTATTTCTGTGGGTGTCCCCATCATGGACTTGACCCCTTTGCTCTTGTTACCGCTCCTCCCTCTCTTCAACAGGACTCGGGAGCTCTGTCCAGTGGTTAGTTGCACAGCTAAGCACTCTGCATCTGCCTCTCTGCATCTGCTTCCCTCAGTCATTGGATGAAGGTCTTAGGAGATCATGTCCATTTCCCCTTGTTAGGCAGATCCATGTATGTCTCTCTTAGGGTCCTCTTTGTTACTTAGCGTGTCTGGGGTTGTGGACTGTAGTCTGGTTATCCTTTGCTTTATGCCTAATATGCACTTATGAGTGAGTACATGCCATATTTGTCTATCTGGCTGTGGGTTACATCACTCAGGATGTTTTTTTTCCCACTCCATTTATTTGCCTGCATATTTCAAGATGGTTTTTGCCACAGAGTAGTACTCCATTGTGTAAATTTACCACATTTTCCTTATGTATTCCTTAGTCGAGGGGCATCTAGGTTGTTTCCAGGACTGCCTATTACGAATAATGCTGCTGTGAACATAGTTGAGCACATGATCTTGCATGCCTCTTTTGGGTATATGCCTAAGAGTGGTATTGCTAGATCTTGAGGTAGATTGTTCCTAACCCTAACCCTAACTTGCCATACTGATTTCCAAAATAACTGTACAAGTTTGCACTCCCACCATCAATGGAGGAGTGTTTTCCTTACCCCACATCCTCTCCAGCATAAGCTGTCACCATTGTTCTTGACCCTAGCCATTCTGTCGGGGCTAAGATGGAATCACAGAGTTGTTTTGATTTGCATTCCTGATGGCTAAGGATGTTGAGTAATTCCTTAAGTGTCTTTTAGCTACTTGAGTTTCTTCTGTTGAGAATTCTCTGTTTAGATTAGTACCCCATTTTTAAATTGGATTATTTGGTATTTTGATCTTTAGTTTCTTGAGTTCTTTGTATAATTTGGAGATCAGCCCTCTGTCAGATGTGGCGTTGAAGATCTTTCCCATTCTGAGGGCTGCCATTTTGTCTTCTTGACTGTGTCTTTTGCCTTACAGAAGCTTCTCAGTTTCAGGAGGTCGTTTCTCTCAGTGTCTGTGCTACTGGTGTTATATTTAGGAAGTGGTCCCCTTGCCAGTGCGTTCAAGTATACTTCCCACTTTCTCTTCTATGAGGTTCATTGTAATTGGTTTTTGTTGAGGTCTTTGATCCATTTAGACTTAGTTTTGTGCATGGTGGTAGATATGAATCTATTTGCATTCTTCTACATGTTGATATCTAGTTATGCCAGCACCATTTGTTGAATTTGCTTTTTTTTCTATTTTATTTTTAGTGTCTTTGTCAAAAATCAGGTGTTCATAGGTCTGTGGATTAATATCAGGGTCTTCGATTCAATTCCATTGGCCCACCGTCTTTTTTTGTGCCAATACCAAGCTGTTTTTATTAATGTAACTCTATAATAGTGTTTGAAGTCAGGGATGGTGATGCCTCCAGAAGTTCCTTTATTGTACAGGATTTTTTTTTTTTTGGCTATCTTGGGCTTTTTGGTTTTCCATATTAAGGTGAGTAATGTTCTTTCAAGGTCTGTAAAAAATTCTGTTGGGATTTTGATGGCTGTTGCATTGAATCTGTAGATTGCATTTGGTAAAGTTGCCAT
The DNA here is from genome assembly GCF_018167655.1 of Microtus oregoni. Taxonomy (NCBI): domain Eukaryota; kingdom Metazoa; phylum Chordata; class Mammalia; order Rodentia; family Cricetidae; genus Microtus; species Microtus oregoni. The sequence continues at coordinate 42,129,639 of NW_024543070.1, read as the reverse complement.
TTTTTACTATGTTAAATGGGAGGTCTTTCCATTTTCTGATATTTTAATTAGTTTCTTTCTTCACTGACTTTAAAGTTCTTGTTAGGTCATTCACTTGTTTGGTTAGAGTTATCCCAAGGTACTTTATGTTGTTTGTGACTATTGTGAAGGGTGATGTTGCTCCAATTTTTTTTTCAGCCCATTTATCATCTGTATCTAAGAGGGATACTGATTTTTTTTTTTTGAGTTTATCTTGTATCCTTCCATGTTACTGAAGGTGTTTATCAGCTGTAGGAGTTCCGTGGTAAAAATGTTTGGAGTCACTTACGTATACTGTCGTATCATCAGCAAATAGCAAAAGTTTGACTTCTTTCCAATTTGTATCCCCTGATCTTCTTTTGTTGTCTTATTGCTCTAGTGAGAACTTGGAGTAAGTATTAAATGGCTGTGGAGATTCATATAGTGCCTGTTCCATTTGCAGCCCTCCTGCAAAGTAACCAATAGCCATATTTTGTGTTTACCATTTTCTTGTTTTTCTTTAGTACTTTTTGTGAATGTAGATTGTCACAAGAGCAATTGATATTTACATTTTGAAAATGTAGCAGTCACGGACCTAGCTATTGTAATGGCAGGGCAGAACGCTCATTTTAAATTAAGGCTCTCAGAAAAATGGGAACAAAATAGTCTGTAGTTTCTCTTCAGGATCTCTAAAATTTGTGAGAGTCCTTCTGGGGCTTTCAGTAGGCACGGCTGTTCATGAGTTCTGGGAACATAGAGCTCAGCATGTGCTATGAGGTGGCGGACGTAGGGCTAGATACTGGGTGAGAACATTGTCAGAGGAGATACATTGCTGTGTAGTTTTCGCTTCTAAGCTCACTATAGAATGTAATCGTTTTATAAATAGGATAAAGCAGAATATTCCCACCCCTGTGTGTCGGGGGGAAGAGAGAGGGCGACAGAAACAGACACCTTAGCTTGTGCTGGTATCAGGGAATCAGGGAATGGGTGGCAGAGGGGCAAATGGAAATGTCATCATTACATAGTCCAAACAAGCAGTACACTTGATACCCTTCAGATGTGGGTCAGGCATAGGGAGTGGGCAGTCTGTTCTTAGGTTAGAATGCACTAGCAGTGGAGATATTTTTAATTTAAAGAAAAAATTTCAAGACAGGGTTTCTTTGTGTAGCCCTGGCTGTCCTGGAACTGGTTCTGTAGATCAGGCTGGCTTCGCACTCAAGGTGTTCACCATTACCACCTGGCAGTGCAGATCTTGATGACTAGCACTGGCTAGTGTGGGTGAATTACTTGATGTGCTTGGTACCTGCTATTTCCCCTGGATGCCTCTCTCCCCCTTGTTCTCTGTTCCATTATGCTGTACATACTTGAATCTTTTGGTAGAATACAGCTTTAGACAGTTCGTAAGAAGACAAAAGTTAATATTTTTATTTTGAAAATGATTTTGTGTTCTTTCCCACAGATGTGTAGGCAGAGTATCAGAACTAAGACTGTTGCTGTGAGGCACTCTGAAGCCACAGAATTGGGACTTTACTGGGTTTTGCTGTTGTTCTAGTTTGCTTTCTGTTGCTGTGACAAGAATACTGACTAAAACTAACTTGGGGTGGGTCTGCTATTGCATCCTTCAGGTTGTGTTCTACCATCTAGCGAAGCAAGGACAGGAGCTCAAGGGAGGAACTGAAGTAGAAGCCATGAGGGGCGCTGCTTATTGGCTGGCTTCGTATGGCCTACTCAGCTTGCTTTTTCTATACCACCCAGGGATGCCACCTCCCACAGTGGACTGGACCCTCCCACTTCTTAATCATTTATCAAGAAAAGCCCCACAGGTTTACCTACAGGCAATCTGATGGAGGCAACCTCTCAACTGGGTTCCTGGTTCCCAGATGACTCCAGCTGTATCAAGTTGGTAAATAATAAGAGAACACTACCCAGCCAGCACTTTTGGGAGAATGATAAAAAGGAATAAAAGTGGAATTCCTGAAGCTGTGAATTACCACTACACAGTTTTGGTTTGTTATTTGCTATTTTATATAGGTATGCTAAGTCATATGCCTCCTTTTAAAAACAGTTTGGATGGAGAAAAATCTGACGTATGTCAAAGTACAGAGAATAGCATAACAGATTCCTAGGCATCCATCACTCAACTTAAAAAATTATGAGCCTTTTATTTTTTTATTTTTTTTTTCTTCTTTTTTTTGTGCTTCATCTTTTTTTTTAATTTATTTATTTATTAAAGATTTCTGTCTCTTCCCAGCCACCGCCTCCCATTTCCCTCCCCCTCCCCTAATTAAGTCCCCCCCCCCAGCCCGAAAAGCAATCAGGGTTCCCTGTCCTGTGGGAAGTCCAAGGAACCCCCCACCTCCATCCAGGTCTAGTAAGTTGAGCATCCAAACTGCCTAGGCTCCCACAAAGCCAGTACGTGCAGTAGGATCAGAAACCCAGTGCCATTGTTCTTGAGTTCTCAGTAGTCCTCATTGTCCGTTATGTTCAGAGAGTCCGGAATTATCCCATGCTTTTTCAGACCCAGGCCAGCTGGTCTTGGTGAGTTCCCAGTAGAACATCCCCATTGTCTCAGTGTGTGGGTGCACCCCTCATGGTCCTGAGTTCCTTGCTCATGCTCTCTCTCCTTCTGCTCCTGATTTGGACCTTGAGAATTCAGTCCTGTGCTCCAATGTGGGTCTCTGTCTCTGTCTCCTTTCATCGCTTGCTGAAGGTTAATATTCAGGAGGATGCCTATATGTTTTTCTTTGGGTTCTCCTTATTTAGCTTCTCTAGGATCACTAATTATAGGCTCAATGTCCTTGGTTTATGGCTAGAAACCAAATATGAGTGAGTACATCCCATGTTCCTCTTTTTGTGTCTGGCTTACCTCACTCAGGATAGTGTTTTCTATTTCCATCCATTTGTATGCAAAATTCAAGAAGTCCTTGTTTCTTACTGCTGAATAATACTCTAATATGTATATATTCCATACTTTCTTCATCCATTCTTCCATTGAAGGGCATCTAGGTTGTTTCCAGGTTCTGGCTATGACAAACAATGCTGCTATGAACATAGTAGAGCATATACTTTTGTTGTATGATAAGGCCTCTCTTGGGTATATTCCCAAGAGTGGTATTGCGGGGTCCAGGGGTAAGTTGATCCCAAATTTCCTGAGAAACCGCCACACTGCTTTCCAAAGTGGTTGCACAAGTTTGCATTCCCACCAGCAATGGATGAGTGTACCCCTTTCTCCACAACCTCTCCAACAAAGGCTATCATTGGTGTTTTTGATTTTCGCCATTCTGACAGGTGTAAGATGGTATCTTAAAGTTGTCTTGATTTGCATTTCCCTGATCGCTAAGGAAGTTGAGCATGACCTTAAGTGTCTTTTGGCCATTTGAAGTTCTTCTGTTGAGAATTCTCTGTTCAGCTCAATGCCCCATTTTATAATTGGGTTGGTTAGCCTTTTACAGTCTAGTTTCTTGAGTTCTTTATATATTTTGGAGATCAGACCTTTGTCAGTTGCGGGGTTGGTGAAGATCTTCTCCCAGTTAGTGGGTTGCCTTTGTGTCTTAGTGACAGTGTCCTTTGCTTTACAGAAGCTTCTCAGTCTCAGGAGGTCCCATTTATTCAATGAGGTCCTTAATGTCTGTGCTGCTGGGGTTGTATGTAAGAAGTGGTCTCCTGTGCCCATGTGTTGTAGAGTACTTCCCACTTTCTCTTCTATCAGGTTTAGTGTGTTCAGACTGATATTGAGGTCTTTAATCCATTTGGACTTGAGTTTTGTGCATGGTGATAGATATGGATCTATTTTCATTCTTCTACAGGTTGACATCCAGTTTTGCCAGCACAATTTGTTGAAGATGCTCTCTTTTTTCCATTGTATACTTTTAGCTCCTTTATCAAAAATCAGGTGTAATGTCAGGGTCTTCTATTCGATTCCATTGGTCGACTTCTCTGTTTTTATGCCAATACCAAGCTGTTTTCAATACTGTAGCTCTGTAGTAGAGTTTGAAGTCAGGGATGGTAATGCCTCCAGACGCTCCTTTGTTGTATAAGATTGTTTTGGCTATCCTGGGTTTTTTGTTTTTCCATATAAAGTTGATTATTGTCTTCTCCAGATATGTGAAGAATTTTGATGGGATCTTGATGGGGATTGCATTGAATCTATAGATTGCTTTTGGTAGAATTGCCATTTTTACTATGTTGATCCTCCCAATCCAGGAGCAAGGAAGATCTTTCCATTTTCTGGTGTCCTCTTCAATTTCTTTCTTCAAAGACTTAAAGTTCTTGTCAAATAGATCTTTCACATCCTTGGTCAGAGTTACCCCAAGATATTTTATGCTATTTGTGGCTATCGTGAAAGGTGATGCTTCTCTAATTTCCCTCTCTGTTTCCTTATCCTTAGTGTATAGGAAGGCCACTGATTTTTTGGAGTTGATCTTGTATCCTGCCACATTACTAAAGGTGTTTATCAGCTGTAGGAGTTCTTTGGTAGAGTTTTTGGGGTCGCTTATGTATACTATCATATCATCTTGCAAATAACGAGAGCTTAACTTCTTCTTTTCCGATACGAATCCCCTTGATCCCTTTATGTTGTCTTATTGCTATTGCTAGAACTTCAAGCACTATATTGAAGAGGTATGGAGAGAGTGGACATCCTTGTCGTGTTCCTGATTTTAGTGGGATGGCTTTGAGTTTTTCTCCATTTAATTTAATGTTAGCTGACGGCTTGCTGTAAATAGCTTTTATTATATTTAGGTAGGACCCTTGTATCCCTAATCTCTCCAAGACTTTTATCATAAAGGGGTGTTGAATTTTGTCAAATGCTTTTTCAGCATCTAATGAAATGATCATATGGTTTTTTTCTTTCAGTTTATTTATATGCTGGATTACATTGATAGATTTGCGTATGTTGAACCAGCCCTGCATCTCTGGGATGAAGCCTACTTGATCATAATGGATAATTTTTCTAATGTGTTCTTGGATTCGGTTTGCCAGTATTTTATTGAGAATTTTTGCGTCGATATTCATGAGTGAGATAGGCCTGTAATTTTCTTTCTTGGTTGGGTCTTTGTGTGGTTTTGGTATCAGGGTAACTGTAGCTTCATAAAAGGAATTTGGCAATGACTCTTCTGTTTCTATATTGTGAAATACATTAAGGAGTATAGGTATTAGCTCTTCTTGGAAGTTCTGGTAGAATTCTGCATTGAAACCATCTGGTCCTGGGCTTTTTTTGGAAGGTAGATTTTTGATAACGGTTTCTAGTTCTTCGCGACTAACAGGTCTATTTAGATCGTTCACCTGGTTTTGGTTTAGCTTTGGTATGTGGCACTTATCTAAAAACATGTCCATTTCTTTTGCATTTTCTAGTTTTGCGGCATACAGGCTTTTGTAGTAAGATCTAATGAGTCTCTGAATTTCCTCTGTGTCTGTGGTTATGTCCCCCTTTTCATTTCTGATCTTATTTATTTGCGTGTTCTCTCTCTGTCGTTTAATTAGTTTGGATAGGGGTTTGTCGATCTTGTTGATTTTCTCCAAGAACCAACTTTTTGTTTCATTGATTCTTTGGACTGTTTTCTGCGTTTCTATTTTGTTGATTTCCGCCCTCAGTTTGATTATTTCCAGTCTTCTACTCCTCCTGGGCGTGTCTGCTTCTTTTTTTTCTAAAGCTTTCAGGTGTGCTGTTAAGTCTCCGATGTATGCTTTCTCTGTTTTCTTTAAGTGGGCACTTAGTGCTATGAACTTTCCTCTTAGCACTGCTTTCATAGTGTCCCATAGGTTTGAGTATGTTGTTTCTCTATTTTCATTGAATTCCAGGAAGACTTTAATTTCCTTCTTGATTTCTTCCTTAACCCAGGTGTGGTTCAGTAGTTGACTGTTCAGTTTCCATGAGTTTGTCGGCTTTCTGGAGGTAGGATTGTTGTTGAATTCTAACTTTAATCCGTGGTGATCTGATAAGACGCAGGTGGACACTGATATTTTTTTGTATCTGTGGAGGTTTCCTTTGTTTCCGAGTATGTGGTCAATTTTCGAGAAGGTTCCATGGGCTGCAGAGAAGAAGGTATATTCTTTCCTATTTGGGTGGAATGTTCTATAGATGTCTGTTAAGTCCATTTGCTTCATTACCTCCAGTAGTTCTCTTACTTCTCTATTAGGTTTCTGTCTGATTGACCTGTCCATTGCTGAGAGAGGTGTATTGAAGTCTCCTACTACTAGTGTGTGTGGTTTGATATCTGCCTTGAGTTTTAGTAATATTTCTTTTACATACATGGGTGCTTTTATATTAGGGGCATAAATATTCAGGATTGAGACATCATCCTGACAAATTGTTCCTGTTATGAGTATAAAGTGTCCATCTCGATCTCTTCTGATTGATTTTAGTTTGAAGTCAGTTTTGTTAGAAATTAATATGGCCACACCTGCTTTTTTCTTAGGACCATTTGCTTGAAAGACCTTTTCCCAACCCTTTACTCTGAGTAGATGCCTGTCTTTGTGGTTGAGATGTGTTTCTTGCAAACAGCAGAATGTTGGATCCTGTTTTCGTATCCAATCTCTTAGCCTGTGCCTTTTTATAGGTGAGTTGAGACCATTAATATTAAGTGATATTAATGACCAGTGGTTGTTCATGCCGGATATTCTTGTTGTTTTTGAAAGTAGAATTTGTGTGTCTCCCTTCTTTGAGTTGTGCTAGTGAAGGGTCGCTAGATGCCTGAGTTATTGTAGGCAGTGTTGGCAATGTTGGATTCCTTGGGTTGTGGTTTTCCTTCTATTACTTTCTGTAGGGCTGGATTCGTGGCTACGTATTGCTTAAATTTGTTCTTATCCTGGAATGTCTTGGTTTCTCCATTTATAGTGACCGAAAGCTTGGCTGGGTATAGTAGTCTGGGCTTGCATCCATGGTCTCTTAGCTTCTGCAGTACTTCTATCCAGGACCTTCTGGCTTTCATTGTTTCCATAGAGAAATCAGGTGTAAGTCTGATCGGTTTACCTTTATAAGTTACTTGGCCTTTTTCCTTTGCAGCTCTTAGTATTCTTTCTTTAACCTGTATATTTTGTGTTTTGATTATTATATGGCGAGGGGATGTTTTCCTTTGATCCAGTCTGTTTGGTGTTCTGTATGCTTCTTGAATATTCAAAGGAATATCTTTCTTTAAGTTGGGAAAGTTTTCTTCCATAATTTTGTTCAAAATATTTTCTGGGCCTTTGAGCTGTGACTCTTCTCCTTCTTCTATTCCTATTATTCTTATATTTGGTCTTTTTATTGTGTCCCATAATTCCTGAATGTTTTGTGATGAGAATTTGTTGGCTTTGCAGTTTTCTTTGATCAGAGTGTTTGTTTTCTCTATGGTGTCCTCAGAATCTGAGATTCTTTCTTCTATTTCTTGTATTCTATTGATTATGCTTGTTTCTGTAGGCTGTGCTCGTTGACCTAGATTTTCCATATCCAGCTGGTCCTCAGTTTGTGTTTTCTTCCTTGCTTCCATTTCAGTTTTCAATTCTTGAACTGTTTCCATTACCTGTTTGATCGTTCTTTCTTGGTTTCCCAGGGTATTATGTACATATTTACTCATTTCTTCCAATTTTTGGTTATACTTCTCATCCATTTCTATAAGGGCATTTTTCACATGTTGTTTAAGGGACTCTACTGCTTTCAAAAAGTCAATTTTTTCCACTTCTTCTGTGTTAGGGTGTTGGAGACCTTCTGTTGTAAGATCATTGGGTTCTGGTGTTTTCATGCTGATTTTCAGATTATTGGGTGAATTCTTTCCTTGACGCCTGCCCATCTCCTCCTATCGATGCTATCTAAGGGGTCTGTTAAAACTGGTTCAGGTTTCCCTGCTGGCCAGGGGCTCCTCTTACAAAATGCCCTTGCTCTGGTTCCTGGTTCCTGCCGGGGGGGGGGGGGGGGGGGGGGGGGGGGGGGGGGGGGCGGCGGGGGGGGGGGGGCGGCGGGGGGGGGGGGGCGGCGGGGGGCGCGGGCCCGCAAGATCCCTCTCACCCCTCAGAAGGGTCTTCAAGAATAGGACCGGGCTCCTCCTCTGCCAGGGACCTCCCCTACCGAATGCCTACCTCTTTGGTTTAATTGTAGTGGGGCGATCTGTTCTCGGTGTTCCGCATGGTCCCTGCAGCCTGCTTCTGCTGCTGGGATGGTTCCCGCCACCAGCAGCCTGTGTCCTCTGCTGCTGCTCTGGTCCCCGCTGGTTCCAGCCTGTCCCAATTGGTCCCCGCCGGCTGTGCTGGGCGTCCTCCGGCCGCCTTCCGCCGCCCGGTGTTCCCAATTATGAGCCTTTTAAAAACGTCATTTATTTATTGAAGAAATCCAGATCTTTAACTTTGCCTTATCCCTCATGTGTGCTTTCTTTTCTTTTCTTTTCTTTTCTTTTTTTTTTTGTGGTAGCGAATTTTGAACCTAAGACCTCACTCATACTGATAAATAAACTATTAATAAAATAGATCTTTGAGGGACGAAGAGATGGCTCAGTGGTTATGAGCATTGCAGGCTCTTGTAGAGGATTTGGGTTCAGTTCCCAGCACCTACATGATGGCCTCACAACTGCTTGCAATTCGAGTCCAAGGGATACAAAGCTCTTTTCTGGTCTCTGTGCATTCCTGCACACATGTAGAGTTCATAATCTCATGCAGGCCCACACGTACACATAAATAAAAATAAACCAATCTGAATCAGAGCTTCTTAAGTTAGTGTTAAATTTACAACATGAAGTACTGGTATTTTCAAAATCCGAAGGAAGGTTACTGCTATAGATTGCAAGTTCACATCATACATTACAAACTTGTACAGTGTTAATTGGGCAGAATCCTGAAGCGTGGTAGAGCATTGATGGAGTAAATTTAGAAAGATGGTTGCCTCTTGAGAGAAGGCAGAGGGGTGGATGAGCACATGGGGTCTTGAAAAGTCTTGGCATTTTTCTTTCCGGTTTTTCAAGATGGGTTTCTCTGTGTAACTGTCCTGGCTGTCCTTATCTTGTTTTGTAGACCGGGCTGGCCTCGAACTCGCTGAGATTTGCCTGCTTCTGCCTCCTGAGTGCTGGGATTAAAGGCGTCTGCTATCACTGCTATGACATTCATTTTTAAAGGTAGTAGAATAATTATAAGAGAGTTCATTTCTTTTTTATTCTTAAAAGTATGCATATTTTGTTTTTACAATACTTATAAAAATTTAAAAGAATATATGGCCTTATTAGTAATTTGAAACATTTCTCAAATGGTTAATTAAGTAAATGAAATCATTTTATTTGTACAAAAGCACTGCCAAATACCTACCCAATGAAACTATTTCTACAGTACAAAGAAGAAAAAAAGTTCAATATGTACTTTTACTTTAAGTAATGAATACTAGTCGACTGGGTGGTGGTGGTGCATACTTTTAATCCCAACACTCGGGAGACAGAGGCAAGTGGATCACCTGCCTGATTGAGGTTAGGCTGATCTACAAGAGTTATTTCCAAGTAAACTCGATTTGTTATACAGAGAAATCCTGTCTTGAAACAAAACAAAACAAAGAAAAGTAATATAGTCTGGGTTATTCTTTATGTTTGTGAGATGCTGGTGTATGTGAGTGTTAGAGTGGAGCAAAGTCATTTGGGTTGTATGTGAGCAGCTCTGTTCTTAGGTGTAGACAGTGGGAGTGCCAGCTTCGTTACTGTGTGTTACTGTGTGTTACAAAGTCATTTGGGTTGTATGTGAGCAGCTCTGTTCTTAGGTGTAGACAGTGGGAGTGCCAGCTTCGTTACTGTGTGTTACTGTGTGTTACAAAGTCATTTGGGTTGTATGTGAGCAGCTCTCTGTTCTTAGGTGTAGACAGTGGGAGTGCCAGCTTCGTTACTGTGTGTTACTGTGTGTTACAAAGTCATTTGGGTTGTATGTGAGCAGCTCTCTGTTCTTAGGTGTAGACAGTGGGAGTGCCAGCTTCGTTACTGTGTGTTACTGTGTGTTACAAAGTCATTTGGGTTGTATGTGAGCAGCTCTCTGTTCTTAGGTGTAGACAGTGGGAGTGCCAGCTTCGTTACTTTGTTTTACTGTGTGTTACAAAGTCATTTGGGTTGTATGTGAGCAGCTCTCTGTTCTTAGGTGTAGACAGTGGGAGTGCCAGCTTCGTTACTGTGTGTTACTGTGTGTTACAAAGTCATTTGGGTTGTATGTGAGCAGCTCTCTGTTCTTAGGTGTAGACAGTGGGAGTGCCAGCTTCGTTACTGTGTGTTACTGTGTGTTACAAAGTCATTTGGGTTGTATGTGAGCAGCTCTGTTCTTAGGTGTAGACAATGGGAGTGCCAGCTTCGTTACTGTGTGTTACTGTGTGTTACAAAGTCATTTGGGTTGTATGTGAGCAGCTCTCTGTTCTTAGGTGTAGACAGTGGGAGTGCCAGCTTCGTTACTGTGTGTTACTGTGTGTTACAAAGTCATTTGGGTTGTATGTGAGCAGCTCTCTGTTCTTAGGTGTAGACAGTGGGAGTGCCAGCTTCGTTACTGTGTGTTACAAAGTCATTTGGGTTGTATGTGAGCAGCTCTCTGTTCTTAGGTGTAGACAGTGGGAGTGCCAGCTTCGTTACTGTGTGTTACAAAGTCATTTGGGTTGTATGTGAGCAGCTCTGTTCTTTGGTGTAGACAGTGGGAGTGCCAGCTTCGTTACTGTGTGTTACTTTGTGCACTTGACTCTCAGCCTTAAGGATTAGTAGGCAACCAATACATGAATGCATGGGCACGTGTGTTTGTGGTAGAGAACAGGGAGAGGAAAGAGAGAACAAGTTGGAGTTTACCCAGGTAAGTTTCAAGTATCAGTTTGTTTGTGGGTGTGGCATTATGTCTGTGCCCACCATAGCACACTGTTCTAGCTGGAGTAGCCTGTTTTCTTGAGCAGCTCAATGCCACTCTCATTCTTAACAACTCTGGGTTTGTCATCTTGTAGCTGACTAGAAAACGGGTTTATCTTCAGTTGTTTAGATTCATGCTTAAAGATTTCAAATTATGTATTGGATAATTGGCTAAAAAGAGTAAGCTTTGTTCTTAAAGGATTTTAAAATTTGCATTATTCATTTTCTGATAACCTACTAGCCTAATTTCTTTGTCTCCTAGTTAAAAATTTCTACAGTGATATTAGAATGTACTTCATAACTCTCAGGTAAGGTCAGGTGTGGGGATATAACCCCATAATTTAAACAGGAAGTTTGAGGTTTCCTGGGTTGTGTTCTGACAGCTTGTCTCAACACCCCTTCCCTCAAACAATAGTCACAACACCAGGCTGGGGATAAACTCAGTGGTAGAGTGCTTGCCTAGCATATAGAGAAGCCCAGGGCTAAGGAGAAAAACCAGAAGCTGGATTTGGTGCTATACACATCCAGCAGTTCTGTCTCTTGGGAGGCTGAGACAGGAGACTTTTGAGTTTGAGGTGAGGATGGGCTACTCAAGGATATTCTATCTTAATAAAACTTATAATTCTGGAAAAGTAGAACTTTATTGATAATTTAATGACGCTAAAAGTAACATATTTGGCAAATAGGTATTTTTATTGATATTTGTTATATAGGTTGATAGATGAAAAGATTTTTAAGATTTCAGTATAATTAAAGCAGCTAACCTTTTCTTTTGTTTGCTTTTTTGAGACAGGGTTTTTCTGCACAGCTCTGGCTATCCTGGAACTTGCTTGGTAGACCAGGCTAGCCTTGAACTCACAGAAGTCCTCCTGCCTATGCCTCCCAAGTGCTGGGATTAAAGGCGTGTGTTTCTGCTGCCTGGCTTCTTCTTTCTATTTTTTAAAAAAAGTTTTCCCCCCTAAATTTTGTTAGGTAACGGAAATCCAAGACTGGAGTGCATCAAGCCCACACAGTGCAGCGTACGTTCTCTGGGATAATGGTGCTAAGAACCTTTACAGAGTTGGCTTTGAGGGCATGGTGAGTAGTGATAGTGGGCGGGCCTGGGTGGGAACTGGTGCCCATCCTGTGTGTGATTCTGCTTGTGTCTGAGCCATGCATCTGCAGCAGGAAGATCATCTGTGATGTGAGGGTTTCAGCTCCTCAGACCTGACTCAGACTCTGTGTGTATAAACTGCCTAATAGCAGATATGCTTTTGCCATAGTGAATGTCTAGTGGATTTAGCTTTTGAAATCTAAACAAAAAAATTAGAGTCATCTATAGAACTGTTCTTTGGAGTAGATTTGGATGCTAGTATTAACATGAGGTGGGTTTTGTATTCTATGCTGTGGTAGCTGATAAAAAGTATAAATTATTTTTAAGAAAGTTGGTTTTTTTTTTTTTAAAGTTTTTATTTAAATGCATTGATGTTTTACCATGGGTGTTGGGTCCCCCTGGAAATGGAGTTACAGATAGTTGTGAGCTCCTGTGTGAGTGGTGGGAATTAATTCTGATTCTCTGGAAGAAAAAGTCAGTGCTCTTAATCACTGAGCATCTCCCCAACCCCTCTTGTAGTTTTATTAGAATGCAGAGTTGATGATTAAATGTGATCTTGTATGCACAATCCCAGCACTCCAGAAGTGGAGGAAAGAGGATCTTAAGTTCATGGCCAGTTTGGGCACATAATGAGACTGTCTCAAAAAATAAAAAGAAGATAAAACAAGAAAGCAATAGATTTGGAAATACCTAGTGGAGAATAACTTAGGTTTAGTCAATAGATTGCTTTATATTTCTGTATTTCATGGACCATTGTTCAAATACTAACTTTATTTTGTTACAGGGTCTCACTGTGTAGCTCACTAGACTGGCCTTGAACTCAGAGAGATCCGTCTCACTCAGCCTCCTAAGTGCTGGGATTAACGATGTGGGCACCATATCTAGCCTTATTGTTTATTTTCACATGCAAATTTCTTTAATAACATTTCAGTTATGAATATGTTCCAATTTAAGGAATTATTATTATAGTTTTGTTGTGTAATGTTTTACTCTTTTGGCTTTTTGAGGGATCCACCACACAGCTCCCAAATAAATCACACACGAAAGCTTATTATTACTTATAAATGTCCAGTCTTAGGTTGGCTTGTTTCCATTCAGCTTTTCTTAAATTATCCCATCTATCTTTTGCCTCTGGACTTTTATCTTTCTCTTCTGTAATCTTACTTTCACTCTTACTTCATGGCTGGCAGGGTGGCTGGCCTCTGACGTCCTCCTTTCCTTATTCTCTTGTTCTTTTTATTTTACTCTCTGCTTGCCAGCCCCGCCTATCCTTGCTTCTGCCTCACTATTGGCCATCCAGCTCTTTATTGGAACCTTCAGGTGTTTAGACAGGCAAAGAACCACAGTTTTACAGAGTTAGACAAATGCAACATAAACAACAATTACACACCTTTAAAATAATATTCCCCAACATATTTTAATTGTGATACTGGGGTTTTGTGCATGCTAGGCAAATGCCCAGCAGTGAACTGTTTCCCCAGGCCAGAGAATTCTTTGTTTCTTTCCTCAATTGTCTTTGTCTTCCATTTGGAGAGCAGAAAAATAGCCAAATGTCTCCTTTATATATTTCGTTTATGTATGAAAGCCAATGTGAACTTAAACAAATGCTTTATTTTTTTATTTTTTATTTTTTTCTTTGTTTTTTCGAGACAAGGTTTCTGTTTTACCCTGGCTGTCCTGGAACTTGCTTTGTAGACCAGGCTGGCCTGGAACGGAGATGATCCTCCCTTGCCTCCCGAGTGGTGGGATTAAAGGCGTGTACTACCACTGCTTGGCTAGCAAATGCTTTTAATGATTCCAAATTATCATAGGCTAGAGAATCAACTTGTTTTCTTTCCCACTGCATATTCAAGATTCAGATGCAGCACGCTTTCGAATTGTGAGTTTTTTTTAAATGATTCAAACTGACTATTGATTCATATGAAGATGTATGTGCATTCAAGTAGTTAAATGAATACCATATACAGGTTGATGACTCATGAGGTTAGTGCCATTATTTAATGAGATGTCTCTTTGAAGGTTACCTTCCCTCTCCACGGCTGTGAGCAGGGTGGCAGCCAGTATGCTTTAATATGTTTTTGCTTATTATGGGCATATTTCCCTAGGATAGATTTTTAGAGGTAGAATTACTACATTAAAATGATTATAGCCTTTTTCTCGGTCTGGGGTTGAGTAACATTTCATTTTTATTGCAAGATGGGCTGTTACAGAGCTGGATTCTGTGTGGATGTGCCTGTCACCTACTATACACATCAGCAACTCTTGGACATTTTTTAGTGCATCTGTTTTTTGTTTGTTTTCTGTTTTTTCTTTAACTCACTTTAAGTTTTTTGTAAGTAACACCTAAAATTAATGTCCCTATTTCTTGTAACTTGTAACTACAGGTGCCTCTAATCCTACTACTTAAGTAAGAATGAATATATTTTCTTGTAAAAATAAGTGGGACAGACCTTAATTAACCAGATAGAGAAATTAATTGCAAAGGATCAAAAACTGGGTTTGATTCCATTTCTCTGCTTCTGCAGGCTGCTTGGTTTTATGTAGTTTTTCTTCTTACATGTGCTTGCCTTGTATCTTTAACAAATGTGCTTGAAAGGATCAGATGCAGTGAGATTTTTGTTTTAGTTTGGGTAAAATTATTTTAAAATTTCAATGTGTTGTGCATTTATCAAATACTGGGTATTTCTTAGAGTTTGTTGCTTGTCATGTGCTTTTTGAAAATACTTAATGTTGAAATGTTAACTTTGAACTCTAAAATTAGATAGCGGGCAGTAAATCAGGCTCGTCTTGTCAGATCAGTGTTCTGGTCTAAGGTGTGACTCTTGGGGCTGCCTCTGCCGTGTGCTGAGTGAAACGTGCCTCTTCTAGACCTTGTGCCGTATTTCAAGTTTTCATGGGTTATTTTCTTGGTTTCTTTCCTTAGTCTGATCTGAAGTGTGTCCAGGATGCCAAAGGAGGTTCTTTCTACAGAGATCATTGCCCTGTGTTAGGTGAGTTAAGCAGATTAAAGAAAATTGCTAAATCATGAGTCAGATCTATAATGATCAGGATAATGTCTAAATTTGACAGAAAAATTAATTATCATTAAAGTTACATAGAGAAATACTTGGTTTAATTTTATTTAGTTTTAAAACCTTTATTCCTTTTCCATGGTTTATTTATGCTCAGGAGTTGTTATGTCTTGGGAATTGGGGGAGTAGGGGAAGGCTTGTTTCTCCTGGCCGCCTGGCTAGCTTATAAGTGAAATAACCACACAGAAACTATTAATTAAAACACTGCTTGGCCATTAGCTCTAACTTCTTATTGGCTAACTCTAACATATTAGTTTAACCCATTTCCATTAATCTGTGTATCACCATGTGCAGTGGCTTACTGGGGATTCTAACTGGCATTCATCTCCGGCGGAGGATCCATGGCTTCTCCCTCACTCTGCTTTCTTCTTCCCAGCATTTAGTTCTGTCCTCTCTGCCTACCTAAGTTCTGCCCTATGAACTAGGCCAAGACAGTTTCTTTATTCATTACCCATTGAAAGCAACACACAAACAGAAGGAACTCCTACACCATAAAACTAATTTCCTAGTAAAAGAATAGCTCTATGATCAAGGTAATATAGCAAATATAATTCCAAGTAACATAAATCCATTTGTAAAGAGTATGAAAAGCCAGACCTGCTTTCATTTGCAAATGCATTATTGGGATGAAGCCCTCAGTCCCTAGAAGCCCTCCTCCCTTGCACAGTGCCATCCTCTCTGAGTCATCTGACTTGCCCTTTGTCATAAGTTCCGTTTTCTTCCAGCACGCTTTTCTCTCTTTGTAAAGGTGGGTGTAGGACATACACATGTTTTGGTGAACTCTTCTTCCCTTCTTGCTGTCTTTATGCCTCTATAAGGAAAGTATAAGCTCAACATGAACGTTTAGATCCATAGTGTAGTGTTTTATGGTTTTAAATCTTTATCCTGGGACCTTTGTTTTAATTGACTTTAGACAAAAATGTATAGTTTATTTAAAAATGATACTAAGCACATTTGAGGAAGAAATATGGGATTTCCCCTTTACATTCTCTGTTTTGTTACTATGGGTACTGTGGATGGCTCTGGTGCAGTGCTAGTCAGCAAGATGTCCAAGCAAATCCCTGACTGTTCTTATTCTCCAGGACTCTCTACTCTGACTTAGGGTTGGTAGTCTTTTGTAGATTTTGCTTCATTTAATTTTTATGAGTGATTATATTGTTAAAATTTTTTTCCCTTTTTTTGTGGTCCTGAGAATTGAGCCCAGTGCCTTTTGCCTGCCTGAAAAGAGGCACACCACTTAGCTGCAGACACACTTTGGCTCACATTGCTGCAGTGTTTAAGTTAATGGTTTTTTTTTTTTTTACTTTTTTTGTACTTGAAAACTCCGCTCTAGACTCTTACACTGAATTTGTAAAACACATTGAGATTGAATGGGGTTTAAAAAATATCTAGACCCTTTCTGTTTTTAATAACACACTTGAAAGAAGGGTGGGTTACTGGGCACATACTGGTGTCTTGTAGTATTATGGTTCCAAAATAGCTAGAATCAAGAATTTGAAATGTTTTTATCATAAAGGATAAATATTTGAGGAAATGAATATGCTTACTACCATGATTTGCTCGTTACACATTTTATATATGTAAGTATCATAGTGTATCCATGAATATGTACAATTATCACATGTCAATTAAAAATAAACTTTCATTAAAAGGTTCTAAGGGAACACCATGAATAGTTGTTGGTCAATAAGTGAGTGAGGTAAAGTAAATGAAAAGAACAGACTCTTAGACAAAAACACCACAAATTTTTTTGATTAGACAAAATAAAGAAGAACTAGAAAATTAACATAGACTTCTAATCAGTCATGATAACAAGGTAGTGATCACACACACACACACACACACACACATGAGTGCAGCTGCTTACTACAGTGGCTCTTTTTTCCTTCATTTTCCCCTTTCATTATTTGTGTTTGGGATGACAGGTGAGCAGAATGGCAACAGGAATCCTGGTGGACTGCAGATTGGTGACCTGGTAAATATAGACCTTGACCTGGAAATCGTACAGTCTTTGCAGCATGGTCACGGAGGATGGACTGATGGGATGTTTGAGACTTTAACTACAACTGGAACTGTCTGTGGCATTGATGAAGATCATGACATTGTAGTGCAGTATCCAAGTGGCAATAGGTTGGTACTATTTCCTGAATTTTGATGACAAAGTTAACATAAGGGACAGAAGCCTTAAAGGAAGCAAGTAACATGCTGTAATTCAAGGTTTAAAATGTTGGTCCTTAGGCAGTATATACAAATTCAGAATATGCTGGTAAGGTATTTAGGTATGTTTGTGTATGTTTGCCTGCATGCACATGTGCACTTTTACATTGAAGTCAGAGGAAGCTTGCAGAAGTCGGCTTTCTCCTTCCATCTTAGGAGTTCTGGGGTTTGAACTCAGGTTGTCAGGGTTAGTGGTAAAAATACCTTTACTTGCTGATCCATCTCATTGGTCTTGTATATGAGTCATACTATTTAGAGCCTCTTTCCCTCTGGGGTTGCTTTAGAAACAAGTGTTCTTGTATGCTTGTAATGTTTTATTTATTATTTATGTGTTTGTGTGCCTGCATGAGTTATTTGCACCATAGGTATGCAGGAGTTGTTGGAGGCCAGAAGAGAATCCATTGAAATGGGCTTAAAGGTGGTTGTGAGCCACCATGTGGGTCCTGGGAATCAAACCCTGGTCTCTGCAAGAGCAGTAAGGGTGCTTAGCCCAGTGGTTCTCAACCTTCTAAAGCTGCTACCCTTTAATATAGTTCCTCATATTGTGGTGACCCCACCATAAAATTGTTTTGTTGTTATTTCATAACTGTAATTTTGTTACTGTTGTCAGTTGTAGTGTAAATGTCTGATAGTGACCCCCAAGGGATCCCTACCCCACAGGTTGAGAAACACTGCCTTAACCACTGAGTCATTTAACTGGCCTCTTGCGTAGTTCAAGGAACAGGTTTGTTTGTTTGTTTTCTAAAATGTAATCTAATCTTTCAGATCCTCTTATTCCAGATAAGTACTTGGATTCTGAAAAGTGTACAAGATGTAAATAATTTAGGAATTTATTTGACAAAGGATCTTTTTTTGCATTGGAGTTCAGTGTTTGTTTAAGTGCAGTGTGTTTTGTATGTGTCAGGAAGATGATAGCAGCATGGAGAAATGCTTATGTAAAATAAACCATAATTGTGGGGTGGAGACATAGCTCAGTTGATAGAATATTTGACTGGCATAAATGAAGCCTTGTCTTCATTCCACAGCACTGCATAGATCAGATATGTGGCACAGGCCTGTAATCTAAGATTTCGGGATTAAGATGCAGGAAGACAAAAGAGTAAGTTATTCTTGTATGTTTGAGGCTAGCCTAGGCTATATGTGATTCTGTCGAAGAAACAAAAACAGAAGAAATTATGTGTGTGGTCCTAGGAAATTGAACCAGGGTTTGGGCATGCCAGGCAGTCAGTATCACTGAGCTACAGCCCCAGATCAGATTTATTTTGACACAGGTATTAAATTATGGAAAGTATTTATTACCCATGGCAAATTAAAACTAGAGAGCCTTTATCTGTGAGATTGGCAGTGTTCTAGGTCAGTGGTTTTCAACTTTTCTAATGCTGTGACTCTTTAATATAGTGACCCAAACATACAATTACTTTATTGCTACTTCAAAACTGATTTTGCTGCTGTTGTGAATTGGAATGTAAATGTCTGATATTCAGGATATATGATATGTGATGCCTGTGAAAGGGTTGTCATGGCACATTGGGTAGGCAGTGTAGCTAGGACAGAATGGTAAGTAAATATATGTGATCAGGAGAGAAAGCTTTTCCTTAAGCAGCTGTGAAGAAACCAATTATGTATGCACAATGATGTACACACAGAGATGTTTGTTATGTATCGTATGTACTGGTAAGCATTGAAAATGATATAACAAAGAAATAAAACTCATTCAGAATGTAGTTGCCGAGAATTGCTTTATTATTTTGAAGTGGTGCATGATTTTTCTCCCTTCAATGTTTAAAGATGTCCTGAATGAATTTTTGTGTTCTGAGCCTGGTTCTGCTCTTGTAGGTGGACCTTCAATCCTGCTGTTCTCACTAAGGCAAACATTGTCCGAAGTGGGGATGCTGCACAGGGAGCAGAAGGAGGCACCTCACAGTTTCAAGTGGGCGATCTTGTGCAAGTTTGTTATGATCTGGAAAGAATTAAACTTCTCCAGAGAGGACACGGTGAATGGGCTGAAGCAATGCTTCCAGTAAGGATATGTAAAATAGCTTGGGAAGAGATATATTTTGCTTATAGAATTAATTGATTAAAGCAAATTACTTTTTAGAAACAATTGGAATTGAAAGTTACATTTAAAAATATCACTCAAATGTAATTGCAAAGGATTGCTTTACATACACACTGTATGTGTATGTGTGCGCACACATGAGCACACACGCGTGTATATGTACATATTAGTAGAGTTGTATTCTAGGTGTACATAGGCAGCGAGGTGTACTTATGCCTAGTTTATTCCAGTTGCATTAGCCTAGGAAGATCCAGAAGGGGCTAGTATTTCTAACACTGTTAATAATGGGTATAATGTAGTATTAGGAGGCAGAGGTTTTCCTGATATTCAGTTCCCAAATGTAAGAGCTGCATGCGCTTCTGTCTCGGTAGTACAGGTAGCCTAAGATGTGCAGGATGTAGGGATAGTACGTACACATGTCTCTCAGAGTGGTTTTGATATCAACAATGCAGCTTAATTTTTAGTTTTTCACTCAGTACACATTTCATCAGCTGTTCAACAATAATAAACAAGCTTATTTTGTCCTTCATTTATTTGTTCTTTTCTTTCACCAGATTTTCTTTTGTCCCCTCCTATTTTACTTTGTTTCTTTCTGTTCCTGGTTCTGTAGCCCATCTTCTTCCATCTTGTTTTGTCCTCCTGATCAATCCTTTGCACAGCTGACTTTTCGGCTCTCTGTTATTTCCACTTTCCATCCTCTGTGCTTCCTCTCTCCCCTTAGAAACCCATCACCCTACTGTGTGTTGTTCAAACCCCTCCTCCCATTTCTTAGGACAGTGCTTCCATTTCTTCCTCTTTACCCTCAGTTCCTGCCCTAAGTAGCCTCATCCTATCTTCTGTGATCTTCCTGTCTTGTCTTTACTGTTATCCTGTCTATCCTTCTAGCTGTACTCCTCAGTAGATAATTTAGACTTAAGATAAACCTGTTAGATTTAAGGATACAGTTGTAAACAAAACAAAACAAGAAAATAAAGAAACAACAAAACAAGAAATATAAAATAGTCATTGCCTTAAAATATGAATGAGTAGCTAGTACCGGTAGCTACTTGCCCCACATCAGCTGTATTGCAGCTGAGGGAATTCATAAGATATCTGGTAGACCTGAGAGCAGGACCTGTTTGCTGTATTTGATTCTCAGTGGCTAGTGTGGAGATTAGTGCTGTAACTGAATAACTCAGAATTCTCTTGATATGAGACACGATTGCTCTTGGCAACACTGATCTATTCCCGAGAGAATGTTGGGCACTGAAGACCCTTCACTTGGAGCTTGTTTTCTTCTTGGCAAATCTGGCTTTTGGGCAAAGAACTTCCTTGCCTCAACTACTGACAGTATGCACAGTTTCCAAACTGGACAACCAGCATACAAGCAAAAAATGACTGCCAAAGCTTACCAAGACAGGGTAGGACAGTCTTGTGAGTTTTTCTGCCTCTGAAAATGGCCTGTCAGATACTTTAGGCCTTCCAGAGGTCCTCCGTTTAGTTCCCAGAAGCCACATAGTAGTTCACAGCCATCTTTAACTGTTTCTGTCCTGCCTGCTCCGGCAGCCGTTCAGTCCCAAAGAAACACACAGAGGTCTACATTTAATTATAAACTGGTTGGCCTATTAGCTCAGGCTTTCTTATTAACTAACTCTTACATCTTACATTAACCCATAATTCTTGTCTGTGTTAGCCACATGGCTTGGTATTTTTATCAGTGAGGCATTCTAATGTTGCTTCCTCTGTGTCAGGGTGACGAGTGCAGACTGAGCCTTTTCTCTTCCCAGAATTCTCCTGTTCTGGTTGCCCTGCCTGTACTTCCTGCCTGGCTACTGGCCAATCAGCATTTTATTAAACCAATACAAGTGACAAATCTTTACAGGGTACAGGACCATTGTCCCACCGTATATAATGAGGTCTGGTGCCCTCTTCTGGCATGCAGGCATACATGCAGGCAGAACAAGTATACATAATAAATAAATCTTAAAATCAAAAACATTAAAGTCAAGTAATTCAAAATAAGCTAAAATAAGGATGTCAAGATAGAGAAGAATGAAATAAAAGAAACAAGATCTTAGAACTTAAGAAAGAAAAAGAAGAAAAGGGTCATTTAAAAACATAATGATTGACTTAGGAGATGGCTCACTTACAAAGAACCTACCAAGTAGGCATATTTCCTGTGGCTGGAAATTTTCCATATTTTCCTGTGTAAAACATCAAGCATCTGTGACCTAGCAGGGAGAGGCAAATCCAGGGAGCTTGCTGGCCTGCCAGTCTAACAAGGGGGTGAGTGCCTTGAGTTGAGAGACGGGAAAGAAGAAGGAGAAAAAGAGGGAGTGGGAGGGAAGGAGACCCCAACTCTATCTCAGAAGGTGAGGTAGAAGCCAGGGAGAGGTGTCTCAGCAGGTAAGGCTGATGATGAGTTTGATCTTCAGGACCCACATGGTGAGAGGTGAGAACTGCTCCTTCACGTTGTCCTCTGACCTCCACACTTGTGTGTGTATTTTTGACTGTCCTGAAACTCACTCTGTAGATGAGGCTGACTTCAAACTCACAGAGACCCGCCTGCCTTTGCCTCCCAAGTGCTGGCATTAAAGGCATGCACCACCATGCTCAGCCACACTTGTGTTCTTACACAATAAAAGAATAAAAATGTAATGAAATTAAGTGGAGAGTTATAGTGGAAGGCATCAGTGGTGCATACACACACGCACACACTCACGTCCCTTCATGAACTTATGTAATACACATAGACACAAACCACATACACATGCATGAATAAGTTTTTTATAAAGTGATCATTAAGTTGGAAGGAATGCACGTAATTACCAAAATAGTATCTTGAGGAATAGAAGGGTCAAAAGCATAAAATATTTAAATATAAAAAAGAAAAATACATTCTATAGAAAATGGCACTTATAAAATATCTGATATATGTGTATGTAAACCCAGCATAAGTAAAGGGTTGAATCAAATAGAATTGTTTTTTGCTATTGCTAATATTTGAACTAAGATCTTGTGAATGCCAGACAGCTGTCTACCACTAAGCTAACACTTGAAATTCCAGCTAAATGCTTTTGAAATTGAAAACAGGTTGAAGACTAAATGACCCACTCTGATGGAATAAGTTACTTTTTATGCATAGGAAAAACTCTTTGGATTTGTAAGTTTTTCTTAGAGATTAGGTCAAATTATTTCTCACAGTGGGAAGAAGATCATTCTGTTGTATGGAAAAATATTTCATTGTTTCATGCTAGAAAATGGTGCTAATTAATAAAGCTAAGAAATATATAACTATTTGTATATATCAATATGTAATATAACTAAGGAAAACCAAGTATTTAACCAAACTGAGATGTAAAGTTTGTAAATTGTTCTGAGTCTGTAAGAATTTAAAGGCTCTATTCCCATAAGCCTATTTTGAGTAATCTATTAAAGAATTGAGACAGTCTAGGTGAGTAGAGCTGGACCAGCTGATCATGTAATATGTATTTGTTTGGTTAATTAAACTGAACAGAGTATGTACAATGATTATATGTTCTAACAGCGTAACTGAAAGTGTCAGAGATGGAAATGAGGAAACAGGAGAAGTTTAAAAAATTGTTTGCTTTTTCGCTGTGTTAACTAGCATGGAAATACTATTATTTAAGATTATTGAAAGCCTGTTGTGCAACAGCTGCAAGTAACAGCCTCTGTGGTGGTGCATTCAGCCTGTTTGTTACTGTATGAGTTGCCCTAAGGATCCTTAGTCAGTTTCTGGTGGGTATGCATATTTTTTATCTTAGTATTTTTCCCCATCTAGGTTCTAGACAGGAATCCAGGGAACCTTTGGAAAATTCTAAGGCATAAGGCATAAGATTCAAATTGACTAGGTCATCATGTTTATTTTTACTAAGAATAAGGAATATGATTAGTGACCTATGTACAGCCAAGTTTAAGTTCTCTGGCCACTAGAACATACATACCTCAAAGAAATGGGGCTTCACTAAGTTTAATGAATTTGAAGACATGGTAGCTAAGAAGTGGTTCATTTCTGGTGTCTATGAAATCAAATATATCCTCAGTTCTTGTATTTTAGAAAACTGGTAAGGCCCTGCACCCCCTTCGGGCTTCAACTGTGCTGGAGTTCTATACCCCACTAGTCATGTTCACTAATGAATATCACATCCATTCTGCTTGTAAAAAGTGTGTGTATTCACAGTACTTGGGAGGCAGAGGTAGGTGGATCTCTGTGAGTTCAAGGCCAGCCTGGTCTACAGAGCGAGTTCCAGGATAGCCAAGGCTACAAACAGAGAAACCCCGTCTTAAAAAACAAAAAAAGTGTGTGAGAAGGATGGAGAAGGGAGTGGGGGTTGTAATAAGAGTATATGAATGAGTAACTTATTATTCCTCATACTACAGTATGGACATATTCATGTATATGAGGTTTTTTTTTTATGAAGGAGTAAAGATGTGTGTTCACATTTGTATTTATATAAAGATATTTGTTAAATACAGCTGTTAGGACAATACAAACTTTATATTTTCTTTTTAAAAAAAAATTGTGCCTGGACATTTAAACTCAGTTGGTAGAATGCTCACTACTGGCTCAGGTTAGTCTGTGACCCCAGTTCCAGGAGATCTGGTGCTCTCTTTTGGCCTCTGTGGGCAACTGCATACTTGTGGTGCACATACATACACTGAGACATGCATGTATACATTTAAAATAAGAACTAAGTTTTTTTGGGGGAAATACATTTTCAAAATAAAAACAGAAGAAAATAAAACCCCATTACTGACTTCTGTCGTGGAGAAACCTGTAAGAGTGAGAGCGTGGTAGCAGTTACCAGTGTTTTGCAGGTTATGCTTCAGATAAACCCCTTACTACAGAGGAAAGTTTTATGAGGACGGGCCTTGGACAGATAGCAAAGATGCCTTCAGGGACTTGTAGAGTTGCCCTCACAGAACGAACAGCCAGCTTGAAGAGTTCTCACTCGTCACATACAGACAAGCCTGTTTGTGTAGTTACAGCAATTAGCAGCATTTAGATTGATAAAAGCCTCATAGGTCAAATAATCCCATTACTTCATATTATTTACAAAAAAGCATTATGAGTGTTTTGCTTATTTGTATATATGCACCATGTATGTGCCTGGTGCCCACAGAGGGTGGAAGAAGACATTAGATCCTCTGGCACTGGAATTATGGATAGTTGTGAGGTACCCTGTGGATGCTGGGAATTAAACCTGGTCCTCCACACGAGCAAATGCTCTTAACTGCTGAGCTAGTTCTCCAGCCCTTAAGATTTATTTTTTACATGTCTGTCTGTCTGGATCTGTGTGTGTGTGTGTGTGTGTGTGTGTGATTGTGAGTGCCCCCAGCATACAGAAGAAGGCATCAGATCTCCTGGAACTAGAGCAAGAGCACATACTCTTATGGCTAAGCTATCTCTCCAGTCCATTATTCAGATTTTGTATGTGTGGGTGGGTGGGTGGGGTGCTTGTAACCAAACCTAGATACTCTACAAGAACAGTATGTGTTCTTAACTGCTAAGCCTTCTCTCTAGCTCATTAACTTTTGGGTCTTCATTTTAAACAAACTAAAGTTATTTATATGACAGGAATTTAAATATCAATATTTTATGTTTTATGATACAGAATTATTGATAGTGTTGGGTGGGTAGATAATAGTAGAAGATCTGTTGTCTCTTGTTAATGTTTGTTTTGTATGTATATGCTGATGCAATCTGGGAATGGAGAATGTGTAGAGAGGAATGATTGGCCATGAGCTGATAATTCAGTATGCTATTATTTACTTTTGTTCACTGCTTCCCCTAATAAAGATCAAAGGGGGGAAGAAAAAGAAACTAAAACATTTTTTTGTAGTATTTATTAAATATGTATAGTCTATGTGCATATCTATATATGTGAAAGAGAAAGAATGGGCAAAAAGACAAGACTGTCTTCTAGAAATGGTGGGACTTGTTTCAAGAAGGTGGAAAAGTCAAACAAGACAACAGTATACAAGGTTAACTTTATTTCTGTTAGGGAGTAGTTGGCTGTTGTTCTAGTCTCACTAGTTTTCAGCTGTTGTGATTCTGTAATGTTAAAAGAGTGGCTTTTGTCTCTGAGTTTCAGGTGGAGCCAATGGAAGTGCTTGTTTCTGGGTTGTGTGCCTGTGCATGTAAAGGTCTTAGGACAGGGTTTAACATCTGCTGAAAACATCAGTCAGGTTGCTACTGATACCTGTGCCTGGCTGACCTTCTTACTCTATGTAAAGCACATATTATTTTTCACTCCTCTTTTGAAGTTGTTACTTTAAAATTTTATCTTAGGATAATTAATATTTTATATGTATGCGTGTTTTGCCTGCATGCATGTATGTGCATCACATGTATGCTGGTGCCTGCAGAGACCAGAGGAGGGTATTCAATCTCTTGTAACTAGATTTAGAATTGGTTGTGAGAGGAACCCTGATTGCTCTTCGAGCTGATGAGGGAGGGGGACTTGATCGGGGGAGGGGGAGGGGAATGGGAGGTGGTGGCGGGGAGGAGGCAGAAATCTTCAATAAATAAATAAATAAAAATAAAAAAAAATAAAAAAAAAAAGAATTGGTTGTGAGCTACCATGTGGGTGCTGGAAACAGAAACCCACAAGAGCAGGTGCTCTTAATAGCTAAGCTTTCTAATTCATTATTCAGATGTTTTTAAAAGATACAACTAATTTTATAACTAGTAATCATTTGAATATGGTTATGTAAAATTTTTAAAATTAGGAACACATAAAATCAACACTTTAAAATACAAATGATGGTGATAGAATTTAATAATAAATCTTTTTTCTTAATTTTTTTTTTTTTAAAGACTTTAGGTAAAGTTGGCCGAGTACAACAGATTTATTCAGACAGTGATTTAAAGGTGGAAGTTTGTGGAACTTCTTGGACATACAATCCTGCAGCAGTTTCCAAGGTGGCTTCTGCAGGATCTGCCATTAGCAATGCATCTGGTGGTATGTTTTATCTTGCTTCCTTAAACATAATACCCAGTTCTCAGACCAGGCCTGGTGGCACACATCCTTAA
This sequence comes from Microtus oregoni, assembly GCF_018167655.1. Taxonomy (NCBI): domain Eukaryota; kingdom Metazoa; phylum Chordata; class Mammalia; order Rodentia; family Cricetidae; genus Microtus; species Microtus oregoni. The sequence goes on along the minus strand of NW_024543070.1, from coordinate 42,103,355 downwards.
CCCTAGCATTCAGGTAGATCTCTGAGTTTGAAGCCACCTGGTCTACAGAGCTAGTGCTACAGCAAGTGCTCCTTAGGGAAACTCTGACTTGAGAAACAAACAAACAACAGCAAAACTAATTGTCATACACTGATAGTCTTGTATGTCCATCTGGCTTTCTTCCATAGTGTAGGTTCACTGGGGTGTGGCGTACTTTGTAAACTTTTCTTTCTTTACCTCCTTCCTCTTTCCCTTCTTTCCACCCTTCTCTCCCCTTTCTCTCTTTTTAGTACACTGATTAACTATCATTCTGGCTGAAATACTCTCTGGAAAAGGTGATGAATTTGTAATTTTTCTGGGGCATGTCAGGCTTCTCTGTAGCAGACCTGAGACACTTGAAGCTCAGCTTTGATCTCTAGTCAGAACTTGCATTTTCTGCCAAAAATCCTTCTCTTTCTTAAAATCTTTTCTTTCTTAGCTTACTTTTTATTTTCAACATTATTGTTAGCAGATGTTTTTCCTCCTGTGTGTTTTTATTTATCAATTATATTTTTCTTCTTAGCATTTAATAAGTTACTATACTGGCATAACTTCAGGAACTGGTAAAATGTGAACTTGCTGAGTTCTTGGCTAAACTCATTCCTAACATTCCTTCAAATGCCCAACTTTGTGTGCCTGTCAGTTTTATTCTGCAACATTTTCTAAGTTACTGTATGTCTATTCTTGCCGTCTAGTAAGGGAGACAGAGCCATAATAGTAAGTGGAATGTACAAAAGGAAACAGTAGGTTAGTAGATATGGTTGTGCTACCCTGTAGTCATATTTGATGGGGGAGGCAAGAGGATCTGAGTTTGAGGTTAGCCTGGGCAGGTTGAGACCCTGTATCTAAAAAGAAAGAATGATTTAAGATTTTATTTCTGTGCTGCTTTCTTTCTCTCTTTTGAGTTCTTGTTGCAAATTGCTAGTGTGCAGATGGCTTAAATTAAGCAGTGTTGATTTCTGTTTTGAGGCTAGATGCAGCTAACTTGGTTACATATAAAATAAAAGGTGAAGAATAGTTAATACCTACTCTCAAATAATTGGACTTGGCATATCTTTTGATTTTTCTCTTACCCCAAATTTTGATTTTTCTGCTTTTGAGTAATGACTCCAAAAATTAAGGGAGGAACTTGGTATCCTGTGTTAATTCTACTCTTTAGGGCAGTCAAGTGGCACTTGACAGCACATTTATATGTTCATTTTCAGCTGCAAATTGATTTGCTCCTAATGTATATTCCAAGACACCATAGAGGTTACATTGTTTCTAAATCATAACTGTTGCACTCTTGAGTTTTGTAAAGTCTGTAGTGTTTTATGATCTGAACTATAGAATTAAGACATTGTATCATTGTAAGATTCCCCATGCTAGTGTTTTGTTTATAGTATCATTAGTATGACTTTAAATATCAAATTGTTTTAGTCTGTCACTCCTTACTTTTTCTGCATATACAACTTGAAATACATGATTATAGAATATTTATTGGGTTGAATTTAATGTATTGGTATCAAGGCTTATTACTTCATGGGTAGTCTGTACACAGTAAAATAGTAAAACAGGAAAAGTGTTTAGGAATCTGGTTCCTCTACTAGCAGTTTGTTTTGTGCTTTGCAGAAAGACTGTCACAGCTTCTGAAGAAATTATTTGAAACCCAAGAATCTGGTGACCTCAATGAAGAACTGGTTAAGGCTGCTGCCAATGGGGACGTGGCTAAAGTGGAAGATTTGCTGAAGAGACCAGATGTGGATGTGAGCCTTTCAAAACAGCTTTTGAGGGATAGCAAAAATCGTAGTTTAATAATTTAATAAAGGCTGAAGTTTTGAAGCCATTTAGAATTGACTCTTTCAGTTGATAAGTATGAACCTGTTATTATTCTTCATGTGGATGGGCAGTATTTTTAGTACTGGTTATTGAACATACACACTCTTTTCTCCAGTATGTACCTTACCCTCAGCTTCCACTGTCAAAAAATCAGCTGATTATTGATGCAGGGGTTGTATGTTCTTTGTATCTGTTTTTGTTTCAATTATTATAGTTTTGAGTATATCTTGAAGTCAGAGTACTATAATATTCTCTGCCTTGTTCTTTCTGTTCAAGATGGCGTGTGTGTGTGTGTGCTTCCATATAACTTTTAGAGTTTTTTAGTTTATTGCTTCTGTCAGGGATTATCACTGGGATATATTGTGTTGCTCGCTTTGGGACTTTGGATGTTTTTATTATTCTTGTAATACATGAAGTTTGCATATCTTTCTGTATTTATGTGTTTTCTTCAGTTTCTTTCCTCATCAGTTTAGAAATCTTTGACCTCTTGGTCAGATTTACTCTTAGTTACTTTTTGGGTTCCAGTTGTAACTGGGATGAAAGTTTCTTATTTTGGATAGCTTGCTATTGAGATATGCCATTTGTTAGTGACATTTATTAACTCAAGTAATGTTTTGAGGTCTTCTTCAGGGATAGCCCGCTATCCTTCTGTTTTCCCCTTTGTACTTACCTTCCTGTTCTCCACCCTCTCTTGGGCTTTTAGAAAGGACCTTGCGTTGTAGCCCTGGGTGGTCGTCTGCCTTGTCTCTGAGATTCTGGGATAACAGGAATGGTGGCTTTCTGGTTTTCTGTTTAGAAATCATGTCCCCTGCAATGAAAGTTTGATCTATTCTTCCAGTTCAGATGTGTAGTGATATTTCATTTGTATTTTAAAAAATAAAGCTTGCCTGAAGATCAGAGAGTAAAACAGCAGCACTAATCAGCCTTACAGGCCTGTGTGACACGCGCCTTTCATCCCAGTAGCCACACTAGTTTGCTCTAGAAACAGAGTGGTAATGGTGCACGCCTTTAATCCCAGCACTCGAGAGGAGACAGCTCTCAGTCTGAGTCTCATTCTGAGATTCCTGGAGGCAGGGTCATCATTTTGCCAGTGGCTGGCTGTTTTGGTTTTCTAATATTCAGTTTGAACACGATTTTCTGTCTCTGGGTTTATTTTAATCGTGGTACATAGATGCCCTTTGTTTTTTTCTCTTGTTTGATTGCTCTGTGACTTCCAGTGCCAGGTTGAATAAATACATGGTCAAAGTGGCCATCCTTGCCTTGTTCCAAATCTAAGAGCTTTCTCATTTAGCCTGTTAGCTGCTGCTCACTGTATGCTCTCTTCATTATATTGAAGTATGTTCCAGCTATATTCAGTTTGTTCACTTTGCATCATGAAGAGATGTTAGATTTATCAAGTACTTTTTTTGCATTCATTGAGATGTTTATATTATTTCTTTGTCCCTTGTTGAGTGGTATAATCATCTTTATTGATTGCAGATGTTGAAGTACTTTTGCATTTTTTGCATAAACTACACAGTTGTGATGAATAATCTTTTAAAGGGTTTTGCATCAATGTTTATCAAAGATATTTGCCTCTAGTTTTGTTTTGTGTGTGTCCTTGTTTAGTTTTCATACCAAGATAATGCTTGCTTGACAGAGTTTGGAATAATAATTGAAGAGAACTGGCATTAGTTCTTCCTTGAGAGGTACAGTTGAACAAAACAAGTCTTTGGGTGGTTGCTACTGATTCCTTCTTACATGTTACTTTCTATCCAAGTTTTCTATTTTCTGAAAATTCAGTGTTGATAGGGATGCATATATCCATGAGTTTGTTCATTGTAGACATACGGCTGTAAAGGATCTCAGTGATCCTTTGTGGACAAAGAGCTGTAAAGGATCTCAGTGATCCTTTGTCGGCAAAGAGCTGTAAAGGATCTCAGTGATTCTTTGTGGGCATACAGCTGTAAAAATCTCAGTGATCCTTCGATTTCTCCATGCTGTTGGTTATAATTTTTTCCCCATCTCCAGTTTTATTTGCGTATTTCCCTTTTAGTCAAGTTACAGATTTGTCTATTTTTTATTTTGTCAAAGAACAGCTCTTTGTTTTCTTGATTTCATTTTCAGTTTTCCGTTTTATTTATTTTTCTTTTTTACATTGATTTTTATTGAGCTCTACATTTTTCTCTGCTTCCTTTCCTTCCTTTCCCCTCCCCTCTTCAACCCTCCCCCAAGGTCCCCATGCTCCCAATTTACTCAGGAGATTTTAGTCTGTATTCAGTGTTCTGCCTGAAGGCCAAAAAAGGGCACCAGATCGATTATAGATGGTTGTGCACCACCATGTTGTTTCTGGAAATTGAACTCAGGATTTCTGGAAGAGCAGCCAGTGTTCATAATCTCTGAGCCATCTCTCCAGCCTGTCTGTCTTTTCATTAGAGAATTTAATAAATTTACTTAATCTTAAAGTTACTTTTAACAATGTCTTTTATACCAAAAATTTAAAGCAAAGTTTTTGTTTTACTTCTGTCAAAAGTTCCTTTAAGCATAGTTATTTGAGTTCATACAGAAAATGTATGTCAGTAAACTTACACTATACATTTATTTTGTGATGTATTAGTAATTACCATTGTTTTCTTTACAAAGATGTAATTGATCTTTAAGTTTTCTAGACTGTCGTGTGCTTTCTGAGTAATGCAGACAAGTTAAGTCCTATGTTGTGTTTATGCTAACATTTCTATTCAGGCTATTGTAGCGTAACTTTTATTTGGAGTTAATTTATTCAAGTTAAGTGTTTACTTTTCACAATAGAAAAGTAAAGGGTGACTGGGCAGATGGCTGAGTCAGTAAAGTACATGTTGTTCAAGCATGTGGGTCTGTTTGATCCCCAGCACCTATATATAAGCAAGCAGCAAGCTGGCACATGGTGGCATACTTGTAATCATAGTACTGTAGAGGCAGAGGAAGGAAGATCCCTGGGGCTTGCTGGCCACGTGGTTTAGGTGAACCAGTCAGTAAAAAATAAGGTGGTGAGCAGTGAGGAAGACATCACGATCTGGGCCGGTGGCCTTCACATGCATCTGGCCTTCACGTGCATCTTTAAATAATACTGATGATCTATGTTTGTGATATTTTAATGTCAGATTATTCTCAAAGAACCATATACTATACATGGTGGAAAAATTGGTATATATTGACTATCTCTGATTTTTGTGATGTTTGTTGACTATTTCCCTTTCCCTTTTAGGTGAATGGGCAGTGTGCTGGCCACACAGCTATGCAGGCTGCTAGTCAAAATGGACATGTTGATATTTTGAAGTTACTTTTGAAACAAAATGTAGATGTAGAAGCAGAGGTATGTAAACTAAGCTTGAAAACAGCTTCAGTAAACTTTCTAGAAATAATTCTACATAAGATGGAATTTCATTCTTGAAATTCAATATTTGCCTAGTGTTGTCCAGAGTCGAATGAAAAATTGAGAAATGGTAAAGGCTTTCTTTTCTTTCTTTCTCTCTATTTTCTTCTCTATTCCTCTCTCTGTCTTTTTAATGTTTCCTCAATATTTCAGACATTATTTCCTTCTTCTAGGGTAGAAATGTTTGGAGCACTGCTGAGCTTGCTCACAATTCCCACTAGAATTGTATTAGGGGCATTATACCCTTGGGATCAAGGTCTTTCTTACCTAGAACTCAGAGATCCTTTTTTCTTACAATTTGTCATTTGCTCAGCCTCTTTATTATTTTATTTTGAAGTGTTTACAGTACATTTTTATCCCTCCAAGTGTATATGCTTAACTTTATGTGTATTATAAAAGGACAACAAATACTGTCATAGGAGTTTCAGCTGGGACATTGGTTCTGTATATAAAGTGGGAATGTTAGCTTGTTTTAGTAACTGTAACATTACAAACAAAACAATAGCAACAAACCTACCAACCAACTAAACAGTCGCCCTCTCCCCATGGATATCAGGATTGTATTTATTCTAATTTAGACCAGGCAGGATATGTAGTAGTAGTTTTGCCCTCCAAGCTGTTTCTTCAGATACTTCAGTTGCTAGAGTTTCTCTCTTCTCTCTCTTGCTCTCCCTCTTGTTCTTATTGATATATCCTTTAAAAAGGAAGTCTCCAGATCTTATGTTCTTTACTTTTATTCTTTTTCTCTGATTATCTTATTGGACAGCTAAAGAGCTTATGGTATTTTACCACTAAATAGTTCATTTTTCATGTTGGAATTTTCTGTTGCCTGTGAAAAGAGTTTGAATGAATTTTAATTGTTTAATTTTTTTTTTCCTGGTGGGAGGACAAGGAATGCATATGTTTGTGTGTTGATGTGCATATATGCTTGTGCTTATTTACATGTCTGCCAGTGTACATTTGCTGGTGCAGGGGTGTGTGTGTACACGTACATGCATGCTTGTACATGTGAATACAGGTATCTTTGGAGGTCAGAAGGTGGTATCAGATCCCTTTGAGGTGAGTTATGGGTAGTTCTGAGCTGCCAAATATAGGTACTGGAATTTAACCTGATCATTTGCAAGGTAGTACATGCTCTTAACTACTGAGCCATCTCTCCAAACCCAGGTGCTTAAATTTAAAATTAATGTTGAAGAAGATGTCAATTATATGAGTTATTTTTACTGTGATGTTTTATTGTGAATGGAATATATAACTTTATTTTTCATTTGCAGTAGTATAAAAGTTAACATTTTTCTTGATCGTGAATTTAGGAATCCAGTTGTGTGTTAATTATTTTATCAGGTATGGTGGCACATATCTGTAATTTCATCACTTGTAAGTCTGAGGCAGGAGAATTGTTCTGAGTCTGAGGGCCTCCAGGGTTATGTAGCAAGACTTTATCTCACAAAACATACATACACACACACACACACACACACACACACACACACACACAGAGATATTTTGTTAATTTTAGTGTTTTTTAAATGGAGGGCAATTAATTTTATTTTATTATTGTTTTGGTTGGATTTAGGGGAGTGGAGTGAAATTGAACTGAATATATCATTTTAAATTTAGTGACTCCAGAATCCAAAGTAGTAACAGCTAGTGAAATACTTGTGCCCTTCTGAAATCAGAGAGCTATAGAAACAAGAGTCTGAAACTACTTTTTTTTTTTTAATTAAAACCAATAAAAGCCTCTGTCTTTACCAGCAGAAGTAGACAATACAGGTTTGTTTGTTTGTTTTGTTTTCTTAAGACAGATGTTAATTTGCTGGGTGTTGGTGGCAGGGCACTGGCCTTTAGGCAGGTGAATCTTTTGAGTTCAAGGACAGCCTGTTCTATAGGAGTTCTAGGATTTCCAGGGCAACACAGAGAAACCCTGTCTCCAAAAAACAGACCAACACACAAAAACACCAAAAGACAAAACGAGACAAACAAACAAACAAACAAAAAAAAACCCAGTTGTTTCTTCTGTCCAATTCTGCTTATTTCATTAATGAAAACAGCAAAATAAATCGGTAAAAGTGGAAAAGGAATAGGTAAGTGGTTTCAAGATTGATCACTGTAAAAGGATCTTTCTGTTAAATACCAAGCCGGACTCAAATTGCCACCATTAATATGGTTTCAGATATTTGTTCCCAGAGTAATTGAAGTTGTTATTAGAAACCCCATCACCATTAAAAACTGAAAGACTTGGAATGTCAACTGTAGACTGAAGGGGAACATGAGTAAAGGAATCCCACACTAGCTCTGAATAGGGTATAGTAAGGGGTTCTTTATTAAAGGAGAAATCACAGATCGTAATGGGGAACAGGAATGAAATTCAACATCCAGGTGTGGTGAGCAGAGAGAGAAAGAGAACAGATGGACCTGAGCCTTTTTGTTACCCAAGGCCACACGCAACCTGGTCCAGCCTCTCAAAGGCCATTGGCTGAAGGAGGTTCCCCATCAGTAGACAGAAGGGAGAGTGATGGAGCAGTTATGTTTTGTTTGTTTTAAATAATTTTTGAAAAAGAAAACTATCTTTTTTCATTTTACAAATGAATTCCAGTTCCCACTCCCTCCCTTCCTTCTACCCACCCATCCACCCCACTCCCATCCACTCCTCAGGGAGGGTAAGGCACATTGTTTTGGGGGAAGTCCAAGGCCCTCTCTACTATATCTAGACTGAGCAAGGTATCCATCCAAAGAGAATAGGTTCCAAAAACCAGTACAAGCAGTAGGGATAAATCCTGCTGCCACTGCCAGTGGACCCAGAGTCTGTCCCAGCCATACAACTCATTCAGAGGGACTAGTTTGGACCTATGCTGAAGTCTCCCATTGGCTCAGGTAGACTGTTTCTGTGGGTGTCCCCATCATGGTCTTGACTCTTTGCTCATATTCTACTCCCACTCTTCATCAGTCCAGTGCTCCGATGCAGGTCTCTGCTTCTGTTTCCCTCAGTTGCTGGATGAAGGTTCTCTGGTGATATTTAAGATATTTGGATACCCTTCTCCTCTATTGCTTAGGGTCTTAGCTGGGGTCATCTTTCTGGATTCCTGGGAATTTCTCTAGTGCCAGTTTTCTTGCTAACCCCATAATGGCTTCCTCAATCAAAATATCTCTTTCCTTGCTCTCATCTCTGTCCTTCCTCCTTCTTGACTATCCCATTCCCTCAAGTTCTCCTCTCCCCTCCTCTTCTGCCCTTCCTACTTTCCCCACCGCCATGCTCCCAATCTTGTCAGGCAATCCCGTCTATTTCCCCTTTCCAGGTGGATCTATGTATGTTTTTCTTAGGGTTCACCTTGTTACCCAGATTAGATTCTCTAGGCTCAATATTCTTTGCTTTACAGCTAATATCCACTTACGAGTGAGTACATACTATGTTTATCTTTATGGGTCTCTGTTACCTTACTCAGGATGATTTTCTCTAGTTCCATCCATTTGCATACAAATTTCATGATGTCATTGTTTTTTTTACTGCTGAGTAGTACTCCAATGTGTAAATGTGCTACACCTCTATCCATTTCTCCGTTGAGGGACATCTAGGTTGTTTCCAGGTTCTGGCTATCTCAGGACCCAGCAACACCAGGGCATATACCCAAAAGATGCTCAATCATACTACAAGGACATTTGTTCAATGGTGGAGAAGTATTGTATTTAGAGAGACTCAAGATGGCCTGTAGGAGCGAGACTCTGAAGCTAACGTGCTGCTGTGAGACCTGTACTCATCTTTTCAAGGCCCTTTAGGTTTAAAGATTCACCACCTCTTAATACTCTTACTATTCCTAATGTGGGGACCAGGCTTCCAGCACTTTTATACTAACAAATCATTTCCAAATTGTAGCAGTCACAAATACTGAGTAGATTAAAACAGTGTCTTCTTCAGCCACCTTGATAAAGAAAAATCAAGCAGAAGGGCAGCGGGAATCAGTCCGTGTCACAGAGAGACAGCAACATTGCTGTGCAGAAACTTCTGTGTCTGGTATAAGAATGGATGGAGACAAGGTGAGCTGTGGTGAGGAGCAGGAGAGAAAATAGATGGGTAAACCATTTCAAGAATAATGGCTGTGGATTCTGATGTACACATAAAGGTACTCAGAGAGGAAGCAGATGCATATAGCTCTGTGGGGCAGTTTTTGCTACTATGTGGGTTGTGGTTTTCTTAGGCAATATAGGGCAGCTGCAATAGGAACAAGAGTTTAACGTTGAAAGGAGGACAGGAGAGAAAGGGTGTGGTGTTAGGGTTAGTTTAAGGACCCTTCACAGAGTCTCCATAGAACCTTATGTGGATAGCATAGGGACCGGCCATGCTGGAAGCCTATTCAGAATAATTCAGAAGAAGACAGTTTAGAAGAGAAATATAGAAACAAGTGTAATTGTAGTGTCCTATTGTATGTATGTGTGTTCTATAATCTTTAATTTTTTAAAATGTTTTTTTCTTTATAGTGTTGTTCATATACCAGCGTTTAAAACTTTTAGTGTTTGTTTTTACATAAACTGTTGATAGGGCCTGCATAACATGCTCTGATTTGTGGTGTTTTTGTTGTTGTTGTTTTGTTTTGTGTGTGTGTTTCCTCTTTTCTTTCTGTCTTTTCCTTATTCTCTTTCCTCCCTCCCTGCCTGCCTGACAGCCTGCTTTCTTGTCTATCTTAAGACAGAGTCTCACTTACTGTTTAACCCAAGGCTATCCTGGACCTCACTATATAGTCCATACTGGCCTTGAAATTGTAGTCCTCTTACCTTAGCCTCCTTTGTGCTAGGATTATAGGTGTGTAACACTGTGTCTGGCTTCACTTAATAGTTTTCTAACAACCATAAGTATAACAAATTCATCTTCATAAATGATCCCCATTTTATTTAGTTGGTATTAATGGATTGTTCCCTTTTTAAATGTAAAGGTAAAAATTATAATAGTGGGGTCGGAGGGATGGGTCTGGTTAAGAGCATATACTCCTCTTGTACAGAACCCGAGTTCAGTTTCCAGCATCCACGTTGAGTGTTTCACATGTCTGTAACTCTAGACCCAGGATTTGAAAATGCTTCTGCATTTAAGGGTACCTGTATTTATGAGCACATATCCACAAACTAACACTCATACTCTCTTTCTGCCTCTTTGTGTCTCTTTGTCTTTCTGTCTGCCTACCACACACACAGAATTTTAAAAATTGTAATAGGAAAAACCATTTAAATTGGCGATTCGGAAAATTAGTTATTTATCCATTTCTCTCTGTCTGTCTGTCTGTGTCAGGATGTGTGTACATGTACATATGCTTGTTTTTCTGGGATATTTGATTACAGTGCTTGTTATTCCTTCATTCTGGTGACAAAAGCTCCTAATCTGATTCAGCTGGAAATATTCACAAGGTAGAAATTTTCTACCTTATCCAGAAATGCTATTGAACCAGATTCCTATATAAATATCACCCTTGATAGTGGTTTGAAAGATAGCAGGCAAATACTTCAAAACAAAACAAAAACCCAACAACAAAAATCTATCTTGAATTGAATGCCTGCTTTGTACTTATTCAGTTGTTTTAGAGGTATTTAATTACAGCAGTTTACTTGTGTGATCATTGAAAAGTAGTTTAAGTGATACTGGGTGCCCACTGCTAGGTACTAACACGCAGATTGAGAGTCATTGTTTTGGAGTAATGCTTTACACAGAAACTGTATTCTTGGCCGGGCGGTGGTGGCGCATGCCTTTAATCCCAGCACTCGTGAGGCAGAGGCAGGCGGATCTCTGTGAGTTCGAGACCAGCCTGGTCTACAAGAACTAGTTCTAGGACAGGCTCCAAAACCACAGAGAAACCCTGACTTGAAAAACCAAAAAAAAAAAAAAAAAAAAAAAAAAAAGAAAAAAAAAAAAGAAACTGTATTCTTTTAAACACTTCCTCTTATTGGCTAACTCCCACATCTTGATTAACCCATTTCTAATAATCTGGTAGCACCACAAGGTGGTGGCTTACCAGGAAGGATCTTAACCTGCATCCATCTCAGAGAGGAGAGGCATGGCGACTGCCTCACTTCCCTTCTTCCCAGCATTCTGTTCTGTCTACTCCACCTACCTAATTTTCTGTCCTATTAAAGGGCCAAGGCAGTTTCTTTATTAACCAATAGACAGATGACCCTCCTCCATCAATAGTGTGTTGACATTTTGGAGTGTAGTATTCTCATGAATACAGTAACATTTATAGTACCCTTCTCTATGCATATCTACCTCTGCAAAGGTAATGATCTAGTTATATGTAAATGTATGTGATACATAATATATATTGCCTTTATGGTACAGCACAACCATTTTTCCATTTATAAAGTAGTTTCTTTTCTTTATATAAAAAAGTTCATCTCATCTCTTTAGAAATATGACTGTTATACAGTGTGGCAAGCACAGTTTAATTCTTATCAAAGAGTTTTAAGAATTTGGAACTGTGGAATTTACTGGTTCAGTCTTCAGTTTTTATATTTTTATGCATTATTTAGAAAAATATTTCTGTTCTCAAATATACAGAAGTGGGTATATTCAGCACTTAGATGTAACTCTGACTAATATGTCAAATTTCTATGTAGGTAATTAAGACCACTTTGTTCCTCTAGTGTCGAATCTCTGCTTAGGTAATTAAGACCACATTGCTGTACATACTTTTTGTTAGCACTCAGCTGATACTAGTATAGTTTTCATGTAACTTCAAAGTTTTCAGTTGTATACACTGAAAGTACCAGGACCTGGGAGACTGAGGCATGAAGCTTAAGTCTAGCTGAGGCTACTTGGTGAGCTCTTGTCTGAAAGGTTGGTTGTTATGAGCTGGGTGTACACAGGCTGTAAAGCATGTTTTTTACCTACATATGAGACCCTAAATTTGATTCCCTAACATTAGAGTTTTAATAAAGTACTTCTAGTATTGGCCCAGTTTAAATATGCTGTAATGTTACTGATCTGGTTTTATCATTTGTGATTGTTCATGTCAATTTAGAGCTATTTTATTGGTCTCACTGGTTTTATTTATATTTTTCCACAATTTTTCTGAAGTTATTCTGGTTCGTGGCATTTTAAAGCTTCAGCTTTTCTTTCTTAACTCTACTGATTGAACTCTCATGCTGTTGTTCAGGATAAAGATGGAGATCGAGCTGTTCACCATGCAGCCTTTGGAGATGAGGGTGCTGTTATCGAAGTCCTGCACCGAGGCAGCGCTGACCTGAATGCTCGTAATAAGCGTAGGCAGACTCCTCTGCATATCGCTGTCAATAAAGGTCATCTTCAGGTTGTGAAGACGCTGCTGGATTTTGGTTGTCATCCCAGTCTCCAGGTAAGATTTGAAAGGAATATACAGAGCAGGCATTGATGGAACTCTGTTAAAGGATGTAGAAAGTTCTGTGTAAATTTGTTACTGTGAAGAATATCCAAGATAGAAGGTGATATAAAATAACTTACTTCATAACTATTTAAATATTTTCATTGTAGCTTAATTTATTCTAGATTCTTCGTTTAGGTCTGTTTTGGAAAATAATATTGTTTTGATTTATAGTAGGAAGGAAAGTGGCCTAATTTTTGAAGCAAAAATTTTACCTAAGGAATGATTTTTTTTCTAAGCTCATTTAGCAACTAGATGAAGATAAGCCACACATGTCAGAGAAATACAGTTTGTGCAAGATGTGCTCATCATGGTTATTAAACACTGTCTTTTGTAGACACAGAAAATTAAAATTTGGAATGAATATGTAACTTCATAACAAAATAAATAGTATGTAATCATATTAGTGTTTAGGTTCCTTCCTAGCTTTTCTTTACCTCTATCATCTTTATCAAAATAGACTTGAAATACTTAATTATTTTTAAATAAAAGTGTTCCTTGAAGCATTGTTTGAATATGTTGAACTGAAATTGAAAAATGAAAATGAAATTTATGCCCTGGCACTGCTGAAACATGCATGGGCAGTGTATATATGCCAGCTCTGTTTAACTTGGTATGGGCAAGTTCATATGTCAAACTACTTTCTTTAAATTGAAAACTGAATAATAATTAGAACACAACAGGAGGAATCATGGTGTGGATGATTCTCAGCATAGAGACTTCCTAGATCTTAGGATGTGGCTGAAGAGTGGAGTATTCGGAGCAGCGGCTTTTGAAGAGAGTCGCAGGTGCTGCTCAGCAATTTGTTTTTAGGAAGTAATTTTTCTGAAGAGACTATTGCTAGGATGTGGTTTTATAAGTTCATGGCAGAAATGGAGGATGGAGGGAGAACTGAGGTGATCTGTTGAAGGAGAAGGAATTAGACCCACTCGCTTTTCTGAAGTGTGAGGCAAAGTCACATGTAGGGAAGGTGAATTGGGATTGGGGAAGACAGAGCATAATTGAGACTTGTGCTTTGGAATAGCTGTTGTGGGGACCAGAAAGCAGGACAGACCAGGGACCTGTGGAAGGGTGTTCCGAGCACGTTAAGAGTTCTCCTCAAGTGAGAGGCTACACATTTTTAGTGCCACCAATTAGAAGGTAGGTGGTTGGATTGAATTTGGATTAGGAATACCTTATGTGGGTGGGTGCCTGTGATTGGAAAACATTTTCTGTAAAAGTCCAAATGGTACTGCAGGTTTTTTACGTGTTTTGTTTCAAGGCCATACATCTCTGCCATTATAGAATGAAGTAATCATAGCTAATACATAAGCGCATGGGTGTAGCTATGTTCCAGTAAGATTGAATTTATAAAAACAGATGGAAAGCTGTGGTATATGATAGAGAGTAGGCTGTGCAGACTTTGTAAAACTACAGATTGTATAAACTCTAAATAGTTCATTTATGCAGACAGTTAATATGGAATTAGCATTTATTGCTAAGTAAATTGATTAATGCTAAATACCTTCGAAACAGTCTAATTTTTTTTTTTTTTTTTGGTTTTTCGAGACAGGGTTTCTCTGTGGTTTTGGAGCCTGTCCTGGAACTAGCTCTTGTAGACCAGGCTGGCCTCGAACTCACAGAGATCCGCCTGCCTCTGCCTCCCGAGTGCTGGGATTAAAGGCATACGCCACCACCGCCCGGCGAAACAGTCTAATTGAGGGACTGGAGGGATGGCTCAGTGAGGGGGAGCACTTACATGAGCAAGAGGACATGAGTTCAGATAGTTAGTACCCCCTCAAAAAGCTGATCATGGCTGAAACCCCAGCATTGGGGTGACGGAGACAAATGCGTCCCAAAACTCACTGGCTGACCAGTCTAGTTGAAACAGTAAACTTGCAAGTTATTCAGAGACCCTGCCTTAAAAGAATTGAGTAGGAGAGTGGAGGGGAAACCTGATGTCCTTCTCTGGACTTCGTGGGTGTGTGCATGGGTGCACACACCTCATTTCCGCTCGCTCCATACACCCCATACACAGAGATAAAATTTTCTAAAAAGCAGATTTAGAAATTATAGGTATTGATTAGATTTGTTTCTGCTTTGAACTCCATATTCACTTTGCTGTCCTTTGAAAAGACTTCGGTTTGTTGATTCTCACCAATGTTGCATATTATATTAATATATAAAAAACTGAAAAATTATTGGTACTTGCGTTGTCAAGGCTGAAATCCACTGACTTTAAACTCATTGTTCTGGGTTCTAAGACTGCTGCTGTATGTTTGTTGTTTGTCTCTTTGTAGCCCAGGCTGGTTTTGAACTCACATTGTCCACAAAATTTTGCTCTTTGTGCCTTTACCTCCCATGTGCCAGGATTACAGGTGTGTATTGTCATGGCCGCTTCGTGTAATGCTGGAGAAAGTGCCTAGGGCTTTGTGCATGGTAGGCAAGTGTTCTCCCAACTTGAGGCATATCTTCAGACCTGCCAATTTTGCCTGCGTTATATATTTAATAGAACGTGAAGTTGTGGATGTTAGCACATGCCTGTAATCCCAGCACTCAGAAAGTAGAGATAGAAGTTCAAAGCCAGTCTCAACTATAGAGAGCAAGTTTAAGGTCAGCTCGGGCTATAGTGTGGAGTCTTTGACTCAAAAACAACCATCACTGCCACCACCATCTCCATCTTAACAGCAGACCAACAGGACCTCTAAGCATGGTTGCTGACTGACAATTGTTTGCTTGTTAGAGAGCCTGCTTCTTTGTCTAGAAGTTCAGTGAGTCTTCCTGTTGATGTGGTGATCAATGGAAAGGGAACTAATGGAAATCTCTTTAAACTTAAAAAAATAAAATAAGGATTCTGAAGGTGACACCCCTCTCCATGATGCCATAAGTAAGAAGCGGGATGACATCCTGGCAGTTCTTTTGGAAGCTGGAGCAGATGTGACCATCACAAACAACAATGGGTTCAATGCCCTGCACCATGCTGCACTGAGAGGAAATCCCAGGTAAAAATGTCCTCTTTCACTGCTTTAGGTGCTGTTTAAAAATGCTTTCCTGTTGTTCCAGTCGTGTTTTCCTGATGTAATGAGGACAGTTTCAGCTAATTTCAGCATCTCAAATGATAAAGTTTTGTAGAAAATATACCCTTATTCATCAGGTACATGTTAAATATAAGTATTATGAAATGGTTAGATGTCTATTGAGTATAGATATAAAATATCAGGATGCTGGCTAATGTTTAAAAAGTTTAATTAAATGCATTTTAAGATGTTAATGCTGAGTTATTTAGATGTGTAACATCTAGGAACCCTAATCATGTTTTCGTAGTAGTTTAAAAGGATTTGCTGGTTAATATATGAGAGCAGCTGCCTTTGGAGACTCCTAATATTCATAAAGGTTAGCAGAACCCTCAGATGCCAGCACTTAGCTTTGCTGGAGGATGAGGTTTTCATCGGCCCACTCTTTGGAACAGTTTTAACTTAACCTCAGTTTCTTTATAGTTGAGTAAAACCCTGTGTATTTTGACTAAGAAAAAATATTCACTTTGTTCAGTAATTTTATCTACCTCTAAATTCTTATTCTTTAGAATTCCTTAATGTGTTTGCTAAAGTTTCTTAGGGTGCCCTTCAGGGCAGTCACAGAAGTCAAAAGGGTTTATATTACGACTGCGGTTGGGGTGGGGAGTTAAAGGACTGTATTGTCCATCACATATTGGACTTTTTCAGATTACAGATCTTTAGACTCTTCATACGTTTCCATTATGGAGACAGAGTAATTGCTGTGTCTCCGTCTCCCAATAGGTGATGGCAGTGGTGATATCTCATGATAGACTTGAGTACATCAGGTGCTCATCTCACTTCATTCTTTTCAAAGCTCAAATTTTAAAACTAATTGATTTTCTTTGCTTGCACTGCTGGTGCTTGAACTCGGGACCATGGAGCTTTGAGGTGAACACTGTGCCATCACGCTATAGCCTTTGAACAGTGTTTGAGTTGGGTGTTAATAGCCTCATTTATAGATGAAGTATGTGAGAATTATAGGCCTTGTCTTGGCATTCAAACTGTTTCTTTTTCTTTTTCAAGATAGCTTCATTTTATAGCTTAAGTGGGCCTTGAATTGCCATTTTTCCATCTCAAGTCTCCTGAGTGCTAGGTTACAGGCAAGTGTATATGACTGTGCCAGGCTGAGTCTCCAGAATCCTTCCCTCTGAATTTATCTTCTAGTAATTGAAATCTTTCAGCCTGCTTTGCCCTTCAGTACATTATTACTCCATTTTCCTTCCTAAAGCAGTTGTCTACTCTCTTCCCCCAGACTCTCAAACATTTTTCTTTCATGAGGATGTTATCTTAATCACCTTCCCTTCTTTCCCCTGCACCTGCCTCCTCTCCACCAGAGTTCTCTTCCATTTGCTTGTGTTACTCACATACGTGGCCTGCTAACTGTGTATTTCCCTTAAGACTATGGGTGTTCATAGTAATGCATATGTCCTCCATATGTATGATAGCACACACTCAAATTAGTTTTAACAGAAAAGAAACTACAAGATTTTAAAAGACAATATATGATTAGTTACAGAATGACTTTTATAAGATAACTGTAGGTATTCAGATGGAGCAAGCACTTCAGATTAAATAGACAAAAATAATTTTGAGAGAATGTAGGCTATAATGTTAGATTATAAAGTTTAATAGACTAGAAGTTTAGAGGTTTTAGAAAATAGATATCTTAAGTACTTTGAATTGCTTTGTTTTCATTAGATGTGAGATTAGTATAGTAAATAATCTAACCATATTTAGGCAGAGGAGTATTTTTCTTATATTTCTTGAGGATTCTTCAGAAAATATGTAACAGTGACCCCTTCAGCCAGCTAATCTGTATTAGATGGCATCCCGAAAAGAAGGAAAGGCCTGGAGAGGTGCTCAGTGGGTGAAAGCGCTTGTTGCCTGATGACATGAGTTCAGTCCCTAGGACGCAGTTACAGAAGGAGAGAACTGACTTCTTTCTGCAAGTTGTCCCCAGACCTGCATGTTTATTGTGCGCACATACCTGCATATATCTGATCGATATTTTAAAAAGGAACAAAATGCTCTAATTATATCACAAGATGGCTTTGGTCAAAGCTAGCTGAATTCTTTATTCCTTTTTCTTTTTTCTTTTTTTTTTTAAATATTTATTTATTTATTATGTATACAATATTCTGAAGGCCAGAAGAGGGCGCCAGACCTCTTTACAGATGGTTGTGAGGCACCATGTGGTTGCTGGGAATTGAACTCAGGACCTTTGGAAGAGCAGGCAATGCTCTTAACCACTGAGCCATCTCTCCAGCCCTATTCCTTTTTCTTTATTTTTGGGCTGTCATCACTTTTGGTTGCCATATAAAGCTTTTATTTGAAGACAGTAAATGGTTATTTAAAAGTATCAGTTGTAATAGCATGTTGGATGATTTAAGATTTTTTTCATATCAGATACTTTATTAAAGTTAACATTTCTTTCTAGACTTTGGGCCTTTATTCTTACCTTAGAAAAATAGATATGGCACATTATTTCCAAATGCTAAAATTTTCCCTCTTTTTAGATAAAATCTCAAATATTAACAGACATGCGAACACTGTTCCTTTCTTTGACTGCTTTCTAGTCTTTCTTGTTAATGTGGCTGCCGTCCACATTGTAATGTTTTAGCCTGTTTTTATTTTGCACTGGCTGCAATTATGTAGTATGATTGATTGCATGCTAGACTTCTGTTTCAATTTAATTGTAATTAGGGATTAGTTCTTTAGTTAGTAAAATTCTTGGGTGTTTTTTGAGGAATTTTCTTTTTAGAATTTTTGTACTTTTCCCCTCATTAGTTTTTTCTTTTTTTAAAAAAAAAACAGCATTGTATAAGCTAGTATTGGGACAAGTATTTGCTTGTAATTATTTCCACTTTTTATGACTGAAAATGTGGGAAGTTTTCGAAGTTTGCATATACACTTATATGTGTGTCTGTAGAAATTGAGTACATCCTACTCCCCAGGTTTGCTTTTAGTTAATAACAGTAATTTTTCAGCAGTGCATCAGCAACATGGTAGAACTGATAATTATTGGATATGATTTTCTGAAGGAAACCTTTTATTATCTTGGTCTTCAAAATATGTCTCAGTGCCTCATGTTTACGAAAGATCTGCTTTGAGATCTGCACTCGAAGGTACAGATCAAGACAGTGTAAATTTCAAAGCTGATCTGTAGGTTTGAGAATTTTAACTCAGGAAAATACTGGTCATGTTTTCTGATATTTGGTGTTGTTGTTTTTGTTTAGTGTTGGTAGTCCTGTAGATTGAACCCAGGGCTGTGTATGTGCAGGATACCCTGCAGCTACATTTCCAGCCATGCAGTGGATGCTTATAGAGATTTTTCCTCTTAGAGTTTGTCCTCTTATTTTATCTTCATTGAATAAGGAAAATTTCAGTTGTAAATCCAGATAAACAAAACTATTTGTGCTGATAGTACTGATACTATCTGTGCTGAAAGTAAAAATGAGATTTATTTGGAGGAACATGCATTCACATGTTACTTAGGTACTTGCCTGCACTGCAGGACCTTCTTCAATTGCTGAGATGTTTTGTTTATTAAGGAACATTAAATCATCTGCAGGTCTATTGTAGTCACTGAGAAAATTGGGTGGATATTGGTCTCTGTTTTGTCTCCTGCAGTTTTCTCTCCATTGAGAGACTCGTGAGAAAAGTTTTTGTGAAAGACAGGCAGGAGAGCAGGGGCATGTTTATTAGTGAGGACGGTCAGTTGCCAGGTGAGGCACAAGTCTTCATAAATAATAAGCAGAAATGTTTAGCATTTTCTTTGTTTTAAATCTGAGAAACCTTTGCTTCAGGTTCAGGGTCAGAAGAATTAGATTTTTATTATTAAAGTCTGTTGACGACTTGAGATGACATTCTGCGTCATTAGGCTAACGGTAAATAGTAACAAAATTGAAGGCTAGTTCTATTGAAAATAATGACTCAGTTTCTGGAGTGCTCAATTTTATGACAGTGTTCTATAATTTAATGCATGCATAGCATGCACTGGAGGGAGCTCAGCAGTTCTGAGCATATACTGCTTTTAGAGGGCGTGAGTTCGGTACACCTTGTCTGTAACTCTAGGGGGTCTGATGCCACTGCCCTCTGTGGGCATCTCACGCTTGTGCACATGCCCCGCACAGACACATACAAATACACATATTTTTTAAGAACTATATAAATAATTAAAATATGCATACCCATGTGAAACACACTATTATATTTTCGTCATGTTTTTAGTTGAGTTTTGATGAGTTTCTCAGATTTTTTTTCTTTTTCAAGGAAGTTCATCAGGAAGTAGAGTAGGCATTTTCTTGTTTTCAGAAGAAGGAAAAATTTAATAATGTGATTTTTTTTAAATGTGCAATGCTTTTATAGGTTTTAACAATTTATTAATTAAAATGAAAAGTTAATACCAAAGACCACAAATTAAATAACTTTATTTGAAATCCTTTTTATCACACATTTTTTCCATAAAGCTTTTAATAAACATCTATAATCACTATGGTTCTCCCAAATAAAATTAACAGTTGCTAGTTATTTAATTTTAATTACAGTTAATAGATTCAGTAAGCGAATTAGTTGTCATGTAATCCATACTCACAGATGAAATGCTACTGTCCTGTGGTAATCAATGCATAGCTACAGCTGGTTGAAGGGGACCAAATCCATTGAAGAGGCGATTTGGTTCCATTTTACCAGCTTTAGCAAAGCATTGCCACTGCTACTTTAGGATCCAAACCGGTTCCATGCTCTTTTGTAGAAACACAGATGACAGTTGTTAGAAATTCCTGTCCTGGTATGCCAGTCGCTGAAAGTGAAAGTCCTACTTGTAGGTGCATGCATGTCCTACTGCTTGCTGCTCTTGACTCTTGCACCTCAGAAGTTTTCTCCCTTTAGCACATTAATGTGAGTCTTTATTTAATTCTTAAATGCACATAATATTCTCTTTCAAAATCAAGAACATCTATAAAAGAAGCATCATATTGTATTTCAAAGTGATGTTTCCAATCTCTCTCTCAGCAGGCTCATTTTTCCTTTCTTTTTTCTTTCTCTTTTCTTTCCTCTTTTCCTTCCTTCCTTCCTTCCTTCCTTCCTTCCTTTTTTTAAATTTTATTTTATACAGAATGTCTCTGTGCAGCCCTGGCTGTCCTGAAATGCATTATGTAGACTAGGCTGGCCTCAAACAAAGATCTACCTGCTTCTGCCTCCTGAATACTGGGATTAAAATGGTGTGCCATCGCATCCAGCCTGCAAGCTTGGTTTTTAAGTAATTAAACTAGAAGTTGAGGAAGAGTCATGCACTGTTATTTTAGTGTGATAGTTGAGGGCTAAGTAGGTTGCTGACAGGAGTGGAGGGATATGAGTGACCTTAAGAAAATACCTTTGTCCTTTAATAGATCACACATGTCTTCAGTATTATGCTTTGTTTTTGCTTATGTTGACATACTAACTTTGGGGGTCGTAATTTAATCTCTTTGAAGATCTGTTTTCTTAATTAAATTCTGTGTTATTTGAGTATAGATTGCTTAGTTCTTATTATAAGATCAGTGATACATTGACATGTGGTAGTTAGCTATAATCCGTGAATTTTGGGTATTAAAATTTACCACATGATATTTTTGAAAGCAGCACTTAGGTACATTTTATAACGTGGCTCTTCTGTAGATTTCCTGTCTGAGGAGAATGTCTTCTGAAACATACTCATAAGATAAAAGTTTGATAAAAGATAGTTTGTAAAATAAGAATGCTGAGTGAACAACCACATTAATTTATTTTCTTAAACTAACTTGGGAGAAGGATGACACAGGCTCAGACAATATGCAAATTGTTGTATATTGTATTTTACTTCTGTTGCTTGTTAAGTATTATGCTTCTGGGGAAGTTAATGTAATTTTCTTTCCATTATATTTCCTACTGGTGAAACAGATATGCAATTGCCTGAACTTAAGTGCTGAAGATAGCACTTGCCTGGTTCTATTTTTAGTAGTTACATGGCAGCCATTCAGCAGATCCAGTTGCTCAAGTGTGCTTTTGGATAGTTCAGTTTCATGTACTGGCCATATCAGGGCAAGGAGAGGCCATGGGAAAAAATAGTACAGGGTTTGATAATGTCAGCATCTGTCATCCCTGCCAGGGAGACAGTTGAAATGTTTGGGTTACAGCAGTGTCAGCAGATGCCCAGAGTCTAACATGTACTCCGTTCAAAAGGAATACCTGATCTAAGTGCTGGACGTGACATTTCAGAGTGATTGAAAACCCTCCTAGATATGTTAGTTAAACTTAGAAGCAACAGAATCAGTTTTAAATTTTACTTTATAAATGAATAGCCAGCATTTTCTAAGAATTATAACAAATTCCTAGTTGCTGAAATATTTTTTTTAAGAATTACTATAACCTTTCAGACCTGTGGAATAACTAAAATACTGTTGTTCATAATTCATTATGAGCAGAATAATACCCTTTGATATAAGCAAGGATAATACAGACTTTAAAATATTTGACAGTTTGTTACCAATACGTCCTCTTTACTTAGTCATGGTCAGCATTTTGTCATTTTTATCCTTCTCTCTCATGCTTTACATATTAATAGCATTTACATTGGAGACTGAGTTAAGAACTGACAAACGAGAGGCAAGGGCTAAAGAGTTCATTTGTACAGTATAATTTTTCTTTAAAAGTAGCCTTTAAAATTGTGGTTTTCTGTAGTATCAGAAAAGAAGATATAAAACTGAAATTTGCCTTAGAAAATCCTCAGACTTTAATAGGTGATACATTTTACCACAGGTGAAGAATAGCTATTAAAATGGGAGTAAAATCACATTTTTAATGTGATTTTTTTTGTTGCCTTATTTTTCTTATTAGATCTATTGGTCCTGATTTGAGTAATGTGATATACTTAAAGTTCAATTGTGAGGACAGAAAACGGTTGCTCTGTGTCTCAGTGTTTTGTGCTATCAGTGCTATTCTGTAGTAGTCAAATTTTAATCATGTGAGTAGTCAAACAATCTATAATGTAGAATTAAAGCAGAAATTAAAATCCATTTCTATGGAATTTTTTCTTTAAGTATAATTAATTTGCACTTGCAAATGACTGGTACTTTTGGAATGGGGATGTTAGTATCTTTGGTGGCCATTTACTTGGCAGTAGGTTACTTCATTGTATGAAGGTCATCCTCCTGGAAAGAATTGCTCCCTTTTGGTGGCCATTACCTACCCAAAATCCATACTTCTTTACATTCCATAGCAGTGTATGTTCATATGGGTACATAAAGAAGTATGTGCTCTGAGTAGGCGCTACTGAGCTGTTTGCTGTGGAAACTTGAAGCATCCCGTTTTCCCCATTTGATAGTGAAACTTTCTTGGTTGCTGATATGGAACAGTGATAGATCATGTGCAGAGATTAGCTTATCAGAGACTAGTGTTACAACAAATTTACCTGATCCCATTATGCACTTAGTGTTCTTTGTTCTTGGTGTACATAAGCACTGGGTACCTCCTTGGTTCTTTTTCAGGAGCTGCAGAGAGTCTATGGAGTCCTGAGTGTATTCAGAAATGCTAGCACTGAGTTGTTCTCTCAGGCACAGGTCCTTTTTCTTCTTCTGTATAATTTACTTCAAGATCCTATAAACAGATGATAATTAGTTTTGAAATTATTTTTATAAATCAGATACTTTTACTTAAAACTTACTGGAAAGGACAGATTACACTAGAATTGATTTTACAGTTGATGCAGGGTTTGAAAGTTGGGTCATTTTATTGGGTGAGTGAATGAATGGTCATAAATGGTAATTTATTTTCCAGTTAAGAGATAAAAAGTCACTATCATTTGGCAAGTTATTTGTTGTTCTTTTGTTATTAGTTCCTTGCCTGAATTTTGTGCTTCTGTTTGCATTGAATGAAAATTCAAATGGATTTGACTTGTGCGAGATTACTTTTCAAAAATGGCTTTTAATATAAAGGAAAATTACCAAAACAATTTAACTTTTTTAAAGTCTCCATTAAAAAACAGAAGCACTTTAGGCTGTGAGACTCTGGATTTTACCTTGAATATTTAGCACAAGAAAAGAAAATTGTGAGTGACCTTTAATCACTGAGTTAGTTCAAAAGGAGACCTTGAGAAAATTTGAGGTTTGGGAAAAATCTAGAAAAGGGAGTCCTGGGAGCCGTGGGGGAGTAGAATTTCTGTGGCTTGTGGAAAATGCTAGTGCAGCTGTGCTGGCATGAGCAGCAGCCAGCCGTGCAGCTGAGAATTGCCATGCACTGTCATACACGTTTCTGTGGCCTGAATAGTAAACGGGGAGACATAGGTTTCTGATGAACAATTCTTGATGAGCTTTTTAAAGCTATCATACTCTTGAGGCATTGATGCCGATTTACCGGAAAAGTGAGAACAGTTGAAACAATTGTTTATCTAAAACGTTAACGACTTAAATCTTTAGTAAGGCAATGTCAGTGGTGGATTGTATAGTTTTGAAGTTATCTGTCATACTATTTGAACAATGGCTTTTTAAAAGCTAAATTGTCAAATTGACCTTTGAAATTAGCCGATGTCCAGATATAGATTAACAATGAAGATATATATCAGTCAATATTAGATAAGCATGCAGAAAGTTGGAAGCATCCTTACAAGTCAGCCTTTGTGCATGGTTACCTGTGAGTTTAGTGTCGTGCAGCATATGCAGGAGGAAGAGAGGTAATGACCTAGAGAGTCATGCCGTAGTCACCGCCGATCCCTTGATTGTTCCCTCACATTATCTGCTAATTGAGCACTGCTTTTTATGAGCTGTGTGAAGTAAGGAGGTGTATAAGTGAACACAGAACCTTACTTTTTAAGATAAATTTAAAAGACAAGTAAATAGATAAAAATCAGATAATCTACTTTTCTTTCCTGCCCTTTCTCAACACACACACACACACACACACCTAGACACATTCATGTGTGCGTGCATACACATACACACACACTAGAATTTAATCAACGTTGGTCATACGATTTGGATTGTAATATATCAATTATTGCATAGATAGGTAGAGAAAGTGAAGTAATGGGGGAAAGTTGCTACAATGGCCAAGAAAATGTATCTAGTTTTTTTTTAAGTTAGATGAAATGATTCACAAGAGGGGGAATTGCAGAGGAAGTTAAAGATCAATTAAAAACAACAGCAACAACAACAACAAAAAACAAAGCTGCAAACAAAACCCCCAGCACACCTCGCTTCCCCAAGTAGCTATTCACCCTGTTTCCTGTGGCCACCAGAGTACATTGGATTCTTCTGACGCCTCAGGAAATATCCTGCATCTTTCTTGCTTTGAGATTCTTTTGGGGAAACGGAAGTTTGAATTTCCAGGGTTAATGGTGGATCTGGAGTGAAGCTGTCTTGTCATATCCAGAGGTCAGTCTGCAATCGAGGTCAGGACTTCACATAGTCACCACAGAGGTCAGCTTATAACCACAGCCTAGGCTGTTAGAGCTTTATAGGCAGCTAAGCATTTGAAACATGCACTCCCAGGCAAGCAGGCTCTCTTGTGCCTCTCTCTTCCCTGACCATATTTAGTCAACCATAGCAAAAAATAGTCTCTCAGCTGTCGATTGTCGATCTGGGGACTGAGGAAACTTCTATCTTGCTTTCTGCCTATTGATTGTTCTTCCTGTGGTCCAAACACTGCTTTGTCATTTGTCCTGCTTTTTTTTTTTTTTTTTAAAGAACTGCCAAATAAAGCGGTGTCTCATGTTTCCACTTACATTTCCCAGATTCTCCCTGAGCTTGTGCTGAGACTAGGAAAACCTCATGTGGTTGTCACTATACTTAGAAGCACCACAGCGAAAAAGGGAGGGAGCACACAACATTTACCCTGGCTAGTAGCAAGACTGTCTTCAGGCAGATTTGGGGGATGTAAAAATCCCTCTATTGCCAAAATGTTTCATAATCTGACTTTTTGTTGGTTAAAAAATTTCTTTTTCTTTTACAATAATGTATTACACAGCTGTTAGCCTATGGGGATTTTGTATAGTTGTGTTTAGGGCCAGTTATTTCTATAGGTGCTTTAAAGACACAATAAGTAGTACTTGCCTGGAGCCTGAAGTGTGAGTGGGGTCGGATCATTAAGGAAAGAGCAGTGTGTAAGGAGTCCTGAAATGCTTAGAGCCCTGTGTGCTTTGAACAATACACGTACAGGTCCAAAGATGACTTTTAGTGTGAGTTGAACTGTCTTATACCTAAGTCTGAAGTTGACTCCAGTTTTCTAAATAGCATTTAGTTATAACCAGCCACAGACTAAAATGGTCATGAATTTGGCATAACTTTGTGGTGTATGTACTGTCCTAAAGACAAGAAATACTTTTTTCTCAATTTTAATAGTACATTCAGAGTAAATTTCAATATAGACATTTGTTTTTGACCAAAGATGAGCAGTATTAAAACATCAAACCCATCAAACCCATGAAGATAAAATTTAAATTTCAAAAACCTAAAAAAAAAAAAAAGTGGACAGGAGAAACCAAGTCCATCTTGTTCTTAATCCAGATGTGTTCTCTGAGCTCAGTCAGGTAGAACTACCTGTTTTCACAGCACCCAGACAAGGGAGTTGTTCTTGACATTCCTTTGTCTTCAGTGTTAAATTGCTGGAGGTGGGTTAGGGGGTACTATTTTAAAGTATTTTAAAGGAATGCTATAGACTTTTACAAATTTTAGAAAACCCTACTTTTTCTAACTGTTAATTATTCACATTAGAGATGATACACATCAGACTTAAAAATAATTCAATTTTCAGGGTCCTAAATGATCCCACTTCGCTGTTCAGTAGCAGTGAACACGGTAGTATGTTCTGTGCTGGGCTGTGACACTGAAAAGAGAATTCCTGCTCCAGGGCTCAGCAGTCCACCAAAGATCCGGTGTTTCTAATACCCTGCCTGGATGTGTTTTTTCATTCTTTCAGCACAACTTTGAGCTCTGTGGTTTCCATGTGCAGATACTCTTCTGTCTGCAGTTGACACGGCTCCAAAGGCTTCTGTCTGGATGGATGAACTTGTCTTAAGTTCTGTCACGGGTTCTGTACTACCTCTTTACCTTTTATTTAGGGATTCTTAAATTAGCTAAGCAAACATTTATTGAACACCCAATATAATGCTGTTCTAATATCGTTTTAAAATTAAATGATACTAATATGCAAGGCTTCTGTCGTTTACCTGCTGTGTTTATTTGAGCAAAAGTTCCCTCTTTAGCTGAAGAAATACATTACAAAT
The DNA here is from genome assembly GCF_018167655.1 of Microtus oregoni. Classification (NCBI taxonomy): domain Eukaryota; kingdom Metazoa; phylum Chordata; class Mammalia; order Rodentia; family Cricetidae; genus Microtus; species Microtus oregoni. Next base: position 42,076,481 of record NW_024543070.1, on the reverse strand, counting down.
AGCATGGCAGGCCCTAGAAATTGACTTAGTGCCATCTGAGCACTACATACCATTGTAGACAGCTGCTTGTCCCCTCTGCTTCTTGGAACTCATGTGTTCGTCATTCAGCAAATGTGTGTGCCAGGGATTATGCTAGGCACCACTATTAGTTGTTCTGGAACTTAATGCTTCATTGGCACTCTTTACACATGCCTGCTTAGCTGGCCATAAGGTCTTATCTATAAAACACCACGTCTTTAACCTGTTGTAAAAGAACTAGTTGAGAAACAAAGAAGAGTGTGTCACCAAATCTTAGGGAATCCAAGGAGCAGTTAATTGACTTCCTAAAGATAACTGATCGACACATACTAAGCTAGGAACAATGTAACTGCATGGCTCCCACAGGTTCTCATTGAACTTAGCTGGAAGTGCTGCATAGAAGAGCCTGCAACCTCACTTTCAGGTTCTATAGTGTGTTCCTAAATTACCCATTCCATAGAAAGAAAAGGACAGACTGCTCTGATCTGGTCTCAATGTATAGAGGTGAGGACCAGGGACCCTTTGTTAACTATCTGTGAGCTTACCTTGCTGACTGGGCCCAAAGATAGTTTTTATCTTTTCAAGGTCATGTGATGTTTTGTTTACTTTTCTGAAGGGGTTGATAAGTTTCTAATTGGGCTCTCTGAAGAGGGGGTTTGGAGAGGTGGCTTCTCAGTTAAGAGCACTGGTTGCTCTCTACCAGAGGACCTGGGTTCAATTCCCAGTCCCCACATGGCAGCTCACAAACTGTCTGTATCTCCAGTTCCAGGGGATTCAACACCTCACACAGACAACACATGCAGACAAAACTCCAGTGCCCATAAATAAAAATAAATAAATCATTTAAAAAAATACTCCTAAAATATATCTCAAGAGAGAGAAGAAGAAGATCTTAACAGAAGCAAAAGTGAATCCCCACAGCTCCAGTGTAGAATGTGCATTAGCCTGTGTGGACGCTTCTCTCAAGTGTGGGTTGTGTGGTGACTTGTCAAGAAGGTAATGTAGAAAGAGCCGAGACACACTCTTCCATCCAGGTGTCAAGAGTGTTTATTGTGTGGATAGTGGGTGAAAAGTGGCGAGAGCCCGTGACTCCAGAGGGAGCATGAGAAGACGCTGATCCCAGGTCAAGAGTTAGAACATAGTTTGTGCTCCACAGGCTTCTCAACTTCATCAAAAGTAAGAAGTGGAAAACTGTCGTGGCTCAAGCCATAGGACAGGTATAATTTGTTATTGAGAGCAGACAAAAAAGAACATTAAATAAACTTTAATTTTTTTTTAAAGCATAGATAACTAGAGGCCTAGGATTATAGCTTAGTGGCAGAACTTGTGTAAGGCCCCTCCATCCTTAGCACCACAAAAATGAATAAGCAAGCAATAAATTAATCCATACATCGTTTTACTTAATTTGCACTTTAAAAAATTGTAATTAGTTTTTAAAGACAGGCTCTTTCTTTACCCTGAGCTTTGACTTTGCGATCCTATTGCTTCTGCCTTTTAAGTGCGATGATTATATCCTGCTTAGTCATGTCCAGCTTCTGTTTTGACTGCAAATATTTTTTTGTTTTACTTTTTAAGGATTATATTTTCCCTTTCCTCCCTCCAAACCCTTCCATGTATGCCCATCCACTGTTCTCTTTCCAAATCATGACCTCGTTTCTTTCCTTGTTATATTTGTGTGTGCATGTGTGTATGCACGTGTGTGTATGTGTATTCCTAAATACATAGATATAGCCTGCTTAGTTACTTGTATGTATATGTATTTAGGGCTGACCATATGATAGTGGATAACCATTTGTTGTGTTCTTTCTCCTGCTGTCAACATCCCTATAGTTCTTAGGTGAGCTTTCCCAAATCTACATTAGCATGTCTGTTGCTGTTGTCCTTGTTTAGGTCGTGTTTAGTAGCCATGTTGGTAAGACTTCATGAGTGTAGCTTCTGACATTTCTAGGAGACACAGTTTCACAGCACACACCCCATTCCTCTGGGTTTTACAAATTTGTCTTCCTCCTCCTTTGAAACAGTCCTGAGCATAAACATTTCTTTACAAGTTAACACCAGTAAACCAAGTGCTGATTTTGCAATGATTGGTTTTACCAAACATTAAGTGTTGTTTCATATTCTTTTAAAAGCATACTAAGATAGGCTATGTGTGTGTGTGCGCGCGCATATATTGTCTTAGAGTCAGGGTCTTATATAGCGCAGGCTGGCCTGGCCTGGTACTCACTTTGTAGTTGAGGCTGTCCTTGAACTCCTTTTGCCTCTGCCTCCCAAGGGCTGGGATTAAAGGCACACTACACCATACTGAGCTTAAGACTTATTTTAAGAAGATTTAATTTTTAGGAAGTATTTATTTATTTTGTTTTTTCAAGGCAGGGTTTCTCTGTGGCTTTGGAGCCTGTCCTGGAACTAGCGCTTATAGACCAGGCTGACCTCGAACTCACAGAGATCTGCTTGCCTCTGCCTCCCAAGTGCTGGGATAAAAGGCGTGTGCCACCACCGCCTGGCTAGGAAGTCTTACTTTAAATCAGTGTTAATTTTAAATTTGTGAAAGTTATGAAATGGTCATGTTTGTGTATTATAAAGGGTTGAGGTGACCATGTTGTGGAAGTGTTCAGAGGAAAGATAGGATGACCCTTGAGTACAGTTCATCATGCTGTGGGGACCCCAACCACAAAATTATTCTTGTTGCTACTTCATAACTGTAATTTTGCTACTGTTATGAATCATAACGTTAATATCTGTTCTGATGGTCTCAGGGACCCTTGTGAAAGATTTATTTGACTCCCAGGTTGAGAACCACTGATCTAAAGAATGTTGGGCCACTGGGGACAACTGTTATAGATTTAAACAGGAAAATCATCAGAATGATTTTCTTGTCTTCCATATAGAATAGTTCCCAGGTTTTGGACTATTATGGCAGGCTAAATGGCAAAAAGAATAGTGTAAATTAAGAGTCTAGAAGGAGTGTACTGTAGGGAAGAAGGGGAAACGAGAGATTTGTGTTGGGCATGGTGGCCCAGCCTGTAGTCCCAGTTCTGAGGAGGATGAAGCAGGAGAATCCTGTAGAGGCCACTCTGTACATGGTGAGACCACGTCCAAAGGATCATCACTGACTAAGCATGGGACCACCTCTTGCTTCAGGTTCCCAAGTATCACATCAGAAGTGTGACCCATTCCTGACTCACAAGCCATTTATTCCTCTTTGTAAATATGATCTTTTTCCTTTCAAAGGGCAGAGATCTCATACAGACACTGCTCCAGGAGCAACAGTCAACGTGTTCTTAAACCTCTCTTCATACAGACTATAATTTTCTAGATAGAGACATAATTTTCATCTTTTTTTTATTGTAATTTCATTCTCATAGCTTAATCATTAAGGTCCAATTAGATGTATGGATATCTTCCAAAAATCTTTCTGTATTATTGCCTGCATGCATAACTTAACTGTTGATTGATTTATTGATCTTATGTTTTAACAGTTTCTATAGGAAGTCAAACATTACCATTTCCATTTAAAGTACCTTGTTGAGGGTACTAGAGAGATGACTCAATGGTTAGGAGTAATGACTGCTTTTGCGTAGGACTCGGGTTTGATGCACAGCACCAACATGGAGGCTCACAGCTGTCTCTGGTTCCAGGGAATCTGAGGCCCTCTGTCTGACCCTTGTGGACACCAGGCAGGCATGCAGTACACATGGATATATTCAGGCAAATACTCATACACATACAATAAATAAATTTTAAAATAAAAATATTTTCCTAGTATTATAATTTCTAGCTATTTAAGATGAGGCATTTGCCTTAAATAATGCCATATTTCTTTTTAATTTTAATTGCACAGATAGTTTCTTATTTTGTCAATGTGTGACGGGAACAAAGATGGTGAATTCTATTTTATTTAAAGATTTATCTATTATATATACAGTGTTCTACCTGCATGTAGATCGCAGACCAGAAGAGGGCTCCAGATCTCACTACAGATGGCTGTGAGCCAGCATGTGGTTGCTGGGAATTGAACTCAGGACCTTTGGAAGAGCAGGTAGTGCTCTTAACCGCTGCGCCATCTCTGCAGCCCGGTGAATTCTAAATACTGTCTTAGCATTTGCATTTTTTAAAAGTTGTTAATTGAACTATATACGCAGACTAACGGTACTACATAGATTATACTGCATGAAGATGACTGTCTTCCATGACATTTTTATTTTGCCTTAGTTATTCTCCCCATATTTTGTAACTTGCCTTGGGAGTTTTTAATTTATCAGGCAAAGTCATTATCAGAACATTTTTGGTTAGGGAAAGTAAAGATTTAAAACTTAAACACTCCATTACTATCTTTTTTTTTTTTTTTTTTTTTTTGTTTTTTCGAGACAAGGTTTCTCTCTGTAACTTTGGAACCTGTCCTGTAACTAGCTCTTGTAGACCAGGCTGTCCTCAAACTCACAGAGATCCACCTGCCTCTGCCTTCCAAGTGCTGGGATTAAAGGCGTGCGCCACCACTGCCCGGCCATTACTATCATTCTTATCAGTGTAGCATAGCTTTGGTTTAATAAGTAATGTTAACACTGAAATTTAGCTTTTCTCAGGCTGGCTTTGAACTTGCTGTGTAGGTCAGAATGCGCTTGAACTTCTGGTTGTCTTCCTAAGTGCTAGTAGTACAGGTATGTGCCTCTACCCCAGAATTGGGTGCTGTGTGGAGAGCACTGTAATATTGAACCACTTCTTTATCAACTGGTTGGTTTGTTTGAGATGATGTCTTGTATCGTCTGAACTATGTAACTGACAGTCATCTTGAACCATGGTCCTGTTGCATCATGGCTGGTTTATACTGCCTTTTGGGGATACATTTATTGTTATTTTATGTAGATGGGTTTGGTATATGTCTATGAAACATGTGCATGCAGTGCCTGAGGAGGCCAAAAGAGGGCATCAGATTCTCTGGATGTGGAGAGAATTTTGTTAGCTGCCATATGGGTGCTGGGTCTTTTGCGAGGTCTTTAACAACTGAACTCTCTCCAGCCCCTTCCTTACATTTCTTTCAAATAATAACATTTTATTTCTTCTTAAAAATTGTTTTAGATTTATTTGTGCATATTAGTGTTTCCCTGCATGAATGTTTATGTGCCACATTTGTGCTTGGTGCCTGAGGAAGTCAGAAGAAGGCTGGAGAATTGGAGTGCCTGACAGCTCTGAAGCACCATACGGTGCCGGGACTAAACCAGGGTCCTCTGCATGAGCAACACGTGCTCCTCACTGCCGAGCCATTTCTACACCCCCATGACATTTTCTTTTTAATACAGTTTTTCATGGCTACTATATCTTCTAAATTTTGTAGAAAAACTATAAACCTCTTAAAAGTTTTTTTTTTTCTCATGTGGTCTGATAGGAAGAGTGGTAGACAGTGCACGATATCATGATATCCAAATATTTTGTAATGTAGTGTGCCACCAATAACTTTCCATTGATCTGAGTGGAGCTGGGCATGGGGGGTTCATGTTTGTAATCCCAGCACTTGGGAGACTGGGGCAGGGAGACTAAAATTCAAGAACAGCCTTGCCTACAAAAGTAGTAGAACTTAAAACAAAAATCTGATAAAACTTAAAAATTTGGCAGTATTAGTTCTAATTCAGAGGTTCATAGATCCTCCAAAGCTTAATTTATAAAAGCAGTTATTTTTGTCTATTTTTGTGGATGTGCACGTGCACATGCACGCATGCGTTCAGACATGCGCATGGATACTCCACAGTGCACATGTGGAGATCAGAGCAGAGCTTATAGGAGCAGGTTCTCTCCATCCTCCATATGAGTCCCAGGAATGAACTCAGGCAGTTAAGTTCAGCACGAGCTCTTCTGTATCAGGAACCATCTCACCTGCTCCTTCAAAGTCTATTCTTAGACTCTTTGAACTTGCTCCATGGGATTCATAAACTGCCATCAGAGACCTTTGCGTTCTGAACCCCATGAGGTTCCAGGGCCACTTTAGAGGGTGACACCTTCATGAGTTTTTCGTATATTTTTGTGAGGAAATTTGCCTCTGTATCATTTATGTTCTGTGCTCTATTTGGCAAATGAGGATTCTTTGTTTAGCTCTCAGATATCAAAAAGCTAAATAAACATTGGGAATGATAACAACAATTTCTGTCTGTAGGGACATGATTTTTTTTTTTGTTTTAAGAAAAAAAGAGCCTCATTTGATAACAGGATTTCTTTTGAATATTTTTCTGAAGAAAATGAAATTCATACTATGTAAATGTAAAGATAATGTAAATTTGCTTTGCAGTGCAATGCGTGTTTTACTCTCAAAATTACCAAGACCATGGATTGTGGATGAGAAGAAAGATGATGGTTATACTGCCTTGCACCTGGCTGCTCTGAATAATCATGTGGAAGTGGCTGAATTGTTGGTGCATCAGGTAGGAGAGGCAGCTATGTTTTAACAGACATAGAGCATTCTAATTCTTTCGTTCATTTTATCAAGTGGACTTTAATAGGCTGCAATAAAACCCACATGATGATGAAAACCGAAGCAATGTATTCTCTGCCTTTTAACGTTGATTATTTTTGTTTGTTTGCATATAACAGTCTTGCTGTGTAGCCCTGGCTTAGCTAAAACTCAGTATCCTGCCTCAGCCTCTGAGTGCTGGAATTGCAGGTATGCGTCTCTGCCTAACACTGGCTTTCTACCCCCAACCCTTTGCGGTGTAGCGGTGTAGCGCAAGTGTAGAGGTCAAAAGACAGTCCTCAGGAAATGATTCCGTCCTTCCATTATGGAGGTCTTGGAGATCAAACTCAGGACTACAGACTTGGCTGCATCTTGCCAGCCTCTCTCCAACACTGGCTTATACTCTCCCCAGTTTTCACATTTAAATAGGCATAACAGGATGAGCTAACAGTGATACCTCACGACCAGTCAGACACAAATACATATAATAAAAACAAACCAGAAATGTGTGTCTTCCAGAATATGGCATAACACATTAGAGTTTCAGGGTTGTGATTAGACTGGTTTTAAGACCTAACAGTTTAGGGGGCTGCAGATGGCTCCACACTTAGAGCACTGGCTTTTCTTCTAGAGGACCTGAGTTCATTCCCAGCACTCACATGGCAGCTCACAACTGTCTGTGACTCCAGTTTCAGGGACACCGTCACACAGAAAACAAACAAATTACTTATTTATTGGAAACCTAGTAGTTCAGGTGTATCTTTTGAAGCTTTGATTCTGTTCTTAATTTTGATTTGTTGTGCCAGGCATTATGCTAAGCAAATTTTTGTGCTGTATTTCTTAATCTTAACATAAGCCCTGTGACATAGGTTATACTTTCACACCATTAAGGAACCGAAGAAAAGGGCTAAATGGTGAAATGCTTACAAAAGTGGTTTAAAAGTGGCAGAGGTTAAGCCAAAAGTGCCTTGGATTCAAAATCAGTTAATTGTCCTTAGGTCCTTTCCCTTGTGTGGGTATTGGTGGCTTTCAGAGCTAGTTGGCTGGTGGGCTCTTCTGAGCCTGGAGGACTTCCTGCTTCCCTTTGCACCTTCTCACTGAATGAGAAAGTGAACTGACCAGTCACTAAAATAACTCTGAATTCTATATGGAGACACCATTGCTTTTCAGAGGTGTTTACAGTTTGTAGGACTTGCTCTCTCCGTGGATATTGAAAGAGAATCCTGCTCAGCTCCACAGTGTGCTTCGTCCGTGAGCTGGCTTGAGATAGTTACTGTAAAGGAAATCCTTATTTTACCCCAGCTGTCTGTCGGTTGTCAGTGTCCATGTGAAAAGAGTGTGAGGACAGCTTCCAAGGAGGAAACTAGTCAGCAGTGCTGTCTGTTCCTTGGGAGTAGCTAACAGTTTTCTTGTTCTTTAATGTTGCCTAGCAGTAACCATTTTAAATGTGTTCATTGTTAGGGAAATGCAAACCTGGATATCCAGAATGTGAACCAGCAAACAGCCCTACACCTTGCTGTAGAACGGCAGCACACCCAGATTGTTAGGGTAAAGTATTTTTTCTTGTTAACCATACTCATGTTTAGATCCTTGTAAAAACTGAAATGATACAGTGTTCCACTTCTTAAAGTGACATATTCAAGAACTTAAGACTTTAGGGTAAGGGATTAGTATCTAGTTCAGAGTCTTCATCATATTGTTCTTAGACTTCTGAATTCTCATAACGTTAGTGAGAAAAATTTAAAGTAACAATTTGAATAATTGACATCCCTCTTAATGTGTGTAGTTAACAGTAAAATTAAAAGCTTTGTCTGGGAACTTGCTGCTGCAAATGGGAAATTGAGCTATATATTTTTAGTTTACTAATCTGGTGATTTCAAACAAAATACCCGAATAAAGTATTTGTTTACATGGTCTTATGGAGCAGTGACTCTTAAAAGTTTGGAGACTGAAGTAGCTACCACAGTGCCTCCTGGAAATGTGCAGGGAAGTTTTTTCTTGTACTCTGCCCCAGGCCAGCGGGACTGGACCCTGGGAGGGGTCCTTTATTACCAGCTTTTCTCTTTGCTTTGACAAAATAGGGGCAAAAGCAACTTAAGGAAGGGTTTCTTTTGGCTCACAGTCTGAAATGGTGCAGGCTGTCATGGCAGGAATAGGAACGAAGCAGCAGCTGGTCACGGTGTGTCCCCAGTCAGCAAGAAGAGTTGAATGCTGATGCTCAGTTCAGTGTCTCCCTCTCCCCTTTCTATTTAGTGTGGAACTCCAGACCATTGCAAGGTATCACCCACATTCATTGTGGGTCTGTCCTTCTCAGTTAAATCTCTCTCCAGACCATTGCAAGGTATCACCCACATTCATTGTGGGTCTGTCCTTCTCAGTTAAATCTCTCTAGAAACTTTCTCGGGTATGCTCCTGGGTGATTCCAAATTCAGTCCAGTTGACAGAAAACTAACCAACAATGGTGTGTAAATTCCTGGTTATGCAAGACTTCCAGGTTGTCCTGATACTTATCAAGTTTGAAAAATATGTTCTAGAATGATATTTTACATACTTTTTAGAACAAAAAAAGAGACAAAGTATGATTTGCCAAGACAAGTAAGACTATAGAGTAAGGTTAGTTTCTTTGGATGCTATTGTTTAGGGCTCTTTGATGGTATTTGTAGAAAGGATTAGGAAGATTGTTGAAACACCATAACGAAAGTCTAAAGTGAGCTTACAGGTTGCTGCACAAGTCACATAATGAGATAGGCAGTAACTCATTTTGCTAAGTGGTTAGATTTTAGCAAACAATGTTTACATTAATTGTTTCTTGAAATTTCGAGCTGTTACTGTAGATTTACTATAGTTTCTTATAGGTGTAGACATTATCCAAATGAGGCATCTTTCCCTCTCTCAGCTTTTGGTCCGTGCAGGTGCTAAGCTAGACATTCAGGATAAGGATGGAGATACCCCTTTGCATGAGGCTTTAAGGCATCATACTTTGTCTCAACTACGCCAGCTACAAGACATGCAAGATGTGGGGAAAGTAGATGCTGCCTGGGAGCCATCAAAAAACACAGTGAGTAAAGATAATGCTCCCTCACTACCTTTGAAAGCATTTAATCCTTATCTGATCTGCGTTGGATAAAACATTTTATCAGAGTTGTACTTGGGTTTACAGAACTTCAACACTACTGATCACTACGAAGTGCATTTGTTCTACATCTTATCAAAAGTTTGGTTCTTTCTAACTTCAGCTTTACAAATAGGGTAGAGTGGGTGTTTGTTATGGTTTGAATTTGAAGTCCCTTAATGCTTGTTCATTTTGACCAGCATTTCATTTGATCAACACCGCATGTATTTGAAGAGCTATCTGCTCAAATCTTTCTCATTATAATTTTTGAATTCTTTCTTTTCTTTTGGTTTTTATTTTTTGAGGTGTTAGGATTGATCCCAAGGCCTCATGCATGCTAGGGAAGCCCTCTCCCACTTCCAATGTCTTTTGTTTTTTTCTAATTATTTCAAAAATTATTTCTATAATATGAAAAGGAGATATCAGTATGTGATACGTACATATTTTCTTCTGATCTATGATTTGTGTTGCCACTGCCCCTACTGCTGCCTCCTCTTTGTCTTTGGGTGTGGTGGTGACAGTGGAAGATAATAATTGCAATACAATGCTTTGGTATAGCAATGAACATAATTTAGTATTCATTGTTTTTGTATAGAAATGATAGCATAGTCAAGAACTAGACCATGATTGTAATCCCCCACTTAGGAGGCTAAGGCAGGATTTGTGACCAGCATATACTATATAGTGAGTTCCCTGTCAGTCTAGGGGTGAGTGAGACCCTAGCTCAAACAAAAGTTTCCCTGTATAATTACGTACCGTATGTTTCTGGGCACTGGAGAAACACTATATCCTCTAAGTACAGAGAAAGTTTTAAGTGCAGATACAGCAGTTCTGTGTATAATGACTGGTATGTCTGCATCCTCGGTCTTCCTCAGTTAAGGAGGTCCAGAATGGATATTTGATCCTTTTTATGTTCTCCAAAAACTGTTTTTCATTCTTAGAAAGTTGTAAGAGGTGGGGCTCCATTTGATCTAGTGTTTCCCAAGATGCTTCTCTAAATCAAGAGGGGCTTGGAAGTCTAATGTCTGGTGATGTCTTCCTTGTCAGCAGTGCCAAGGATGTCAAGAAGGGAGTTGTGCTCACAAGCATGTTTCTGTCCTTCTTTTGGCAGTGGTGTTTTGTGATGAGGTTTCACTGTCTTGCTCAGTTGTCCTCAAACTCTTGATCCTCCTGCCTGACTTTTGAGTGGCTGGGATTATGTATATGAGCACCATGACTGATTTTTGACAATGTTCTTAGAAGAATGGAATGTCCTTTTTAATGACTTATTTATTTTTGTTTTAAGTGCATCGGGGTGAGTTGCTTGCCTGTATGTCTGTATGGAGAGTATCAGAAGCCCTAGAACTAGAGTTACAGACAACATGTGTGAGCTGCCATGTGAGTGCTGGGAATTGAACCAAGTCCTCTGAAAGAGCAGCCAGTGCTCTTAACCACTGAACCATCTCTCCAGCCCAGAGCAGAATGTCTTTCTTAAATATTATTATGTATGGTTTATTTATCCTAAGAAAATTTTGGCCAAATGAAGGTTACTTACATTTTTTTTGTTGTTTTATGTTATATAGAAGCTTTTAAGTTTGAGCTCTTGCTTTAAGTTCACTGTTCAAGTGAACCTTTATTTAGAGTTTATTTAGAGAGATCAGAGTTCATTTGTCACTTACTGGTTGATGTCCAGCTGTCCCTGTGCCATTTGTTGAGCAGTGTCTTTTTCTAATTGAATGTCTGCTGCCTTTATCCAAGATCAGCTAGCTCTCTGTGGACGCCTCCCTTTACATAAATCGTCTTCTTCTTTTGGTCCATGTTCTTAGCCTTGGGATGCCTGCTCAAATGTCTTGTAGCTTTGGGATTCAGCGTTTGCTCATGCTGAAATTAGTGAATGGATGTCCTCAATTTTTTTTTTATTGTTTGGCTATTTTAAGCCTTTATACTTCCAAATGAATTTTATTACCATCTTGAAAAGTATAAATGAATCTGATGGCAAAATGTTTGTGAATTTTTGTCTTGCATGGCTTGGGTGTATGTTCCTAACTCCTTTGTGCCTTCTTTCTTGATCATCATTTAAGATGGAGAAAAGCCTTCTTTCCATAGGCTGTTGTAGAAGATCATAAAAAGTACTTCAAACAGTGCATGGCTCATTATGGATGCTTAGTGGATCTTGATAGTGATTTTTAACAATTTCAGATAACACAATCAGATGCTGATTCATCTCATTAAGTTTTGCCTTGATTCAGAAACATTGAGAGTTAGTTGGTAGCAGCTCCAGAGTAACACTGAATAGGAACAAAAGTAGTTTCTTCTCAGCCAGAACCAGAACCTGCACTTGAGTTTCTCAGCCTTAATCGACCTAACTTTGGGTCTGTGTCTGTCTCTGAATCAGTCATGTAGGAGGCAGGTATCCAACTGGGTTTAACCACTTTGGTCCACTTGTACACTGCAGAGCCAGTTCTCAAATGTGGAAAATCAAGGAACATGGGGGTGGGGAGAGATGAGTTCACATTAGGACTGAAACACACACATATTGTTAGTGATAATTGATGGCAGATTTCCCTAAGGGAAAGTCATGACTCTTTATTTGATTTCAGTTAATAATGGGACTTGGTACCCAGGGGGCAGAAAAGAAGAGTGCAGCATCTATTGCCTGTTTCTTGGCAGCCAATGGTGCCGACCTCAGCATTCGAAATAAGAAGGGTCAATCACCACTGGATCTCTGTCCTGACCCAAGTCTCTGCAAAGCGCTGGCAAAATGTCATAAGGAAAAAGTCAGGTTTGTAGTCTTTATCATCATGTAACCGAATGTTCTACTCATAAGGTGCCGTGTAACTCATAAGGGAGGTCCTGGGACTTGCAGGTATCCAGATCTCTGCAGTTCTTAGGTCTTTGGGCTGCACTTGAAAGCATTTCCTCTGTGACCTATGTCTCATTCCATGTTACGTTCCCCACGTTATGTATATCACTTTGTGCATGATAAACTTAAAAAGCTTTTCTAAACTAGCTTAATCTCCTAGGAATCCTATGTGCTCTGGGAATTTATAAGGAAAAACCTTACTAGGAAAAGCCTCACTAAATGCTGTGATTGTTACAGTATTTTTCTATGATAATGCTTTAGACATTTTACCACAGGGCAGTTTACTCTCATTGAAAGTTCGTAAGAATTCTAGCACTTTGCAACAAGAGCTTGGAAACAGTTATCAGCAATGAAGGGTTAAAAGAATGTACAAGTGAGCTAGCCAGCCTATGGGTTGTGGCATTTTTCCTGAAGATGATCCTTTCACATATTCCTATTTTTCTGACAGTTAAGTATGCCAGTTGTTTTAATGAAAATGTCTGGTGTAAATATTTTCTTTACCGAGATAGTCATGCAAAAATTATATATCTCTGTTTTTGTTTATTTTTGTTGTTTGTTTGTTTCTTTTTCGAGACAAGGTTTTTTCTGTGTAACAACCCTGGCTGTCCTGGAACTCACACAGATCTACCTATCTCTGCCTTCCACGTGCTGGGATTAAAGTTGTGTGCCACCACCACCCAGCCACATCTGTTTTTTAATACAAACAATGGTATGAAAATATTTTTGACCTTTATACTTCTTATTACTGACTATATTGGTAGCTCTCTCTCTTCTTTGGTGTTTTCTCGCCTCTGTTAAATTGTACATAGAATAGCCAAGTAGTGGTTGGCGAGGTGTTGGTGGCACACTACTGGCTGTTACATATACATAGAGAGAGAGGATATTGAAGAATATATTTTAAAGATTCCTTTCAATTATGTCTCTATGGAGGCAGGAGGTTTCAGATCCACCTGCAGCTGGAGTTGTGGGAGATTATAAACCATCCAAATGTGGATGCTGGAAACTGAACTTGGGTTCTCTGAAAGAATGGTATATTCTCTTAATTACTGGGGCATCTTTCCAGCTCTTTTTTTTTTTAATATAAATGATTGAACTGGGAGCCCATGCTAACTATTGAGCCCAATATAAATACTTTAATGTATATATGTATGTATGTATGTATGTATATATTTTAAAGTATATCTTTAAGGAACTTAAAATTTTATTACCAGAGTATAAATGCATTTAGAAATAGGTACTTTAATTATTGCAGTCATGATTTTGGACAGTGGAACCGTTATGTGCATTCCTAAGTTCTTGGAACCCATGTTTACTTTCCATAGCTGTATTAGTTATGCATACATGCATTTTCCTGCCTGTTTTTGCATATTTATGCTATGTAGTCTACCTTTCTGTAGTGTAATTTTATCCTTCTGAACAACACACTCAGTGGACTGTCAGGACAGCAGCCGGAGTGTCTCACTGTCTGTGTTTTCCTTTGTGAATTCTGGTGGTGCTGTCCTAGTTGACACCACAATACGATGCTAATCGAGGCTTCTGTTTTATTCCTGGGATAGAAAATGTTCTAAATTAAATTTTACTTATATTAGCTTTTTGTTTTGTTTATTTTGAGACAGAAGCTTAGTCTGGTCCTCTGACTGTCTGACTAAACCTACCATGTAGGCCAGCCTGGCTCATTAAATTAGTTTTTGCTGGTGTTTTTAGCTGTTTATTAGAAGTTCAACCTTATTGAGTCTTCATTTAATTTGAAGATCGACTGGTACTAGAAGAATGTGCAGAGAGGTTTATAAGTTTAAGAAAGCTCAAGCATTTAGTACCTTTTTGATCTATTATTTTGAGCAGTAGAGATGTGAAAATGAGCAAATATGAATAGAAAAGGAAATAGAAGAAAGGTTTTTATATAATGCTGTTGACATTTGATATTTAATACAATCTTTTTTTATGTGTACAATGACACTTAGGTTGTTAAAAAAATAAACTTTTTAGAGTATTTGGATGGGCTTGATTTGACATACTTTGTTTTATTAGTGGCCAAGTGGGTTCTCGGAGTCCTTCTATGATTAGCAATGATTCTGAAACCTTGGAGGAATGTATGGTGTGCTCAGACATGAAGAGAGATACTCTTTTTGGTCCCTGTGGACACATTGCGACTTGTTCTTTGTGTTCCCCACGTGTCAAGAAATGCCTCATCTGTAAAGAGCAGGTTCAGTCCAGGACAAAGGTAATGAGTCTGTGATGTGTTGCTCTCTCTGCTGTTGAGTTCTGTGATTACCATAACATATATTAGACTATGTGGTAGTTATCTCACTTTGTTCTTACAAATGAGTTAAATACCGTAATATGTGATTTATACAGTTAAAGTGACCAGTTCAGATTTTCCGAGTTGATTTCTAGTTTAACTTTACTGATAATACTTTGCCATGTTCATTATTATCACAAAACCATCCATGGATTTTAACTCTAGATTTTTTTTAGCTTATATTTCCTTCTTTACATCTAAAGTATAGTACTTAAAAAATAGTTACTATTTTTCTTTCAAAGCCCTCTAAAACTTAGATACATTGAGTTCTGTTTTGTATTTTATACTATGTAGTTTTCAAATTTGTAGAAAATTTAACAAAACGAGACTTCTAACGAACTCAGTACATTTCCTGGGTTATTAGCAGAGCCTTTGACCATAGGAAAATAGTGACCCCAACTGGTTAAAGAGGAATCAACAGCTTCATTGAAGAAAAATTCTAAAACCAGTATTTAGAGGAAAGGATATTTTTAGACGAATTATTTGGATTGTTCAGTAATTTGGGAAATATAAATACATTTCAAATTAGTACAAACTTTTTGTTGAATTAGGAAATAAAAGTTTTTATTTTAAGTGCTAATAATCAATGTTGAAAGTGTGACTTTGTTAATACTACTAGAGGCTTGGAGGCCGTCCTCTGCTCAGAGCAAAATGCTTTATTCAGTTGTTCCATTCATGAGAGTAGAACCTGAGGAAGTAAGCATAGGGGAAATTTTGTGCTTAGACTTGTCTTTCAAGTAGGAGATTGTTAGATAATTTGCTCTAATATTTTAAACTTGTACAAATATTAAGTAAGTTATTAGTATTGGAGGTAGCTTTTGAGTTCAGGAATATCAGAGACCAACCAGATTTTACTGCACTAGACTAGTGCCAAGTATACGCACTCCGTGTACATCCCTGAGGCTTGGGCTGAAGAGTAAACCTTTCCTAAAGCAAGCAAGAAGACAGTGGTTAGTGATGGGTGCGAAGTGGCCATTTCTGGACAATAATACTAAATAAACAAAAAGCTATGCTGGAAAACAAATGGGAAACTAAGGGCAGTGGTGTGAGCTGCAGGGAAAGGGGAGTCAGTCACGGTTGCTGCAGTACCTGACAAAATGTATTTTGTAGATGAGGTCAAATGGAAATTATGAGTAGGTTGTAGAAGACTTTAGGACAAGGGTGAGGAATAACCTAAAAGCTTTGGACTTCAAGCAGCATGGGAATTGACCAGGTCCCAAAAGGGGATCTTTTATGGAGAATTCCTTAGATTGAGGTAACATAGGCACCTCTCTTGCGCTTTTAGCAATTTACTACTCTGGGTAAGGTTTTGTTGTTATTAGTCTTCTCATAACCATTTGTTTTAATACTTGTTTATTAAGATTTCCTTAAAGTTTTTGGAACAAAAAAGGAAAATTAACATTTAGCTCATTATCCCTGGCCTCAGATTAAATGGAGTCTTTATATGTGTTAGGAGGGAGGGAACAGCAGAAAGAGTGCATGTTAAGCTAGGGCACCTAAGGATGTGAGAATGAGCAGCCAGGAGGGCAGAGCACATTGGGGTACACTGAGTACACCCCAGAGTACACTGGGGTGGTCAGCTGCTAGGCGGACATGCTTTCTCTCTTAACATTACCTATCCTGTGTGCCTGCTGGACTCACTCTGCTGGTTTTGTTTTCTTTTGCTGTAGATTGAAGAATGTGTGGTGTGCTCTGACAAGAAAGCAGCTGTTCTCTTTCAACCTTGTGGACACATGTGTGCTTGTGAGAGTAAGTAGTAGCTTATTGGGAACCTCCCCAGTGTCATAAAAATAAGAGCGAACTGAAAAATTACGTCTTTGATTGTGTGTGTGTGTGTGTGTGTGTGTGTGTGTGTGTGCACGCGTGCTTGTTTATTTATTGGATAACCCCCTATAGAAAATCTGGACAAGGATTTAGTACCATTTTGGTCTATACTTTAGAGTAATAGAGTATACTGAGTAATTTGAATACTGAAAACTGTGTTCTATCAGGCTGAATTTTTTTTTAATTTCAGTTATATTACCACAAAAGGATCTCTCTTTCACACACAGCGGAAACCTATTTATAAAACTCCTAGAACATCTAGTCCATCAATTTTTTGCATATAACTTTGGCACATCTTCGTTTGTCTTCATCTTAACATTACCTATCCTGTGTGCCTGCTGGACTCCTCAGGCTCTTACAGCTTCTGTTGTTGGGGGCTATAATTTTGTTCTGTGAACTGTTATGTCAGAAGAAGTTTAAGACGTCTGTTCTTTGGACAGACATCTTTGAAGCTTGTCTAATGCTTTAGAGCAGTTGTTCTCAACCTTATGCTGAGACCCTTTAACACAGTTCCTTATGTTGTGGTGACTCCAACCACTAAATTATTTCATTGTTACTTATAACTGTAATTTTTCTACTGTTACTAGTTGCAATATAAGTATTTGATATGCAACCACTGTGAAATGGTTATTTGGGCCCCAAAGGAGTCTTGACCCACAGGTTGAGAAACACTGCTTTTAAGTCTCTTTGGCCCATTGTTTTGAAGGCCTTGGCTTTTTATATTCTTCTTGAATGTTACAGGATTTGAAATTCTCTTTCCTTTGCTTTTTTTTTATGGGGGGGTCTATTTACTTATTAGTGAAAGATCTCAAGTTTAACACCTTGTTTAAATACTACTGTATATTATAAAGTAGGTTAGTTAACAAATACTTGATTTTATTTTGCTGACTAGAATATCATGCAGATTATATGGTAATCTCATTGGTTTAGATGCCTATCTTAGGATTTTTATTGTTGTGAAAAGACACTGTTACCACAGCTTTTATAAGGGAAAACATTTAATGGGGTGGCTTACAGTTTCAGAAGTTCAGTCCATTATCATCATAGTGGGACATGGTAGCATGCATGCAGACATGGTCCTGGAGCTGAGAGCCCTACATCTCGATCAGCAGGCAACAGGAAGTAGACTGGGACATGGACATGGCTTGAGCATGTATGAGACTACAAAGCCCACTTTCACAGTGACACACTTCCTCTAACAAGTCCACACCTACTCCAACAAAGTCACACCTCCTAAACTTAGTGCCATTCCCTGTGCTTCCCTTTTTTAAATGTTGGGTTAAATTACATTTTATATTTATTTATTTGTGTATATGTCTGTAAGTTGTGTGTGTATGCATGTGTGTGTGTGTGTGTCCAACATGGTGCATGTGTGGAAGTCAGAGGACTCTTGAGAGAGGCAGTTCTCTCCTTTCACCCTGTGGGCTTTGGAGCTCAAACTCAGATGGTCAAGCTTGACCTACAGGTAACGTTATCCCTTTGCCATCTTATAGGACCCTTGAATACTGGTGTTTTTGTTTTAATTTTTGTTTCATTCTGATAGGCAACTAGACAACTAAATAAAGGGTCATGGGTTTGTTCAATTAGCAGTCTACCTCAAATAAATGTTTCTATTTACCAAGGCCTGTTGTAACGGCTATCGTCACCTGTCAGAAGAACACAGAAAGACAGTCTCTCGGTCTTAAGTAGACTTTTGTAGACCAGAGGTTGACAAACTTTTTTTGTTTTTGGCTTTATAGACCACATGGCTTTTGTAGTAACCCCTCATTTTCCAGCTGTCCAATGCTGTTATCATAGTCCAGAAACAACCACTGAACTATGATCCAATAAAAGCTCATTTAAAAGCTGGGCAGTGGTGGTGCACACCTTTAATTCGAGCATTTGGGAGGCAGGGACAGGCAGGTCTCTTAAGTTGGAGACCAATCTGGTCTACAGAGTGAGTTCCAGGACAGCCAGTTCTGTCTACATAGAGAAACCCTGTGTCAAAAAACCAACAAAAACAAATCAAAAGCTCATTTAAAAGAACAGACTTTGGGGGCATTGATTTGTTGATCTTAACCTACTGTAGTCCAGATTACTGACTGTGTAAGCCTTGGCTGATAATTATAGCCACTAGCATTGATTACACAGTTTTTTGAGCCTTTATATTTTATTTTCCCCCAAGTATTTCCAAAAACATTAACATTTTTGCTTTATAATGTACTAGTTTTTATTGAACTTTTAACTCTGTACTAGACATTTTAATCTCTTCTTAAATACACCAATACTTAACTTTCAGCACAATCATAGTTTATATGAGTTTACTATGTTTTTTTGTTTGTTTGTTTTTTATGATTCTAGGGATCAGACATATGGCCTCTTGGCTCTTTAGCAAGCTCTCTGCCTCAGTCACATCCCTGGCCCTAAACTTAGTTTTGGAGACAGTATCTTGTTTAGAGACAGTTATTACTTGTAGCCCAGGCTAACCTTGAGCTTTTGGTTCTCCTGCTTTTGCCTCCCAAGTACAGGAACTGAGTATGAGCACCACACTGCCCAGCTTCTAACCATGTGCGTAGCCACCTCCTGAAGAGGATGTGGCTGAGGTGAACAGCCCTTTCCTAAAGAGTATGTGCTAGAGTATTAGTGCAGTGCCCACACCTCAGGATGCCAAGGAGAACTCTTGAGGAGTATAAAGTACTTTGACCAGCCAAAGGAAGGTTTATATCCTTTTTGAAGAGGCTGATGATATTTTTGTACAAAAATATTACTAAACAGTTACAGAAAGTTTGTGTAATTGTGATAAATTATTTGATTAGTATTTGATACATTAATCCTTTAAAAAAAAAAGTCTGTCTCATACTGAAGACAAATCCCAAACTAGATTTATTAGTCCCTGCCTACTGCATGTTGCATTATCAAGAGTGAGACCATTTATGTTCAAGCCTTGTTATCAGGCTTGATAATGATTCCATACCCAGTGTGCTTCCATTAGGAGGATGTACCCCAGACTGTCCATGCCCATGGTTGCATGTTTTGATAAAGTTTAGTTTATCATTGTGCCTAGAGGGTTTCTTCTCTCTCTCCCTCTCCCTAGCTCTTTCTTTCTTTTTATCCTTCTTTCTTTTTCACTTGCAGAGTCTTTTTATCTTTTATTTTATTTTTAGTTTTTGAGACAGGATTTCTCTGTGTAGCAGCTCTGGCTGTCCTAGAACTACCATATCAAGGACCCAGAATCTCAGTCCAATGGAAAAATAGCAAAGCCCTCCTTAGGGGACTGAGTGCAGTGTTTACGGTGTGTGCAGACAGTGTTCACCATAACTGTCTCCCTTCAGATATTTACAGCCTGGATACGGCAGTCATTGTTCTAATTTTAACTGAATGTATTTCTCTCCATTTTCTAAATCTTAAGATATTTTTTGTTTGTTTATTGGTTTTGTTTTGGATTTTTGAAATAGGATTATAGTTGTATACCACCATTCCTGGCTAAACCTTAAGATTTAGAAATATTGCCGGGTGATGCTGGCTCACACCTTTAATCCCAGCACTCTGTGATTTCGAAGCCAACCTGCTCTACAAGAACTAGTTCCAGGACAAGCCCCAAAGCTACAGAGAAACTCTGTCTTGAAAAAAACAACAACAAAACAAAACAAAAAAATTTATTTAAAAAAAAAATCACTATTTGGTTATATTACAAAATGTTTTTATAATAGGTTCTTTTTTCCAGCAAACATTTTTCAGGTTAGGTTAATAACATGACAGTGAGGTAGGATTTTTGTTTATAACTTGTTATAGTTAGAATTTTAGATAACTGCTTTAGTATTTGCTTTAGTATATGGTTCACAGAGAAATTAGCAGAAAAAGGCAGTGTTATTTCTGTTATAGCTAAAGAAGCATATGTGTTACTCATTTCAGACTGTGCCAACCTGATGAAAAAATGTGTGCAGTGCCGGGCAGTGGTTGAACGAAGGGTGCCTTTCATCATGTGCTGTGGTGGGAAGAGTTCGGAGGACCCCTCTGATGATGTCTGTGAGTGTCTTCTCTTCCATCTTTACACAGAATTATACTGTGTTACTGCTCTGTTAAACAAGAGCTGGATTGACAGAGGAGCAAGTATAGCTTTTTGATGCTTTTGTTTGTTATAAGAATGTAAAATTACATTTTATTTAGTTTGTGGTATGCTTATATAGACTTTCAAAAGGTGTGTGTGCATGTGGGAACATGAAAGCCTTCATATGCGTGCGGAAATCAGAGGATAATTATATGGAGTTGGTTCTCTCCTTTAACCTTTCCATGGGTGCTAGGGCTCATACTCAAGTTGCTACGCTTATAGGGCAGCCCAACACCAAACTTTGGAGGCTTTGTAATATGAAGAACATTTATGTTCTTAAAGAATACTTGCTTTCTGTTTTAAAGCTGAAATATAGTGGCCGTGTTTGTGTGCCCATTTTTGGAGTCAGCTTAATTAAGCATATACTCTACCAATTGGGGCACCAAATTCCAAGTTATTTTTTCTTTTCAGTTTACAAATGTATTCATTTGGTTCCTATACATAGCAGGCTTACAGGATCAATTAAGTGGGATGTATTGTATGGAATAGTAAGTAGAAAGGTGAAAGGTAACTTTCCATTTATCCCTTTTATATCATGGTGCTGATAAATTCAAGTCATTGCTCATGTTTAGCAGGCACTCACCTGCTGGACTTTATTCCAAATGCTTCATAATACAACTGTTTAAAGTTTTATTTATTTATTTTTTCTTTAGGTCAGTGTTCTTTTGCTATGAAGGGACACCATGACCACAACAACTTTTTTTTTTCTCACGATAGGATTTTTCTTTGTAGATCTGGCTGTCCTGGAACTCATTCTGTAGACCAGGCTGGCCTCAAACTCACACAAATCCTCCTTCCTCTGTCTCCCAAATGCCGGGATTAAAGACATGTGCCACCACACCCACAACCATTATAACTCTTAAAAGGAAAGCATTTAATTGGGGTTGACTTACAGTTTGAGAGAACAGTTTATTATCGTCATGGTGGGGAGCATGGTGGCATGCAGGCATACATGATAATGGAGAAGTGATTCAGAATTCTATATCCAGATTCACAGGCAGCAGGAAGAGAGAGAGAGAGAGAGAGAGATTGGGATTGGCTTGGGTTTTTGAAACCTCAGAGTCCACCCCCACAGTGACACACTTTCTCCAACAAGGCCACACCTCCTAATCCCTCTCAAGTAGTGCCACTCCCTGATGACCAAGCATTCAAACATAGGCTCCTATGCGGACCTGATTCACTCACAGTCCTTGCAGTTTATGTAAAGGTGATGGATAATGGTTTCTTTGATTCTTGGTTTGTAAACATGTTTTGTAAACAGATGAACATGAACATTGCTGCACACACCTCTGACCAAAGCTCTTACCTTTTTCACAAATAGAGAATAAAATTCCCAGGTATAAGTAGTACCTGAAATAAAAGGCCAAGAATGTACAGAGAAGGGCATGTAAAATCAAAGACCTTTTATCACAGCCTTCTGAATTTTATTGTTAACAATAGAATCTTGGTATAAAGAAAGGAGGGTTGGTCAGACTTGGGTGGATCATGCCTGTAATTCCATTCTTCAAGTACCTGCGGATTAACATGAATTTGAGACCAGCCTGAGCAGCAGAGTAAGAGTGCTTCAAAATAAACAAACAAATAAACAAAAATTAAGCTGGGTGTGTGGTGGCACATGCTTTTTAAAATTATTTGTTTATTTTTATTTTAGTCACTCATACATTGCATTTCAACTGCAGTTTTTCCTCCTTCCACTCCTCCAAATCCCCTCCCCTTCTCTCCCAGATCTCTTCTGTTTCCCTTCAGAAAAGAACAGCTCTCCCTGGGATAACAACTGAGCATGGGCATAGCAAGTTACAGCAAGACTAGGCACACACCCTCATATCAAGGCTGGACAAGATAACCCAGCAGGAGGAAAAGGGTCCCAAGAGCAGGCAAAAGATTCACATCATCCCCACTCCCACTGTTAGTTCAACAAAAATCAAGCTAAGCATTCATACCATGTATGCTAAGGACCTAGTTCAGACCCATTCAGGCCCCGTGATTCTTGCTTCAGCCTTTGAGCCCTGCTTCATTGATTCTGTGAGTCATGTTCTTTTGGTGTCCTCTGTTGTCTGGATCCTACAGTTCTTCCTTCACCTCTTTGGTGGAGTCCCCTGAGCTTCTCCTCCTAATATTTGGCTGTAGGTCTCTGCATCTGCTGTGACACGTGTTTTTAATCCTGGCACCTGGGAGTCAGAGGCAGGCAGATCTCCGAATTTGAAGCCTGTATACTCTATATTGTGAATTCCAGGCCAGGCCAGAACTACATAGTAAGACCTTATTCAAATAATCATTGTCATTTTCATCATCATTGTCATCAATATCATCATTATCCAGCATGGTGGATGCTGCCTGTTATCTAAATACTTGGGAGGTAGAGGTGGGAGGATTAGGAGCTCATGACCAGCTTTGCCTATATAGTGAGTTCAAGGCTAGTTTGAGCAACCTGTCTAGTGAGCCCTGTCTAGAAAAAAGAGCAAAAGGAAGAAAAGTAGATCCTTTTTTTTTTTTTAAATCATCTAAGAGATTAGTTAATACTTCCGTAGTAGCTACTTTGCTATGGTTCCAGTGGCCCGTGAGCAGAGAAAAGGAGTGTGCATGTTTGCCAGGGGAATTAAAATGCAGAAATTCTTGTCACTGCAAACCTCTTTCTCCCTACCTTGCCTATTTTTTTCTTTTTCTTTTTGGACCAGGTCTTGCTATGTAGTCCAGACTGACATGATGGCAGTGTTCCTGCCTTGAATCTCCTCAACGTTGCAGTAGCAATCATGTGCTACTATCTCAGACTTTCTCTATTTCTTTTTTTTTTTAATTATGTATATGTAGTAAGGGGGCTGCTTGTTTGGTTCCTGGATGCCCAGCTAGCTTAGACCTGAAATAATCACACAGAAACTGTATTATTAGCCCTAGCTTCTTATTGGCTAACGCTTACATCTTAATTTAACCCATTTCTATTAATCTGTGTATTGCCACGTGGCAGTGGCTTACTGGCAAAGTTTCAGCATATCTGACTCTGGCGGCTCCATGGAGGCCCTCTGACTCTGCCTTCCTTTTTGCCAGCATTCAGCTTAGTTTTCTTTGCCTAGCTAAGTTCTGCCCTGCTGTAGGTCCAAAACAGTTTCTTTATTCATTAATGATAATCACAGTATACAGAGGGGACTCCCATATCACCACGCCTTTTCTGTTTAAATAAAAATGAAGGTTTTAACTTTAACATAGTAAAATTACATATAACAAAACAGGTATCAAATAAGAATTATAGCTACAATATTTATATCTACTTTATCATTTATCATAAGTAGGGATAACTATAAGTATAAATTCTTCAACTCCATCAAAGACTCCAGAAGGATATGATATTACCTAAGTAAACAGGAAGTACATTGTAAGCAACTTCTAAAACTCTAGAATTGACAGAGACATTTTTTCTGCCTGGACAGTCACCCAAAGTTCTTCTTTACCATTGGGGCATCCATCTTCAATCCACAGGCCCATAGTTTCCAGCAGACTTTTCCACAAAGCAGGAAATTTCAAAGACAGTTCCACCTATACTGGCAGTTTGTCTATCACATTTTTCTGTGTCCTGCAGAATGTTTAGCAGACTCTTTCAGGAAGCAGGATCCCTGAAGACTGTCTCAGCTTTAGGCAAATTTAGCAGTCATTTCTCTGTGGGTCCTGCATGTCCAGTTACGCAGTCCAGGCAAGAGCAGTTTCTTGCCCAAATGACTAGCAAACTCCATAAGGAGCCTCTTCAGTGCCCATCTTTCTCTTGAAGTAGAATGGAGTTACCAAGAGCAGATGTGTCATGAAAAGTCTTAAGTTCTTAAACATGGAAATGCCATATTCTGAAGGTCTCTGAAAGATTTGAAGAATACCTATCCAAATGAAATACATATCTGTCCAACTAGAAAATTAACTAACATGACTAGAAGCTTGATGATTATTAATCTATATTTCTTAATTATACATTATATTTTAAATGAACTGTACAGTTACAATACCTTAATCAAGAGCAGAAATATATACGTGTAACAAAATTGACCTGAAATTGTATCAATAAACCAAGATCCATACCAATGCAAATTATATATATATACCACATCCCCCTTTAAATGTAAACAAACATTTATAGACAATATTTGGGAATATGGGCATAGATTTCTCCATACTTATTTCTGCTGATTGGGGGTTCTGTTAATCGGATCTTTCATGATTTATCTTGTGTGCTAGGCTCATCTGTCAGCAGTTGAGCGAAGTAATTTTGGGGGATATTCATGGCAACCTTTCAGGGGGTTGTGGTCTATCAAACCATATTAGCCTGGAATGAATCCACAGGTTCTCATCCTCTGTGGAAACAAACAAACAAAAAAGAACCTCTTTTCCAAAGCAACCTATTCTTAGAACTAAATTCTAAAGTTAAGATATCTTTATAATATACATGCTGGGCACTGAAGAGGCTCCTTATGGAGTTTGCTAGTCATTTGGGCAAGAAACTGCTCTTGCCTGGACTGCGTAACTGGACATGCAGGACCCACAGAGAAATGACTGCTAAATTTGCCTAAAGCTGAGACAGTCTTCAGGGATCCTGCTTCCTGAAAGAGTCTGCTAAACATTCTGCAGGACACAGAAAAATGTGATAGACAAACTGCCAGTATAGGTGGAACTGTCTTTGAAATTTCCTGCTTTGTGGAAAAGTCTGCTGGAAACTATGGGCCTGTGGATTGAAGATGGATGCCCCAATGGTAAAGAAGAACTTTGGGTGACTGTCCAGGCAGAAAAAATGCTGGTTTAGCTTAGCAGTCCATACAATGAAATGTCTCTCTGTACTTAGCTCATTCACAGTCAAAAAATTCAAAGAAATCATATAATAATATAATAATAATGTACATAATCCAGACTGTCTGTGAATTTTCCATATTTACGTGGTTTGTTTTCTTTATTTCTTTTAATCTATGACTACTTTTTAAAGACTTTGTTTTATTTTTTTAAAAACCATTTACTTTTTTTTATAACTCTCTGTATTCTTTTTCTTCTCTCTCACAAGCCTATGTACATTTATCCAACACTCTTGACTCATCTGGATTTGCCTTTATTGCATACCTGCATATTGCAACTCCTTTCTGTTCAGGAGCACTTGTTAAAATGCTAAGCGCTTCTTAAAACTTAAGCTGCATCATTACTATGGTATATACAGTATTGTCTTTCCAGTTTAAAACTTAAGTTGTGCCCTTTCTATGATATGGTACTTCCTTCTTGCTTTACACAGTCCAGCATGGTGAAGCTGTTTGCTGCCTCTGAGATTCATGCCCACAACCCCATTTCTAGGCACATAGCCAGTCCAAGTTCCACCAAGCAGCCCACAGCACACTGCTCACAAACCCCATCCAAATCTTCGGTTTTGCAAAAGAGTCAGAGTTTGTGCTAGCAGCTCAGCTCACAGTGGTGTTTTTATACCGCTTGGCTGCTACCACTGAATCAGTAAGACCTCTCTTAAAGGAGCTGTGGCAAGCTGCCAGCTGAAAAAAAATGTGGCTAAGCTTTGTATTTTTTGTGTCTAGATTTCCTTTCCAAGCCCTCTCAGGTTTTACATGGATTTAGTCCAGAATGTTGACATGCCAGTTTGTAGTAAGGAGGCCTCTTGTTTGGCCCTGGACGCCCAGTTATCTTAGACCCGAAATAATTACACAGAAATTGTATTGATTAAAACACTGCTTGGTCTCTTAGCTCTAGCTTCTTACTGGCTAACTCTTACATCTTAATTTAACCCATTTCTATTAATCTGTGTATTGCCACATGGCAGTGGCTTACTGGCAAAGTTTCAGCATGTCTGACTCTGGCGGCTCCATGGTGGCCCTCTGACTCCGCCTTCCTTTTTCCCCAGCATTCAGCTTAGTTTTCCTTGCCTAGCTAAGTTCTGTCCTGCTATAGGTCCAAAACAGTTTCTTTATTCATTAATGGTAATCACAGTATACAGAGGGGACTCCCATATCATGTATAAGTATGTGTGTGTGCAGGTACCCAAGCACAAAGGCCCAAGGCATTGATTTCCTTGGAGTTGGATTTGCAGGTGGTTGTGAGTCATCTGATATGGGTGCTGAGAACTAAACTGTAGTTCTCCGCAATGTCATTGTGATATCTTGGCCACTGAGTACTCTCTCTAGCCTCTATTTCTGCTAGGATTTCTATTGCTGTGAGGAGACGCCATGACCATGGCAACTCGTATAAAGGCAAACATTTCACTGTGGAAGCTTGCTTACATTTCAGAGGTTTAGGTGGGTTATGGCAGCATTCAGGTACACATGATGCTGGTTACATTCTTGATCAGAAGGCAACAGGAAGTTAACCAAGACACTGGGCAGTAGCTTGAGCATAGGAAACCTCAAAAGCCTGCCCTCACAGTGACCCATTTCCTCCAAAAAAGCCACATGTCCTAATAGTGCCACTCCCTATGAGATTATGAGGGCCAGTTACATTCACACTACCACACCCACCCAAGCCTATTTCCTCTTATGATTATAAATGAGTGTTATCTGAATTTCACTACTGTGTCTTTGTCTCTCCATATGTAATGTTAGCTCCCTCCACCCCTTCTGTTATAGAATTTACAGAACTCAGGGCCTTGCACATGGTGTGCAAGCATTCTACCACCAGCTGTCTTTAGCTCCATGGGTTTGAAGGGTTTTGTTCTGTTGGGTTTTTTTTTTTTTGGAGGGGGTTTGTGTGTGTGTGTGTGTGTGTGTGTGTGTTTGTTTGTTTGTTTGTTTTTATTTTGTTTTATTTTGGTTTTCAAGATAGGGTTTCTCTGTGTAGCCCTGAAACTCACTCTGTAGACCAGGCTATCCTTGTACTCAGAGATCTACCTGCCTCTGCCTCCCAAGTTCTGGGATTAATAAAAACGTCACTGCCCAATTTAGTTTTTTTTTTTTAGTAACTAAAATTATAGAAATATGTCATTATGTCAAACAGTAATAACTAAGAAGGTGTTTCTTAAATTCTAGCAAGTGGGACTATTCCAGTGCTGCAGAAGGACAAAGACAACACCAATGTCAATGCAGATGTACAGAAGCTGCAGCAGCAGCTGCAGGACATCAAGGAGCAGGTAATGATTGCGTCCTGCCACCCAGTGCTTCTTACTATGCCACTTAACACATGTCTACTAGGTGACTGGCCTTTTCTGTAATAGTCATGGTTTGTGATAGCAGGTCGATGTCACAAAACAATGAGGTTTAGTCAGACATTTTCCAGAACAGGAA
Source organism: Microtus oregoni (assembly GCF_018167655.1). Classification (NCBI taxonomy): domain Eukaryota; kingdom Metazoa; phylum Chordata; class Mammalia; order Rodentia; family Cricetidae; genus Microtus; species Microtus oregoni. The sequence goes on along the minus strand of NW_024543070.1, from coordinate 42,048,625 downwards.
ACACACACAGGTGCCAATAAACATGCTGGGAAAAGCCTGAAAACCATAATGAACTAGTTTGAGGAGTGTGGAGAGATTGTCTTGTGTCATGTAGAAGGCAGTGCACCAGCAGACTCCTGTGCTGCTGCTGGGCAGAGATGCTCCTAACCCCATAGAGGAGAGCACGGTCGTCTAATGAACCTAGCAGATCTGGTGGAAATCAAAGTGTTAAAACCTGGGTAGTGTGGTTTTTCTCTGCTGGGAAGAAGAAAAGGAGAAGTTTCTGGAGTCTTGCAGGGTTACAAGTTGTGAATTTCTGTGGCTTGTATACATTTCCATATGTTTATTTCAGTAGAAAATTAAAATGTGTATATGTATGTGTTTATGTCGAAAAACAAGGGAAAAATAAGTGCAAAATTCAGATTGGTGTTCATCATTGAGAGTTGGATAGAGGGGAGAGGGATAAAAGGGACTTGAGAAGTGAAGAGTAGCATTTCATACATCAAACTGGGTATTGTTACATTGTTATCTCCATTTTATACAATATCAACGAAGTACTCTTTTATATCCTTGATATTTATCAAAGCAAGAAGATAAGAGCAGGTGTATACTAGGTGACATCGCAAGTCTTGAGCCAGGTGTAGTAGTACACTCCTAACACTTAAACTCAGGAGGTCGAGTTGAAAACCAGAGAAACCTTGTTGCACAGATAACACAGCAGAAAGAATAGTAAATCATATCCTTTGCTTTGACACAGGGATTTAATTGCTTCAAAGACTTGAACAGCAGGAGTGCGGTCTGAGGTTGGCAATCACACCCCTATTGCCAGCCAATAGCAGTCTTTAATAGCAAGTTTACTTTCTGAATTTACCAGATTTAATCAATAGAGTAGTGATTCTCAACCTTCCTAATGCTACAACCCTTTTATTACAGTTTCTTATGTGATGGTGACCCCCCAACCATTAAAATTACTTCATTGCCAATTCATGACTATAATTTTACTACTGTTATGAATTGTAATGTAAATATCCGTTATGCAGGATAACTAATGTGTAACCCCTGTGAAAAGGTTGTTCCACCCCCAAAGGTGTTGCAACCACAGGTTGAGAATCACTGCAATAGAGGGTGGCCCATCATCACATGATAACTAGTTTAAAACGGAATGCGTGTATTTACTAGGCCTTTGTGTACATGTCTGAAGAGAGAAAAGCCTTTTCATTGAGCTGTTTTTATAATTGTTATATAGTGACTAAGTAAAGATAAATAAGAATTTAAAGGTTTTTTTCCTCTCATTTGTCTTTTTCCCCCTTCCTTTTACATATGTTTGTTTGTATAATGTCTGTCCATGTTTGTATGTATGTGGGTACACATATGTGTTCAAGTTCATGAGCATGTATATATACATTTATATGGAGGACCCAGGTTGACAAATGTTTTCCCTGATATCTCTGCCTTCCATGTTGAGGCAGGTGCTTTCCTGAATGTGGACCTACCTCACTGGTTTGGTCAGGGTGGCTAGCCAGCGTGCTCCAAGGAGTCCCTGACTCCTCCTCCTGTATGCTGGGATTACATGTGAGCCCATGTCCTTACCTGGATTTGACATGGGTTCTGGGGATCTGAACTCTGGTCCTCACTTACCTGGCAAGTGCCTTCCTTACTTGTTGAACCAGCTACTTGGCCCTTGTTTGTCTTTAATTAGTTAGCATACAGAGTAATGGGTTTCATTATGACATTTATATAAATACATGTTGTTCTTTGTTCTTAGCTGTCACACACAGCCTCACTAGTCAACCTTCCTTTTGTTGGGTATCCCCACCACCACTCCCCATTAGGCTAAGCTTTCGTGTTCCTTTGTTCATTGCACTCTTACCCCCTGCTTCTGCCTTCATATATATCATTCCCCTCTCATATTTCTTTCTGCTTCCAATAAATATGGATATACATATGCATTTGTAGAAATTTAAATCTAGATTCTGCATATGAGAAATATGGTGATATTTGGCTTCTGAGGCTGACTTATTTCATGTAACATGATTTCCAGCTCCTTCCATTTTTCTACCAACATCATGATTTCATTCTTCTTTATGACTGAATTCCATTTTGTATATGTACTATGTTTTCTACCTGTTGATGTACATCTAGGCTGGTTTCATTTGTTGTGAATAGTACAGCAATGAGCGTGGGTCTTGCAAGTATCTGTGGTACACTCAGTTCTTGAAAATGGAATGGAATGAAGCTATTTTAATGCCACTAAATGGGTGGGCTTACTTTCTAAAAATCCAAAGATGTGATCCCCCCCCCCCATTTTGCTTTTTTGAAACTGCAAGATAGATGATTGTAGCAGTTTGTTTGGAAAGGATTATGTTTAGCAATTTACAGCACTTTTTACCCCTAGTGGTCTGTAGTATCATCAAAGCTACATTCTCATAGACTGGAAGCCTCATTTAGTAATCCAGCCATTCCTAGCCTGTACTATTTGTTTTATATACTACCTTTATAGTTTTGGAAGAATAGCTAGTATCTATTTTGTATGGATGACATTAAAATAACTTTTTGTTTGTTTTGAGACAGGGTTTCTCTATAGCTTTTGAGCCTGTCCTGGAACTCACTTTGTTGACCAGATTGGCCTAAAATTCACAGAGATCCTCCTGCCTCTGCCTCCCTAGTACTGGTATTATAGGCACCTATATCAAACTGCCTGGCTATAATAACTATTTTTTAACATCTGATTTTTAAATAAACTATTTTTGAGTTTGGCGTGGTGGTGTACACTTTTAATTCTAGTATTTGGGAGGCAGAGGCAGGTAGGTCTCTTATGAGTTTGAAACCAGCATGGCCTACATAGTGAGTTCACCAACCAAGACCTAGTCTCAAATCCCCCTCAAACATGCATATGTTTCCCCCCCCCTCACACACACACACACACACACACACACACACACACACACACACACTTACACACTTACTCTATATTTGACTAAAACCAGAAGAGAAAATGAATGATATAAAAGAGGTGTCATATTGCACTTAAGATAGAAAATGGCCCGTGTTTACCCATTGTCTCATTTCATTTCAGACAATGTGCCCTGTGTGTTTGGATCGTCTGAAGAACATGATTTTCCTCTGTGGCCACGGAACATGCCAGCTCTGTGGAGACCGAATGAGCGAATGCCCAATTTGTCGCAAGGCAATTGAACGGAGGATTCTTTTGTATTGACTAAGAGACACAGTGTGTTGTTAGTTGAAGTATGTGATCATGAGATCTTAGTAGGTTCTAAAGCTAATGGGAAGTTTAATATAATGGGCTAATTTGAAATTTCATGATTTTGTATTAGAATGTAATTAGACTGTATATGTACCACCATCACAACGAAAACATACAGTGTTTGAAATTGCTGATTTTTGTGTGTGTGTGTGTGTGTGTGTGTGTGTGTGTGTCTGTCTGTCTGTCTGTCTATCTGTGTTTTCCTCTTAAATTTGGAACATCAAATACATGGTAATTCATAAAAATTTTATTTTTGGCTTCAAAGGGAAAATCCTTGAAGGACCTCCTTTCACATTTGTTTTTATTGTGAAGAACAATAAAATTTCTTTTTAAATTTATACATATATTACACCTTAAAAGAGAGAAGGTTTCAATATTCCTTCAGGATTTTGTTTGTCATGATTTCACATGGTGAAATGACACAGCTATTCCAAAAGTCCTATGTAAGGTGAGTGGGCAAGTAAAACTATGTCATACGTGTTAAATGATAAAAGTATAGCAGAGATGCCGCGTGGCTGAGGCAGTACTGAAGGATTTCAAAATAATTAGAAATTACCCAGATGATAGCTTTAGAAGTAAGTAACTGGAAGTATGTGCTAAGAGAATGATGACTACCTTATTTTACAGAATAAAAAAGGAAAATTTACTAGATTAAATAAATGACCAGTTTCAAAATTAGCAGTATACATGAAAAGGAAAAACAACATTCTAGCAAGAAGTGAAGGCTTGTACAGAACGATGCAAGCACACATCCTGCCTGACCGTGACCACTGCACTCCTTGTATTAGCTTGTCATTGTTTGGACCAGCCATTTGCAGAAAAAAAGCCTATGAAAAAAGTAATTTTCATTTTCCCTGACAACTGACCTGGGCTTGATCTAATCAAGGCACACACACCGTCCTATTTGTGCCTCTGAGATCTGCTCAGCAGGCTGGTGAATTGTTAGAGACAGCAATCTTTTCTTCTGTGCCTGTTACTCTGACAGAGTTATGGATTCTATCGTCATCAAAAGCCTTACTTCTACTCTCTCAGATAGTAATTTTTGCTATAAAGAACAATTTTTCTTTATACCTGTAGATGAATATTCTTTAAACTGACAACAATAACTAAGATACAATAAATAGCTTAATATCAGATGCTTAGAAAAGGGTGCAGGGGCATTTATGGAAAAGCATGTGATTACATGTAGATTTGGTGGGGGGATTAAGCATTTTATCCCCTTTAATAGGTAATTTTTGTATCTAGCTTAAATATATGTTTCAAGATTCCTTACTGCTAGATTATAAAAAAAATACCAACTGTTTACAGTAGTGTCTACTATAGACTGTGTATAAATATATATTCTTTTAGTGTTCTTTGGGGATAGATTTTTCCTACATTGAATCTGGCTAGCTTATTTCTGTTTTTCTGCTTTAGCAACTAAATGTGGGCAAGCAGAGTGTCCAGCCTGGTTGCACTTTGTTGCTGGTGGTTTACCTGCCACTGCCTTTGCCAGGCCTTATGGTGTCCTGGCTGTGTTGCAGACTCAACAGTCCCATATCTGTGTTTAGCTGAGGAACTGCTATGTTTTTCTCTTTTGTTTTTGAGATAGTTTCTCACTATGTATTCCAAGTTGGCCTGGAACTTACTGTATAGCTCAGGCTGGCCTCAATCTCATGATCTTCCTGCCTCTGCCTTCCAATTGTGGGATTATAGGATGGGGACCTCACCATGCCCAACAACTGTTAATCATTTTGGACAGTACACTTTGTTAGTTTCAAATTAGGAATGTCTTGTTGTGACTCTATTTAGCTACATAGTTGGGAACCAGTGAGGTCATTTTCTAAGTATAATTTGAAGTTAAAAAAAAAGATACATCTGATGATACAGTGTTTACATACAGAGACAGATTGTCTTCATGCAGACTTGGAAATAGCAGAAGTGAGGATCTTTCCTTCCTTGCCCTGGGCTGCCCATTAGATAATGAAGGGTGGCTGCTGCACACAGCCTGCCTGTCCAAGGACCTAGGGCCACAGCTGCATCTCATTTAAGTCTTTTTCTTCTGTCCCTTGAGCTGCAGTGCTAAAGCCTGTGTTTGTAGGGGGTAGGCCTTCCTGCTAGCTCCTAGCTGTCGTCTCCATGGTAGAGCACAACACACTAACTTCTATGAGAGAAGCCATAAAGTCTCTAGTGTTGGGACCTTTGGATTTCTCTTTGTCACTTGGCTGTTTATTTTACGAATAGAAGATGTTCTTCTATTCATGTCTTCAGGCACCTAAGATTATTGTAAATTTGTTTGGATTTGCAAGAACAAGGACTAAATCATGCCAGTGACTTTCCTCCTCATTCTCTGAAACTGCTACCTCTTACTTAGTCTCTTTGTAGTTCTTGGCCCATTTGGTATCTCTTCTCCTTGTTACTCAGCCCTCTCTCCCTGTGCCTCAGAGCAACTCTGACTTCCCTTTTACAATGACATGCATTCATTTTTTTTTTTTTAAAGCATTGGTCTTTAGGGCCTTGATAGGAAAAATAAAAGGTCAGTGTCTTAGCACACTTAGAGTTCACACTGCAGTTGTTTGTGTCATTTGTGGACAAAACCAGGGTCCTGAGGCACCATTAGTGTTCCTGCTGGTGTTTCAAGGGAAGCAGTATTGGGAATCCTTTTCTATACCTCTCGCCCCACCACATTTTCTCCTTTCTTCAGCTCTGACTTCTTCACTCTGAATACATACAGCTTTCCAGATGGTGCTAGCACAGTTGCACTTGTTCACATAGTTTAACATCTTATCTGTGCTGTATACATACATAATTTTATTGGGAGCAAGGTTTTCAAGAGAGATAGTTTTATATTAGTATAAGAGTATTAAACTAGGCAAGTGTTTAGTTGCCTGAATTATGCTTAAGGTATTTGTAATTTAATAATGGCAAATTAAGCGGAAGTCTACTGAAACATAAAATTAACTGGAAATAACTTCATAAATTTATATTTTTGCTGATTTTAGTCTGCAATAGCATTTTATTTTAGAATGCTGAAATGCATGCTGCTTAAGATTTGTCTAATTCAAAACTCAAACCTTGCTGGGTCATTTTTAAACATGGGAACATCTTGGCTAGTCATACGTTGCCTGGTGGATGTTCTTTGTTTATTTTGAATTCTGGACACTTTTGAACTAGGCATAGTTAAACTTGTGAATAGGACAGAGCTGGCTGGAGCAAAGCTGGTGCCGTACTGCAAATAGGAAACATTCAGTAACCCCAAAGAAAAGGAGTATCCTGTGCGACTTACTGCAGCCGTGGTGGAGAGGGCGTGTTTAACTAAAACATAAAAGGCATCTATTAGGTCAGATTTCATGCGTCTTGACAGTTGTTTTGTAAATTACAGATTTTAATACAGCTTACTTTTTTAATGTCTAAAAACATCCTTTTAAAGTGTCTGGAATGTTTATAGTAATTTTTATAAAAACAGACTCACATGACACATGTTTTGGAATTTTTTTAAATTGCAGTAAGAACCACATATCATAGGTTTGTTATCCTGCCTGCTTCTAAATGTGCAGTTCAGGGTGTCACTTCCGCTCACTCAGTTGGGAAACAGATGTGGAACTTGATCCTGCACAGCTGGAATGCCACACCCACCTTCTACTCCCTTCTCCCTTTCCTTTGTGCAGTGGGTTCTGAGAACAGAGAGAGCTAGCGTTCACGTGTGTTTGCAAGATCTAAACTTAGGTAGATACCAGGTTTCTGACATTTGAGGGAAGGGCGGCTCTCCCTCCATAATTGTTACTTCTACATGTATGTTAATTGAAAGTGTTTATAACTTCATTGTGAGTCAGAGGGGGCAAAGTACATTTAAATATGAGAAATAAGTTAGCTTTGGTTTTGTACTAATTGGGAAGGAAATAGATTTTCATAAGTAATTTGTGCCTTGTTAAGTCTCACTCGTCATTGAGTCTTACCTGTCAATGTTTCAGAATACATTTTTCTTTCAAAATGTCGCCTAATTTAACTTGTTTGACTGTCACATAGGAATGCTTACTTACATTACTTGATAATCGTGTAATACCTTTTGACTTTAACACACACACAATCGCAGTATTGATAATTACGGTTGCATGTTTTTAAACATTAAATGTGAGGAAGCTGTTTAATGTTGTTTCATGCATATGTTGCTTTACTGCAATGAAGGAGAACTCCTTTGCACTGAGCTTCAGTGGCTGATTTAGTAGCGAGTAGTGGGGTCAAATCACAGCATAAAAATATGAGTGGATAGTTAATAAAGTTAAGTTGCTATTTTGACATTTTCTACCTCCTTTTCTATCAGAATATTGCCCCCCAACCCTGGCATCTCATCTTGTTTGTGGGTAAAATGGAAGTAACCTGAGGTTAAAGTTAGATTTTCTGTTTTTGAGAACTTAAGCAATAGGTACAGGAAAAGGGACCTGTCGCATTAATTTGGTGCCTGAATCAAAAAGTCTGAATTGCTGTGTGCAAATTGTCTAAGAAGGCTAATAGTGCTGAGGGTTTGAATTGACCTGTATAGTTTTTGGCTTTTATCTCTTGAACATGGCTTCTTTCCTCAAAAGCAAAGTGGTCTTCTAATTTTTTTATGAAATAAGCAAATATGCCATTTTGTCTTGAGTATACAGTTTCAGGAAGCTACTGAAAGTTCTGACTCAGGGCTTTTTAACAGTTTAAGCAATTATTAATATATTTTGGAAACTCCATCTGCATAATTCTTCAGTGCCTTGAAAGAATTACTAACTTGGCAACACTCAAAACCTTGTAGTAGGCAACTTCTAGTGCACTGGGTCGTGATGTGGATGTTCCTAATCACAGAGCTAAACATGCCTGACAGCGGCTCTGCATGCATTGGGTCATGATGTGGATGTTCCTAATCACAGAGCTAAACACGCCTGACAGCCGCTCTGCATGCACTGGGTCATGATGTGGATGTTCCTAATCACAGAGCTAAACACGCGTGACAGCCGCTCTGCATGCGCACACGATATGCACGTTCCTGTCATACGGCCAAGTGTGCGGCAAGTGGCCCTGCTTGTGTGCTGGGTGTGCGTGACTCTTCAAGGGAAGTGTTCTACATTTGCACTTGATACCTGGTTTTTGCTTCTGTTTTTTTAAAAACTGATTATTCAAGGCCGTGGCACTGTTAAAAAAGAATAGTGTTTGCTATGAGTATGCAAAGTCACCTTAATAACTGTTGGGGAAAGGGAAGAACACACTTGGTGTCTGGTACAAAAAGAGGGTCAGTCTGGAAAGCAGATCATCTTCCTCTCAAGTGGAAACCAGGACCAGGCCAAACCCTTTGTTTAGTGGTTCAAGTAAAAACATTAGTGAAAAGGAAATCATGAATTGCATGTCATTCTTAATGCTGATATGTAGACTAAATGCACGTTTTTCTGTCTTCTTCAGTATATGTCTGCCATTCCAAGTACAGTATATTCAAAAAGGAGAAAGCAGGTTGACTCAGAAGTGTTTTGCTTTGTATTTTCTTCAATTCTTCTTAGCTTTCAATGTTGGAATAAATTTAAATCTTGTTTATGGATAAAATTTCTGTATGGAAAATTATTCTTGCTTATTAGTTTTGTTTAAAAAGTGCTTAGTAGTAACTAAGCTTTTTAAAATAAACTCAAACATTTACCATTAATAAAACCTGTGGTGTCATATGTTTTTCTCTGACTTTTGTTGGAAGCTATTTTTAATAGTAATAGAAATGAATTTTTATTTTTAAGGCATTTGAAAGCAAATTTCAGTACATCAGAAAATCCTAGTTTTGGAAAGAAAATTACCATATCTGTGAGAAACAAGGACGTCTCTCTCCAAGTCAGTATAGGAAGTAAGCACCCACATCTAAAAGGTTCCCATTATGAGGCTCACATGGCAGGAGCCTCTATTCAAGGATCAAAGAAGCATTAATATTTTAATACCTCTGTCTTCGGGATTTAAATGTATTTGGAAAGTAGCCTGAATAGAATAGGCTTGATCAAAGAAAACCAGCCAGGAAGACTTAGCTTGTCTCTCTATATATTTTAAAAGCTCATTCCTCTTCAAAAGTCAGGTGTGTCTGTTTGTATACACATTAATTTTTAGAAGGTAAGTATTTTACAGCAATGAAGTGTCTCCCCTTTCCAGTGTTTTGTGAGTAACCAGTCATTGAATAGTTTCGGGGTATGTTATTTTTAAAGTTGCTAGGTGCAATTGTTTGTGACATTGTTGAGAAGTTTTCCGATTCCAGTTTAAAAGATATGTATCCCAGATGTCTAAGAAAAATTCATCAGAAACAGAATCTTTTGTTTAATTGGTAAAAACACGTGTTCCAACTTTAGAACTGAATTTATTTTAGATAAGCTCTAATTGTATTTTGTGTTTATTTCTATTACTGTATAAGTAGCTATCGCATGGTAATATTTTTATTAAATTGAAACTATAGATTTAAGAATAAAGACATTTTAGAAAATCTACTTTATATTTTTATCACTGACAGTTTATTCATCACTATTTTATAGCACAACACTTCTCTGACTTTGGATGATGCTTCATAGAGGAGCAGTAGTTGAAGAGATGCAGTGAAGCGTGAGGTTCCTGTGGAGCAAGCATTTGGCTAGGAGTTTCCCTGTTTATAACCAAACTAATAACTGATGTGCACACTTTCATTTTCTTGAGAACCAACAATAATAATATTAAAGATAGATGTAGGAAGTAAGTGTAAGACCACATCCATAACAAGAACCGTTAGTAAGTGGATGGCGTGCCAAGGAGACTGGTTGATGGTACTGCTGCTGTATTGCACACTGAGGAGATGCTTTTGGTGTGCTCTGGATAGACCCCTGCGTTCACAGAACAACATTCTAAAAGACAAAAATTTAAAAACAATATAAATGTTATTTTCACCTCTCACCAATTAGTATTTATATTGAGCAGAATTGTTTAAATTTAGAAAGTGCTCTTAAGGTGAAGTTGACCCTTGCTTAACAAAGACAACCAGTCAAGGTGAGCCTTTAGTTTCTGACTATATCACAAGAAAACTATTGGGGCAGGAGATGGCTCAGTGATTAAGAGCACTGGCTGATCTTCTGGAGGTCCTGAGTTCAATTCCCAGCAACCACATGGTGGCTCACAACCATCTGTAATGAGATCTGGTGCCCTCTTCTGGCCTGCAGGCATACAAAGAGGCTGAACAACTGAACCGTGTGTACATAATAAATAAATCTTTTTTTTTTTTAAACCATTGTGGAAAGCCTGCGGAGACACCCAGAAGTAGACTCCTGGGAGCCATTGGTGGGTGAAGTACTGCAGGCTTAATCTGGACACATCTAAAAGGTGGAAATTTAAGGGAGGGTGTACCATGTGGTTGAGCTGAAGGCCATCAGTTCTGGCCTCAGTGGTAGAGCACTTGACTGCTGTCCATATGAAACCAGTTCAGTCCCCAACACTGGAAGAAGAAAAACAGAAAACATACCACTAGTCAACTGGATGTAATTGATGTCTACAGAATAATTCACTACCAACAGCAGAATATACATAATTCTCACGTTTACATAGGACAGTTAGGGAGATGACATTTGGCACCTTCAAATACGCTTACTCTTAAAAAAATGATTACCATATTCTCCCAGACCACAATGGAATTAAGCTAGACATCTAGAGCATTGGCTTTAAAAAGCTCAGTTATTAAGTTGGTGACAAAGCTACACCCAGAGGTCAAAGAAATCTCAAGAAGTAGAGGCTATTTTGGACACTTGGTGTGGTGACTTAACACAACTTAGGAGGAAGAATCACAAAGATCTTAAGTTAGAGGCTGGCTGGGTGATCGGTCCACACACAGGAACGTGCACAGATGCCGTGAAAGCAGCCCTTGGGAAGAAAGTTATGGCATGGAGTGTATAGTAGAAAAGATCTAAACTCATCAAGCCCTCTTTAGAAAATTAGAAGAGGAACAAAATCAATCAAAAAGAATAAAAAGAAATACAAATGTGAGCAGAGAATGGAAGGGAAACGAAAACAAAACTGTAAATAGGAACTTACTGGAGGAAAACTAATTAAGAGTCAAACCTTGATCAAGTAAAGAGATTAGCCATGCTAATAAGCAATTAAAAGGCAGGGATTGCTGGCACCAGAAGTAAAAGCAGTGGACATTATAAATAATATGAAAGTCAGTGATGGTATGTACATCCTGGCGTTTCACAGTAGAGGCAGAAGAATTGGTAATCTTCAGTCATCCTCAACTGCAGTGAGTTCAAGCCCACTTGAGCTACATGAGACCCAATTTAAAATGAAAATAGTATGAACTATCCCTGAATAATAATAATATATATATATAATTTATTATTACCACTTAAATTTTATTTCATTACTTGAAAGGTACTTCCATCAGGGAGAACTGGGGATCTGGAGAGCTATCAAGGAAATTGCCTCAAAGCACTCTTTAAAAACAAAAGTAAGAGCAACCCCTTTCATCCTGAATAAAGGAATTATGCCAGTTATGTACTGGCTCTCCAAAAGATAGAAGCAGAAAGAAGGCTTCCTTAGCCATCCCAAGTTTATAAGTAAGGAGTATTCCTTAAGGTTTTTTCCTCCAACTTGATCTATGAATTCTATCAATAAAAATACTCCCAGCTTTTTTTTTTTTTTAGGAATATTGGCAAAGTGATTTTTGTTTTGTTTTGTTTTGTTTTGCTTTTTTTTGAGACAGGGTTTCTCTGTGTAGCCTGGTTGTCCTGGAATGAACTCTGTAGACCAGGCTGGCTGTGAACTCACAGAATCCACCTGCCTCTCCTTTACAGTGCTGGGATTAAAGGCGTGCACCACCACCTTGTGGTATGATTGAGCATACTTTGGGTATATGCCCAAGAGTGGTATTGCTGGGTCTTGAGGAAGGTTGTTTCCTAATTTTCTGAGAAATCGCCACACTGACATCCAAAGGGGCTGTACCAGCTTGCATTCCCACCAGCAATGCAGAAGTGTTCCCCTTACTCTACATCCTCTCCAGCATAAGTTGTCATCAGTGTTTTTGATCCTGGCCATTCTTCCAGGTGTAAGATGGTATCTCAGAGCTGTTTTGATTTGCATTTCCTTAAGTATCTTTCAGCCATTTGAGATTCCTCTGTTGAGAATTCTCTGTTTAAGTTTTGATGTCTAGTTTCTTGAGTTCTTTGTCTATTTTGGAGATCAGTTCTCTGTGAGATGTGATTTTTATTTATTTTTTTTTACTACATAGAACATGTGGGGTTTTATTTTGATTTTCCACTATGACTCTAATGGTTGGAGAAGTGCTGCCCATGGATCCCCAGGCTGTGGCCCTATTGGGGCCATAGAACCTCTAGGAGATGGGGCTTAGTGGAAGGAAATCAGGCCAACAGAGGTGTGGTCTGGAATTGGCCACTGGGACCCTAGCCTCTTTCTGTCTTTTGGGGTATAAAGGAGTGAAGTTTCTGAAATGAGCACCAATAGACCTTTCCTCCTCATGAGTGGTTTAACTTGGGCATTTTACTGCTGTAATAGAAGCTAAGAAGGAAAGGTAAGGAAGTTTCCACCTAGAGCTTGGCAGTTTGGGGCCAGCCAGGACCACATGAGACACTGCCTCAACCCTTTCTTGGAAATGAGACTTGTGAAGCAACAGTCTTTTCTGCTCTAGGTTGATGAGTTGAGGAGTCAGGGGAGCCCAGGAAGCTGTGGGCATCAGCCCTGAGGACAAGTTAGGTAGTTTAAAAAAGGACCCAGTTCCTCCAAGTTTAGTTCAGTGTCCATTATTGTTCAACCCACATATCCCCTCTGGAAAGGAGAGGTGTCACCCAGTCTTCATGTATCTCCTGGGGGCAGCAAGTCAGTCTTGTGTGTTCACACTTTCCCTCTTCAAGAACTTAGGCAGACCAGAGCGATGGGTACCTCAAACATCAGGATCTTCGAATTTCCTCTGTTCTCTGTGAGAACACAGTGTAGCTGAGTGCTGTCCTCTGACTACTGAGGAGAGGGAGATGCACACGGGCTGGCCCCAGCCTCCGCAGTTCTGCCCACAAGAGGGGCACCAGACTTCCCATACAAGAAGTTTATCCACCCCTGTGTTTGCAGAGACGGACAGCCTGGTTCTCTCTCTCTAAAGTAGCTGCTGAGCATCCTGGTACTTTCCTTTGATGATAGCACCGAATTGTATCTGGAAAGACACTAATCTTGGAAGTAACTGGGGGGGGGGTGTTTCAAACTGAATGCGAAAAATTAGAGTGGTTTATAGTTTACCTCACTTTTCTGCTTTGAATTTTCTAGATGAAGAGCCAGGAAAATGTTCCTTGGAATCTTTGTTAGTTGCACTATCTTGTTGTGACACAAGGGGGCAGTAAAATTCTAGTGAATCAAGTCTTGAGGCTGCTGTATAAAGGAAGCTGGACCATTTCAACAGCACTTGTCCCCCTACCTCTCTCTGTCCTCATGCAGCCTCTGGGGGGAAACAGACAGAAGGAGCAGAGTTTTAGTTTTAGTTTAGTTTTTAGTTTTCAGTAAGTGATGTTTTAGTTAAAAATTGTTGAATATAAAACATGGTAACAGCCGATTAGAAAACAAAACCAAAACGATCTAGTGTCAGTGCCATAAAGGGGCTTGTCTGTAAGCCTGATGACCTGAGTTTGATCCCTGAGATCCATATATTGGAAAGAGAGAACTGGCTCTCAAGTTGTCCTCTGGCCTCCACATATATCCCGAGATAGATAAATGCAATCATAATTTTTAAAACCCTCTATATTGCAATTATTGTGTCTAGGGGGTTTTGAACAAGAGGTAATGTCTAAGACAACAATAATCTAATGGGCAGACACATGACTCATGCATTCTGTGATGTGAAAACCCTGGAAGTCTCTGCCTGGGAACAAAATAACAACTTGTCTCTCCCAGATAAACAGCCCTCCAGTAGTATTCAGGCATTTGCACTGGCCTGCCCTTAGGGTCCTGACAGGATCTGTCCTCAGCTGCGGCCACGAAGAGTACCTGCTGTGCACATTTGCAGTGTTTCCTTTAAAGGGTGGGCTTTGCCCACCACCCATCTCTTCTCTCTTTTTTCTCCCTCTCTCTTTCCTTTCTCTTTCCCTCTCCCTTTCTCTCTTTCTCTTCCTACACTCTTGTCCCCAGGGACCGGTCTCTACACACACACACACACACACACACACACACACACACACACACACACACCACACACACCCTGCCCCTTTCTCTGCCCTTTCTCTCTCCTCTTCCAATAAATGTATGTGAGCCTTGTTGCATGGCATGACTTACTTCTCTTCGTGGCGTTTTTAAACAAATTACAACACACTCCCAACAGGCCAGTTTCCAGTTAGACACGCTAATGTGCACATTTAGAAGGTGAGTCAAGACCATGGGACCAGGAGCTCACATGATGGAAGTTGTAAATTTCAGGAAACAAAAACCAACAAAAGTGCAGGTGTGAAAGTGAGTTTTATTTACAATAAGAAGTTGTAACAAATCACAGAACAAAGATTACACATATTCCCAGTGTTTAAAATAAGGACTTTTTTGAGACATGGTTTCTCTGTGTAGTTCTGGTGTCCTGGACCAGGTTGACTTTGAACCCATAGAGATCCACCTGCCTCTGCCTCCCAAGTTCTGGAATTAAAAGCACACACCACTACTGACTTCAAAAAAGGATATTTAAAAAATTAACTCCCTGATAGCTCTTCCTCCCAATCTTTAGTTTGAACTCTTGATCTTTCAGTGTGTCTGTGATTTTGTAAAGTTGTTTTTATTAATAGACAAAGCAGAAAGATAATGTAGCATGATCCTACTCTACCCCTCCATCTCTCTCCTTCCTTCTCTCTTTCTCTCCTTTCCCCTCCCTCCCTTTCTCCCCCTTACTTACTTCCCCCCTTCTTTTTTCCTTTTCTCTTTTCTCTTTTTGAGATAGGGTCCCTTGTTGCCCAGGCTGGCCTCCAGATGGCTATGTAACTGAAGCTGACCTTGAATTTCTGATTCTCTTTCTCTACCCCCTGCATTCTGGAATGACATGCCTGTGCCATCTCACATTTATGGGATGTCGGTCTACTCCAAGGCCCCACGTATGCTAGACAAACTCTCTATGTACTAAACTGCAATCCCTAGCCCTTAACATGACTTCTTGAAAATGATTGTTGATAGTTGGGATTTCACATACAGGCATAACTTATTATTTATGAGGCTTGTACAGTTTAATCTTCTATAAATGTGGAAATCCCACTATATATACATACACACACATATATGTGAACACGCACGTACAGATATGTTGTTTGACACAAGGCTTCACACTAGCTCTGGCTGGCCTGGAACTTGTGTGTTACCTAGGCTATCCTCAAACTTGCAGTTCCACAAGTTAAATTTTGTGTACACCTTTAAAAAGAAAAATAATTCAACAAATGACACTGTGTTTAACTGGATGTCAGCTTGTAGAAGAATGCAAATAGATCCTTATCTATCACCCTTCACAAAACTCAAGTCCAAGTGGATACACAACCTCAACATAAAAACAGATACACTAAACCTGACAGAAGAGAAAGTGGGAAGTAGCCTTGAATGCATTGGCATAAGGGACAACTTCCTGAATAGAACACCAATCTTACAAGCACTAAGATCAACAACTAATAAATGGGACCTCATGAAACTGAAAGGTTGTCTAAGGCAAAATTCCACCATCAACAGGATAATATGGCAGCCTACAGAATGGGAAAAAAATTTTACCAACTCCACATCCAATAGAGGACTAATGTCAAAAATATATAAAGAACTCAAGAAACTAGATATCAAGAATACAGATCTAAACAGAGAATTCTCAATAGAGGAATCTCAAATGACTGAAAACACCTATAGCAATGTTCAACATCCTTAGCCATTAGGGAAATGCAAATCAAAACTACTTTGAGATTTCATCTTACACCTGTCAGAATGGTCACGATCAAAAACACAAGCTACAGCTCACGCTGGCAAGGATGTGGTTTGTTGGTGGAAGTGCAAACTTGTACAGCCACTGTGAAAATCAATATGGCAGTTCTTCAGAAAGTTGGGAATCCATCTATGTCAAGATCCAGCTATACCACTACTGGACATATACCCAAAAGACAATCAATCGTATCACAAGGACATTTGCTCAGCTATGTTCATAGAGGCTTTATTTGTAGTAGTCAGAAACTGGAAACAATCTAGATGTCTCTTGACCAAAAAATAAAGAAAATGTAGTACATTTTCACAATGATGTATTACTCAGCTATTAAAAGATAATATGAAATTTGCAGGGAGAATGGATGGAACTAGAAAAAAATTATCCTGAGTGAGGTAATCCAGACTCAGAAAGACAAATACGGCATTCACTCACTTATAAGTGGATATTAGCTGTAAAGTAAAAGATAACTATGCTACAATCCACAGACCCTGAGAGGCTAAGTAACAAGGAAGGCTCAAGAAGGGATGCATGAATCTCTCTGATCAGGGGAAATAGAATAGATAGATTTTTGTCAGCAGGAATGGGAACAGAAGGGATCAGGCAGGGGCTTTGGGTGGAGGGAGAGAATACTGGGAGAAACAACTGGATTTGGGGGTGGGACACTTGGAGGGCAATACGGAAATGCAGTGTAGTGGGAACTCTCTGGAATCTATGAGGGTGACCTTAGTTAAGACTCCTAGTAATGAGGACACTGAGCCCAAACTGACCATCTTCTATAACCCAGGAAGGCTCTTAATAGTGGAACTGGGACATCAACCCAGCCAAAAAACCTTTGACCTACAAGATGTGCTGGAGTAATGGTGGCACAGAACTTGTGGGAGTGGCCAGTCAATTACTGGTTCAACTTGAGTCCTACACCATGAGAGGGTGTCCATACTTGATACGGCCTGGATGATCAGAAACCAGAGGCTGGATAGCCCAGAAACCTAGAACAGAACACCAAACATGACTGGCAAAAAATAAAAAATAAAAGTCAATGGACTAATTTCTAATGATACTATGCTATACTCATAGATCTGAGGCTAGCCCAGTAGACATCAGAGAGGTTTCATCTAGCAACTGATGGGAGCAGATGTGGAGACCCACAGCCAAACATTAGGTGGTGCTTGGGAACCCCACTGAAGAAGGGGAGGAAGAGGGCAGAGTATACCACAAGAAGATGACCCACAAAATCAATTAAGCAGGGCTCATAGGGACTCACAGAGACTGAAGTGACAGCAATAGAGCCTGTATGGGTCTGAGCTAGGTCTTCTGCATACATGTTATAGTTGTGTAGCTTGTAGGGGAGGGGTTGTCTCTGACTCTTTGTCTGTGCTTGGGACCCTTTTCCTCCTTCTGGGTTGCCTCATCCAGCCTTGATATGAGGATTTCTGCCTAGTCTTATTGCATCTTGTTAGGCCATGTTTGGTTGATATCCCTGGGAGGTCTGCTCTTTTCTGAAGGGAAACAGGAGAAATAGATCAGGGAAAGAGGGGAGGGGAGGGGACAATTGGGAGGAGATGAAAGAGGGAAACTGGTTGGGATATAATATATGAAAGAAGAATAAATAAAGAAGAAAGAAAAATGAACTAGGACATATGGTACATGCCTATAATTTTAGATCTGGGAGGTTGAGGCAGAACTGTTGCAAGAATGGCTCTATTTGTATTCTTCTAATCTGGGCTACAGATTAGAGTAAGACCCCATCTCAAAAGAATAAAAGAGGAGGAAAAGAGAAAAATGTGGTGGGAGAAGAAGAAAATAATTATTAGGGGCTAAAGAGATGGCTCAGAGGTTAAGAACACTGGCTGTTCTTCCAGAGGTTCTAAGTTAAATTTCCAGCAACCACATGGTGGCTCACAACCATCTATAATGAAATATGGTGCTCCCTTTTGGTAGTAGGTAGAACACTGTATAAATAATAAAACTTTTTTTTAAAAAAGAAAATTATTATTAACCCCACATGGTGTATTTGCAACAGGACACATCTCCATTTTGATCTGGTTTTCATTCAATCTCTGATGACCATTTTTCAAACTCACTGCTGGTCCAATAATTTTTGAACCTTCTATGTTCTCCTCAGCCTGCACAGTTCTGGTGCCAGACACAGCACAGTGGTGACCACATTCATTCTGTCCCAGTACTAGACAGAGTGCTCCTGAAAGTCTTCTAGACCAAGTCCACAACAGCTAGGAAGCCTACATGGGACCAACCTAGGCCTTCTGCATGTGGATGACAGTTGTGTAGCTTGGTCTGTGTGTGGGGTCGCTGTGTGGTCAGGACCTGTCCAGCACATGAGTTGGCTTTTTGGAATCTATGCCCTATGCAGGGATGCCTTGTCCGATCTTGATGCAGGGCAGGGGAGGAGCTTGGTCCGGCCTCAATGTAATATGACATGTGTTGACTATCATGGAAGATCTGCCCCTTTTTGAATGGAGGAGTGGATTGGAAGATAGACATCAGGTGAGGGAAGGAATGGGAAGAGTGGAGGAAGGGGAAACTGGTTGGTATGTAAAATAAATGAAAAAATTAATTTAAAAAGAAAAAAAGAACAGGTCCACAGAAATATCTGTGGGCTGCATTAATGCATCTGATTAAACCCCAAATCAAGGTGTTCTTGACACATCTTTATCTGACTTAGCTAGAAATTCTCATGGCTAGTCCATTTCCAGGCAACAGAAAGAGTGAAGAAAAGAAGACAGACTAGAGGGAGGATCAGGGGTGTAGCTCAGTTGGAAGCATACTTGTCTAGTATGCATGCATGAAGCCCTGGGTTCTGTTCCCAGTTACTCATAAATCAGCTGTGGTGGCACAGGAGTTGAGATGTTTTATTTGCCCCTGATGGTTATTTTTAATCCACAACTTGCAATAATCTAGAATCACCAAAGAGCCTCAAAGAATTTAGATCAGGTTGGCCCGTGGACATGACTGGGGGCAGTTTTTCTTTTCTTTTTAGATTTTTGTTTATTTTATGTGTATGGGTGTTTAGTCTGCATGTGTGTCTGTGTATCATGTTCATGCCTGATGTCGGAAGAGGTAAGGACACTGAATCACCTGGAACTAGAGATACCATGTGGGTGCTGAAAACCCAAGATGCAGCTCATTGTGGTGGACCTATCTCTGGATTGGGGCAAATTTTTATTAGGATTTTTTTTATCACAGTAACAGGAATTAAATTAGAAGATCCACTATCAGTGAAAACTATATTATTTGTGTCCATTTTATAAATAGTGTGCTCACACGAATGAGCTACAGCGAGAACTCAAGCTGCAGAGGGTCCTGTGGCTTGAGTTTTGTCAGCTCCAGAGAAAGTCCCCTCGACACTGTTCAGGGTGCCATTAGTCAACAAAGACATACCCACTACCAATAAGGACAGATGTCTGTCTACAGTGTCCCCTCGACACTGTTCAGGGTGCTAGTAGTCAACAAAGACATACCCACTACCAATCAGGACAGGTGTCTGTCTACTGGTGGAGCCTCTCGCTGCAGGCAAGTCACAATGTTCCCATGCTCCCTAACACTTCAGTCCAGCGTTGGGTGATGACAACTGTTTTGTCACATGTTGTTGTGTCATAACAGAAGTCAGGGGACATGGATAGTGCAGGAGATGTGCATGGGTAGACATAGTGGCACATGTCTGTTTTCCCAGCACTTGGGAGATTAAGGTGGGAAAGTCTTGAGTTCGAAGCCAGTTTTGGCTACATAATGAGTAGCCAACATGAGCTGTGTAACAAGGCCTTGTCTCAAAAGTCTAAGACAACTGTGTGGCTCACACTTAAAATGCAGCATAAAGAAGCTGAGGCAGGGGGACTAAGAGCCTGTTTAACAACAAAAACAGAATGGGAAAAAAGGAGACATTCAATAAATTATTAACTATAATCACCCTCTTGGGCTATAGAGACCCAGCAGTAGAATATATTCTTATCTTGACATATTATTGATACCACTAGTCAGCCTTTCTCCATCCCCACTTGCTCACACCATACCATCCTTTGCTCTTGACTTCTGTGGGACCAACTTTTGAGTGGGAATGAATACTATTTGTTTCTCTGTAACTGGCTTCTTTCACATAGCATCTATGTTCGTCTATGTTCTTTCAAATGGCAGGATTTCCTATTTATGAATGAATAATATTCCTTCGTGTGTATATACCACATGTTTCATATCTGCTTATCTGTTGATGGAAACCTAGGTTAATTCTGTGTCTTGGTCATCTCTCATAGTGACAGGGAAATGCAGATAACCTTTAGCTCACTGCATATGTTCCTAGATGTGAGATTGCTAAATCTGATGAATAAAACTATTTTTAATTTGATTTTTTCATTGTTATTATTTTTGTGGACATATTTGAGACAGGGTTTCACTATGTAGCTATGACTGGTCTGGAACTCATTATGTAGACCAGGCTAGCCTAGAACTCATAGATATCCACCTGCCTTTGCCTCCTCAGTGCTAGGATTAAAAGTGTGCTGTAGAAGGAGCTACGGACTGTGTTCCTGCTGCCTGGCTCCTGGACACCTGGCTAGCTCAGTCAGTAGAACATGAGACTCTTAATCTCAGGGTTGTGGGTTCATGCCCCACTTTGGGAGCCAATTGTAGAAGGAGCTGTGGGCTGCGTTCCTGCTGTCCGGCTCCTGGCCTCCTGGTTAGCTTATGCCCCCAAATAACAACACACAAATTGTATTAATTTAAACACTACTTGGCCCATTAGCTCTAGCCTCTTACTGGCTAACTCTCACATCTTGCTTTAACCCATATTTATTAATCTGTGTAGCATCACGAGATGGTGGCTTACCAGGAAAGATCCTAACCTGCGTCCGTCTCGGGTCGGAGAATCATGGCAATTGACTCACTTCCCTTCTTCCCAGCATTCTGTTCTGTCTACTCTACCCAACATATGTTCTGACCTATCAGGCCAAGCAGTTTCTTTATTAATTAACCAATGAAAGCAACAGATAGATAGAAGACCCACCTACATCATTTTCCCTTTTTCTGTTTAAACAAAAAAGAAAGGCTTTCACTTTAACATAGCAAAATTACATATAACAAAACATTATCAAGCAAGAATTACAGTTACGATATTTATATCTATTTTATCTTTTATCACAACTAAGGAAAACTAAAACTATGACTATCCATTCTTCAACTCCATCAAAGACTCCAGAAGGATATAATATTACCTAATTAAACAAGAAGCAAGCAACTTCTATAACTCTAGAAATAACAGAGACATCTCACTACCTGAACAGTCACCCAAAGTTCCTCTGTACTGTACATCCATCTTCAGCCTACAGGCCCATAGTATCCAGCAAACATTTCCATGAAGCAGGAAATTCTAAAGACAGTTCAGTCACTTTCTGCTGTGTCCTGCAGAATGTCTCGCAGACTCTTTCATAAATCAGGAACTCCGAAAGACCATCTCACCTTTAGGCAAGTTCAGCAGTCCTCTCTCTGCGGGTTCTTTGTGTCCAGTTTATGCAACAGTCCAGGCAAGAGCAGTTTCTTGCCCAAATGGCTAACTAACTTCATAAGGAGCCTCTTTGATGCCCATCTTCATCTTGAAGTAGATTGGTGCTGCCAGGAGCAGACGTGTCTCATTGTCATGAAAAGCCGTAACTTATTAAAACATTAAATGGCATATTCTGTAGTCTTTGAAAGATATGAAGAAAGCCTATCTGAAATATATCTATGCACATCTAGAAAATCTAACTAACATGACTACAACCTTGACTATTATTGATGATTATCCATTAACAACCTATATTTTCTAATTATATATTACGTTTTAAAATGAACTATACAATCGCAATACCTTAACCAAGATCAGAAACATATACATATAACAAAATTGACCTTAAAATCCATACCAAATGCAAATTATTCATATCTATATCAGTGTGTACCACCATGCCACTTTTACTTTTAATTTATTTATGCATATGTGAGCTTGTGTGTGTTTATGTGTACCACTAGTGTGCAGGAGCCCTTGGAGGCCAGAAAGAAAAAACAGATGGTTGTGGGCTGTCATGTGGGTACTAGGAACCAAACCCAGAACAAATCCTTCTATAAGAACAAGTTCTCTTAATTGCCAAGCCATCTCTTTCAGTCCTGACTTCGAGTTTTTGAGACAGGATCTTACTCTGAGGGGCAGTCTGGCCTTTACTGTGGAGACCCTCCTGCCTCAGTCTCCCAAGCTCTGGGTATAGAACAACCTACCATATCTTGCTGCTTTGGGTGGTTTTTGAGTGGCCTCCTGTGGTGATTTGAAAGAAATTTGCCCCCAAAAGGAATGGCACTAATGGGAGGTGTGGCCTTGCTGGAGGAAGTGTGTTACCATGGGGGTGGACTTTAAGGCCTCCTATATTAAAGCTACACCCAGGGAGACGTCTCACTGTATCCCTCATATACAAAGGCATTACCCCTGTTTGGATGAATGCTCTACACAGACTTCCCTGCCAGGGGGATGCTCTTCCCTTGCCCACTGCCTTGCCTGTCCAGCACACATCCCATGTTTTGATTCCCAGCAGGCACTTTCCCTGCAACTCTAAGGCCCACTCATCTCCCTCTGTTTGAATAGCATGAGTGCAGAAACCATTTCAGCAACCAATATCTGTTAGTGACTCACCGGGCTAGCCTACACTTAGGCTTAGCCACAGTGAGTTGTTTACAAAGAATGTGCAAGGAGATTCTGTTTAATCAGATTATAAACAAATTGGTGACAGGGACCAGAGCTTCTCCCCTGTCACAGTTCTGGGTGTGTCAGCACTGAATAAATGCATTTTAATGGATATAGCGACCCTCTTGGCAGCTTCCTCCTAAAGAGACTGGAGACTCCCTAACTGGGTAGAGGCAATGGCATTATCTCCTGCACAGACTCTCATGGAGTTCCCCAAACCTTGATGATGGGCTCTTGGCCAGCCTCTCTCTAAATCATATTTGAAGCAATTTTTCAATTTTCTTTGGATAATTGATTAGAAGTCTTGATATTTTTCTTTTATTCTTTAAAAATTGTGTGTGTGTGCTCATGTATATTTGTGTTCATGTGTGTGTGCCCAGATGTCAACATTAGGAGCTTATGAATGACTCTCTAACTTGTTTTTTTTTTGATTTAATAAAGTTTTATTTTTCCAAAAGTACAGCTGATTGAACCTGTTCATGCATCTTCACCAGCAGCTGGGGCATCTCCACCCTTTGTGTTTCTGGTGTAAATTACTTGGGCTCTGTGCTTTGAAACCAGCTTGATAAGCCCTTTACTAAGGAGCTCCTGAAGAGCTTCCCTGGCCAAGGAACCGCGAATCTTCAGTCTCTCAGAGACCACGGCTGGAGTAATAAGTTTATAGTTGGGCACTTCCTTACAGAGTTTGTCGTATGTAGCCTTGTCAAACAGGACTAGATTGTTGAGCTTGTCCCGAACTTTGCCTTTGGACCACTTCTTCTTTTTGGCCTTGCCACCGGACTTATTTACTGGGTCTTTGTCTTTTTTGGCCGACTTTCCGGCATCTTTCTTCTTCTTGTCATCCTTGGGCGGCATGATGAAGTTCGGAGAGTGGCGACGACCACTGCAGCCTCCCTAAGATGTCGGGAAAAAAGCTCTAACTTGTTTTTGAGACAGGGTCTCTCACAGAACTTGGAGTTCACCAATTTGGTTGTACTAGCTTGCCAGTGAGCAACAAGGTTGCTCCTGTCTCTACTTCCCCAGCATCAGAATGACATGGATATGTCAGCAAGCCTGACGCGTGTGCGATTCAGGTCTTTACCTATTGAGCCGTTGCCACAGCCTCAGAAGTCTGTCTTAGGATATTAAGAACAGAACTCAAAAATAAACAAAGAAAGAAAGAAGGAATAGAACCCATAGCTTTACACACACCCGGCAAGTGGTTTACCATTAAGATCCAGTCCTTTCACCCTAATTCTTAACAGAGTCACTGGCCTCACTGCCACCTCAAATTCCTTACCTAATGAAGTAGCAAATTTAGAGGGGTTTGAATTGGATGAAAGTCAGTATCCCATAATGCAAGTGGGCATGTGATGCGCCTGCTTCATTCCCCCTTTGCTGGTCCTGCTGTTGTCTCAAGAGCCATGTGAGGATCAGGGAGAGGAGTAGACTCCAGGCGAACCTTGTTCTCCATAGCTGTATGGCCACATCACCACCTCCTCTGGAACCTGTGATGCTACTGGAGCCCATCACTTCAGTGGCTATGGGATTAGAACTCTGGAAGACAGTGGGAATTGGGCCCAATGCATTTGCTCCCTGTCTGGGCACATTCCTTCTTTTGCTGTATGTAGCTGGTTCTCCTCTTCCCACTAACTCTGGGCAGCAAAAGCGGGCATGACTGTGTCCTCAGCCCCAGATAGTGTTCTGTAACCTTTCTTCTCTGTCCTCAGAACCATGCAGTGACAGCTGTGGCACTTTTAGGAACTCCCTGGGGGAGCTGAAGGTGCGGAGACCTGCAGGAACTTCCCTAGAATCACACAGCAAATCATAACTGCACAAGAAGCTGCATTACCTGATTTTTTTGAAACTTCATTTTTTTTATTTTTGGAAGATAAGTTTTTAATCATATTTACGTATAGAAAACTTAAGGGTGTTCATTTAACCCAGTTTAGTGGCAAGTTCTTTGGCCTTTGCCT
Source organism: Microtus oregoni (assembly GCF_018167655.1). Classification (NCBI taxonomy): domain Eukaryota; kingdom Metazoa; phylum Chordata; class Mammalia; order Rodentia; family Cricetidae; genus Microtus; species Microtus oregoni. The sequence continues at coordinate 42,023,804 of NW_024543070.1, read as the reverse complement.
TTTCTGGGTTGGCAATTCGAGTCACAGATTTAGGACCCAGGACATTGCCTCCCCAGTGGCAGTGGGTCTCGTCATATTTGTTGTTGTAATTGGTCCTAATAGCTTCCACCAGCTTAGCCAGAACTCCCTTGTCTTCAGAGTCAACCTGTGTGAAGGCAACAATGATGCAAGTCTTCCTGGGGACCAGTCGCCCCAGCCTGGCCTTTCCCATCTTCCAACACAGGGCAGGCAAGAAGACCACCAGCTCAATGGGGTCTACATTGTGGGCAATCACCACCAGCTGAGCCTTCTTGTTCTCTACCAACGTGATGACTGTATGACCCCTGCCTGAAGTACAGGTGGTCTCTTAGTTGGGACGTCCCTTTGCCAGCAGCATGGATCAGCAGTCTTTGTTTCTTCTCCTGCTTTGTCCTGGCCTGTATTCCTGCGCAAGCAGCTGGGTTGCTGTTTGCTGGTCCAGGGCCTGGGTGACTGGTTAGTGGCAGGAGAAAGTTTGAGCAGCTTATAGAGGATGGCCCTTTGCCACTGCAGCTTAATGTAGCGGGGCCATTTGATGAAGCGTGTGAGATCTCACTTGGTCTGGATGCCCTGCCCAATGCAGGAATTCTATGGCGTTTTCTCAAAGGATTCACCGCCTTTTTGGCTTCTGTTTCTTCAAGATGTGGGGGTGGAGGGCACCTTCTTACCTTTGGTCTTCTTTCCCTTGGGTATCTTGCTCTGCCGGAGGAGCAAAACATCAATTTTTAAAACTAATTTGTTGTTGTTGTTATGTTTTTTTATTTTTCAAGACAGGGTTTCTCTATAGCTTTGGAACCTGTCCTGGAACTAGCTCTTGTAGACCAGGCTAACTTAGAACTCACAGAGATCCTCCTGCCTCTGCCTCCTAAGTGCTAAGATTAAAGGCGTGCGCCACCATCTCCTGGCTTTAACTAAGTTTTATGCTTACTTAACATCAGGACAGCATGTATGAGGCCTGACTCTGATTTAGGGAGGCCCCCTTGGACCCTTACAGTTGTCTTAAATCAGCACAAGATTCCTTTTATCTGGGGCTACTAGGACAACTTCTGCATCTCAGCTGCTTTGTCTATCCGACTGAGACCCTAGGACATTTGTCCAGAAGTAAATGTCTAAGTAAATGTCTTCCCGGTCATTAGGTGCCAACCTCTCTTTCCCACTGCAATCCTCCAGAAATTGATATTTTCTTTATTCTTTTTTCTTCTCCTTTGAACCTAACTCACCATTGGGTCTAGTCAACTCTGCCCTCAAGACAGATCTAGAGAAATAAGGCTTCAATTAAGAACCTGAACCAAGCCTGTATCTGGCAGTGCCCTGCAAGGACAGCTTGTGTATGTTCTAAGTCACAGCGTCTGCTTTGCTTGTCTCTCCCTGTGCCCTGCTGGGTTCTGCTGCTCAGCCATTTCACCCTTTCTTTCTTTCTTTTTTAAAAGGTGCGTCTTATGATGTCTTTGTGTGATAGCAGGAGGTAGAGGCTGTGCATGTGCTAAGGACTGTGTGGTGATCAGAGGACAGCGGGAGGCAGTGCTTTCTTTCCTTCAACACTCTGTGGGTTCCAAGGAGGTTGCTCAAGTGCTGAGCCATCTTCCCAGCCCACCCTTCGCTTTCCTGCATGCATCCAGCACCTTCCTACTGCAGCTTCCCTACCCCTGCTGCTCCCACCAGGATAACCTTCCTGAGGATAGCCACAGAGCCCATGCCTTTGCTGCTTTCACCACCAAACTGCTCCACATAAGACTTCCCTTCCTCCAGACCCTAGCCCCGCCCCCACCATAAGTTCTTACTCAGGTTTCTGTTTGGGGCTGTGCTCCCTGCTTCCTGCTGAACACTCAGTGCTAACAATGTTTACCCATCACTGTAGGTGTTATTGTGTTTTGGAGGACTGGAGCAACACAACCACAGGAGAGGTGTAGAAATATCCTTCAAAAGTCAGGTGGTAGTGCCCTGTGCCTTCAATCCCAGCACTTGGGAAGCAGAAGCAGGCGGATGATGGATCTCTGTGAGTTCTAAGTCAGCCTGGTCTACAAGAGTTAGTTCAATTCACAACAAACACATGGCAGTTCACGACTATATAACTTCAGTTCTAGTGGCTCTACAGGGGATCTGACACCCTTACACAGACACACATCCAGTCAAAACACCAACACACATAAAATAAAATAAATTAAAAACAAACAAATAAGAACAAAAACAAAAAACCATGGCTCATGCTGTCATCACAATGTCTCTCCCCCAAACCGCCCCACCAGCAGGGTGCACAAGGCCACTCATCCCCTGTGTGGCTCCCTCCCAACCTCTAACAACTTCCTTGTTAAAGGGCCCACTAGGGAAAGTTCCTCTGTTAGCCTGAGAGTTCTAGATCTGAAAGGGACTTGGCGGGTTATGTGACCTCTGGATTCAACAGCCTTCAACAAGGCCTTTACAGTTAAGATGGCATCTTCCTTCCCTTCCTTCCTTCCTTCCTTCCTTCTTTCCTTCCATCTTTCCTCTCCACTTCTTTTCTTCATTTAGAGAGGGAGCTGTGCCCTGTTGCCCAGATTGGCCTTAAACTTTTAACATCTTAGTTTCCTAAGTGGCTGAGACTTGAGGAAGATACTTGCTCTTCTATGTATATTAAACTTTGCACACAATTTGATTATTTTTAAGAAACACATGATAATATTTGCTTATTTATGAGATAGGATTTTACACTGTAACCAAGGCTAGCCTGGAACTATGTAGCCCAGGTTGGCTTTATTGTGTCTGTAACTATTTTTGAACATTTTTTTTGAACTTCTTGCTGCAGAGCTGACTCCACATATAGACGCACTCTGACAGCTGAGAAATGACAAGACACTTGCTTTCACCAAGTGTTGATCCCCACCACCCAACTCCACACACCTCTTCCCAAAGTCTGCAGCTGGCCAAACCACAAATCAGAAATCCTCAGCCCAAGGTGGAAAATATTCTTGAGAAGACTGACAAGTGGTGGGAGGAGGCAGTTTTGTTCTGAGGAGTGGGACAGTATTTTGTTCCTCTTTACTTATTAATTATGTGAAATCAAGAAAGGCAAAGAGAAAGAGAATGCAAAATCTCAACACTATTTTTTCATTTTATTTGTCTGTGAAATATAGTTTCACTTCAAAATATGCGGTTGCTATTGTTTCACTTCTCCGGTGAAAACAGAGAGAAAATGTCTTACCTCTCCAGCATTCTTTCAGATTGTCAGAAACAGGAGAACAGCCTAAAATTTCCCTGAAATGCCGGTATCATGTGACCTCGGTACCACGCAGTGCCATTCTGTTATGGTTCCTGGGCCTCTTGCTCAGATACCATTTTTCAAAGACCTTCGGGATGCTTTTGGTGCCAAGTAGGTGCTGCCTGGATGCTTCGCGATGATGAACGGTCTTCTAAGTGCCTGTACAGAGCTCAAGAGAAGGAACACCGCAGCACGTAAACCGCCGTGCCAGATCGCACACAGCCGCCAAATCACATCCGCCCCTATCTCTCTGGACGACCTACCCCCGCCCCTGAAATCTAGGCCTGGCACCTTGCCCTGAGCCTCAGCCAACTGGACTTTAACAGAGCAGGATGGAAAGAGAGATCCAGATATATTCCCCTATAAATCTCCTGTGGAGCCAAACCCTGCTGATCTGTGGGCAGTGGAGGAAGGGTGCAGAAGGTGTAAGTGGAGTTTGCAAACGCTCAAATTTTCTTTTAGACAACCATAGGCAAAAGCACTTTCAAATTCTCCACTTTCTGATGCACCGGGCCTGTGCATAGCTCTTCTGCTTTCTAGGTGAAGCGCTA